>NC_087324.1:5536250-6272500 GCF_037043105.1 Vanessa tameamea | reverse complement strand
TTTCTGAAATAGTAACAATTTATTAATTACAGTTATTAATTTTGAAACGATAAAGCTTTAACTATAATAACATAAAAATGTTTATTCCGTGCACCTGACTTAAAACGTACAAAATAAAATTTGATCAAAATTAAAGAAAATTTAACAAAATAATGAAAGAATTTGCGTATAAAATTTGAATTTATTTTAAGATTCTATTTATATTATCTATCAATAGCAACAGCTGGCCGAGAAGCGCTTCTTTTATATAAAACAAAATTTCCTTATCATTGACTTTATTTTATAGAATCAATCCGGTTTAAATTTAAAACTAACATTATAATTTAAGGTTTGACATTGATGTAAACATTGAATAACAATAAAGAAAAATTCGCGAAGTGAAGTTTTAAAACTTAAATCTAAAGATTTATAATTTAAAGATAATCAATGCAATCAAATCAATTCAAATCATTAATTTTAATAATTCCGAATACAGTATTTTTTATATATTTCTACAATGTTTAGATACTGATTTATTAATTATGTCTTATAATTAATTTATAAACAATTCTTAATTTATTAATCATGAAAATGTACTTTTTTAAAGTAAGCTTTTATAAGCAATTTTGAATTGTCATATTTCAAAGTCATATTAAAATAGTCAATATCCCGCTAGCAACGCCTTTGCAAATTTGGGTGCAAATAGTATTATGAGGTACGACTTGCGCTTAAATATTCTATATGTTCAAATGATAACAATATAGAAGGCTATGTACATTATCGCCATCTAGAGGCGAATAGCAACTACGTGATATATGTATATATATACATATTTTATATACGAAATTTCATGGTGTACTAAATACATTTTTATGTATAAGATATAACACCCACTAGTTCGAAATACATATACTTAACGAAACTAACCGGCAATAAACAAAGTTGTTATTAGCTACGCCGTTCTACTAATTTAAATTCATATGTTAATTAAATATAATTAATTGAATATAAAATAAACTTAATTTTAATATATCCTGTATAAAAATCAACAAATACTAATACCACGCTTTTTTAGTATCTACATAATATTTTATACAGTATTACTTTATTTACGCAACTTAAGATTAAAATTTTTGGAATACTTAAAAATATCTGCAAAATTTTAATGTAGAATATCTTGTATAGAAAGTTTTATTGAACAGTCTTTATTTAAGATATAAAAAATATTGTCATATAAATTATTTTTTAACATATACTTATCTATTACAAGGTTTCAAATCGATGTAACAATTAGGAGTAGAATTTACTCGACTAACTTTCAAAAATTATTTCCTAATTACGACTTCCAAATAACAAAATTTCATAAATCTTTCATGCTAGTTTTTACCTTTTTAGTTGATGAACTTTTAAAAGGCTTTGATAAATGTTTTTAAATCATCAACAGAACCATAAACACCGAATCCCTCGCCTATTACTACAGGGACATAAATAATATACATTAAAAACTAGTTAAAGTTAGACATTACAATCAAAACATCTCCTTATTTATTAATAAAGAGGTCAGAGCTTTGAACTGCCATGGTAACTAATACAGATAAAAAAATAACTTATTATATTGTTATATATTATGGAATCAGCGACATTTTCCTCTTAAGAGACAATGTTTACATAAATGATGAAAAATTAAAGTAAATAATATACTGAAAACTTAAACCTCGTTGTTTCTATAACCTATTCTTTAATTTATTATTTAAAACAATAAAATGTTTTTCGTCAATGATTTACAATTATAAATTTGATTAGCTGCTTGTTTTTTTTTTGCTTATTTGTTATAGTGATTAGACGAAGTTTAAGTTATATAATTTATATCGTGTATATTGTAATTCATATACACGAAGTATAAACAACTACTGTGGTAATAGTAATAGTAAATTTCTTTGGCATCGATAGGTATAGAGACAATTTTACTAGCTGGCAAGAGTCTGTGCAAGCCCGTATGAGTAAATACCACACACTTGCATTGCAGTATTCAGGATTTAAGAGTGATTGAATCAGTGGTAATAGAGGTCAATGGACCTCTATAACATCTTAGTTCCCAAAGTTGGTGGCGCATTGGAATGTAAAGAATGGTATAAATTTCTTAAAGCGCAGTGATGACCACAAATTATCAGGTGGCCCGTTAGAACGGCCAAATACATATTTTATATAAAATAATATGCTACCAACGAAATAATTATCCTTTAACATTTGTCTTGATGTAAACAAACATTTAATAAGGCATTGATAAGAATCATAAATGTTTGTATACCTTACGTACTACGTGACGTCACGAAACTCGAAACCAAAACACATACTACTTGAACTTGTATAACGGTTCCGGTTTACAAATAGATATACAATACATGTGTATATGTTACGTACGTATGAGAATGTGATGTTGCTGCAAATCTTAAAATATGCACTTTTATGAAACGACCATTACTAACATTTTGCCGTGATTCCGGTCGCAAAGTTATCATCATTATTTACATCATCTTTTTTTATTTTGACAAACAGATATTAAGTATTCACTCCAGCAAAATTGCATGCTTCTGTAATCAGTTCATCAGTTACATTACAATATAAATATTGTTATAAAATATAAGCTATATTTATGAATGTTATCAATATGATTGCTAACAAATGAAAAAAATAGTAAAATTGGTCAATTGCTGCTTAAGCTTGCTCCGTTTTTATCAGACCCAAATATAAAGTAATTCTAAAATAATTAACAACACCCCAGAAATTCTTAATAGTTAAAGAAAATGGCTACTTGGTAAAATTATTTATTCCTTTTCTATCACAACCTTCACGTATTACATTTTTCCTAAAAACAAAAACGACGGATATAAAACTTTAAAAGCTAAAGATCATTTAACATAATCATATGAGATATTTTGATAACATTTCTATCAGTGTACAGATCGAGACACTATACTTAAAGCGTGCTAGTAGAAATAGAACGCTAGCTATGTATCGTAGTAGATTTTATCGCTATTTTGCAAATCTTTTTTTAGTTTAACATTCGCGAACTTTTATAAAAAAATAAATCGGTAATGAAGTTACTGAGAAAACTAACCATAATACTCAGATATACATCAACGGGATTATTTATACCTAAAAGTACAAATCCCTAAGAATCTAAATTGTAATCAACACAAATTATGTTTTATTTTCGCTACCTAAAAATATTAAATAAAATAGTTTATAGGAATTAGTCGTATACGTTTTCTTTGTATTACAAAACTTCAAGGTAAACTCCACTTAATAGAATACAGCTCAATTATATTTACCACGCTAAACCACCTCCACTACGATTAAAGCAACTGATTACAGCCTTACTCGCTTAAATTCGAAGTTTCAATAATGTGGACAATTTACGAAATACCTGATTATATATTCTAGCTGTAACATTACATAAAATACACATTCATCACTTGTACGTGTTTATGTGAATAATCTATTAATAGTCTGCCTAAATTTTGATACTTTGCTTACTATGGAAACATAAATAAAGTGACCTATAAGTGATTTAATATTACGTATGTATTTCCGTTTCAGATTTATCTTATTATAAAGACATTTTAATTTATGTTCAATGGAGCTGCATTGTTAAAATTCAAATTACGTTGAAACGTCGAAAGTAGTTTCTTTTTTATTTTTTCTAATCTAAAATATCAATAAGTTTAATAGTTTATGCCAATTAAAAAAAAAAAAAGAAAGTTACCAATAACAATTACAATTTTTTAGTAGTAAATAGATAAAGCTTACTTAAAATGTCTTACATTGTATACTACACTTGCAGTCTAATTTAGCATGTGTAACATACAATATTTACTTTTATAGAAAATTTTATAAAAATTATAGAACATCAGGTCTAAGTACTATATGAAAACAAAGAAACTATCAATGATTTAAATTTTGTTGAGCTATTTCATAAGGGTCAAGCAAAGTAAAAACCAAGTGGTTCCTTGATTTCTAAATAGAAATATCATTATATTAACATTTTTTTAATTGCATCAGTTGTGTAATTATTATGTAAATAAGATATTTTTATGTATCTAACGTAATTAATAAGAAATTAAACAAATTATGCATAATAATTGTTTAAATAAATTAAATTAGATTAAAAATATAAAATATAGGAATAGAATTCACAAATAAAAAAAAAATTGTTAGCATACGCAATTTAATATGTAACAATTTCCGCTATCAAGCGCGACCGGACGGCGTACAATTCAAGGTTATGCTCTATGTACAAGTATAAACACATTGTAAAAAACTTCGTTCAACCAATGACCAGCCTACTTCCTTCATCTGATTTAATCGAATGAAATTAAAAAAAAAATTAAATTATATTCGTGATATTATTTCTTTAAAGGTATTTTTTATATTGAGCTGAACAATAAGCTATGTTTTGCATTGCTACTCTGGAACTCACTTCGTATTTCGCTCGCATGAGAAATGTCAGACTCGAAAATTCAACTTACGAATCGACGCTATTTTTATGTTAATTGAGATAGTGCTGACATTTGGGTACAGTTTTTACAATGACCATCAATAAGTAAGTGTAATGCTTCTACATTAAATAAATGAATTAGAGTTTAATGCATGTATCCTTTCAATATTATAGTTATTAAAGACGGTGTCACACATCATTTAATGGATTTACATTTCAAGATAGTGATCTGCGGTGCCAGTTTGTCTTTTCAGAATAATATGTTTATAAAAGCTTCTGGTTCTTAATTTTTGTACTGGTTTTATATAATAATCGCGGCTATATAATAAACTGGCTCTTTAACAAAAGATCACAAAGAGGTAAGTTTCATTTGTTTATTCCGAATAAAAGCTATTATCCAATCGTTATAAGAATTTCATATTATGATAGTTTATGGTATAAGGCTATACACAATTTTTTTATATATGTTTTATACATTTAAATTTTATCTTATAGTGAAACGCTTTAAGCAAAAAAATTGCACGTAATATATTTGGGTAAAAAAAGGTTACACTTGTAATAATAAGCACAAATCATTAGTTTATATATGTACGGTATACGGACAAATAAAGCCCAAAGTTAAACCCAGATCTTAACGCCTAAATGTAAAGCAACTAGCTCAGCAGATATTACTTAAAAATATTTTTTATAAAAATATTTGCTAGTATAAATATCAAATTTAATTATAAATTTATAATTCTATGATTTGTACATAGCGAGGATTTTTTTAATAAAGGAATCTTTGTAAAAAATTCCTCGCTTTGTATTAATCAAGGATAAATTAATCGAGGATGTAATAAGGTTATATTAAATGTATAATAATTACTTAAACTAAATAAGGAACAATGTAAGTTACAATCTGTACAAGTGACCAAATACATAGTTACTACGCAAGGGAGCTTAAGGTTAATTCAGACACATTCACTTTGAAGAACGTTGAGTTTAGTGAATATTAATTTGTATGCCGAATGCCAATATATAATATCGTTGAATCTGCCTAACAAACAATACATTTGACACTTTTGTGTAATTTTTTTGCTTAGACGTAATACTTTCTGTGAATTAGCAAAATGAACGAAAATGGAACCGTCTGATTCCACCTTTATGGCGACTGGTCGACCGCGCGGATTACCTTGATCCAGTAAAGTGACACAAGAATTACAAGTGACATGTATAAATAAATACGATTGTTGAACAAATAAATCTGTGATCGATCTGTTGGCGTTGTTTTTATTTCCTTTTACACCTTCCATTGTTTTTAATTTCCGAGACAAAGGTTTGCGATTTACTCACGCAGGGCTATTTGTTAAATGCGTCTCTAAGATAAATAATGTTTAAGCTGAAAAATGTATGTAATATAATACTAATTATTAATTAAGTATATATTATATTATTTATTAGAATGTTACTTAAACTATACATAGTCTGAGCAAAATGTTTCAGCGATAAGTGTGAACGATACAAAGTTCAAAGTTAATCCGATGAATGTTAAAGGAACGCATATGAGACAAACAAATCAATATTATATTAGTTATAAATTACATACTTAACAAATATGTGTTTTGTAAAAACTCTAAAACCTTAAAATATATTGTGTAAAAGTTAATTGTAAATTACATCCAAATCCTACATAAATCTTACATTTAGCTTCATAAGTTTACGTTCATAATGTGTTTACTATTGTTTAACCTAACACACATATTATGAACTTCAAACAAACAACTGTGGAACAAGTTTTCAGACGCAATGATGTTATTGTATTATATAATATTGACAAGTAAGTAACATAAGATAGCAATATTAATAAAATTTAGAGTTGTTCGAAAACATTGAGTTTAACCATCAAAAACACAAAAAAAAATCTTACTATTTAATTATTATTTTTTGTTCTGTTCACACCGAGCGCCATTTTAAAATCGAAGATACTAAAATGGCTAAAATTTAATTATAACATAAATATTTTATAAAAGTCTCAATTTTATCAAATAGATCATTTTGTTTTGTTGTAAGCACTTATAAAATTGACAAATTCTCGTTTTCAAAAGTTTATTATCGATAAAAATCTAACAACGATAATTTTATTCGATTAAGAAACAAATTTCAACCAGTGCCCGATTTAGACA
The DNA here is from genome assembly GCF_037043105.1 of Vanessa tameamea. Classification (NCBI taxonomy): domain Eukaryota; kingdom Metazoa; phylum Arthropoda; class Insecta; order Lepidoptera; family Nymphalidae; genus Vanessa; species Vanessa tameamea. The sequence goes on along the minus strand of NC_087324.1, from coordinate 6,265,861 downwards.
AAAGAACAAAAGACCAACATTTTATTATATCGTTTTAGATTGAGCGATCTCGTAGATCCATGAAAGCAGATCTATATGATGTATGATTGCTAAATCTTACAACACTGCTTTGCTACTTTGTTTTATTTGATACCTTATGTTACGAACGTGAACTCAATTTGAGAGTAATGTCCTGAAGTAAAAATCGTATGAAGAATACAAATCTGTTTAAACTAATCTTGATGTAATTTGACATAAAAAAATATATTTAATGACAAAGAGATTTTTCATTAAATTATATTCGCAACACCTAAGCAAGCACTACACAATTAAGAGTGATGATGGCTGCCGAAATTGATCCTGATGTCTGAATATTATTAATATCAACTGTCATAGTCAACTGAAGTACAAACAAACAGATGCACTCTTTTATCCTTTCTTAACTATCATAATTCGAGGAGACGGCACTTTTGAAAAGACCATACTAAGTTCAGACGTTGAACCATTAGCTTATACATTTTCGAAGTCACAGAACTTCCATGCTTCAGGACGCTACAGACAATTTTCTACTGCGGATCACTGAGCCAGAGATAAATAAAATTTAACTAAAACAAAATATCACAGGTTATGATTATTATCTCATGCGATTTGCTAATAACTAAGCTATATTCTGATCTACTAAGAGTTTACGATTAATATATCTTTATTTATAATACAACACAATTACACTTGACTACTTATATCCACTATAATTTAACGCCATTGTTTCGCAAATCCATAGTGAATATCATACATAGATTACTCAAGCTCTCGACCAATGATATCGCGACAATTTGATGTCAAATGTTGCTTATTTGGCTTTTCGCCTCTTATGGTTGGAATAGAGTAAATGTATAAAAGGTAAAATAATTATGTTAGTTAATTATTGAAATAACAGATTTGTTTACTCACGAAGCGCGCCCCTCCACATTAAATTATTACCAGGGTGCCTGATACGACTAAGAGAAAAGGCAATAATAAAATAAAAAGTAAAGTTTATTTTATTAAAAATAATTTAATTTAACGTGGGCGGGCGGGCATACCTTCCTAATTAAATAGATCTATATTTTTTTAAAGAAATTTTAATAATAACATAGCACTTAATATGGTATCGATTTCCATATTATCGATCGAAATCATCGAAAATACATATTTCCAAGACATGGAAAAATATGTCATAATATCCTTAAACCGAATTTAAAGTTATGGCTTGTTTTAAAATACTTAGTGTGATAACAGCTTTATGTTTGTGGGTTATTAATTTATTTCTTAGGGCCATTAGGTTGGGTGATGAAATAACCCTCTAAATTACATCATTGACATTCAACTTTTACTTGTGCTAATTCAAGGCAGGATATTAGTATTTATAGAAAACATTTTGAACGCAATATCAGAACGGATCTCATTTCCGCTGCAAATATTCGCATTTATTGCGCAAATATTAAATAAAAGCCTTTTTACCCTAATAATAACATACATTTTTACATTAGCAGCCTGTAATCTTCCCACTGCTGGGCTAAGGCCTCGTCTCCCTTTGAGGAGAAGGTTTGGAGCATATTTCACCACGCTGCTCCAATGCGGGTTGGTGGAATACACATGTGGCAGAATTTCGTTGAAATTAGATACCTGCAGGTTTCCTCACGATGTTTTCCTTCGCCGCCGAGCACGAGATAAATTATAAACACAAATTAAGCACATGAAAATTCAATGGAGCCTGCCTGGGTTTGAACCCGAAATGATTGGTTAAGATGCACGTGTTCTAACCACTGGTCCATCTCGGCTCAATAATAACAGTAGGGGGTATAAGTAGGGGGATAAGATAAAATAATATTTTTAACGATATTGTAGGTATCGCCATGCTCTACAAGTATTGTAATATACATTTTTTTTTTAATATATACCACGAGGAAGGGGAAAATAGCAAAAAAAGAAATAACCGTACGATGACTTTATTTTTCAATTTCGCCCTCGATATCACAATAACCATCAACGGTAGGTTAAAAATGTTTAGAATCTAAATTGTAGAGCATAAATAAAGCAACAAAAAAATATTTAATCATAATTCTCGTATCATGAAGGACAGCCGAGTTATCGTAAAAAAATGAAATTCAACCCTTTTTTTAAGACGGTGGCGAACGCACATAGGAAATCGAGGTCTACTATTTCAAGTAAAGTTTTTCTAATTCCTCCCTACAAAATATTCAAAAAGCCTTCTCGGTTCATTTGCATTTCCAAATGTAAGTAATGACTGGACTACCTTTAGTAACAATGTTTATGGTAACCACATAGCTATAGAAGGCCGATTTGCCCTATTAATTAATTAAAAAAAAAATTGAGTTTCCATTCAATGGGATTACAACGGAACCCTATTATTATTTGTGATGTCTTATAATTTTGAACTTAATCATTTTATTGTACCGAACTCTTGCGGTTTCGTGATGACATTAACTCTTAAAATGTTGAGTGCTATTATGCAATTTATAAAGACAATCTTGGTCAAGGTGGATTATTATAACTGTTCGAATACCGTTTCCTGACGATCTAGCTTTAACTTAGTACAAACTTAAGATATATTATTAATTATATATTTACTTAAGAAAAATTATGAACGTTATTTAAATAAAAAAAATAGAATAGTATACAGATAATAAATAAAAATATACAGATAAGCTAATGTGTCATTGCCTGATTCCCCACGAATAAAAAAAAAAAACGTTAGTAACAAAAATAAAACTCACGCATACAGATACAATCAGTTCATGTATAAAGGCATATTAGCGGACTGTAAAGCAATTAATCCTTATAGGGTGTGAATTAAATGTTACATTATCATTTTTTACAACACGTTAGGTATTTAGACTGCGAAACACTGTTAGACGTGCATAAAGATGTTTATTTTACCATTACTTTCCATAATAACTTAATAGTTAATATTACCACCATTTTATGTTATAATTCTCGTCAAATGCGAGCGGTGAACACATTCGCTCCCTGCTTTTTCTCTATGATGGCGGGCGATTTTTGTAGCTAACTTATACCGCTGTCGATCCCGAGGTCCTAGAATAGAAAGCCCCGAATCGGCTAAAAAAAAGTGCTTGAAATTTCTATCACGAAATTCCCAGTAACAGCTCGAACTTGGCAGTGTTTACTATGTCTTATAAAGAACGTAAAGCATTGGACTTAATTAATTTTCAAAACATATTTTTTATTCTTTCATTTACAGGCTCACAAACGATACTTTATATGATATACTTTTCATGAACAACAAAGCCATTATCTGGAACAGCAATATGAAATAATGATATTGTCATGTATGTGGTATGAATAACAAATGTTCAAAGTAGAAACTTATTTATAACATACCAATTGAAAAAATATAGTGAATAGAAGTCGTTTCATAACAATCACTTATCATGATCAAATAAAAATAAACACTACTAATAATAAATAAAACCAAACAGTAAATAGTTACTTTAATGAAAACTGATAATGTGTCGATCAAATTGGTTGATTTTATTTATTATTATATAAATATATAAATATACTATAAATATATATTATATAAATATACTTCAACTTTAAATCGTATGTTGGTAAGTTTGAAAATAAAAAATCTAAATATGTAATATCCAATAAATATTCTTAAATTAAGATAGATTCAGATTTCATATTTAAAATTATTGAAGATTGTTCAGATGTTCAGAGCAAAAAAGAGGCATTGAAATTTTCATGACCCAAAGTAAATTCAACAGGACGTTTTTGATATCGACTTAGAAACGGAATACGACTTGAGTGACTGATTAAAAGTTTGGTTATTTAATCATTCATAGATACGAAAATAATTTATTTTTTTATAATTATGTGGCAACGATAAAAAAAATGAAATGATGGAGTATTTGTAAAATCGACTCGGATGTAACAACAAAGAGCATGGTGGTCTTTCATACTTCCAGCTCATATACTATATACCTCGTTGCTATTTTACAAATATCATAGACAATCTAAGGTTATAATTCAATAGGATTTTGTGTAAATATGCCGATAATTGTTGAACATTCGCACATTTATCTGTATTAACAGAAACGTTTATAAACGATATTATATGCAAAATATAGATATTGAAATCGTCGTCAAGAATTATCTATACCTATATGTTGCTTAGCCCAAGAACGTTCTCATATTGAGCAATTGTGCAGTCTACATTTTTTTTTAGTTTCAAAAAATGGCCACTGCCGTTTTCACGATTCCTTGTTCTGATTTTATTTACAGATAGAATTAAAAGGGAGCTTTGACAAAAGAAGGAGGATACAAACAAGGCTCATTCCTACATTTACAGGCTGTTATTTTACTTCACTCTATCTTTATAAATCTCACCATTTAGGAGGAAAATACAAAAACCATTACTTTTGACATTTGACCTTGAATTTTCTTTTTGCAAACGGGGTTCGTTGGTACTTTTTGATATTTCATTTTACCTCAATTGCATTATAATAATACCTCAATGTTCAGGTTTATGCTAATTATTGTAAGCCTACCATTATATTGTCTTTTTGACCAGACTATATTATATTAAATCATTCTCTAGGAAGTTATTTTATTTTCAATATACATAAGTATTGAAAGGTGAAATAATTGTTCCGCAATTTTCAATTGAAATCGTTACTTAGTACGAATTCGTTCTGGTTTCGTGTCAACCAAAGGTTCGAAAACATATTCCAAATTGATTTAAGTTTAGAGCGTATTGATTACATTTCGTTTTATTAATTTATACACATAATAGAGCAGTCGAAACCGTATGTTGTGTGGACAATAGAAAGCGTAACAAGACACAAGATATCATTTCTATAGAAAAAAATATATATCTTTTTGTATTTATGCTAATGTCCGAAACAACTTGGGGAATTTTCTTGACGGTTTTACAGATAGTTTAGGCTTATCTTTGAGCAAAATTTAGCCTTTGTTTTAATAAAATCGGATAATAAAAGTTATTGACCTTTAAAGACCAGGGTGCGTTAAAACCTACTTTCACACAGACGAAGTTGCGGTTCCCGAACAAAGCAGAACAATATAAACGTTAATATATATACATAATATACAAATAAGAAAAACCAAATCTTTTATTTAAGCAGAACAACATTAATTTTAGCAAATAAAGAAAATTGTTATATATTTGTTAAGCTTAAATTAAAATCTTTTGTATTAATTTTAAGTCTCGTCACTTATTCTAATATTGTATGTAGTTTACTAGTTTTAATTTTAAAACTGTTGTTTTTTATTAAATAATAGTTGATGCCCGCGGCTTCGTCACCGAATTTCGTCAAATTCGGTTCATTGGTTTGGTAATGAAAGAGCGATAGACAGACAGAGTTACTTTCACATTTATAATATTAAGTTACCAATGTTTACCGAAAAATATTTCATTTCCAGGGCTCTTACCACATAGAAGACTTTTACTTTGATAATGAGAACTTCTATGTGCCTCATTTGTGTGGAGAATATCAAATGGAATTCAATATTTGGAAGGATGACGAACTAATTCGTTACATTAATGGCTACTGTGATTTTATACCAAAGCAATTATAATTGTAATATATATGTATTTATATCTTACTATTTTTACTTCGAAGATAATATTATTAAAAAGATTTTAAAATTAAACGCCTTTCACTGTTGTTAATGTTTTGTGTAGTAATCATTTTATATAGTAATCATCATACATCATCATCATCACATACATTACTCTATTACTTTAAAAATCCTATATACAAAAAAAAACAGATTTAATTAAGTATGTAAAATATCATCTAATTTTAGTAATTTACGAGAGTCGATAGATTAATCGCGTATGAAAAAAAAACAAAGCGTGTTATATATTAACTTAAAAAATGAAAAGTAAATTTTACGTAAATATGAAAGGCTAGTGTTGCTGCTGTGTTAAAACTGTGTATCATGGAACATCAATGAAAATATAAAAAGACTTAAAACAAATGACAGGCCACTAGAAAATATATAATATGATGAGAACATTAATTACAGTTGCTACTAAATAAAAAAATACAAAACTACATTCAATTTTCGAAATCATAAGCTAAGAATTACTTAATTTTTAATCGTTTTTAATTATACTCACAGATAATAATATATATAGTAACAAAAATTTACGCAATATTTTACCAGATCAACATAACTCTAAATGTGTTTTTTTTTTTTTAATGAAACATATTTCTAAGCGTGCTTAATAATGTAGCATAGTCTGATATATACGCTCTAATAATTTTATATTTATTATATAAATAAAATTAAAATAATTTTGGTTAATTTTTAGATTGTAAATGTATTTTTTTTTTTGTTTTTGTTAAAATTAATACCCGGGTGGATCACAATTACTAACTACCAATTTTTCTAAATACTTCTAATCGAAATAATATGTATTGAAATCTTGATATTTTTTTCTTATTGTCATTACTCGGGTACCATTATATTCTTTGAAATTGCTTTATATGTACATAAATGAGTTCATTTTTCGCTTTTACAAATATACTATATTATTTACTCTGCGTAACAAGTTTAAAGGTTGTGAAGGGGAAACAACAAGGTTGATATATATGTAATTTATGCACTTAGTCATAAAAATAAATAAGGTAATGACAAAAAATTATATATGATCATATAAATATCATTAAAAACTCAGGGATTTTATACTTAGCCATTTTTTACCTTGTTTCTTACAGAAACCAAGGAGGAAGTACAAGGAAGCGAAGATTTTCTCCTTCATTGTTGTAATCACCAATATCACATAAAATACAGTCGTAAAGAGGTGGCCTGTTGCGTGCGCAGATAATATTTAAAAAATAATCTTGACTCATTATAAATAATAATGACTTGTATAATAACATTCGTTACAGTTTTATTATATGATAAAAATATAGAGATTTATATAAGTAAAAAATAATTAACCGCTGCAGGAACATCACCACGTCACACATTAAATTCTTGTTGTGAAACATTGACGCATAATTATGATTTAGCAAGAACAACAATAGCGAAATATTTGCAATAGTCATGTGAGAATCAAACTTACCTTGACTTATTTTAAATAAAAAAATAAACAAACATAAGTTTATATATGTTACTTGGTAGTAGAGCTTTGTGCAAGGCTGTCTGGGTAGAAACCCCACTCATCGTTCATCATATATGCTACCCCCAAATAGAAATACTTAGTATTATTGTTCCGGTTTGAAGAGTGAGTGAACCAGTGTACCTACAGGCACAAGGGAGATAATTAACCTTAGTTGTAACGATTGGTGGCGCATTGGCGATTTAAGAAGTTGTTAATATTTCTTACAGCGCCAATTTCTATAGGCGGCGGCGACCACTTACCGTCAGGAAGCCCAAATGCCCGTCCGGCAACATATATCCAAGAAGTAATCTATTTTATTATTTATATATATTTTTTTATTTTGTTTATTACTTAAATAAATCCTTAGTAACCTTTTTTCTGAATTAATTTGCAGGCTTACACACAGTGTATGATCGTGTTGTATCCACAGTAAAACCTAACTAATCCCCAATATAAGTAAAAAAACAAAGTTTAGCAAAGTATCTACGGGCCTCGTTGAAACAAGACAAATTCGAGTATTCAAACGGGTATCGAAAATATCACCTACTTATTCCATGTCATCCGAAATATATGTACAATGTACACTTTAAATTATCACATTTGAAACAACAGTTCGAAGGTTAAAATCGGCTTCCTGAATTTATATACATTCTGAATTTGTTAATTACATACAAGCGAAATTAATATCAAGTATATTTATCATATTAGTAATCTTATAAATAAAAACATACTATTGATAATTAATCTATTAAATTTAAATATTATTATTATTCATGCAACACAAACCCGCGAATTTCTAATAGACTTTACATGGAATTTAGTTTAACAAAACGATATCCATAGTAAATATGTTCTCGACTTTTAATCTTGATAATTATTATAACAATGATAAGAAATTCAGAAAGTTCAGAAATTTAAATTACATTAATGTGTTTATGATGGGTTCACAAGGGTGGGGTGTAAATAGTTCCTATTTGCGGCTTAATGTTGAATCAAGGTTGACGACCTTATTTCGTCCATTTCACTTCGCTATCCCCTCAATCGTGCCTCATAAAGAAATATCCTTAACAATTTTATTTCTAAATTGTTTCTTACAAATATTTTTAGAAAGGGTGATTTTTGAATAAAGTAAATAATTACTACTCTTTACCAATTCGTCAGTCCCTAACTTTAGATAATAAAAAGCGAAAATATAAATGTATTTAATTTATTTACAAACAAATATAGTTTTATGAATTAACCAACAATATGTATCTATAAACGGTCGGTAGTGAACGACATAGACAAGTTATAGAGCAATACAGTTCGTTGCTACAATCATCTATACAGGGTTAATGGTAATTCGACGTATTCCCGTTGGGAGGTGACTATTTGCGATAATTTTAACCCTCCAAACATAATGCAAAAGTGAACCATTTTTGAGTTATCATGTTTTTTTAGCTTTTTTCAAAATTAGTCAAAAATGAAACTTTAAAGATTTATTTTAAAAAAGTATCTATTTAAATTTAATTACTTCATCTGATTTATAAAAATTAACTAAACACTGGCTATTTGTCAATATTAAAACAATAATTAACAAAAATTTGATAAAACGATATTATTTCAATATTCTTTGTTTTTTTTTCCAAAAAGATGCCTTAAAAACAAAAAAAAAATCGTTATAAAACCTGTCCTGCAGATTATTTTAAAAATATCACCGTTTTCTTAACTCTCCAAAAATGTATTACAACTAGGAGCTTAGGAGTCACCCCTATTACTAACAGTAATACGTCGAATTACTAATAACCATGTATATATCTATATATAATTTATCGTTAATAAATGATAAAGAAAGCGGCTTAAAATGCGTTTGATTAACTGTTTTCCATCCTCCCTCATTTTAATTTATCATTAAACACGCTTCAATGTTTTATGTTTAATGCTTGTTGACTTCCAGGCAGGATACATTACGTACATATATAACTGTATTTAACTAACATAACTGTATTTTTAGATGTTGGAAAAGAGTAACTACTGAGTTTATTGCCGGTTCTTATCGGTAGAATCTACATTCCGAACCAGTGGTAGCTTTACTTAATATAGTTTGTTCAATGACGATTCAAAAGTGCTTGTAAAAGCCTACTTAAATAAAGTATATTTTGATTTTATTTTATTTCAAACTGTCACAACTAATTTGTACAAGTCTTAACCATACTTATTTGGTATTTCTGTTCGGCGAAATTTATATAAATTTGTATGATTGCAATTTAACGAAGTTGTGAACCATTTTGTCGAAGCTATTATTATTAATTTACCAATTAATAAAGAAACGATAGTTAATAAAAACAATAACTGTCATTTGTATAATAAAATTATTATATTCCTAACATAACATTACAGCATTAGGTATATGAAATATCAAAAAATTAAAAGGTAAATCGACTACTTACAACCAACTTCTAATTATTATATTACAATTTTCGTCTACTAAAAACATTACTCTCGCAATCGAATACGACAAAGAATTTAAACGATATCCTTCTGCAAAATAACCAATCGTATTGTGTTGTGGAGCCAATTATTGTTAAGAGACAAGTTACTGCAATATCGTTTTAATACAGCTACAATCAATGTTAAAATAAAACGCTTTAAGTTGAATGCTGAATACTGAGCTACTAGATTCATCCTTTCCTTATGTATAAGTTTATTTTTACCTGAAAGTCTCATTTCCGCCTAAACATAAAACATCAAAGTCAAAATTATAAATTTCGTTCAAAATGACAAGTACACAATTAAATGAGGTTGACAAGAGCTACGGAATACTTCAAAGATGGTGAGCTAATATCCAAAACCTCATTTGGAAGTCGTTTGTTTTAACTCTCAATGTTGTAATGAGAGCGAGGCCTCCTTTTTCGCGAAGTCGTACGACGCATACAAAAGGTTATTTTATAATGCAGAATAAAATGGCCCAGTTTACTTTATATTGCGATCCATACCTCTATACTTGTATATTTAGTATTTGACCTTAGACATGCGTAATAAATAACCTTAAAACCAACAATTCTTTTATATGTTGTTTTTTAATGCACTGTATTTATAAAGATATTTTGTGTAATTTTTATGACAATTACATATATAGCAAAACCTTTGTTTCACATTTGAAGAATATTGCGCATACGGAAAGCAATGTTTATGTCGGCCAAACCTCTTTTCCTATCTTCCTGAATTTTAATGCATATAATTAAAAAAATAAGTTTTGATTTGAAATTAACAACAATGTAGGCCCTTGCGAGCACTATTCAATCGTAATTCATAAATTTGAATTGAACACACCGGTTCGGAATGTGGATCCTACCGGGAAGAACAGGCAAGAAACTAAGTAGTTACTCTCAAATACTACTTCCACAATATTTTTATCATCTACGTAATCCTTTATCGAGTACTACGCCTTATTTATCAAATTATTTTTAATATCTTATACGTCTACATTATGTCTCATTTTTATAATAATTAAGTATGGAATTTTAATCACTAGGCAACCACTACTTATAAGTAAAATTATTGACGATATTCGAAACACCCGAAATGATACAATTATTACAAATAATTGTATTAAATCTCAAGAATAATGACGACGCCTTGACAGGGCAACGACACGGAACTATATTATTACAATGTAATTCCAAATTCCACAGTACAATGTCGAGATTTCAACTGCGATTCTTTGAATACATATTATTATCAAAGTATTAATACAAATTAAAAAATATTATAATGGTAATATCGATATTATTAAGAATTACCTAATAATATAAATAACAATAAAGAAAAACTACAATTGATTACCGTAATTTTGTAATAAATAGGTACTAAAAAAATGTCCGTCAATTTTCATTGTTCACTAATTAGATTAAAATCAAAATATTTTTTTCTGCTGAGAAAAACGTGTTAGATTTTTTTTACCCAAGAATATTTTTTAAATATGTGCTTTGAATTAACTTATACGTAATTCCACCCTTTTTTTAAATCCAGAGGAATATGACCAAGTTATTATAAATCAAATGTTAACATATATTACATACGAATACATTACTAAAATTGTAATGGTTTTATACAAAAGCTTTATTACACAGTATGTTTTTTTAGACAGAAGCCATCATCCCAATTAGGTTGGTTTATTATAGGGTTAGTTAACTTCGCGCTGAAGCCGCACCGGATTACAAAACCGCAACTTTACATACATGTTTACCTACCGTTCCGCAAATCTGTTTAAGTTATACGTCTATACGTATCTACTTCAAAATATAGTCGTAATATTATTTAACTTAAACAAACATACACTTCATTCTACTTCCATATATACCAAAAAAAGATGTATTTGTAAGAGATATATCATTTTTATTCTTCTTCGGCGCTTATTTAGAATCACCGTTATTTGTTGGTTATTTGGATTAATTAATTAATTAAATCAATTCCTTAGAATTGATTATTATCGTTGTTAATTATCAGACGTCAGCACATTTACGACTATAATTATTGCCTTACAGCGTTGTGGTATCTTTTAATGAATAGTTGAGGTTTACTCGCGGTGCCGTTGTCACCGTGATGCGGTCGCGACGCGTATTCGTCGTGTATAGACAGAAATGTGGTCTGACGCAGTTGTGGCTCCCTCGTATATACACTAAGCCTAATAGCAAGATAAAAACAAATATAACATTTATGCATGGGATATTTTTTTATTGACTCATCTCGATAAATGCTTGTACATAATATTACACACACTCAAAGTCTAAATATTGTTAAAACTTCGCGTTAAAGAAAGTTTTATTAAGCTTCCAGTACTAAAATACATTACGAATAATTAATGTGGAGGTTTTGTAATAAATGTAAATGCACGTTCCAACTGTGATAATAAACAAGTTCTGAGAAACAATCGAATAGATCCTTTATCTCACGACACCCACCCTTTGACATCCGTAATGTTTCATTTTAATAGGCAAACTGTTACTTATACTAATAACATAACTATATCATATTATTTATGCCAATATACGAACTTCGTTTCTTTAGTGGCTATTTTATAATTGCCGATCACCAAGGCCTAAGTACAATGCTCGAGTCTGGCCATAAAAAGTGAGGATTTTCTATTTAAAAACTCCTGGTACTAACTCTGAATTTGCAAGTTAACAGCAATTACACATTCGTTACTTGAAAAGCACCTAAAACTGATTTTTTCTGCACCTTTTAATTGTATTACGACACTTTAAACGTTCTATTTATAGCAGAATATACTTATCTACGTATTCAATACAAATACTAGAATCGTTAATTTTATTGAATTTGTATTATCCCATATAAAACAATCTTTTGAAAACTCTTTGCCATTCATAATATTAACACTGAACTTTTTTAAGTCTGTGTTTTTGTAACCTTTAAAGTCTTATCTAATAACCATTAATTATATTTGAAAACGAACTGTTATGAGCTTAAAACAAAAGAAATCATGTAATATCACGATATTAACACAATTTCTTCAATATACATATCTAGTCATTTGTATATTTCTTAATACATTACAAGTTATTCTAACTTTTAATAACAGTATTTTTTTCATAAAATTCAATTACAATAACACTTTTGTATAAGTATCAAAAAACCCGGAACCAAACAGACATGAAGTAGTCTATGAGTAAGTAAATAGGTATAATAAGTTCCTTGTACTTATGTAGGTATCGACAGCGGCTATGTTGAGAGGCCGGCCAATACCTACCTTTCTTTGTGTATACCCGACGCCGCTTGCACAAACAAGGCTGCCTTTCTATTCTCATTCTATATAAATTTACTAGTGAATGAATTATAGGATATCTATGGGCTAACCTGAATTTTGAACAACTGTGCAACTGCATATTTCGAAATAGCTTAATCGCATGTATAGTCGAAGATATTGCAAATTTATACTAAATAAGTCGGCCATAACGCACAAATCTAAAATAACTCAAGTAAAGCTTTAAAAATGTACTTTTTAAAATACTATAACGTCGTCGATTAGCTAACCGATGTTATCGCTGCATAGGTAAGACGTACACACGTTGCGCACTACATGCTGTGACCACGAAATTCTTTTATTATGACCGCCAAGCGTTCCGAGGTCAAACATTTTATTGACACCTGACATTGTTCTAGCATTACTGACCAATTACCCACTGAAATTGCTTTACTTTTTAATTATGTCCGTTCAGTATAAATATGGTTGAACGCGAGTCGAATTTATCAGTCGGCCGTGCACGGTTTGAAGTGATCTAGTTCGTCAGAAAAACACAGACCACGTTTACAATGCAATCGCTGGTGGTGTTCTTTGCTCTCGCCGCTGTGGCTTGCGGCTCAATCATCCCGTTGGCGCAGCCCGCGCATCACCCTGCGCTGGTGCTGGACCCCCACGGTCGTCCCCTCGACACCGCTGAAGTCATCAACGCTCGTGCCATCCACCTGCAGGCTAAGGCCCTGGAGCCCGTTGGACATGCTGCTTACGCTCCTTTGGCCCATGCTGCCGTCGTAGCCGCTCCCATCGCTCACTCCGCAATCATCGCCCCTGCAGTGGTCGCCGCTCCTGCTGCTGCTGTGTCCCACCAGTCTCGTGTGGATGTGCGTACCAGCCCTGCCATCGTAGCTCACGCTGCCCCTATCGTAGCTGCCGCTCCCGTTCTCGGTGCTCACTCCCTCGCCGCTCCTTGGTTGGGTCACTCTGCTCACGGACTCGTTGCCCACGGACTTGCTGGACATGGACTCGCTGGACATGGACTCGCTGGACACGGTCACTACCTCAAGAAACGTTCCCTGGGACACATTGCCTATAGCGCACCCATCCTCGCCCCCTCTGCCGTGTCTCACCAGTCCCGTGTTGATGTAATCTCCAGCCCCGCTATCGTATCTCACGCCGTGGCCGCCCCAGTGTTGTCTCACGCTGTCGCTGCACCCGTCGTAGCTCACGCTATCGCCCCGGCCGCGGTATCTCACCAATCCCGTGTTGATGTGCGCACCAGCCCCGCTATCACCGTCGCTGCTGTCGCCCCTGTCGCCCACAGTGTCGTCGCTGCTGCCCCCCTCTACCACTCCGCTCCCCTCATTCACGCCGCTCCTTTGGCGCACGGTGCTGGTCACTTAGTTCATGGTTGGTGAAGAGCAAATCTGGCGAACTCCTATTAATGCAATATTTAAAATAATAAAAAAAATATTTATAAATAATAAAATATTAAACAAGGAAACTTCTTTACTTTCATTTTTCCAGTGCTTATATTTTGTCTTCTTAATAAAAAAAAATTAAATTATTCCAAACAATACTAAATAACTCAGTACTTTAGAGAAAAACAGAAATACTAATATAAAAATTTCACTTTAAACTTTTAACAGAATAAATAAAATAGTGTCATTCAGTCATAAGACACTTGTTGTTTTAAGTTATAACTTTTTTAAATTATATGTCAAAACAAATTCGTTACATACAAACACATTAGCCATTCTAAAATTTTCATTATTATTAATATGAATATTTTATATGGCATGTGAGTCATTGTCAAGTTCAATTCAATCGACTTAACAGACAGCTTCAACTTGCTTATGCGAAAAAATATTAATAAGTAAAATAAATATCAGTTAGTAGTTTTTACTTCAAACACAGATAATTAAATATTCATGCAGCACCCATATGCGTCAAATATTTTGCACATGCAGCAGAGCTGTCACCCAAATCTTTATAATTTACTGTTATTTATTATACGAAAGGTATTTTCCATTTCAATTTTTTTTATTTCTATGAAAATCAATAATTTAATATGTCATGCATGTTAATATATATTTCCCGTATATAATAAAATTACTTAATGTACTCAAAATAAATAATTTAACAATTAACATTCAGATATAGTTCATATACAATACACCTTTGAACTATTCATTAAGATGACTGAATTAAATACGACCTATATTTAACCATGAACCGAAATAGAACCATGAAATTTAATATATATATATATATAATTCTTAACGTAAGCTTTAAAAATATTTTTCAATCTATTCAGTCTATTCAGTCAGACTTAGTCTGTCAATTACCTTACAAATGAAAAATTCTTCGGATTCGAAGCCGGGCCTTGATATCTGTTATAAACTAGACACTGAGGGAGTCAAAACGTAAATCCATTAAAAGTGATAAGCCTAGATTTTATTATATAATTAAAACATTTCCTTACGCTATTTGCTATGAAATAGTAAATTTAAAAAAACCTATAATTATGTTAATAATTTCTTATTTCAATTATTTATATTATCACAAACAATTACCCAAAGGGCAAACATTACATTACATTAGCAGCCTGTAAATTTCCCACTGCTGATTATTATTTCCACTTTAATTTTACTTCCAAAATACCGATAACAGTTTCGTCGACATGCAAAACGCAATTTTTTCGCAAATCCATAGTGAATACCATAGATTAGTCAAGCTCTCGACCAATGATATCGCGTTAATTTGCTGTCAAATGTCATTTGACTTTTTTCCTATTATTGAGTATACTCAATAATAGGAAAGATATATATATATATATATATATACAAACGTTTCCTCACGATTTTTTTCTTTCACTTCGTTAGTATGAAAAGTTCGAAAATACAAAAACGAAATGTTGCTCATAATACTACGTATAAAAATTGAAAAATTAAGGTCATAATTTAATTTATAAAAATCGCCGAGGTTAAATTATAATACTTTACATTTTAGAATGGTTTGATCGTAAGTATATCACCTGTTTAACAAGCTGTTATTATAAAAAAAAAATCGTAGTTATTGCTAACTACCAGAAAACTTTAAAAAAGTAGAATTATCACTAGTTTGAAATGTATTGACGTATATACATACATAGTCGATTATAACAAAGGCTCAAATATATGAAGTTTTCTTATGTTTTACACGATACTTGTCAGATCTATGCAGTGCTACCATAATAATAATAATCAATGGAAATATACGCAAGGGAGATTTAAGTTTTTATACCTATATATCGAATAAAAAACCTAGCTAACAAGATACTTTCTTACGGCATTTTGAAGACAATTTAGGGTAAATACATCAGCTTTGTTAAAAATACATCTAATGAAACATTTACAACAATATATTACCTGTAAATTAATATTCTTTACTTTTAATTTTAAAAAATTGTTTGATTTTTAATTAGTACCAAATACATAATATATCGCGACTGCTAACTGTTCTACAATTTTGTCTGCGTTTCAGATTATACACAATAAAATATGCAGTCGTTTTGAAAAAAAACGATTACACACATTGTATAATAATTATAAAATTTGTGTGTAATAAATTGTGAATCTTAGCTCCGTTATGTTTCTACCCTCAGAACAATACAGTGTAGAATTAGAGTTATTGTTGATGCTCGCAACAGTGCGTTTTATTGATACTATGAAATAGTTAACGATCAAGGTCGCAGTCGCTAAGTTTTTGGAGACTAGTGACATCATATAAAATACAATATAAGATTTTGTTCTTATAGACAGTGAAAATGTTAAACATTGAGCTATATAAAATCCAAATGAATTACGTCTTCATAAACACGTTTAAAAAAGTGTCAAATATATTTAAAATATTCATTTGCGGCACAAAAACGAATACAGGTCGGGCCAACCTACAGGTTAGTGAGAAAACAATAGTTTGTTGTAAAATACTTTATTGTATATAAATATTTTTATATTATTGTAATTAATTTTATCGATATTAGTTCGCCAGATTAGCTCTCTACCAGCTATGAACTAAGTGACCAGCACCATGCGCCAAAGGAGCGGAGTGGATGAGGGGGGCAGCAGCGAAGACACTGTGGGCGACAGGGGCGACAGCAGCGACGGTGATAGCGGGGCTGGTGCGCACATCAACACGGGATTGGTGAGATACCGCGGCAGGTGCAACAGCGTGAGCTACGACGGGTGCAGCTACCGCGTGAGAGAACACTGGGGTGGCCACAGCGTGAGAAACAATAGCGGGGCTGGAGATTACATCAACACGGGATTGGTGAGAGACGGCAGCAGGGGCGACAATAGGAGCGCTGTAAACCAGGTGTCCAAGGGAGCGTCTCTTAATAAGATGACTAAGACCGTGAGCGGAGTAGCCCAACAAAGGAGAAGCGTAAGAGTGAGCAGAAATAAGAGGAGTCGCAGCAACGACACTGTGGGCGACAGGGGCGACAGCAGCGACGGTGATAGCGGGGCTGGTGCGCACATCAACACGGGATTGGTGAGATACCGCGGCAGGGGCGATAGCGTGAGCTACGACGGGTGCAGCGACAGCGTGAGACAACACTGGGGCGGCCACGGCGTGAGATACGATAGCGGGGCTGGAGATTACATCAACACGGGACTGGTGAGACACGGCAGAGGGGGCGAGGATGGGTGCGCTGTAGGCAATGTGTCCCAGGGAACGTTTCTTAAGGTAGTGACCGTGTCCAGCGAGTCCATGTCCAGCGAGTCCATGTCCAGCAAGTCCGTGAGCAACGAGTCCGTGAGCAGAATGACCCAACCAAGGAGCGGCGAGGGAGTGAGCACCGAGAACGGGAGCGGCAGCTACGACGGGAGCGGCGTGAGCTACGATGGCCGGGCTGGTACGCACATCCACACGAGACTGGTGGGACACAGCAGCAGCAGGAGCGGCGACCACTGCAGAGGCGACGATTGCGGAGTGAGCGATGGGAGCGGCTACGACGGCAGCATGGGCCAAAGGAGCGTAAGCAGCATGTCCAACGGGCTCCAGGGCCTTAGCCTGCAGGTGGATGGCACGAGCGTTGATGACTTCAGCGGTGTCGAGGGGACGACCGTGGGGGTCCAGCACCAGCGCAGGGTGATGCGCGGGCTGCGCCAACGGGATGATTGAGCCGCAAGCCACAGCGGCGAGAGCAAAGAACACCACCAGCGATTGCATTGTAAACGTGGTCTGTGTTTTTCTGACGAACTAGATCACTTCAAACCGTTTTCGGCCGACTGATAGTTTTAATCTGCACTCGGCGGCTTTTATACTGACAGCATTATCAGATTTAAATTTTACACATGGTCTTTAAATTTATAATGAGTGAAAGGCCAATGTCAAGTGTCATATTTCTGTTATGCCTTGTTCCTTGTACCTCTGGTGTGAGTAAAATAATTGATTTTTATTTAAAGCTATTTAGATGTTACATAACAATCTTTTGGATTTGTTTAATTTTTTCTTTCCTGGTTACCCGATATATTTAATTTACTGATACAATAACATTTTAAGCAAATAGCAATAAATCGTGAAGATTAAAGTCTTTGTAATCAATGTATTTCAGTTTTTACTAAAACAAAATTTACAGTTGCATCATTGATTTGTTATTTAGACCAAACAATAATAAAAACATAAATATATATTTTATTATAATTAGTAAATTCTACTTAGAACGTTCAGATCTTACAAATGATAAAGTATTGTATAATCGTATAAGCAATAGACATATCTACATGTAAATAAATAATTCTAATATTGTTATAATACAAACAGTATGGAGCCATACTATCTATACACTGGTACTGTGCGTCTTGCCTTACTTTTTATGTAAATTATTAAAATTGATCTGCTTTTAAAATTTTACAAAGATTGATATTGAACTTAGTTTTATCCCGTTTTTATTAAAAAATACTATTTAAGGGGACATCACAGATTAAAAAATCTAAAATTTTTCAAAGCAAAATTGCCTGTTGTATCTGGTATAAATTCGTGTTTGTTTGGAGAATCTGAACCACCAGGTTTCCGTCTGTAACTATATTTAAATAAGAAGCTGTATATTAAATATATTAAACGGATATACCTGTATCCATTATTATATATAATTTCTATAGACAATATATCCATCCACAGTTACTTGGAAAATAAGTAACGAAAATATAACTCGTCAATAAAGATTAATATTTTAAAAGGTAATCAAAATAATGTTGTAGGTTCGAACCTAACCTGGAACCTTGGAACCTTGTTCCAAAACATTCGATAAAATTTAAAAAAAAACCTTAAATCCTTGTCAACAAAACCTTCAAATAAACTTTAAATATTCTACTCTAATACAGTTTTATAATATGACGTGTCACCTCCGTGGAGGTGATCGTATTTTAGAAGAAAAAAAAATTCTCTCATCGATCATATAAAAATTGTATTTTAATAATCCTTTCTTTACTTTTTGGCTGACCTCTAAAGTAATGAAAGATACATTCGTTTATACACATTAAAATGCCTAAAGTTTTATACACGAGTTAAACACATTTTAAGACTAATAATAATAATTTAATTAAATAGATGCGAAGCTATTACATAAGATATTACAATTGACATACATTTTAATTTATATAAACATTTTTTGACATCCTCGTCGTTAGGCTTGACCACATACACGTATTTGTAAGTCTTTGAAAACATTATCAGTTAAAAATCTAACAATAATATAATTGTAGCGAAAACAATTGACATACATTTTTAAAGGCCGGCAACGCATCTGATAATTCCCTGGTATTGCAGATGTCCATGGGCGGTGGTAGTCACTTTCCATCAGATCAGCCTCCTGCCCGTTTGCCAACTATACCATTAAAAAAAAAGTCATATCTATTTAGCACTTTGGATTAAATATATTAAAGTTAAAGTCAGAATATTTATAATTCTAAATGTATTGCCATTATTTGTTGTTTGTCAATAATAATCTACTATCGGTTCGGAAAGAAGCCTCAGACCGAAAAGAAACCAGCGAAAGAAACTTCACGAGATAAATTATTTTTTTGGACAGTTGCTTACATTGTATAGATTTGTATTTGAAAAGGTCTGAAGATAATCGTCTCCTTTCCAAATAACACTAAACACTTAAACAGCTATTTATTGAGTTCATACTTTTGCTTTCTGTGTAAAATGGATATTTTGTCCCGGTACGACTTAGATAATAAATAGTACTAATCAAACTTTTCGGGAACTAATATTTGTAAAGCTACTAACAAAAACGATAACATGCATAATGCATAATTTATTAGTTAAAACATTTGACAATTTTACTAAAGAACAATGACACTAACTATATGAAATGCTCCAATGTAACCATTGTTTTATATGGGTTAGCAAAAATACATTAAAAATATATCGCATAGGTCCAAGGTCCATAGATCCAAGGTCTATCTCTTTTTTTTAAATTGGATATTGTTATTTTTTACTTTTTTCTTTAAAGCGATTTCGAAAGTAAATTTTGAAGTAAATTTTAATAATTAAGTTTTATGTATAATAATGAATAATTTTATATAATTACATATTTCCGCAAAAACATAAAAACTTATAAATATACTGAGAGTATAAATATACGACAATAAAATACACATTTGTTTTAACTATTATTTATTTATTTCTTTCATGAAAAATTACGAACTTTTTACCATAGAAAATATTTCTTAAAGGATCGTTATTATTTGTTTTTTTCATTACCAAGTCGTAGCGTATACCGACGGACCATAAACTATTTTTTCTGCAACCACAGCTGGTGAAGATTTGACATCCACTCGGGATTGATGAGAAACAGCTGAGCCGGTAGAATAAACTGCGTTAGAAGGAGACACGTATACAGATTGGGCATCAACAACAGCTGGAGCAACTTCGACAACGGGTGAAGCAACATATGTAGGTTCAACTACTTGCTCCGTAATCACAGCAGGTGATGTCTTAACATCTACGCGAGATTGATGTGACACAGCAGAACCTCCTGCATAAACGGTAGCAGATGGAACCACATTAACTAAAGTTGGAGTAGCAATAACTGTTTGTCCAGATCCGTAAGTCTTTGCAGCAACAAAGGCTGGTCCTGCTGCTACAACTGTTGGTGCTGACGATCGTACATCTACACGAGATTGGTGAGATACAGCTGCAGGAGCTGCAACTACTGTCTGTACAGGTGCAACAACAGCGGGTTCTACAACAGTCCGTGCAGCAATAACAGCAGGTGCGGCGGCAACCACCGTGGGCGAAGAAGTACGTACATCTACTCGAGACTGATGAGAAACAGCTGCCGGAGCTGCATATACAGTAGAAGGTGCAGCATATAATGCGTGAGTTTCAACTACGGGCTCATAAACGGTAGCAGTAATAGCATCGTGGCCTCCTAAAGCCTTTGCTTGATAATGCAACGCACTATACGATGGGGCAGCAATAGATACCGCAAATAATGCACTTAACACCACCAGCGATCTCATTATGAACGTGGTCTGTGTGATGAGTCTTAGAAAGATCACTTCAAACCGTCACGGTCGACTGATGTTCATCTAATAGATGTTCAACTATTTATACAAGTGTGTATAATCTATGCAAAACTGTATTTAGATCATTTAATACTGGGCGTACAGGAACATAAATGTTGGTGTCCTTGAAAACTATCGCCGAAAAAGGCTTCTAAAAAGGTCGATGTTGCTACACGTCGCTTTGTATTGAGGCAATTGACATTTTATAAATGAATAATATCAAAATGCTAAAGTCAAATCAGGATGTAATAGGATATACATTTATTAAAACTAATATCCGGTATTCAATACAAAGTCGTATTAAGAGCCATTAACGATTTTTTTCGTTATCTATCTATTAAATTAACTTGTAGAACAAGATTTTCATAGAAATATTTTTTATAACAAATAAACTATTAGTTATTTCCTTGAGAACAAATCGAATTATGAAAATAGTTCCATTCTAAAAAAGTACAATGAACTATATGTTTCTTTCTCTGTAAGTATCAATCAATGCAAATATTGGAACCCTTTAGATATCTCTAGATAGAGATAGATTAGGCACGTATCTCAAGGAATTTTAATATCTTACAACTAATGAATCAACTAATATTAAAAAGAAAACTATTTATTCATTTCATTCATTAAGTATATCTTACCTATTTAGATAATCTAAAAAAATATTAAATAAATTATTTTTTAAATCTTAAACATCAATTACGGTAACTTATAAATATTAAGTTTCATTAACTATTATTATATTTTACATTCAATTCTAAAAGAGCCGCAACATGAATGAGAGATTCACATTGAAAGTATTATGTAGTATCAATGATTTATTTGTAATCAACAGTGTTACAAAAATTATATTTATATTTGGATTTAGCTTAACTTATAAGGCCACAAAGGATTAAAATATTATAAAAAAATATTGTTTAATAGAGGAATATAATGAAAATAAACCAAGTTTATTATCTAAAAAAAAATCTGCTATAACTTTAGAATATATACATCTGTGCGTCTTGTGTGTTTGAGTGTGAATATGTAGAACTCTACTATTTGTTTTAATTATTATTTAAATAAACTAGATTTATTCATTGTAATCAAATAATATATATTTATTTGATAACTTTTCAATATCTTGTAGTAATGAATAAAACCTTCAATTGAAATATATATTCATGTAAACTTTTTTACATATCGAGAACTAATAGTTATATTCATAAAGTTAAAAACCTCGAATTTTAAAGCATGAATTAATAAAATATTACTATTTAAAAGTAATTTCAAAATATAGGCACTTTATTCAAGTACAAGTACGTACATTTACAAGATTAATTTAAATTTATTCGAAATATAGATTCTACCGAGAAAAACCAATAAAAACCTCAGTAGTTACACTTTTCATCAAGTTTCTCAATTTACTTGTAATAATAAATGGAAAATCCTGTATAGAGAGAAGTAATATTGAAATAAATAGAATAAGAAACAACACATTAATCTTTAAATAAAGCGCTGCCATCTAGTAGATACTGGAGGAACTAAATACAATGCAGACAGTTTTTTGTAGAATTGCACGGCAATGTAGTAAACCGCACGTTCCAACTATTAGGTTCTCTTATTATACAATAGATGTCAGTAAACTGATTTCTATTTTTTTTTTTCTTATAAAAGGAAATTTTTAAACAACTTGAAAACTTAGATATAACTAATGAAAAAGTAATGATAATACCTTAATTATGTAACCCTTTGACTTGTAACACTGTCCAGTGTTAGATATACTTACAATCATATTCTCTGCAGTTTTTGTCGTTGTATTTTGCAATACTTTATACTCCTAAGTAGTTTCTTGAAAGTTCAAGTTATAACATGTTTATGGAAAAAAGTATATATTAGTCGTGTAATAATTAGTTATAAATAATTCATTCAGAAAAGACTCGCTTCGTTTTCAAAATAAATTTAGTTGCTCTTAAACGAAGTATCAAATTGATTTAATTTACAGTATCAAGTAAAACGGTTTTATCAACTCTTAGGCTTTTTTTAATTTTATAACTATGACGTCAGAATCGTAATCATCGATCCCAAAACCTAACACGTATGATTTTGAAAATAGGTTTAATAATAAAATCTGCAGTACAATTTGTTATTGATAAATCTTTTTAAATTTTGTTATAATTTAAGTTTTTTAAACGACATATATATTTAAAAGAACTTCTAAAATTAATTCTGCTGTTTTTTTAATACATATACATTATATGTAGGTATTTCATAACATCCACCAACCAATTTTAAAAAGTCTAAGTTTATGTCTAACTACTTCTATTCAAACTAAAAAAAATCCGTAGGCCAATTATTAAAAACGCCTCATGCATGCAACCGATAAAGCCCTAATTTTTACTTTAACAAAATCAGTATTAAGTACAGTATTTTTTTGTTGTTATGCGAATGGTTTATTTTTTTATAGTTATATTAACCTTATTATTAATACGACCTGTAGTGAAGAATGTAAAGCACTTGAATCTTAATAAGGATTGCGGCTGAAGTTGTGCTTATAATTCATTTCGCATCGGATGAAAACATCATGAGAAAACCTGTCCGTGCTGGATGATCAGCATCGGTACTGTTTAAAGGTAAATGAAGGCCTGAGGGATTCTGTAGAGTTAAAAGATTTCCTCTAAACGCCAAGACATATTTGTATAATAATGTCTAGAAAAACAAAATGATTTAGATATTATTTGAGATAGCAAAGGCAGCGCATAGATAATGCAACGTTTAGGCTCTACGAGTTTGTTTATATTTGTAGTTGAAGAGGTGATAAAAGGTTATTATTATGATTCAGACATGTATGGCGGCATTGCTCTAATAATATGTGATACCACGTAGATGCAAATGACGGAGAACTATGTCGCTAGTCTCGGGTCAGTGCTGAGTAATATTCTGCCACAGAGGTATCCACCAACCCGCGTTATTATTCTATAGTATGCTAAATTTCATGCTGAACGGTTCAGCAGATAAGACGTAAAAGCGTAACAAACAAACAAATACCTAAACTCACTTTCGCAATATCAATAATAAAATCATAAACATTAAATCTAAATTTTATGTAGTTATACTTACACTTTATGTAGTTGCACTTAGCATGCAATCGAAATATTAAATGAATAAGCGTAAAAACCTAATAGCGTCCCTGTACGAAATAGACCTTGACAGGAACGCAGGGAAGCCCACTGTTACGTGGCGGGCCGTTCAATCAACGAAATGTAGGCCATCGAACAAATCGGCGCAGCGAAAACCGCGAGTATCCGTGCTACTAAAAATAATTATTTGTTAATGATAAATAAACAATATTATTCAAACAGGGTATAGGAATACGCCTTGATTAAAGTATATTCATGACGCAATCATTATTTAGTTATTCCATTTTATTGTCATGTAATACTCGCAGTTATGCAATAAAGACGTAATCAAAACCAATATTAAACTCTAAATGTACCTAACTATGAACATCTCCGTATAAATACGGAAAATTATAGCACAACATTAAGAAACAATTTTTATTTAAATTTATTAATCGAACTATTCATTAGTAGGGCGGACACTTAATACTTTTTGTTATATTCATTTTTTGGTCGTTCATAATTTATAATTATATAATATATTTAAAAAAATACATTGAACAATTCTACAGGTTTTTCGTCTTTGTATAAGGCTTGCACGGCCTCCACTGCGAGTTGCAATAGACGGCATTCGGAAAACCCGTGTTCAACTTGCAACATTAATTTTCTAGTAATTTGGTAAAAATATTAGTAGTTAATATTATTTACTAAAGAGTCTTTAAGAATTTATTGCAGAAATGAATATTTGAGTATGACTATTGATAGATTTTCTAAAGTAGAATAAAATTGACACCCTAGATTTGTTTACATTGTGTAAATATGTTTGTTATTATGAATTGATATGTTTTATGTTATTTACATACAAAGGGAGCTTTATATAAGAAAATGCTCCAAAACTTTATAATCTACTATATACAATTAGAAAACAAAAACAAACAAAAAATTTTTTTTTTATATTTGTTTTATAATGAACAAAAACAGAACCACATTCCACGAAATAGACTGTATAGGTTTAACAACCTACATCGTGATTGATTCATTTCACGAGAAGACAGAAGATAGCATAAAAAATGTAAATAACGTTCCGAAGTGAGTAGCCGCAAGCGGTTATTACATAATCGCGGTGCCGATGATCTCAGCTCTGCCAGTGTGTAGCAAGAGGGTCACTGTTTGTGTGAACCTATGAAACGTCGATTACTCTTTTGCTTATACTATATTTTTTAGATATTAGCTTTTCTTATCGTAAGTAAAACAAGATTTGAAGTAAGTTTATTACGTCATCATCATCCCACGTATTATACATAAAATATGTAATGTATTTTATATGATATTATCATTTTATGCAATTTTTCGATATGTATTTCCTTCTAATAAAATGATGTTTGAATAGAAATTATGACAATAGCCTTTACAATCTTTAAATTTAAAAAAAACATAAATATTATTTTATGTGTTTGCGGATCTATTGTTCTGTATAATTCGAAAGCCATATCCACCAATCCAGAGTAAAACAACGTGAAGAAGAAGTTCTTAACTTCTTCCTTTAAAGAGCAGCCTTGCGTTTTTATGTGAATTAAAATACCATTTTACAAATCGATCCATATGAATCTATAAAATATATTTCTATTTAAAAAAAAACTCCTAAAGTAACTTTACTGGGTGTCACTTTCAAGTTAGTTTCTTTTGTGTTTTAATGTTACATTTGTTAAAAAAAATATTTTATCAAAGACAGTTTTAGTGACAAGAGTGACAAGTATAGAGTTTCCTACACTAAGAAAGTATTAATAAAATAAAAGCGTTGTCCGTCATGTAATATACGAATCCTATTTTATTGTCACAGATAATACGTTTCAACTAAAGCAGAAAGCGTATCATTTGAGAACGCTATGGCATTATGTTCGCTAGTATATTATGTTTATCTTTTATGTTTCCGTTTGAAACCCGCTAGATATCTAATTAGCTTCAAGTCTTGTCGTTATATTTTCGGTCTGTTTTGGTACAATTATTATTATTTATTGAACTGCATTCGAAATTAATCCTATGATTAAAATACGATATAGTAACTCGAAAAAAGAAATATTTTACCCTAAGTAAGCCGGCGAGTGTAGGTACACAATGCGGCAAGACAGAAATGGTTCAGCGAACTCTTGCGCAAGCTCAAACGTTAACGTCAGATTGTTGCGCCCGCACAGGTCCGGTTCACGCTGCACTGGAAAGCCCGTCTTGTGCAAACACACAATGTCCAAAATAAATCCTGCAGAAAACCTTGAAAATATGTGTCAGACCTCTGAGTAATGTTACTCAACTCGTATATTCAATTGACGGTGTAATGTTATTGACATTATTTTTAATTATTAGTAAAATATTGTTTATGAAAATGTACTACTAATGAACATATGAATATACTTTAAAATAGGCAAATTTCACCTTAACAGATAGTTTCATAGGAAAACTATATTTTGAACAATTACAATTTCAAAATTAAATATATTTATATTTGATAATATTATTAATTATTATGTTTATGTAATAATTAATATACATTAAAATACTTTTTTAATGTGTATGTGTACTGTGTTCATTATACTACTTATCAAGAAGCTATTCTTACGCAATCTCTATATGGGCGCGTTGAAGTCTTTTATGCGTACTAACCTAATCTAACCTAAATTAACAAACTCTTTCTCTCGGAAAATTTATTTAATAATATTTTAAATAGTATTTCTCAAACAAATGTATCTGGTTAACCTTTTTTGTTTTTACGAGGTAACAGTGAAAGTGTTTTAAAGTCATTATATCCTTTTAAGAGCGAATAACCTACATTATAGCACGCTAGGAATCGCAGACGTACTTTATTAGATAACCTTATGTCACAATGGATACATTGTATTCAAATTATTCTTATTACATAAATACTTCAATATTAACAACTGCAAATGTTTTGCAGTATACTTTTTTTATTATATTAGGAACATCGTCATCATGTATAGTTAAATGATGATGCTGTTCCTACTACAATAAAAAAAAGTATATAAGGTTTTGAGCACGCCCGCCTGGGTAGGTACCACCCACTCAGAACATATTCTACCACCAAACAGCAATACTTAGTATTGTTGTGTTCCGGTTTGAAAAGTGAGTGTAACTACATGCACAATGGATATAACATCTTAGTTCCCAACGTTGGTGGCGCATTGTCTATGTAAGGATGATTAAAATTTCTTACAACACCAATTTCTAACGGTAGTGTTGACCACTTATCAACAGGAGGACTATTATGCTCGACTGCTTATAAAAAATATTTCTAATTGCTGTAGCTATCGAAAAATATACCATTACGTACGATATAAAGAGTTTGTTTATCTGTATAAACACCTAATTACAGGATCTGCATATTCCATTTAACAAAATTCTTCTTGCTTTAGATAACCCATTCATTGAGAAGCAAGGTTATAGAGTTCATCACGCTGGGACCCACAGGTTCAGAGCAGTGACCACACGGAGCAGTTAGTACAGAATACACACACTTCCAATAATCAAATAATGACAATTTGCCTGTAATTTCACTAGTCAATTAACTTGTTATACTGAGAGAACAATATAAAGCACTATAAAACTGAAACGTTTTCCTGAGTGATAGATACTTGTTGACAGGCAGACTTGTACAGATACTTATCTTTAGTTATAGGGCTCTGTACAAGACTATTTTATTATTTTTCCTAAAACACAAAGTTCTGACACAAAAATAGGTTCCGGGCGTGCCGTAGAAAGTAACAGAAATGAATAGACTGAACCGGTAGCATCACTTGGCTTTATTTTAATTATTTATATTATGATATTGTTCATACTACCATAACCAGAAATATATTATATTATTAAAAACCTAAAAAAAATTGGCACAAAATCGTACTTCTTCTATCTAGCTATTTAAAACATGTTGCTACTCATTGGAAATAAAATAACCAAACTCAAAAGACATGAGATCCGTCAAGACGACCTCAATTTTATCCCCATTTGGCAATACATACTCGGAACCCAAGCATGAATGGATCATAGGGTTAATCAATGACAAAAAAGACGTCATACCCTGTACCACTAAATCGAAATAAAAAAACATCGCATCGATAACTGCCTCACAAGAACTACAAAAATCTTAGTGACTGTTGCTTCAACGAATATCTTGGTAGGAGTCTGAGTCGATCATCTTACAAAATCCAACTGCGTGAATCTTTACGTTGGTCGAAGTATAAAGCGTCGTGGTGGTAAATGTGGCAGTCATTCGGACGCATTCAGAGCGCCGGTGAAGTAGTGAAAACAAGCATAATAGACTTTTTAAGTGATTAACAAGAAAGTGTAACAAAACAAGTAAGTTTGTTGTGTTTAATTAAAACAAAGATGACTTCAACTCAATAATTATATTTAATACGGATTATGCTTAAGTGATTGAAGTGAACAGGATTATAAAGTGTAAATAATTAAATAACTTTCATCGAGATATCTCTGAAACAATAACAAAATATATGCTACTAATTAACTTTTAGATTGTAACGAGTGACAGTAGCTTAAATTGTTTATTTACTTTCGAAATTAAGTCAACAGGATTTGAAAAACGAAAACGTATATATTAATAAGTAGATGATAAATTAGTTAACAAATAGTACTGCATTTATTCATGTAGTTTTAATTCAAACATATATTATTTGCTATAAGCGAATCTTACACTTTCACTTTAAACGAACTTTGAAGAAAGTCTTATACAGACTGCGTATAACGTATCCTGTATAAGATTGATAAGATGCAAATTGTTCATTCCATCCATCCAGTCCATTGTTTCAAGTTTTTTAATCTCACAGACTCTACATTTCACACAAGCGTAATTTCTCTCATGTACTCTATAGTTATTGTTTGTTGAATAAAATTATTTCACGAGCAATTTAAAAATATAATCGTATGTTAGATTGTAATAAAAATTTAATGAAGTATTAAAGATACAAACGAGTTCTGTGCCGTAATGTATTGCATAAAGAAAGAGAATTACATTTTGAAAGTTACATCATTCCGATTACGAGAAATTATGACGCACCGGTCGGTACGTGAGGAGCTTGTCGATGGACAACTGTGCTAGTTTTTGGCGACACTGACATCATTAACACTTTCATAATAACAACAATGAGTGACACATCATATGAGCATCTATATACATATTTAATCTTTTAAACGATATCAACGATCTATCTGACCAAACAAAATGATTTTCTTTTTTGATTGTTTCCATTAAGATATTATTGTCATATATAATAATGCATTTACGAAACACGTGAGAGCGCTTTCGCAGACGCACTCTTGCTTGAACAGTCACAACGAAGCCCCGGCGTTATGGAAGCTTACATAACCGCTGTCAGCGAAAGTAAAAGTGTTTCTCCGCCTACGTACTCATGTTTCAACATTTACACCACTTTGCATGATTCGACGCATATTTATTTCATATTATTATTTTACAGATCATGCGGTGGTTTATACATTGTTGTGTTCTGCTATTAACAATAGCGAATATATCAGCCGATTGGTCTTGGGGAGGAGACGACAGTACAAAAAATGATAATATCAACAACAAGTCGACGGAGTTATTACAAGGCGAAGAAATGATTGGTGCACAAGACAAACATTTTAATACAAATGGTACAGTTCTTGACGATATCGTTGATGAATTAGTAAGCAGCAAACAAGGCCGAAGTTTAAGTGGTTTTGATGATGTATATAGTGATCCAACTATTAAGGAAGCTTTAGATGCCGGGGACGACACAGAAGCAAGAAATTTAATTAAAGGTCGTCTTTGTACATTAGGACTTATACAGGTATACTTATTTCTTTTCAATGAAATCAGAGCGTATTTTTTTCTTTATATATTAATATTTATAACTTTCTTTTAGTGTGAAGATGACGAATCACAAGAAAAAAGAACATATGTTTCACCCGATGAGCTGATTTATGCTCAGCCCGTAGATATTAAGCCTATTGGAAAACCCATTGCCTCCATAGCGATACGAGGACCACCTAGAGCTTATGGACCACCCAAACCCATGCTTTATCCTCCACGCCCTCAAAAGTATCCACCTAAGAGGCCAAACTATAGTGGAAATGGACGACCCGGTTTCGCTGACAAATATGGTGTTGCTGGAAATAATTATCAATTTTCCCAAAGCAGTGGTTCATACAATGGATATGAAGGAAATTATGTAACTAAGCCACCAAGCTACGCAAATAATGAACCATATAATTTTGAACATTCAAAGCTTTCTTACAACAAAGTACCTTCAAATATAAACACCAACACAAAAACCGATATTGTACAACAACACGTTCATCACCACTATGTCCACGGTGATACAGATAAGGAACCCAAAGTTATAATAAAACCAGTGGCTATACCAGTTGGATCTGTAGGACATTTAGCATCTCAAGTACACGCACACGAATCTTCTGACATAATTACATCATCGGGAGGAGACTTTAATTCCGTAACATCAGGCGGATTTAGACCTATGACTGGTAGTTTTTCTTCTAATAGCAAACCAATTTATGAAACAGATACCATATACGGATCACAATTCAGTCACAATAACTACAATAAAGGAGGTGTCAATGTTCAAAATCAAGGGTTACCGAACCAATTTAGTAACAATGCTTTTGATGATCAGCGATATGGTAACTCTTTAGGTGCGTATGCTTCTCAAAGTGGAGAATTTTACAAAAAAGAATTAAATGTTGGATCTAGTAATAACTTATACAGTCAAGGTCCTGCTACATTTGAAAAAAATAATCTTTATCAACAAAACTATCATGAAGCTAAGGAACAAGGTTTTGAATGTGTTTGTGTTAATTACGACCAATGTCCAAGCCAGGAAATAATTGGCCGCAGAGATGACTTATATTTGCCAATTGATCCACGTAACAAGGGAAGCGAAATTACAGCACTGACAGAGGAACAATTGGACAATTTAAACAAAACCACTTCTGACACAGATACTAAACAAAACGTAACTGAAATTAAAAAGATCAGTAAAAGAGACGTTAGCGAACTGAAAGAGAAGGAAGAAGCGAAAGAAATTGAACCGGTAAGTGAAAACTTTAACAAAAAGCGTTATACAACTAACATTTTTAGTTTCGTTGAATACCTATCATTTCACATCAACCGTCACGATTATTTCATTTTCCATACAACTTAGATCTGGGGTAACATATTTCAGTCAGATGGATTTGTATAATGAATACCTTTATACATCTGACTGAAATTACTCACAAAAGAAAAACTAAACAATGGGCATTGACACTAATCTAACACAAAATCGAAATATATAATTAAATATAAAATATATATTACTGCAGCGCCTCCTCGGGTTTGCTGGCGGAAATGGCGGTAATAGCAACAAACAAGTTCAGCCCACGTTTGGTGTCTCTTTTGGGTTGCCCCAGCCTTCTAATGGATATCCAATTAATCCCTACAATTCAAATCCTTTATACAATCCATATGGTCCTGCGTTAAATGGAGGTGGTCTAAATCTAGGACTACTTTCTGTTAATCCACTACTAGCTATTCAAGTAACGAAAAATGATTATGGTGAAAAATTAATAAAACCATTTGTGAATTTACATGTTACGCCAAACGAACATGTAATTAATAAATTAGGTCATTTGTTTCACGAGAAAAAACAATATCTTTTAAACAAACATGAACATTATCACCATTACAATCCATATTTTAACCAACATGAACATAGACCATACACACATACTCCTCCTTTTAATTCTGAACATTATGGTATTAATAGGCCACCAATTTATTCCCCACATCACTCTTATTATCAAAACAACCATTACCGTATAAACCCACAACATTTGCCTGAAGCATCACATGCCAATGATGATTACTATGACGATGATAGTGATAATCATTACTTCGATCAAAATCCGAGCTATAATTATGAAAACTATGGTTTTGAAAGGTCGGCTAACACTAGTGGAAATAATAGAGACCCTACTTATGCTAATCGATATGCATATTCACGTTCCCTTACCATTCCCTCCAATCCTGGGGCTAACCGGGGAGGCCAAACCATTCGTTTTCCTCAGTCGAGAAAGAAAAGGGATGTCGTCACAGATGTGCCTAAAAGCAAAAAGATACAAGAGGTAACGCAACGAAATTCAACAACAAAACTACTAACATTAAATTTGTATTGTCCTGAGTCGGAGATATACTTATCGCCTTTTTTTACAGCGTCAAGGTTACTTTGGTCGGCCGCAAATTCCTCAGTGTCAACAAAACCAAGTATGCTGCCGCCGTCCTCTTCGACCTCAAGCCTCAAATCGCGGTCAGTGTGGAATAAGACATTCTCAAGGCGTTAATGGAAGAATCAAAACTCCTTCTTACGTAGACGGTGACAGTGAATTTGGCGAATATCCTTGGCAAGCCGCTATTTTAAAGAAAGATCCTAAGGAATCGGTTTATGTGTGTGGTGGAACACTTATTGACGGACTCCATATTATGACCGCAGCTCATTGCATAAAATCGTAAGTATCAATTAATAACACATATAAAAAATCAACCATTTTCTGTCTTCAAAACCATTCATATTCCATCATTATTCTCCAAAAGATTCTTATATAATACATTTTTATTTTATAGATACAAAGGATTCGAGTTGCGTGTGCGGTTAGGAGAATGGGATGTTAATCATGATGTTGAATTCTACCCTTACATCGAAAGAGACGTAATTTCTGTACATGTACATCCGCAGTATTATGCTGGTACATTAGATAACGATCTTGCTATTTTAAAATTGGAGCACCCTGTTGACTGGACTAAATATCCTCACATTAGTCCCGCTTGTCTTCCGGATAAATACACCGAGTATGGTGGACAAAGATGTTGGACTACTGGATGGGGAAAGGATGCTTTTGGTTCAAATGGAAAGTACCAAAATATATTGAAAGAAGTTGATGTACCAATACTGCCTCATGGACAATGTCAACAACAATTAAGACAGACACGATTAGGGTACAACTATGAGCTTAACCCTGGATTCATTTGTGCCGGCGGTGAAGAGGGTAAAGATGCCTGCAAAGGCGATGGTGGTGGTCCACTTGTGTGCGAACGCAGTGGCACCTGGCAATTGGTCGGCGTTGTGTCGTGGGGTATTGGTTGTGGGCAACCAGGCGTGCCAGGTGTATACGTGAAAGTTGCTCACTATCTCGACTGGATCTCACAAATTACTTCAAAATTTTCTCATTATTAGGCGAAGACAAATATCCATTAAATCAAATGTCTTAAGTTTTGTTGTATTCCATTGAATTTTAGAATGTAGACATTTATTTAAATTCTTAATTTATTATTAACCTTTGGGCGGTAAGGTCCAGAGATATTAAGTAAATGCTTGTGCAATTATTTGTAAAATAAACTAATTAAAAAATATACTTTTTCTTTTATTCGTTCTCTTTATGTTTTTAAACTACACTATATGCTTTAATCAAATATAATTATTTATTAAATTGGGAAATTTAACTGAAAATATTTTATAAAGATATTTTTTTCTATAATTTCCATAAATACTTTAACTCTAAACTACACAAGTACACTTTAAGCTTAGCCCAAGGGGACTGGATTGATCCTGCGACTTTTTACATCGTACATACATGTGTTAAATGATACGTACTGAAATAAATTTACACGTTAAAGAATAATTCAATAACAATAAATAAAATAGTTAATTAAAATTCCGTGACAGTGAAAACAAAATATAGAATACCTTCCGTGTATAGAAAAAAACAGAGAAAGAGAAAATTAAGGGTTGTTCCTTATGTTACAATTCATTCTACTGTAAGCTGCCTACAAGAACTTCGTTCCAAAAATCATGTCAATCAAAAATCAACACATAATTAGACCGTATTGGGCAGAAATGTATATATTTCTTTTTAATTCTTAACATTGGTTTTATTTAAATCATAACAATTTTTATTAGTGCTTCTGTGGTTATATAGTTACTTATCTACATCACGTTCCAATTATTCTAAAGACTATTACTTTTATTTTAATATTTCTATTTACTTACATATTTTAAAAATGTTATTCGGTATAATTACTCAGCAAAAAGAATAAGAACTTTTTTTGATAAATGTCATAAAAAAATATATATATTGACAAGCATACACTTTTATTGTTAATTTATCTATGCGACGCAGGATATACAAAAATAATTTGATAAACATTATAACAAATAAATAAATAATAAATAAATAAATAGTGAAGAAATCTGTGTTTTTAGATCTTACAGCAGAGAAAAATTTCAATCAATGGCAGGAAAAGGCACTGACCGTAAAGGCAAGGCAAAAGAGATAAAATCCACCTTAAATGATTTGGGAGAAAACTTGGCCGCTTTTACGTTACCAGATAGTCTTCCCTGCTCAGAAATAGAGTTCCCAATATTAATTAAAAAGACAAATAAAGCCAAATGGACAGAAATTATTGAAGAGAGTAACAGAAACCTAAAAGATATAGAAAATTATGTAGAAAGCATAAAAGAACCACTAGATAAAACTCCTTTTCTAAGTTAGTTCCATTATTTTTTGATTGCCTATTTAGTTATATTTTATTTTGTATAAATATTTATGAATATGACCCTAACCTGATTTTGTAAGGAAAAAATTGTGATTGACCCAATCGAATGATCTGCTTGAAATATCAATGTAAAACAAATATTAGTCCAAACCGCCAAGTGTAAATAACCATTTTTAAACAAAAGAATGATGATTTAGATAGTAGCCCGCACATTGAATTTTAAATGAATTACATTATACACAAAAATACTCTAAATTTTGTGGTAGAGATCACTCGTGAGATATATAATCCTAAGCACCTACACCTTTTTTATTGTATGTTACTATGTACATAATATTACATTCATTGTCCTTTATAGTATTTGATGTAAGGAATATTATTAACAGTCGAAATACCATAAACAGTCTTATAAATTTTATCTATACTCGATTTTTAATTACTTATAAACATTCCTTTGAAATACGTGTATTTATTTTGGTAATAGGAATTATTTACCGAACCCGAGTTTATTTTTTAACTAATAAAGTATGTCCTACATCATGTCTATCATCTGTCATACTAGTAAAGCATAAGTATGTCCATACGTATATTTTGTATTACATTATATATACTGCTTTTTTAATATTGTTTAGATTAAAAAATACCTTGTTATAATATAATATATTTTATTGTTACTATTAGTAGTTTATAAGTCTAGCTTAGTTATTAATTTACTACATACTTATTATAACACAGTTCTCCGGCATGCATTAAATAAGGTTTTAGGTTTAAGGTTTAACAAAATGCACTTTAATGTATGTGAATGTAAAAAATCACAATAACATAGACAAACTAGATGAGGTAAACAGCGCAAGACCAGACGCAATATTTGTGTTCGCGCCACAATGCTAGCTAGTATAAGTGTATTATCTATGGTTCGCGCGCTTCCCGATCTCGACTCCTTAATCCTACCGTTCACGTTAACGGACCGGCAGATGGCGCGATGGCACAGACGACTTCCTTAGTCATTTAGCTTTTGTAATGATTACCTAACAAAAGAAAGAATAAAATAAAAAAAAAACAAAAAAAAAGAAAGAAAGAATCCCTTAATACTTCAATAGAAAACTTATTAATAATAACTGTAACTCTTTTAACTTATTTTTTCAGAAACCGAATATGATTACATAAAAGACAAAATTTTTGTTTATCTAATACCTGCTTTGGAGGAAACTCTTTTTAAAGCTGAGCTCTGGGACGCTTTAAAGAGTCAAAAGTGTTTCTTTAATGGCATCGATCACATCGTACAGGTATATCTTGAGTCGAACAGATAAA
Source organism: Vanessa tameamea (assembly GCF_037043105.1). Classification (NCBI taxonomy): domain Eukaryota; kingdom Metazoa; phylum Arthropoda; class Insecta; order Lepidoptera; family Nymphalidae; genus Vanessa; species Vanessa tameamea. The sequence continues at coordinate 6,229,410 of NC_087324.1, read as the reverse complement.
TATATTTTTTAAATAGTGAATGAACGAATTATTACAATTTTATTTATTTGAAGTATTTACCGGCTTTGCTTGAGAAATTAAGTCATGTTTACACTGATAACAGTTAGCAGGAAATGAACAAGGAAGTGTACAGCACTAATGTACAAACGATTTCTGCCCTCGATGATGTAACAAAGCATTTAGATACTCTCAGTAAACAGGAGCACCAGCCCGAGAAAATTGAACCCTAGGCAACTAACAATAGTGGCGCTCCTTAGAACAAATTTTGTAACAAAATTTAATGTGTATGTCTTGTCGAGATAGAGAAAATAATTTCCAGAATCCAGCACGCTAACGTCGATTTTCTTAATTAACAAAAATTCTAAGCTACTAATATTTTTCCTCGAATTTATGGAAATGCGATATGACGCAAATTTAAAACAACAACGGTTTCGTTTTTGGAAAGGACGGACTTCTTAACACGTACTCAAATACTTGCGCAGATATTATTAGATTACTAGTTTCCAACTACATATAACTTGTATTACGAGGAGGGGTGTGCAGGTGTTAGGTGCCATTATGTGATCTTCTCTACCCATGAAATGGCATGCAAAAAAATAAATGTGATCGGTTAAGAAGTTAGGACGATAAAGCGTAACAAATAATCAAACTCACTTTCGCATTTTTATTAATTAGGATTCAAGTTTGTAGATAGCATTTCATTAACAAATAAGTTTAACAGATACTTTGGAACAACAACCCTCGTAATCCAGAACGTAAACTTCATAATTTACATTTGTTCAACATGCCATGGGTTCGTGAGCATCTTAAGAAAAAGTAAGATATATCTATTTTAGAAAAACTATTAATACCTAATTATGATTCAAAAATATAAACTGTCACTAGAAATGTTATGATAGTGATTATTATAAACTTGATAACATTTAATTTAATTTATTTTTCGAAATTAGGCCGCGACCTTATTATCCCAAGTCTTGGCTATGGACTGAAGAATATGCAGCTACATTGATACAAAAAACTATTCGACAATATTTCGTACAACGTGAAGAGGAAGTGCAAGAGATGCGTGAATTCTGGAAGGTGATAAAGTTATTAGCAATATAAATAATTTATATTAATATTGTTAGAAGCTACATCATTAGAAGTATGCATGTAGAAGATAGTTAGTATTAGTTTAAATAGACAGTCACACATTCGTTAATTACAAACAATTGATTGATTTGCATAAATCATCGACATATCTTGAGATATACACTTATTTTCTGTTAAGCGCACCAATTTTTAGATAAATTTCTACATATAAACGGACGTAACCTTACCATCAGATGGTTGATTTACTTATTAGCAATAGTTATAAATTAATCAAATATATTTTTATGTGTCCATTGTCGACACAACTTAAAGGCAGATATAAAAACTGTATTGTTATCACTATTAAGTGTATATGTCTTGCATAACTGTTTATTTACTATATACTAATTATTATAATAGAGTCCTGCGTCATAAAACCCCAGACTCTTACATAATCAAAGACAAGGAGGTTTAAATACAGATTTTTTTTCATTTTTATAATAAATTGGTATATTCCTAACAAACAGGCTCCTTGGGTTATTATAACTTGATGGTTATTAATTACAAAAAAAAAACAATTATAGTAACTATTAATATGAACAACATTCCAAGCATTACTGAGCACTGATTTGATTCGCATAAAATTGAAATTAAAATATTCACGATGGATTTGCGAAAATTGGCGTTTTGAATGTCGACGAAACTGTTATCGGAATTTGGAAGTAAATTTTAGTAGTTAAGTGTAATAGTGACGTATTATAAATAATATATATATTATTAATCATAAATTCTTAGTAGTGCACAATATAGCTGAGCTATTAGCGAATCGCATGAAATATGTTAATCTTAGATTTGTTTACCTGTTTATTTGCATACTTACACTTATTCTAATAATATATAAGCGTAATATTAATTCTGCATAAATGTTTATACTTTATTTTTTACAAAAATTACTGCTAATTTATTTGAAGCAATTGATAATGATAGACTGAGAACAGATAAATTTATTATATTTGTGTCAAATAACTTTAATGTAATATAAAATTTGTGGTTTAGCATTAGTATTTCACAACTTAAACCACTCAAAATTAGACTAAAAAATTACAGCCCAAATTATAATTGCCCATCGAAGCTCTATCTTAAAAAAAAGATACCAATGTATAATGCGAACTCGTATTCCCACAGAGATTAGGAATTAAAAAATTTACAAATGAATTTTATCCTCTTATAGACCATATTAAATAAATAGAATAAACCATGTAGTTTGAAATAATGAAATATTAAATTTACTTTATAGAAACTGGACATTGAACACGGTCGATCCGATTTAGAAACAAATCCATACTTGGCCAAAAAGTTTGCCTCACAACAAGGAGTACATAAAATATAATTTATGTAATGTAATAAAACTAATCCTGAACTAATATGTTTTATTAAACTAATAATTATTAAAACTACTTAATAGTTTTATGTTAAAAAACCTTGAGCATTATTATAAATTTATTATTGTAACTGTATTCCCTCATACAATGAGGGACTCACGGGTTTTCCAAGAGACATAGTAAACTGCACTGTGGGTTTTTCGTCACCTTTAGCAATTCTGTGTACTCGGTTTGGACTATGATTGTATGCAATAGGCATAACAAATTCCTTAATGGTCTGTAATAAAAAAAAGCATAAGATTAAAATGTATATATATTAGATTCCAAGTCAAGAAAATAAATAGACACTGTAGTTAGCTATTTCTTAAAAATAACTGCTTTCACTTTAAACATAATTACTACAACACCATTTTATTTTATGAAGATAAGGTTTGTAAGAACTTATTTAATATATTTATATACAGTTGTTATATATATAGTTCTTAATGATAAAATTTTATATATGTTATGTGTATGACTAAGAATTGAGCATAAAAATAAACTTATAAAATTTACATTTGAATATTAACATTCATAATAAATTTTTAACATTCATAATAAGACTGCTATTTGGTGTCAGTCTGCTAAAAATGCTGTCTATTTAGACATGAATATGTCACGTAACACAATCATTTGCATCAAATAACTTTCTATTTCATTATGTAAATTATCATTTAAAAAAGAAGTTTTTGAAAAAAAGTGTTCATCATTATTAATAAAAATAGGACTGGCACCTTTTTATTTTTGATTTTCCTTAGGAAATTAATGATGCATTTGAAAGGATTCATTTAGTAAAATAAATAAAACTATGCATGAAATTTAGACATCATCATATAGTAAAATATTGCAAATTAATATTAGAACAATAAAAATAAAGATAATATTCACATAAATAATACTCTATAAAAAAGACTATAAAATCTTTGGTTTTTTTATTGTTAGTTTATATGTAAAAAGATAAAGTTAGACTAAAGTTAAGCCAAATTTAGCATTATTAAGAAGTAAATGCACAACAAAACATACATAACAGTGTAATTAAAATATTCCTTCCAATATTATTGTTATATATAATATATATTGTTGTTACATAAATAAAACAAAATATAAAAACCTTAAAACTTATTTTGAGACGTGTATTAAAAATGAATATTCCTTCTGTCACATATTATCATTTGATTGACTAATGGGCTGGGGCATACCTTGAGAAACACTTCCCTAAAGACAATTAAAAAAAGAATTAAAAAATTAAAATCACCTCTAATCCCTTCTTTTCGTGATCTTTCACAATAAATTTCTTCATTAGTGGTGGCATTTCAATAGCATTAGGTAAAATTGCTTCAGGTAGTTTTTCATAAATTTTAGCTGATTCAAATAATTTAGCTTCTTCATCTTTTGGAATGAGATTATAATCGGGCTTATAGGATGTTTTATAAATTTCGGTTAAGTTAGGAAGTTTTCTGCCTCTAAAAGTTTTTTCTACCCATACTCGAACTCTTCGCCTTTCCTGAAAAATATTGTAAATTTTGATTAATTGAAAACACTAACAGCAAGCATTAACAAACATCTTTTGGGCCAATTTCAATTCTGAGAAGTTTTGTACAGAATACTTTCCATACATCAATTTCAGTATTCAAAATTTTTACTATGTATACACTTTACTTATTTTGTTGATGATTTCAAATTATTTTTAGTGGTTACTTAAAATTTTTGTGTGATGGTAGAATCTTAATATATAAATAAGACTTTGTAGCTGTAATACTCGTGATGCTAAAACTTTTTTCTCCTCACTAAACAAATAATTCAACATAATTAATAAAACATAAATCATAGTCATACTTCGTCTGGACAAGTTTCTACTTTTATAATCTTCATGAAACTTGGCTCGGAGTAACGTTGAAACACGGATCGAACGATTATTCTCCCTACACCATAATTTTTAAGACTTCCAACAATTTCCCACAGCGTTTTTCCTTTAAAATTTGTCGTCCTTCCTACATATTTAATAACGGGTGACGTCATTTCTATTTGTTAATAATAATTTAAATAATTGAAAAAATGCAGAAAACAGATGGTTATGTTTTTCGATAATAATTGTATGCTGAATGCTGAATGCTGATTGCTGAAGCGGATGTCTGATGAAAATAAACTGACAACTGACACTCGATATGTCGATGTCAACAGAATACAGATGTTAATTGTCTACAATCTACCATTTTTTTTTGGTAAATCATTTCTACTTGGCAAAGGTATTACATCAAACAACCAGCTGCAATGAACGTTGTCTAATTTATTTAACATTAATATTTTATAATTGTAATCTAAATTCAACATTCAATTTTCTAAAGCACAGATTTGAATTCGTCAGGAACTTAACTTTTTTATTAAGTATAAAAAAAATGTATATAATTTTATTTAACTTTCTCCATTGTCCGACCAAAATCGAAATAAAATTAAAAAGTGTTAACCTACAGTTTGCATATAAATTATATTGTAGTTATAACTATTTTTTTAGAATAGTTTCTCGTTGTTAAATTTAAATATATATATATATTTACCCCTTAATTAAACATTCAATTAATTTCAATAAAAAAGTTAATCTGCCCCAACCAACTTAAGACAACTCAGATTTTGGAAATTAACTTCGCTGTAAACTAAAACACGTTTCGAAACTCTTAAAAATTTGATTAATAAGAAAAATTGTTTTAAAGATCATACGTTGCAATCGATTCCCTTAGTTTGTTTTATTAGGTTATGTTTAGTTATACTTTTTTTCTGACGTGTATTTATTACGGAATGATCGCAATATATCTTCAACTTGAACAATAATGTTTACGTTTTAGAAAATCCATTCAAATTGAGTTTTTTTTATAAATTGATAAATCATGCAAAGAATTTCGAAAATGAGATAGAGAACCTGTTGAAGTTTTATCTAATTTGTCAGCAATTTCATTGTATCTAGGGATCAAAGCATAACGATTAGATCGTTTTGATGACAAATATAAAGAATATAGACTATTCAAATTTTATGTGACTCAGCAAATTGGCAAACTTTCATCCGATAACTTGGCGACATATGTCAATATAGTAATCGTAAAAAGTTGTACCTAAAATATCAAGAAATTGTTTATCAGCGCATATAGATCTCTTATCAATAACCTAAAGAGAGAATGAAATTGGGATTGTAAATAATATAATTGTGAGTAATTCAATACAGATGGTTAGGTTAGACTTCAATGGGTAATTAACAAAATTTAAGCATACTCTTTAAGGTACCTTTATGGAATGTTTTGATTTGAATTGATAAGTTTAAAGGCGAGTGATACAAAGTATTAGAGGATGAGACGGCGACTGTTTTTTTTTTTCAAATAAAACGATCATTAGCAGCCTGTTAATTTCCCACTGCTGGGCTTAGGCCTCCTCTCCCTTCGAGGAGAAGGTTTGAAGCATATCCACCACGCTGCTTCAATAAAAGGATCAAACAAGTACTATCTACCTTAATGGAAGGATGGTTCTACACATTCCAGAGAACATTATTGGGAAATGATTTCATTGTCCCCAAAATAGTTCGTAGACATTTATATTGTATTTTATTAAGTCTGTCTTGAGAACCTTAAATACATGGGTCGAATAAAAATGTACCATAATCAACATTACTACATACGAATTATGCAAAAATATACAAGATTATTTGGTAAAATAATGTAAACGGCACCTTTATATAAAGCACATAAGCCTGAATATTGGTTTCTCATTTTTGGATATATGTTCACAACGATATTTTTGAGTATTGTATTGTATCAAATAATTATAGTAGTGTATCAAGGATTGTCCATCGAAATGTATATTAAAGTAAAAAATAATTGATTTATAATTAAATAAAACGATTTCGCTTTTGAAGACTGATAGACTGCCGTTCTCCAAGATAGTATAAAGCCGGTAAAGCAGTATAATATATATTAGAAATGTTTCCAATGTTGTTAGAATTGTAATAGAATTTGCTATGTCCTCGGCAAATAGTAAAATATTACAAAAAATAAAACAGTTCCTAGAGAAAGACCCTTTTAGTTTGACTACAAAGAATTTTATAAAATATAAATTCTTATATAAATACATCCCATCTGTAAAGAGATGACATAACCAAAAATAAAGTGAACAATTCTAAAGACCTATGTGCAACATTTAAATTTTAAAATTGACAGGTGGACGCCATCTTAAGCTGACGAAATATCTTTAAAAAAACACCTACAAGAAGTTCTCGATAAGCGATGGCTAGGCGGTCTTCTGAAGTGAGAACACGAAGGCTGTCCATTGTAACCAAATTTATATGGCGATATATTTATATTTATATTACGAAAACCAAATTAAGAGTTAGGACTTCCTCTGTTGGTCAAAATCCATTCCAAATTTCTAATTGGTTCTATATGAGATTTTCCATAGCTTTACTTAAGGTGAATGGTAGACCATGATCTTTACCTGGTTTTAGCATGGGAATAATTTGAGATTTCGAAAATAAGGGACACAACCTGAATAAAAAAAAAAGATACTAAATTTATGTATTCCTATTTAACTTAAAACGACATTTGTCTTGAGAAATGTAACGCCCTGGAGAACAATCAGACAGTCCGTTGAGAGCACATTCAAGTTCAGAAAGAGTAAAAGGTATTTTCTAGGAATTAGAAGAAGACATTGGCATGACAGACGGAATTTGAAATCAATATTTGAAAAGTAATTTCCCCTTAATGGTGAAAGTTAAAAAAACCAGTCGTTTTATTTAATTTTTAAAGGAGAACTAATACGTAGACGTACCATCTGATTGTAAGTTGTTCACCACAATTCTGCCTACGCAAGGCACTCGGCACAGTGCACATTATTTGCTTCAATGTTAATATATTATTTTGTCTCTTTATTAACCCATTAGAGTCGTAAAAAACCTCTTACGTAATAAATGAATGTCCCTTACAACCGCCATTTCAACTGTCTACGTATCTGCTTTGATGGCCGAACCATAATTTGCTCCGTACTCCTTTCGACTTTTGTTTTAATATAACCTGCACCTACCATAAGTAAAATTGTAATTATTTGTTATAATAGTTATTTATTATATTTCTAAAACTCGAATAGCTATTAATTCCTACGTAAGATATTTAGAACCCTTTATAATTTGTTTTAAATTTTCGTGTCTATGACTTAAAATTAATAGCAACACCGAGACACAAAAATATTGTCGAGTAAATGTGTTACTACTGTTATTTTGTTTTATTCAGAGAAAACATGCATGCATGTTATCTCTGAATAAATCGGTAAATTAAAATTAGTACTATCCATTCTATTACTATCCATAGATATAAAATAAATACTAGTATATATAATGCTTGAAATACTTCATTGTATTCTTAAAACTAATTATGATGTTTTAAACTAATTGAGCCCTCACTAGTCATTTCTCTGATCACATTTCCAGTAAGGTTCAATATTGATAAATTAGAATTACTTCGTAAACATCTTATATCTAGAAATCTCCTTTAGTGACATTCATTACTATTTGTTTTCTTAAACTACCTATTGTATGTGAATCATGAACACTCAGTCAGTCAGTATGTTTACTTTCTTCTTATGGGTCTACATTTGGAGTTCTTTAGATATTAGCTGTTGTCATATATATGTATAAAAGAAGTTACCACTTTTACCTTATAGAGGAAACCTAAATTGCGCTAAATAGTAATCAGGATTTTCTTTATCATGACTTTCTACATGGCTCCTAAATTATTATTTTTAAATATTTTAGTGCATACAAAGAATTATGAAAATATTTAGCAACTTAGTTCAATATGGTTATTGCTAGTGATGTTAGTCTGAAGAGCTTAATTTTTTTATTCTTTTGCTTGTGTAGTTAGCGATCTTATAACAAAATTAAAAAAAAAACAAATGTTCTTAAAAAATCAACTTCAATTTATTTTCAATTTCTTATTTAATTTATGGAATTTATGCAATACAAATGTTTTAAAATATAACTAGTATAGTTAGCAGGTTTTTAATTTAAATGCAGACAGTTTATTAGTAACAATGTCATGGAGTAGTACCATCAATGTTAAATGAATTCAATGCATTTTATTGAAACATCACATTTTTATCTCATACATTAATTTTACTAAAATGTTGTTCGGATTTCATCCCAATTACATTAAAATCTTCTGAAATAAATATTTTCAGGCAAGTTTAGGCATTTAAAACAATTAATCTATAACAAAATTACACTGCTTTACTAACTTAAAATAGATATCGACTAAAAGCCATGACATTGAAATTTTAGGTGTTTCCTTTTTATTCTTTATAATTAACACAAACAACAAAACAAACTGATATTAAGGAAATTATTAAGTGTCTCTAAAATTGAATGATAACAAACAATTAACCAATTAATCCAAAATCAAATTGTTATTAATCACCTTTGGTGAAATTATCCGTATACTTTGACTAAGTTAGGATTATAGTGCATTGTATGCATGAAATGCATACAAATTAGAAGCACTAAATTAAAGGACTCTGCAATTTGAGAGACAATTCCTGGACAAGTGCAGAAAAAAATGTTTAAATCATTATTATGTTCTGCAACAATTTGCCCAGCCCTAATTTAAGAAGCTAGTCTTCTTATAATAGTGTTCCCATACTTCAGTTACACTGCCATCGTAACAACATTTAATTAATAGTTCTGAACATAAATTTCATCACATTATATTGTTACTGGCAAGTGTTAAACATATGGAAACATAGTTATATTTTTCTACTGTTAAATATCTGTACAACAGTCACATTCCGTTGGCATACAATTAAAATAAAATAAATAATTATTAATTTAGCTATAAATTGCCTAGTTACCAACTGGAATGGGCTTCGTGAACACGCGGGTGGCGAATAACAAGTCCATTCTTACATGAGGCCATTATAAATTTAAGTTAAAAAGGCCCACAAATACGCGTTATATTACACCTAACAATTTCAATAATAAATTACGACAAATATTTACATATTACCGCCGATATCCACAATTAAATAAGTAACTTAAATTAGAACAATAATTTAAGATAGTCGGGACATACTAGTAGGAATCAGTCATTCAGCGTCAAAACACTGATTAATTGGGAACTGACGTCGTCTTCTCGTGTCCTCCTTCTCCAATGCGGGGAGCGTCGATGCGAGCGTGTCATCGTGCGCTTTTGAAACATATGTGGCGCCTGCCGCTCCTGTCGCGGACAAAGCCAATGCTGCCAATCTGCGCTGGCTTTTGCAAACTTAAAGGACCGTTTACCAATTTTACTCAGGACACGAATTTTTCATCGTCGTGTTAAGTTTCTCTGGATGATTTTCGTGCTCGAAATGAAGCCTAGTTTTATCCTAGAAGTGTGCACTCGCCGTGCAGCGAACGGGAGGAATGCGGGCGCGCAGCCCGACGTGGGCGCGACTCGGCTCGGCGACCGCGCAACCGTCTAAGTCGTGACCCGTCCGTATGTTCCGATGCGTACTTCATCGATTACTCTCCTCCATTCTAATGCAAACGACAGAGGGTCTTCTAAATAATATGTACGATTTGGCTGTAACAAAAAAACATATATCATGAGGCGATTCTCTTCTTACCACTGACATAAATAACATAAAAATATTAAAGTGTTGTAATGTTTATAATTAAATAAAAGCTTACCGTGTACACTAAAAATATTCTAAAGTTTTTGGCCTCGACGCGCAGCTCTGGAGACCAAGGTATCTCTCCTTTAAGAACCATGTTAACGGGGTCAACGTAAAATAATCGTGGGCCTGTTGTCAAGAGTAACATACGACGTCTAGCGAATAAGCCCTTCCTTTTTTCTACTAAACCTTGCTTCAGTATAAGTTCGCCATCAACAAATTGGTGCCATTTATTTTCTCTAGCTTGAACTTCAAGACGATGACGTTTTTCTTCTGGACTAATATTTAAGATTCCTGTAACAAAAACAATATATTACAATAATGAATAGGAGGATCAAAAATATAGCTAATACATAATAATTGATATAAGCCATGTTTCTTACAAGCACAATGCACATTGTGTTTCAATGCATATAAAAGAGTCATTAATAAAAGTCAGTTATGAAGTAATTTATATAATGTCATCAGCTGGTGAGAATACAGTGCTATTGCAACGCTCCGGGAAGTGACGTCATGTCTGTTGCGGAACCGTAAATCAAGAACAAAGTAAGTACGTACACATTCCAATGTGTGATGAATGAACACATTTCAAACTACCAAAGTCAAGTCACATATTTCATTTTACAGTTTTTTTTACTAAAATCAAAAAGAGTGTGAATGTTGTTTGACGTGACTTTTATACGCACTATTGAAAATTATTTTACACTAACAGTTTGAAATTAATTATTTGTAAAATAAATACTAATAGATCGGGTAACGATGATCACTTTAAATTCTTACCTCTAGATGTGGACAAGTCGAATTCCCACAAGCGTAAAATTTGTCTTCCGCCTAATCCAGGTTCTAAATGGTCAGGCACTGTATATTTCTCTTCAAAGGGCTCACCAGGTAAATATGGGCTTATTTTTGGTGGAGTTTGTTCCCAAATATTTTCCCAATCTATGCCTTCGAAAAATGGGTGTCGTCTGATACTTTCATAAGTATCACCTGTGTCGCTAGATCCAAGCCTCTTAGTATGATCTAAAACTAGCAATTTTTCAACTAAATCCTTAGCTTCCGCGGGAAAGCCTTCAGGAAACTCGTAATCCATTTTTTGAATTTTTTGAAATGTAAGAAAATCATTAGAAGCTCGGAAAGGAGGTAAACCGGATATCATTTGGTAAATAATGCATCCCAATGCCCATAGATCAGATGCACGTGTATCTACGCGATTTTGTAGGAGATCAGGGCTTACATATTGAGCTGTACCAACAAAACTTATTTTTCTCGATCTAACAGCTGAATCTTGGTCTTCTGGAACGGTTGGAGTAGGTGATTTAATTTTTTCTGGTTCTAATATTTTTACAGTTCCAAAATCGGCAATTTGTAAATGCATGTTTTCGTCTAATAAAATATTTTCTGGCTTTAGATCACGATGAATAATTCCTTTAGCATGCATTTTTTCTAAGGCCAATAATAATTCAGCAACGTAGAATTTAGCGACGTTTAGCTCAAAAGAGCCTACTTTATTAATATAATGTAAAAGTTCGCCATTCTTTGCATAAGATAGTACAAAGTATAATCTTTCTTCATCTTGAAACGTGCAGTAAAGCTTAACAAATCCGTGTGGAACATTAAATAGCATATTTAGGGCATCTTTTTCGCGTTTTATGTACTGTACTTTTTGATTACGCACGATGTGGCTTTTTTCACAAACTTTAACTGAAAATAAAAAAGTAAGAAAAAAATTAAAAATTGAACTTAAAATATGTTCTTTATTGATCCTATTGGTAACCAATATTTTGAGTTTAATGCATTAAAGTATAATGTAATTTTTATTTAGATTTTGATATTTTACACTAAGTAAAAAAACAACATTATCAATTTGAATATTTATATCCAAGTTAAATAATTAATTAATTATTAGATATTTGAACTGGCGTTCGCACTCAATATTTATGTACTGCTCCAGAACAAACGGAATACTGTTAAGGGTAAAACGAATAATCCGTATAATAAATCTAAAAATATATGTTGCCGCCATTAAATACTTACTTGCGTACTCCTTGCCAGTGTGAATATCTTTCGCCAAAAATACTGTACTATAACAACCATCGCCAATCAACTTTCCAAAAATATAATCTTTTGCTGTCCGTTTAGTGTGTCTATATGTTTCTTTGGACGAATGCGTTGAGGTTGGAGTCTGAACAGGAGCAGCTGCTGCTTGAGAAGCTTGCATCTTGATCGGTGACTCAGTTGTAGATTCTGATGTAGCAATTGGAGCCCTTACTTCGGTTGTAGTTTTGGCGGTAGGCTGCAACAAAATAAAAATATATTATTGATTTGCTGAGGTAATGTGCAATTTATTGTATTGTACATTCATTAGAGAGACATACAAATTACAAATACTTCATTGTCAATTTTAAGATACTAAGATCACTCAAAAAATATAAATGTGACAAGAAAAAGTTTATATAGCCACACTTATTACATTTGGGGCACATGCGTCACATAACCATAACATACCTGTTAAATATCTTTCGCAAATAATTTTGAGAACTTAAATTGCACCTACATTTCGAATTATATAAATCTATTAAAAGACATAAACAGGCAGTTATTCCGTTTGAGATTAAGAAAATTTCAAGTACAAAATTGTTGCAAATTGACGCACCAGCACATTAAGAGTTGAGTTTACAACTAAACGTCTGATGTATTCGAAACGCCGCCGCCACGTTCATTGGCCTCACCAACAGTTCGATGATCCAATTTCTAAAGTTTGCGGCCCAAGTTTTTTGTTCATCTGCTTACGGAGGCGCCAGACAAAACACTGTTTCAATTGAATTCGGCCAGAATAGATAAAAAGCTTTGTTTATAATTAAGGTATTTTGGTAAAGGTCAACCAGAATAACCTCCATATGTTATTAAACATCGTTATTGCGAAGTAGTAATGGCTTCATTACGTATATTATAATTATTTACATATAAATATAATACGCAACCGGATTTTAACAGTGGTTACTATATAGACTACAGTCATTCCTCTTCTGGATTAATTCCTTTATTATAAATTTGGCAGTGACGAACGACTGCACAGCAAATTGACAATTTATGTGCCGCATGAGTCACTGAAATAAGTTGGTCCATGTAGACCGCAAGTGTGTCTCGCATTCCGCGGCAACGTTCATACACCGCCGCAACGGTACTCCGAGCGCATTCCCACCGCAACGCATTCCGCGGCCCGCGCGCACCTACTCCATACTCGACCTCGATCCCCACTACTAAGACCCTCTACGTCGATGACCGCACCTACATCTACAAACACATTCATCAGCCAATTCTCTCTTTCACATGCCACACGCGGTGTAAAGATTTCAGCAACGTCCTTACCATTACTCAAAAAGACGTACATTTTTGGATGTTAAAAAATTGTGTTGTCTAAACTAACAATAACATAGAATAGCTGTTATTCTCATTAAGAAGAAGATAAAACATAGCAATAAAACGTCATACGTTACCGACATATTGCCCACGCTTTCAATGAATGACTATCCTTATGACAAGAAATGTTATCTTTCTCTATAGCCATAAACATTTCAATTCACATACATATAGCTATTAACATTCAACTTCAAATGTTTATAAACATTATTTTAGGTTTTGTGTGATCACTATTATATACAAACCACAATATTTTTTTATTGTTTTTATGATTACGATAACCTTTAAAAGTGTTTAAGTGTAGTATTTTTTTTTATAAAAACCTAGTTAAAACATTATATCTACTTTTGTCAGTAAACATAACAAATAGGTAAAGCACAAAATATATACAAATGCATTTTGTGGTAGAAACACCCCGTTTCATTCGGACCTTTAAAATTATATTATGTAAAACTATGTTTATAAACATGGTGTAGCACCATCGGCACCACATGTTTTTTATTTTCTTAGAAGGTCGTACTACTTGAGAGCAAATATCCTTTCAATAAGATATCAAAACGACGACACATATAAATAATAAATAGTAACGTATCTTCACTATGAATAAACCTACTACAGAACCAGCAATGCCACAGTTTAGAGAATTTGTATACCGAGAAAAGAATACAATTTATAATGTAGAATCTTGCAAACAAGGTGATGAATACGGATCGTGAAGTGTTTGTAGTAGTAAACAAGATGATCACGCAGACTACGCGTGAACAAACAAGTGCCGTGTCAGTGCCGCGCCCGCCATCAATGTTTGCATCATACCGATCATACGCGGCGCGCTTGTCGCAACTAACAGTGCTCTCTGTATGCTTGCACATAAAAATACACCGAGCGAAAGTATAAACAGACGGACGACACAGCGAAAATTTTTACCGTTTATTTAAATTTTGCCACGTCGAAGTATCAAAATATTTTGAAGTGCATAATTATTACATATACCTCTTGGGAATATTTACTTATAATGCAATACTCAAATATTTTAGGATTCCTTTTTTTACAGGTGTGTGGTGTTTCCTTTTTTTACAAAATAGCATTCTTTAACCATAACATTACTTATCTACAACATACATTTTAATATTTTTCTATACAATTATTGGAGCCGTTGACCTTACCTTTGATTTTGGTGATGGCTGTTTCCCGCGCTTCGTGGAGCTTACGCCGAGAAGTTTAAGAATTCTGTTTGCTGCCTCGAGAAGTGTCGCACTACCCCTCGATCCCCTTTTTACTCTTATGGTCAATCCGCTCATTTCTATACTTCGCATACGTTACCACACCACTTTTGTACTAATGTTCAAAACTATCCAAAACACGATCACAGTTCATGAAGCTTATTGTTTATTGTTTCAAAAACTTTACACACCATTAACTAATGTGGAATATTAAAAACAAAAAATACTAAGGAATGTATTAAATTTAAATAACTATAAATTTTAGATTATTATTTAATTCACTATACTGGGTTAGCGCGCGTGAAAACGACCTAACGATTCGACAGCGCGTTGCAGACTAAAGTAGTAACAAATACAGCGCTTGATGCAGGCGAGACATTGACTACGTCCTCCGCTCAGTAGACGGAATAATCGCACAGCCGCGGTACGTACGGCGCGCTGTTTGTTACCGTAATGTGGAGCTCCCCTTCCCTCCTCTTCTCTTCCGCCACCGTCGCCGCCACCCCACTTCTTAGGGCCTGCGCTGCGCTTCATTTTGTAAAATACTAAAAACGCTGTGTGATATGATTAAATGCATGGTTCCTCATGTGCTTTCTTTAATAAGCATATATATATCAATAATAGAAAATACAAAAAAATACTTATTTATACCTACAAAAATAAAATTTAAAAAATAAAGGAAATTAAGCAGTACTAAAATATATTTTCGATTACAATGTTAAAAACCTAACTGAAATATAAGAATCAACATCAACTAACACTTTCTGTATTAACATTCTAAGTTATAATTTGTATATTTTGGGGATTTGAGGGCGAACATTCGATGGCTTTGACGCAACATGGTGTGGTACGACAGGGGGTGAGACAAGGGGTAAAGGGCGGAGGGTCGAATTTGAACGCGGGAAATGGGAACAAAATCAATAATGTTAAGATGTGCAGCAAGAGCGGAAAAGCAACGCGATTGAATGCAAAACCATGATATCTTATACAACTTTAATAAGTTTCTATGTATGTCATTAAAATACTTTAATCAAAAGATAATGCTTACAAAATTAAATTATTTTTCTCTTCTGTATCAATCTCTCCTTATGTTTAATTTTATTCATTACATTATTATTTCATTGTTTTCAGTTACATATAAGAAAAATAAAAATGACATCTTATCCTATAAAATTATAAAAAAAAAACCTGTCCAGCTGGTGCTGGCACGTGCTGGTCGATGAGCGCATATTGGTCACATCTGCAAATGCAAGGCCCTCCTTCATATTAAATTATTATGAATCAACACGGAGGGCATAACATAACTCGCCATTTCACTAATTCATTTTTTAATTTCTTTTATGTATACTTTGTCCGCATATATATTCAAATAGCAAAGGTGTTCATTTTTCTTTATGTACGTCTGTCGTTCAACTATATATGTATATAAAGAGAATATATTGAATATGTAGATATGTGTAATAAAGTATTATTATATTTTTTTATGAGTTTACAGTCAAGTTTTCAGTTTTTTTTAGTGTGTAAAGTTGTTTATAAGAATAGCACAATAAACAATGTTGAACTTGGTACCACGTGTAACGAAACATTTTACGTGTTATAAATATACAAATACATAAATCATATGTATATTTTACACGGAAAATTGTATACATGATTTAAACGGATAACGACATCATTAGTAAAAGGTAATAATAATAATCTCAAATATAATTTTTCATAAATCTATTCATCTCAATACATCAATGCGTCATGTTGAATTAAGATGACTGTTAAACTAAGTCTATTAAAATCATAGAAAAATTTCAGTAATTTTACATCTGTCCTTCTAGGTTGATAGATATTGTTGGAGGAATATAAAAAAAAGCCAGGTGTGCCGACGATTTTTTTCGGAGAGACCTCACCAACCCCTGAGCCCCGAAGGCTTCGTTTTAAAATAAAACGTGAATCGTGCAATGAACTCGCCATCTGGTGCCATCTTTATACGATTAAATAATCAAAATACACACGGTGCAAGCTGCATGTTTTTTTAGCAAATAATATATCAAGCGGATGTTCGGTGCATTTCATTATCATTGATATCAACGATATAGTATTTGTTATTACGATTTAAAATGTGGGCGTTCTTGGGTAGGTCAGTTCTATTTGTTAAAACTGTTGGGCGTTCGAAAAATTATTAATTGTAAAAATTAAAAATTTAGGTCTAACAGTAGACTTCTGATTGTATGTAAATTGCATAAATTATTTCCAATATTATGATCTATCTAATATTTGAACTTAGACATTCGTCACACATTTTAGTTAGATGCTATTTGGGATGAATCAAATTCGAAAACCATATAAAAAAATGGTCTAAATTATACCAAAATATAATCATACATAGAAGCGGTTTATTGAAATTTAAAGCAACAAATTCTTAAAAGTATATTAAAATGTTCTTGTTTCTTGTGTTTTCAGGCTACAAAAGGTTTTTTTACGTACCTTACGAACAAAACTATTTTTGAATAAAATATTGTTGATAGAAATACAGGTGAATCAGTTTTGATTCCATATCAATTCTGTGTATACCAGAATTGATAAGACTAGTATATCTTCTATGACTGATTATCGTCGGTATCGGAAACTGGCGCCAACAGAGACGAAACATGACGCGCGAAGTGCGAAATTTACAATTTCTAAAATTCGATTCGACCCTTATAACATTTTACTACTGTTATACAAATCCAGTGTCCACGTTACACACAAAAGTTGTTTACTTAACTAATCTCAGTTTATCAAAACATTTTGTGGTATACGTATTGTACTGTACTATATTTTTTTCACCATGCAATAACGTACTAAGTATTCAATACAAAAATTAAATACACTACTAATTAATTCATGTGAATGAGATATAATCAATTATTTGTTTTTGATGACGCATATGTTCATAAGATATTATATCGCTGATTAAAAAAAATATCAGCAATTTATCTGAATGCATGGGCACAGATGTTCAACCTTTCCGATGCAGAACTAAGCAGGTGCGTTTTTACAGGTGCTATGTGGTTACAGTGAATATATTTATGAATACCTACATACAAATCACTCGCATCGTAAACATTTTACGATAGTGGTATGAATGATGATAGGTAATTAAAATATGTATAAAACACAAACTACTTACGACCACTTAGCGACAGAAATCATTGCACTTGCAATAATGTATTACTTTACAAACACGTTTACACGTACCGTAGTATAATATAACAAATTAGACACGTGTAAAAGTGTAGGTAAACTGAAGCACGAACTTACTTTGTTTTCATTTTATTAAACCATATATAATTTTAGACGGTTGTTACAATGTTTAGAACATAATCATCGTTAGGTACCATTTAAATGAAAAAAAAAAACGATCATTTGATTGTAAGATTTAATTAAAAATCGTGTTGTGAACTTTATTTTGGTTTATTTTTTAAATGTAAGCAGCAAAAATTCGTATATATTTTTATTACTATCTCGATCGATTTACGCGCCATCTATCGGAAGTTGAAAAGCACTTTGGCCAACCAAATGAACTCAGATAAAATATGCTTGATGCATAGAATGCGTACAAAACTAGCACTAATGTATAATAGGAACTATAAATTTTGTAGTTTTATAAACGAAATTATAATAATATAAATATCAGATAATATAATCAATAATCCGGTTAAAAAGCTTAGATGCCATAACAGATACCAATTTAGTCATAATATACCTACTATGGCAGCATTGTATTGACAACATTGAGGCGCCTACCAAGGTTATCGACGCGAATGTCTTGAACACCGGCCTTGAGTCGGTCCTTTGACCCTATTTAATGTAGTTAGTAAGTATATACGTTCGTTCTTCGTAAAACACCTGCCTGGGTGCCCCCGAAGCGACGCGTCGCACATGGCGTAAATTCAAATATCGATATAACGGTCGAAGTGCATCACCGGATGTTTACCACTTAAGAATATATTGAACCTTAAAATAGAGCACGGTAACAAAACATATTGCACGCACATTCATAGATAATAAAAATATTTTATAATTCCATTATATAATACATCGTTAAGTATATAAATGTAACAATATGTAAATAAAAAAAATACTTTATAATAAATATTGAACATTAAGTCAACGTTAATTAAAATATTGACAATGAAATTTTAAATAACCACATACGTACGTGTATAAAACAAATGAATTAGAACGAGTTCAATATTAATTAAAAAACTATTATCAAGTTCCACTAAATGTTATAAAATTCAATATATAACTATATTTAACTTACTTTAAATGCTAATTGACTTGAGATAATTAAAATACTGTTTTGTACATATGTATCGCTCTCGTGAAACCCATCAGAGCGGTACGGTCGTTGTCCTCAAGGTAGAAGAAAAACTTAAAACAACGCCATATATATAAAGTACTACTTACCAGCTCTTTATGCAGAATGTTATTTATTTATACGCACGATCAGATACAATCCGTTGCATAATATAATACGAAAATGTACACCTGTCCACTTAAAATTTGTTTTATTCAAAAAATATTTACCTATAATATAATATTACCTAAATTTATATGTATATTTTAGTGAAATTTACATTTTTTTTAATAAGTACCTAGTTAAACTTATTGTAATGTTTTTCAAAAAGACAATATCTTATTTATCGTTATTATATATAGTCCAATAGTTTAATATCGTTACGCCAATCTCGCGTATTGTATGTCGTTGTTTTATTTTATTTATTGTTGTCGCTTCCAAGTTGGCTCACTGATAACATATTTTCTGTTATTGCGTTAATTTACATAACGTTCATTGGCAAATACTAAATAATCATTTTTACGTTTTCACGTTTTAACTAAATATAAAATCCGTTTTATATAAGTTGGCAAGAGTAATTATAATAATTGATAAAATCTAAATAAAATATTAAAATTAGTCGTATATTATATTCAATGATAATGAAAATGTATGTTATATTATTAACAAATAAATAAATTTCTAAAATAATATATCAAATGTAAACTAAAATAAATAAAAGGGATCGTTTACCATTCTGTGTTTAGTAACACAATGAAAGGTAATTAAAACTTCCTCACTACTTTTAAGGCGTCCTTCTACTTTATATCGGTATAATATGTATGTAACATTTTTTATTAAACACTATCACACTTTATGAATTGTATCTTGGTCTAGTATCTGGCTATATATTATTAACCCATTGTCAGTGTTTTTTCTGTTAATAATCATCAGTAATGGTCTGGATTGTGGAAGCTGGAAAAATATCATAGAACCTTTGGTCCTGCGCCTGATCTCTCAACGGTCGTTTCAGAGTTGCCGTCCAATTGGTTTATGAGAGAGTGGGAGTGCACCTGTTTGATCGACACTTAAACATTGTTTTTTTATAGAATAAAGGTATGCGGAAGGAGGAGAGACTCCTAATGGTAATTGTCACAATCGCCCATAACAAGCGATAACTAGCGCTGTAAGAAACATTCCTAACATCGCCATTGCGCCACTAACCTTGGACGCTAAGATGTTATGTCCCTTGCGCCTATAGTTACTTTACTACTGTGGCTCACTTAACCCTCAAACCAGAATATAACAATTCTAAATATTGCTATTTGGCGATAGAATATCTGATGATTGGGTGGTACCTACTCAGTGTGGCTCGCACAAAGCCCTACTACGTAATATGTCCTGAACAATTGGCTTGAGAATGCCGCCCTGGTCGAAAGCAGTCAATAGTATATCATCATAGGTTAGCATAAACCACAACTATATATATTTTTTTTTTAATAAAATAATCAATCTATTTTCTTAAATATTATCTGAAGCAAAGTATTATCTTCAAAATTTAGGTTTTTAAATATTTGTTGTCTATATAACAATAACCTATATAGGGTTCTTCAAAATTGATACAATTCTAAGTTATTTCATTTGAAATATTATAAGATGTTATCGGAATATTCTATTTGGTAACCGTATAAATAGATAAAAAATGTCCTCTGACGACCTGGTGTAAACTGGTTGGTCCTCTCGCCAATCTGTCGGTAAACGTTGATATGTAACTGGTTACAGATCGGATATTTACTCATGACATTTCTACATATTAATTAATAAAATCATAGTTTGCTATTTTAAAAATATACTGACCTAATATTCTAAGCAGGTCATCATTTTGTTTGTAATTAAGCATTGTTTTATAATTTATCAGCAAAATTTGCTTCTACGTTCTTAGAAGACAATCTAACAAAGTCTTAAATTTTTCCTTCTGAAACATCATCTTATCTGCAATTCAAAATGGAACTAACAAAACAAATAATAAATTCAAACTAACACGCGGACGCGGTAATAAATCTTCCATTCAACAACAGACTAATGTAGCGTAGGAAAAAGTAAGTTATATTTAGATATGTAAATATTCCATATTAACATAAATCTATTAATGGAAACATGGTTAAAAATACGAGGTGGGATTTAAAAGAGAGCGGCCGTTGGTGACGACGACCATGTTATAGCCGCCGTACGCACAATATGCCTGGTATTCCACCCAGTGGAATGCCTTCTACTTACTTACTTACATACTTTTATTCACTTCCCGCGCGTCTAGACATCGATATTAGAGATTCGTTGCTAAAATAAATCTTAGTCCACTCACATAAGATTTCAATTACAAACAAAACTAAACGCTTTAACCCGTATAAAAACGGCCTCGCTGTCCTCGGAAAGTGCATTGATCTCATGGCGCGTCCTTCTATGGTACAAAAATCGCTGCACGTGATATGCGCATCCCTTTCTTATGACAAGCCATTATACGCGTGCGAGAAGGATATGAAAACGTAGTAAGCAGGATGCGCGTAGCGAACTGCGGGCAATACACCCAGGCGGGCGCAATGAACGGCGGCCATTAACGTGGAAGTACCATACCACGTTTTGGCGCCAACCGTATAGGGAATAGGGAAGAGTTCCGTAAGTACATGTCCTATACGTTTTATCTTTAGATATCTAAATTAGAATACAAAAATAGAGGACTGAGATTTATGAAGACGGTTGTTATAAAGACAGAGAAAACTATAGTCTAATTTGTTATTGATAGCTATTTTAGCGTAGTAGACTATTTCGCTGTTGATTGAAATAGTCACGTGCTGCATTATACTTAGCTTCTATTTTCTAGGCTAATGCCAAAATTATATATTACCTAGGTATTCATTTATTTTAATGTAGCATTAAAAATAGTCACCAACAAGATTTTATGTCAACTGAGTAACAAAAATATAATAACATAAAATAGTAAACAATCGCGATGAAAACCAAGGAACACGTGCTACATTCATATAATAAAAATATACACATAAGATCGAGTTACTTTTAAAATTAAAAAAAAACGTTGTACACATAATTCTATGCATTTAATTATATGTAACTCATATAATAACACTACGTCGATGTATAAAGCACCTTTTGTAAAGTTGGCGCTAAAATCTGTGAAACATCAAAATGGCGGCTACCACGTGCTTCTCACGTTGCTTAAAACTTTTAGTATTCTCAATTCCTGACATATTAGCATTTAATTACTTAAGTAATAAACCTTGTTATCGAATTGAAAAATGTTGATTTTATTTAATGAAAATTATGTAATCATTTATATTTAAATGATTTCATATATAGTGTAAGAATAACTTTACCAGTTCTTATTATTGAACTTTTTTTTTACATTAGATCAGTACATACTATTTTCAAAGATCAGAACAACCAATAAAAATGTAGAAGAACTCAAAAGGCGCAGTCGGCAAAGCTTCTAATCCCCACTTTGATGTGTGAGTGCAAATTCTCCGAAGGACGAGATCCCTTCGCCAATACGTTCAACTCAGTTCGATGAAGTCGACCGAGACGCCATTGACCGTTTCATTTTTAAAATAACGTACTTAATTATTAATAATACTTATGTAGGACGTTTAAAATAATGGTATTATTATTAGAAGATTATAATCAGTTTTTAAATATGGCCAGTATATTAAAATATACATATATGTTTTCATTTTACACCGCATGTTCGGGGCCTTATTATTAGTTTTACCTTTTATTTCAGACGGCAGCGACTAGTATATTATTATCAAA
Source organism: Vanessa tameamea (assembly GCF_037043105.1). Taxonomy (NCBI): domain Eukaryota; kingdom Metazoa; phylum Arthropoda; class Insecta; order Lepidoptera; family Nymphalidae; genus Vanessa; species Vanessa tameamea. The sequence goes on along the minus strand of NC_087324.1, from coordinate 6,206,461 downwards.
TCTAGTTTATCATTGTATATTTTTTTTATATTTTCAAAATTATGTGATTCGACTAAAAATGAAAATGATGTAACAAGAAAACATTAAATCTGAAGTTACATGGCGTGAATCAAACGACGGGAATGCGCGCTTGCCGGCGCGCGCCGACGCGGTCGTTCGCCGTTGCACGCTTGCATCCTCCGTGAGGACTACATTCCACACATTCATAGAGTCCGCAAAATATCCTTTCTAAGAGCAAGCAATAAGCTTATTAGCAAATAATTTCTAGTTTCACTATAAGAAAAACTCAAACGTTGCTATTGGTTCGTACATCAATTAATTATTACGATTGATTAAACTTAGGACTGTAAAAAAATACGTTGAAAAGATTTTTTTTTTTTAAATTACTATATGAGATGTGAAGAAATGATAAAAATTATATACATGTTAGTAATCGTAGAAAAAATTTAGTTGTGCGCGTTGTATAACACTTTTAAATGTATGCAAGTATGGTATCACTACATTGTAATTTTTTTTCTTAACATGTTATCTAAGACTGCATGCTTGCACATGGATGACATGCTTTTACAGAAAAAAAAGATATATGTAGTACGTGCCGAATAAGAAACGATCTTCCATCACGCGCAAGTCCATAGCTTGCCATGTTGTCATTGAAAATTAAGCAAGATTTTTCAATATATTGTGTAATACATATAAAACGGAAAACCTTCGTTCGCGATTCAAATACATACGTCGAAATATTATATTTATAATTGAAAGAAAAAATATTTTTACGAAATATTAAATAAATTATACAGTGTTTGTTACATTATTTACTATTTATTAAATAAAATATATGTTACACCACTTATGTCATGATTTCAGTGTTATCATTGTTAATTACAAAAGGTATATGAGTCCTGTTATATTTTCTTTAAGATAATTGAGTATTATTAATAATTGAAATAGTCATTGTTTACTAATAGTCATAATATTTATCATTTGTTTTAATAAATAAGAATAATGTTGTTTCTTGTTTTAGATATAAATGTGCTTTTAAAAAAATACTTTTTATAATTAGGATGAGTTATCCTCTCTCCTTTTTAAAAAAAATGAGAGATTATAGACGAGAGACAATCGAATCGAATTTATTGCGAATACTTAACGATAAAACCAATAGACATACGAATTTATGTATATGTTTCATGTTGAGAGATTGTAAATATATTATAGTTCTAGCGAACATTCCGAGACATCTTCGTTTCACAGTAACTTTCGAATTTAATATAAGTATGTTGTCCGCACTTGTCCAATGTGTCCTTCAAGCATTTTTCGGTGAGGTTCCGGAGGTGTCTGGAAGATATCACTACTTCAGTGAGAAGATTTTTCTTTTATTAAATAGTGCTAGTTTTTAAATCTTACAAGATAAATAACATAAAATGGTGCCATCGGCACGGAATATAGTTTTTACCGAGGAGAACCGGCAAGAAACTCAAAAGCAGAGCAAACAACGGAATTTTTACACTTCATTCATGTAATTAAGCAAATTTTTGTACCAGATGTAAATAAAAGGACAAGACGCAGGTAGTAACGAAACGAATAGAAGTAGCACAAAAGTACCGACCATTGCAGGTATTTTAAAGCCGTGTTACATTTCAAAGGATATTTAAAACAAAAAGTTAAACACTCATTATCAAAATAAGCTAGCATTCATTTTAATATAAGTTTTTATGTTGAAGTATGTAAAATAAATGAAATAAATATGTGACGGGGAGAAACTTGCTGACTGACAAAAATATTTTACTGATAAAAAATATCATATATGGAGATATTTATTTACAACTAAACTAAATAAGAAAATGTATTGTTACATATTTTTTTATTTACCTTCTATTCACATTCACCTTGTTTTTAGAAAGTATTATTCACACCTCACGAAGAAAACAAACTCACGATGTATACAGCAAAGCACAGCGGATTATCATCGTATGTTTATTTCAGTTTTTTCCGCATACATAACGAACTGTTCTCTTTTCCTTAACTTTGTTTCTATACGTTTTTCTACATTCAACATTAATGAAGATATAAAATAACTTATTGCTAAACAATTTATTTATATGTATAATGATTATATAAAACGTACACATATTATGTGTAATATAATTTTTATTGAAATCTATATAACATCTTCATATTACGTAAACATTGTGCAATATATAATATATTGCAATATACTGATATAAATAATTATAAAAGATTACGATACGATATAAAGTTTAAAGTAAACGGGACATCTTGGGTAAAAATACGTGCGACGACAAGTATTCCTACCACCTTTATTTTGCAGTACCAAAAGGATACTCTAAGGGCGAGTGTTCATTGCCAAATTATATATCTTTAAAATTTGCGTCTACCGTTTGAGGTAGGAATTAATCTCGCACTTGACCGGTTTTATTTCTATTCTATAAACGGCGACTGCCAAGGACACAGGACGCTGGGCAAGCTGCGTCATTGCGCTCAGCCGCTAAGGTTGTAGACCCAGTCATTCACACGACTTTAGCACGCTCTACGTACCTCTATCCAAATTTATGAAATATTATTCATTTTAATGTTAATGCCCATTATAATGTAATCATAAAATACAATCTTTATTTTATTTGAAACGAACCCGATGTCGGCTTATTTACATCGTGATAAAATTGTTTGTTTTTTTTTTATATAACTCATGTACTATGCCGGTGTTTAAGCGAATTTAAAAACAGAAACATAATAAATCAAGGATGCAGTTAATAAATGCGCTATAAATTATGTATGCTTACAAGAAAAACTGACAAAAAGCTATTACGCGTGTAATACGAATATAAACAAAGATAAAAAAACACGCAAGAATTGAGTAGATAAATAGTAGGTAGAATCGTGTTCTATACAATAGGATTTTATTATAGAAAGTGTTTTCAATTGATTATATGTCAGTTAAAAAATAAATCTTTAAATGATTTAGAATTACAATCAGATTTTTTTTATAATGTATGTATTTGCGATTGGGTAAATGGGCCACCTGAATGAAAGTGGCCACATCACCAATAAACATTGTCGCTATAAGAAATATTAAAATTTCCTTACGACATCAATGCGCCATCAATTGTTATGGCCCCTGTGCCTGTAGTTACTTGCTCACTCACCCTTCAAACCGGCACAAAACAATACTGTGTATAAAGCAGTTTCGATAAAATATATATTGAGTAGGTGGTACCAACCCAGACGAGCTTAAACAGAATCCTACGACCAAATATGCCAGATAATACAAACTACATAATTGCTAACCATATGAAGTATCAATGTGCGGGTGGTCTGCCTCTATGTTGGTGTGGACTTTGCTTCTCAATCGTCGCATTGTCCATACTCAGACAGGCCAGTGCGTGGTTCGAATGCGTGCCAACTTTAGTTTATTTCCAGGGAAGTTGTTTAAATATTAAAGATATAAATATCCGTCACGATAATTATACGTTTTATTTTATATTTTAATGTAGTTTAATTTAATTTGAATAGTGTATATATTAACAAAAGGACAGGCTTTAAGCGTAAAAAAATAAACAGTTAATAATTTTGAAATTTGTCTTTGCACAAAGCTAATCGCTTCATTCGTATTCTTTTTATGCCAATACTGTATTTATAAAATTAAAAAAAAAACACTTAACAAAAATAAATATTCGTTCATGCAAAAAAATATATTTATGGAATTAAAAGTATTATTGTTAAAGGAATTTTTCAACATAATTTTTATATTTAACATTTTCGTTTAATAATGAAATTGGTACCTAACCATTTGTTTTCCAGCCTACTTACTAGTTACTATCTGTACAATTTTCACGTAAGTGACGAAATATAAAGGCCTAATGTTGTTTTAGGTGTTTTTTTATGACTTATCCAATGTCTTACCGTGTCTTCTTATTTCGAAAAAGATAAAGAGATAACATTGTCTAAAAAAATACCCAAGGCCGTAAAGCTTGTTTTGCTACCCCGTCTTCGATGGATCGCCATTGTATTTTGTATTATATTTTTCTTAATAAAGGAGCCTTCTTTGAAAAAAATGAACACCAACTGATGACATATTCGAAAGTTACATAAAACTTTCATATCAACCATGCTAGAAGTTTTACGTGCATTCGGAAAAACAATCAGACAAACTTATATCTTTCTAATTTTAGTATCAAGTAAACAACAAACAACGCACGTGTCCTTGATGAAACCATTGTATTTTCAGAAATTGGATTCAATTGACACTTTGTAGTGTAATTTTCCTGCTCGTGTTCCGCACCACGCGGCATTAAACCCTTACACTCTGACACAGTACGTGATATAGACTAAATTGTTGCGATGTTCTTACAGATTATTCGAAGGCATTTTCCATATTATTTTAGAACTGCTATTATTTGTAAATGAGTAATAAAAAAAACGATAGTATTTACAACAACACTCGACTTGTTAAAAAATGCTGATGCATCAAACCAAATACGTATGTTTATTAAAGCTATCAATAACAAAATGGATCGCTAAATAAGCACACGACAATAGCGATATGACTGTTTGCTCCAATATTGTATTACGAAGGTATAAAAGCGAGCACGTTGCGCAAACATTTCCGTATTTTCACTTAGTCACGGACCAAACGCTTCTGAGGCCACGAGTAACCTACAAACAGATCTGTGACTCTGTGGAAATTGACTACAGCCTATAATTTCATTATTAATTATATTGCACACTTGACGTTTGCCTCACTTGTATTCGTTGTATTAAGCTAACAAGGTATGTAAACAGGAAGGCGACTTTAAGTTATGTAAATACATACCTATTATGTAATTTAGGTGAAAATGCAATTATCTGTTTTGAGTTGTTCTGATGACGGAACTGGAAGGTTAATGGTAAACTCTTTAATGACTAGGGAGCCCTCAAGTTTGGGGTCATTTGGTTTATTGTGACTGTTGTTATATTACCTTATTATGTAACATGAATCGAAAACAACATAACAGACATATTCAATTATTTGATTTAACGTTATACAATAATTTTTGATACAATAGTTTTTTTAAAAATATGAACTATGTTTTTTAAAGTTCTTCCAAGTAAAATGTTTTTCAATATTTTTTCATTTTCTGATATTACTCAACCTTCAAATGAATATTTCCAAGAAGCAGTCGGTCACGAATGGCAATAACACAGAGCCCCGCCTAAATCGCGTCTGTGTCTGGCCTCTTATATTTAAATTTGCCCTTGTCTGCGTGCGCCAGGCTGACACAAAGCCAGCAAACCACGTGAGACAGTTCACCTGCCCCTACTACGTACCGTTCTCAGAATATTCATCGATATCAAGTAGGATATCTCTGATATAAATGCTATTTTACTTAAGATTTTTTAGTTCTAATAAACAGGAACGGTACCTTCTTAATTTAGACCACGAATTTCGAATATTTTAGATTCAAGCTATGTTTATTTTTAATTAGAAATTCCATTTGTTCTATTGATTTGAATTATTTTTATGGCTCCATTATATTTGTACATAATTAACTCATTGTCTAATTACATACATTAGTGAATTACTATTTATAAATGATATTAATTACTATTCACGTTTGCGATTTTGTGATAATAAAAGTTGCGAGTGTTATTAACAACACTATAGTTACAGTCACTTTAGAATGGAATTACTATAAATACATACGTAATAATCTTATGTCATCTGTAAAGGGTAACTTAATAATAAATGGTTATTTATACAAATGCCTATCTACTCTTATTAATATCTCAATTTAAATCTAGGCCGCATGGAATGTTAACAGGATACTTCAACTAAGTTCCGGGTCATGAAAGAACAAGAATTTGAATTATTATTTGACAAACATTCGCAGTTCAGTTTTACGTACACACAAGCCGTGTATTAAACGTCATATTGTTATATTTTTATATTCATATGATATTTGGGTTATAATACAAGGAGTATGTAGTTAAAATTAATTTATAATTAATATGTATGTGAAACAACCAACCGGCATTGGTAAACGTGGTGGAATAAACTCCAAACCAGGCTTTTCTTCTTAAAAGGTGTAATTTTAGGCTACATAGGTAAATATAACATAAATAGTTATTGACCTATTTTATGTAATAATGACATTCATGAACCATATTAAAAATAATAACAATTTAACACATTTGTCAAAACAAATGTGTTTTCTCTAAAATATTTATTACCGTAGATCTTCAACAATCACAGCGACTCTTATCTTAAACATATTTTCCAAAGAACATATTTAATGTTTATATTTTAATAATAGTACTTTGAAAAAAATTCCACAATGACGTACTATTTTTAGACGTTTGCCAACATTACGACAAAGATAATTTTGCTTTAGATAAAATAAAAGCAACTCGTGTAATTACTTATTGTGGATGGTATCGAAATACATTCGACTAATGATTATATTTTACAGGAGATCGATGAATTAAAACATTTATCAGAATAAGTTTGCGTCGTCAACGCATACAAAAAACAAACAAACCTTTACTTGTTCATGTCACAGTATCACCATGATTAAACTTAACTTAAAACATTACTTTGAACAGTAACTCGACAAGGTATGATAACATAAGTTTAAGTATACTATTATTTGCATTGCATTAGTATCATGAATAAAACAGTTTACAAAAAGATCTCATCTTGCGCGTTCTGCCGGAACCGGGCAGACGGTATTGAATTTCTGTAGCGACTATAAAAGCAATGATTTATTTAGAGAAAAAAAACCTGTATGTCGAGCAAAGTGGTCGTCGCGCACCTCGTCGCCTCGCCGTCTGCTCACTTCGGGTCACCACTAGAGAGAACATCCGACCGTATCGTTATTTATTAAAATTTACTATGCATTTGTTTATCAACACAAGTATCGAATGAAGTGGGCCAACGTAGACGGCGTTCGTACTTTGTTACTTTCACTTGGTATTCACATAAACATACCGTGGAAACGGGTTTCTACTCGCTAGCGTGAGAATATAAATACCCACATTCTAGGGACAGAGACGTTCAATCATTTTAATAACTAACGCGTACTTCTCACCGTTACGACATACGGGTATAGGGGTCAATATTAGGGACAATGCTAGCCCTTAAACGTCCATTAAGCCACCCACATGTGTATACTTATCCATTTCGAAAATAATATTAATTCCAACAATAAAGTCATACAAAATTGCTCGTTAAAAAGTTTCACGAGGAAAATAATTACTTTGATATTTTTACAATAAAGTGTGTACAACTGTAACATAGTAAACTAGAAGCACGTGTAAGGCGATAAGAGTAAAAGGCAAGGCAGCTAGTACAAGTATTCTAACGCATGTTGATTATGCACGGTTTCTAAAAGCTACGGTACAAATCTTTAACTGTTGCATAACTGCACCTAGCGTAGTTTAGTTTCTATACGAAAGGTAGGTAGTTTGTTCTATTAAAGCGAGCTCGTGCAACGCTCTTACACGTGGTATACGCTACATTGCACTCGACGACATTAACTTCTTATCGCCGACAAGGAACAATATTGGAGAGCACGAAAAACCAATAAAATTTTCCATTATCGCCATGAATTCGAATGAAAACAAACACAAGGAATACTCTACGCGACACGTGGAATATATGTGAGGCCATTTAATTAACGCAAAATGCATTTATGTTACATGTTTCTGGAATTTAAAGCTGTAAACTTACACAATAGATGATCTGCTGTATAGAGATATTGTTTATATCACATATTACCTACACCCGAAAGGGTAAACCAAATTTGACAAATTAAATTCGATAACTCATGGTACCGTGTGACGTCAGTAATCTCATATGACGTACGTACAATGTGGCGCCTACATTGTTAGTGTTTTGATTGATTAAAATATATTCAAATCTTTCTCGTTATAGTTTTATATTATGTGTAATACTTTTATCGGAGCAACGCATTCACGACGTCCGGAGACGGGAAGTGTGTCGATGATCTTCCCAGAAACAATCGATCCCATTGTCTCGACATAACGACACTCGTACATAAACGTAGACCGACGTCGGACTTCGACCCCTTGATTGCGACGCAATAACCAAACTGAGCATACAATATACGAGTATGTACAAGATATGTATACGCACTGTATCAAAACAGTGCAGTGACGATCCAAATAAATCCTCCGCATTTAACCTTCATGTTTAATTTGCAAATATCATATCGCAGTATTAAAACACAGATAAATTATATTTAAATTCCTAATGAATCATCATTAGAACTACATTACTGATATATTTATTGAATTGGCAAAGAAGTAAGAGAGATCGATACTAAAGAACTGTTGCTTTTTATCATCAATATTTCTTAACAAATAACTAGCGTCCGATCGCAGTTTTACTCGCCTTTGAGGACGACGGGCAGATGTTAAGTAGCTTATGTAGTAAGTATTTGTATGAGCCTTCTCAAATTTCACCCAAATCCGTCCCGCGTGTTTGCTTGATTGAGTTACAAACATTTAAACACAATCGTTCACATATGTATAATTAGTAGGATAAATATTTCGTTTACAGTTGCAACTAAATGTCATATTTTCTAACGTATTTGTAGACGGTGGTGACACTGGTCGTAGTTCGTGGAAAGGAAAACGGATCAGCAGGGCGCGGCGTCTGCGAACTTTATTTATATTTTCATTGAGTCGCCTTAGCCCCCGTCTGCCGCACCTCTGCTATTCGACGCGCCTTTTCAAAGTACTTGCTTTTATAATTTTTGTTTATAATGTATGTTCTGAGAAAATCTAAATAGTGTAAACACATATTTAACTTGAGGTTTTAATATATTAATTCAAAACGTCTTTAGCTCGCCTCACAGTATGAAGCATATAGGTGCATCGTTATTTGATTATTACCACTAAAATGGTCGTAAAAAAATGGTCATTATTTCGTAATAAACGTTTTAAATAAAATAGCGTTTATTACGAAATAATAATTTTTTTCACTAAAATATAGTAAGTATTTCAAAGCCAATCTTGAAATATAGTCATTGTCAGAAAGAATTACGCGAAAGGAAATAAATATTATCTCTATAATATAATTTAGGCTAGATTTTATATTCTATTGTTACTTCTATTATCGCTTATTACTATCAAACATGTACACATAAAAAAAACTCATAATATGATTGTTAATTATTAATTGTACAATTATAATTAAGATTAATTACAATTAATTGTTCAATAACAATAGGTACAAAAACGCGGTAAATTTTAATTTGTTTTTCTTTTCCTTATTCCTTAAAAAAAAACATTATTGTCGATAGTCAAAATAGTATATATATTTATACGTATTTTATATGAAACGGAATCAGAGAGAAAATTATCGGCCCTGGTGCTTTTATGGCGGATGTAGACAAGAATAACGGATATACCGAAACTTTAAATGGGGAATTCACATCTCAAGCATGTCCATAAAAAACGTTTTAAAAGATACCACTTCTATGATACTCGATCGCCGTTGATTTTAGATCGTTATGTAAACAAAATGGTAAAACCATGCATGTTATCGTGTTTTATTTATAATATATTATAAAATTATCTCTAATAGATAACTGTCAGTAATCATATTTATATAAATACGCAAAAATAAACGATAACGACACTTCAACTTAGTTGTAAAACTCTAACCTTATCAAAATAGGTACATTATGAATTTTCCATAAATAATAATACTTCTTGAGCTTCGAGTAATTATTTGGGTCAACAGTTTTGTAGATATGAAAAATATGTTAAATATATTTAAATAGAGCTTAAGTTGTAGAAGTTGGTAATCTGTCTCGAATTAAGAGCATATTTGGTAATAGTTGGTAAAAATATTTCGTAATTATATCTAAGCGAAGTCGCGATGCTAGTATTGATTTAAATAAAATATATATTAATATTTAGTAGCATCCATATACTTGTAGCTTATCAAATACGTAGAAAAATTGCGACTGTCGATAAGATAAAATACCGCAAGATACGTACTCACTATTGTTTACACTCGTAAAGGTCGAAAACTCGTCACTCGGTCGAAAAAGACATGAATAACATTTTATATAAAAAAATTATGCATTCTAGTACTTATAAAAACTTGAAAAACTTGACTAGAAGTCAAGTGAACTGAGTATTAGAACGAAATAAACTGTTACAATTGTATTTAAATTTTAATTATTGAACTTTTCGTTTCGATTTTTGTTTATTATGTACTCCGCATAAGAGCCTATATACAAACATATATATCGTAATATATAGGTATATAATGTAACTATTTATGACAGGCGTTCACCAGTAAAAATCCCAATCGCCATGATTTTTCCAGCAAATTACATCATCATCATATATCAGCTGTCATCATATATCAGCTAATTTACACAAAACCTTAATTAAATATGCATTTCTTTTATCTTTGTATATTAGTTAAAAACGTATTCAAATCTGATCGGTCCGATTTTTTATCTCGTTCAGACAGATTATATTTCAATTTAGTCAAACACTAAGGTTATAAATAAATAATTCATAACATAAAAAAAATATAAATCCTTTTTACTTCAATATATATTACTCCATATAAATGCTTGCGCGTTAATGGAAAACAAAGTAGTAAATTCGCCCTTTTTTAATAGTTTTTTTTGTAAACTAATAACATATGTATCCTTATTGTAAAAAAGCAACCGACCTTCTATCATGAAATTCTTGACTTTTGTATGTATACTAAATTAAGGTTTTGTTAAATGGACTATCACATATGCGGGCGATGCTGCCTGCAATTTTTTTTAATATACAAATACCATAACGAAGGAGAACGTGCCCGCAATGAATGGAATCTATTCCAATTATGAATAGATTATACTTATATATTTAATAATTTTAACAAATACTATTATTTGAATAATGGTGATAAGGATAATTATGGTAATCGACTTTCTTTTTTACGCCAGTCCGAATGCATTCCTATGTATGTATGCAATCACCATAGAGCGCAGTGACTAGGTAAATAATGATAATCAACATAAAAAGAAAATGCATTTAATAATATGAATATTATTTAACTATAATGTATAACTTATTTCAATAAGAAACTAACAAGAGTCCTAAGTGCAGCGGAATGTAAAACAAGAACATTATCATGGCGTCCGGCGACCTATTGTTGGCGCGATGCGCCTACGTGTGAATGTGGTACATCGTCGCTGCAAGCACACTAGTATCATGTTGCGGCTAAATGCGGACTCGGCGGCGCAGCGCCCGCGGAAATAAACACAAACAACGCACGCACAAATAAATCTGTCTCGTAGTAAACCCACGGCCCGCCCGCTACTAGTTACTACTTACATGCACAGACAGCTCTCTGATACTGTTTTTCTTTAGCTTAACATTGATTTAATCTAAATAAATTAATAGTTTGTAAAAACAAGCCGACGGAACGGCAATATACATAAATGATATATAACCGTATATATGAATTTTTGACATTTTAAACGTCCAACGGACCTTGTTTCTTATTCTTAGTGTACAATTATGTCCATAATATTTACTTAAATAATATTATGTATTGTATTTTATTATTATCCTTTCTATTCTGTTTCTTTAAACAATATAACTTTTCAACAATAAGTAATTCACAAAAAGACAAAGCTTTATTTATTGAGAAAACTACAGTTAGGTTTTTGTCTGACAATACTTTAACTTTAATAGACAATCGACTATAAATGGAAAAAATATGACTATAATATACTTTTAAAATAGTGTTTTTATTTTACTTTACAAATTACATAAAAAGGGCGAGTTTACCTGTTACATGGTAACAATGACCTTTTATTTTATAGAAAAATTACAAAAATGAATTCATATTTAAGAAGATAAAGTACAAAAGTTAATACTAAGTGACTAACTGGTATTTCACTGTAGAGGAACACTACTGTCTACCGTCTAGACACCAAAATGTACTGCGGGAATCGTCTGTCTAGACATTTAAATATACCGTATTTACACATCATTTGTCACGATCGCCCTTTCTTATTACTCAGACGTTAGTATATGAGTAAGTAACATGTAAGTATAATTATTTTCATTTTACAACCATTAATCTGTCAAAAGTTCTTATCTGCTGGTATAAAATTAGATGGTACTTGTTTCATTCATTCAATATTGGGTAAGATAGCATGTCACTTTTGCGGTAGCTTACTCATTTATTGGAACAAAATCTATACGATTTTTCTTTCCATATCGATAAGAACTTCCCTCCGTTGATTTATATTTAAAAAAATAGTTTGATTTGCCGTTATAGGCCAGGGCCACGGTCGTTTTACGACGTTTACAATTAATTTATTTCCTTATACATTCATATGTTTGCGCTCTATATTCATCATATCTTATATATATTTGCATTTTTTTTGCATTGAAGGACGCCCACAACTCGACAAAGGTAAATCCTAGAATTTGCGTCAGGTCACGCGCAACAAGGTTTTCTTTCTGTATTATCGTCTGTTACAACGTAATCTTTATAAATATTGGTAAAGTTATCTTAACAAGCTTGGTTTTCGCTTAGGTCGATTGCAATCGTGTAGTGTAATTAGGGTAATGTTTACCGTTGCGCGGCCAAACGAATGAATCACGTGCGACGTGGGTGCCGGCATCAGTGACCAAATCGGTCCCGTCCTGTCGTACTTACTCGTTCCCATTTTAAATCATCCTATAAATACTATCATTGACATCGATGCGTCTGACGTCAATTAACACGAAAAATCGTCAAATTTACGAACGACGTCATTCAACTAATTGTTTACATGTTAAAAGATCGTAGGTGATGTTGTTTCAATAAACATCCAGATTTGTTTAAACAAATGTTACAACACACATATACATACCGTTTGAGTAAACAAAAACACTGACATTAAAGAAATATTAATTTTTGATCAGAAATATACCAGTAAAGCGTTAAAATGTTTTATTATAGCCGTCTAAATGACATATAATACGATGAACTCATAGTCAGGTTGAGTATTAAGTCCATTGAGTACAAAACTATAAACATAAAATTACATCATCTGTGAGCGACGATCCGCAAGACGCGTCATCGTATGAGGTAGCCGGTTCTGGTATGTTAGTATTATAATGGAGTTTTGTTAAATATAGACTGCATGTATAGATGTATAGCAAGTTTACCCTCGTGATCAGCGGCGCTCGCCGGCGCCGAGCCAAACCGGGGCGTTGCAGCGGCGGCGTCGGCGAGGCCGCGTCATCCATCCATCACATCGCTCATCATCTGCTATGAATAGCACACAAGCCTAGTGTTTCATTCCTCGAATTCCGCTTTCCGTAAACAATTCTGTCATGCGCTACAAATCGAATAAGACGTGTGATCATTTTTGTAGATATGTTTCCACAATTACAACACAGTTGCAATGTAGATATCTCTCGATAACCTTTTATCGCAAGGTCATGTTTGTAAACATTAACGGTATATTTATTTATATTCCGATGATTTATATGTAAAGGTTAGTCGTAATTAAACATTCGAAGTGATTAGGATTATATAATATTGAACTCATCAATAAATTTCTATGGCATTCATCTAACGATTGCCAAGAAACTAGGCAAGGACTGTGGTTACCTAATATGATTCAAATTAAATATATCAACCGAACGGCGAAATCGATAGCGATACCGAAGACCGAAATAGAACATTATATTCTTTAATAAAATAAATATATCAACTGTATATACTTTTGAAAAATAACAAAATTTCTTGAATAATTCCGATAATAAATAATATCAAGCGAAGTATCTTAATGGAAAATTACATTTAACAATAAGAATTTCGATAACTTTTATGGTACTGCGTTACAAGACATCAAACAAGGGGTGTTGTGCGTTAGTGTTTTTTGTGCAGCGCGTGCTTGATTCGTAGTAGTTACAAACATAATATTATACCGCCTTGTACCATATTTATGCATTACACATAACGTTGCACCGGAAATGCCACGATGCGTCTGTGTATCCTCTATGAAAACGTGTTTATGGAAATTTAATCACAAGACTACGAGGTAAAATGCTTTTATTTATAGTGTCATCGGGACTTTTGAAATTACAACATTATCTATAAATTTTAGACTGTATGACTGCAATTTAATAATATTTACAATCACTCAAAAACTTTCATTTATTTTTCACAGCAACGTGTTTAATGCTTTCAACAAAGTTTTTATGCATATTTTTGATAAAAAACTACACGTATATTAATATCTACACAATTAGGTTTCGTACAACCTTTTACTTCTTAGATCAAATCTCAAAGTAGATAATATATTATTTCCATAAAATACAGCAAGTAAACAAAACAAGTAGGTACCTACCTAAAATTAGTAAGTATAAATTACAAACAATTAGTTAATTTCTACGTAAGACCCAACAGTATCCCATACATTTTCGTCTGATATTAATATGCCTTTATGCATTGAATATTTACCTTACGAAGACTAAACAAAAAGTAATTATTTTATTTAAATTAAATATATTATATTTTTCGTCTATATAAATCTACTTACAAAGTTTATAAGTATATCAACGTAAGCAATATCAAAGTATACATAAGCGGCAGTATGATAGTGGGTCAAATTATACAATATATTTCTAAAAGATATGATACTCCGTCTCATTCCTTCTACACGTGACACGTGCAGGTGACCGGGGCATGTTCATTTTCATCACAATAAGTACTCATAAAAAATAATAATTATTTTTTAAAAATAATTATTGTATATGGATTTAAGCTACCTGGTATACCAAAACTTTAATGCTGTTTATCATCGAGAGAGTCATCAAAAATAAGACAGTCCACGATACTTTAAAAATAGACCAAACTTCGTTAGGTTTACAAACTTACTATAACATTTGCTCAATGGACCGATTGAAAAGCTTATCAACAAACATGCAAGGTTAACTCTTGCCCCCTTCCTTAGTGTAACGATCAAGTTAATAAGGCAATCGCAAAAGTGATAATTTTTAAGTAAACCGAGGTGTCTCCAAGGCGCCAAGTGTTCGACGTAATTAGTAGAAAACAATAATTGGAATTTAAATAACTGTTATTCTTTTAAAAATACATTTGGTAGTTCATCTTTTTATAAAACATTATAGGTATACTATACACATGAATACGTATATAAAAAATATAATTAGGTTGGGAGAATCGCCAAGTCATACGTCTCTTAAATATTGACAGTTAGTCTAAGCTTGCACTGCAAACTCCTTTTCTTGTCTACCCCGTAGATAGAGCCGACTAAAGTACTATTTCTATACATCATTCATAATGCTATGCTGATGAAGACGGATTAAGCCTAAATATGTTAATGATTTGTATACACTTATTCTTCCTATCAAGTGCATTGTAAACTCTTTTATCTCTTCCAGTATATACTAGGACATATAAGAGATCTTTTCTCACTAAGTATATGCAACATCAGGCAATCAATGATTAATTGTTTAATTGTTGTTGATTATGTTTTACTGATTGTTTTTTTTAATTTGTACAATATCGGCCGGTCTTACCAAGTGATTCCCTTCTTAACTTCGACATCACTCGTATTCTATTAGCGCTAATGTAGGTCATGTAGCCGCCTCAAGGCATACTTCAAGGCAACGTTTTATTCCCAGTTTTATTTTTCTTTTCATTAACTCAATAATATTTTTAAACCCTTCGAATAAATATATCTTATCAAATAAAAAAATAGCAAAAAACAAATCCTTTTTTTAACCTGTATTACATAATTAGGGTATATGTCCGTCCTGAAAGGATATACTATTATAATGTGAATACGTGCGTATGTTCCGAATGAATTGTACTGCCTATGTGAATAAGTGAGTCTGGAAAAGTAAACCGAACAAAACGTTTCCAAGAGAACATATTCTCTCTCATATTTATTATTAAAAGATCCAAATAATCGACACAATAACAATTTAATCGGGGAACGCTTTGCGAACTTAAAATACAACTTATCAGTAGTTTGTAAATACAAAACATCATTATAAATTATAAGTGACAGTTGACATGCTTTTATTGCATGATTATGAGTGAGTAAACATGACTCGGGTAATTTGTCTCGTATGAAATATTCAGATCACAAATCACGGCCGAAAAACCCGAACAAGAAAAATGTTATGATAAATATATCATGTACATAATCATAAATATAAACCTATACGTGTTATTTTCAGGATGATAATTCTAAACTATCTTGCGGTGTGAATAACCGTATTGTTTGTCATTGTTACGTATCTATCACGTTGGTTAATTTGAGATAAATCGTTATCAACGAACACTATGGTATAATATTTTAGTCGCAGTCCGAGGTACAGGTCGTGTAAGACGTCATCACTACATCAAATATTGACGACGACCGACCCAGCTATTGTTTGTTTGAATTTATTACACTGCATACGACAGAATGTTTAATTTGACATATTTATTCGAAATTTCAGGCATATAAAACATTTACCTTGCAATTTATTTACAACTCATACCTAATCAAAATATAATTTAAGAAATAGTAAAAATTTAACTAACAGTCTAATAGTGTATATAGTTTTAATATAAATAGTAGCAGGTAGATACTAGGAAATAACAACATACTTACATAGCCATACAATAGCCATGTTATTCTTGTAATATTTCCGACGACTTCAAGTAATTAAAGAGCATCTTAATGACATTTGTTATATATAAATTTAATCGTGTGATAAATATGTATGTACATTTAATTTCATGGCGGGCGCGGGACAACCGGCGCCCGACTAAAGACGTAGGTACATAAGTTCAATGACATCGACCTTGGAGGCGTCGACGCAAACCGTATTGTCTTCGCATTATTAATCAAAATCATTATATAACCAAATCAATTTGTATATATCTTATTATTTTGAATTTTTAAACATGTATAATACTTGATTATAAAGAAATTATTTACGCAAAGAAGAGATAAACAAAAGAAGGTTATCAACTGCTATTTTAATATCTCAAAGTTGTTTACATAATATATAATACCTATAGTCATTGTACACACTAACCCACAAAAGTCTACTCTAAAATAACTGTAAGGTAAAGTAAAAGTACTAAAACGTTTTAAAATGTGAAGTCAGTGTAAGGAGAAACAAAAAAAATGAGTTACCCGGATTGTAGGTCAATCCTTCTAAAGGCTAGGCCGTAGGTTGATCAGACAATGACCGTGGGAACACATTGATGCCTACGTGATTCCCACGTAAGATAGTCACTGTTGGAGGCAGTGTTCAATCAACAATATCAATTGGAGATATTAAGGAGAAACGTCGTAATTTGAGACAATTCGTTTTATATCCTCGAAGGCGACGTGGGAGTTTTAACACGTGACAGATATCTGTCATATTTTCTATTTTCTATCCTTGTTTTATAAAAACAATAGCTATTTTATTAATTTAAGTAATAATTAAGTATTTTACCTAATTGTATATCTTTCATTTGTTTAATTTTAATAATTTATATATATATATATATTTGTATTAAGATATGTTTTAAGTCAATCATACCCAAATCAAATAAATTTAAAACAAACTAATTTAGGACGATAGTCTTATTGTGTCGTATAAGTATTTGCACTGATATATTTTCTGTAACTTAAAAAATACAAAACAAAATATGTCATGGTATACAAGACTTAAAATATTGATCAAACAAATAATTTGTCAAGAATAATTTATAGGGGAGAAGTGGCATGAAAGAGCCAGGTTTTGAAAGATTCACTTGCATTATTTTGGTGGTTTATTAACGGATTTGATTGAGTATTTAATTTTTAAGTGGCAATACTGATTTCCCGACACCCACAAAATCAATAAAAATCAAAATCAACATATACTTTATTCAAGTAGGCTTTAACAAGCACATTTTGAATCGTCATTTAACAAACTATTTAAAGTAAAGCTACCACCGCTTCGGAATGTAGATTCTACCGAGAAGAACCGGCAAATAGTAATGAATGATTAAACGAACTTACCTGTAAGTGAAGTTACCTGTAATAATCATTAATTATACTTCTGCTTCGTCCTCGATATTAGATAGGAATACGTGTAGAATCATTTTATCAACTCCCTTTCATAAGGTATATTATAGAATCCAAAGAATATCATAGGATTAGCGGTCCAGCCCGCGGTTTGCCGGATCAAGCCCAAGTAGATGCCAAGTTGGTGTTCGGCGGAGGTGGCCGCGTGTCACGCACTGATTGCGCTAAATATTGATACAGTTTTGCTACTCTCATCCAAAGTAAATTTGATCCAGTGGCTTAAGGTCCTCCAACTAACAGTCTTTTTTTTTTGGGCTTTCTAGTACCGATAAACAATAAATGTTCGTTCTTAAAGATTGATGTTGTTAAATTAATGTAAGCAATTACCGCTTTTCCGTGGCATATTTCGGGTTTTCCTTCAAAAATATAATCCAAAGCGAGTAGCATTGGCTTTTCGGTTCTTTAATTGAATCTGGAATTTTAACTATTTTCATATGGTGCGATATTATGAATATAAATTTTTGATAAAGTCTGTACACGCTAGACGTACGGACTAGGGCGGTTACATCTTTTTAGAAAATTGATTATGGCTTAGTTATTCATTTGGATAATAATTACATAATTTATTTATAATAATAGAAATATGGGACACTTTGTATGGTATAAATACCATACAAAGTGCAAACAACGGTGCTCTTAATTCATAACAAACTCAGAGCCGACCTGCACTTGTTAAGGATATATTTAGCCCCTTCTTGGTAGTAATTAGTCAGAATAAAGAATATTATATGAATATACGCTTTGTAAACGTTGACTCTGTACGATTGACAAAATAAAAACCATTTTTTGAAACTAACTTCATATTGCTTCAATGAATTATTTGATAACGAAGCAAACATCGCCTTTATACCAGATGGGCGAATTGTTCTATTTATCGATTCCGCCCAGATAAGGCTCTCACCGCCAGGGTAAGTTTGGTATGGATAAAGCGATTGCAAGAAGAATATGAGAAAATCTAATTTTCACACTGATTGAACCTTAAGGGTTAAAATATCAATAATAACTAAATAACTGGCCCATGTAATCGTAAACGCGTTATCTGCGAAAGCACCCGGATCTCTATACCATAAGACATATATCTTGCGTTTTGTTTTTATTCTACTTGCAAACAAATCGATATCAGGCAAACCAAATCTAGTAACGATTGTTTGATAACTGTCACTCAATTTCTAGATGTACCAGTCTATATACAAGAAGCATATATACGCTGCTGTATGTGTAAGTTATGAAATTCGCACCAATACCATATCCAAAATCTTACAGAGATTGTATGAAACACATCAGATTTATAAGCATATGACAGTCGTGTTGTACGCAGTACTGTTTGACAATCCGTTAAATTTGTGATAATAATTTTAGACCGATATGTGCGGCTTGTATTTATAGACAGTTAATGTCTTTCTTTTTTTTTATTAATATTATTTTTGTTATTTTTTTTTTTTTTGTTTTGTATTCATCATCTTTCTACTGCCCGCATCCCGCAAGTAATACTCCACCCCGTTTTTGAGGCGTCTGAAATTACGAGGTCATATTGATCCTGCTTTTATTTTGCATACCAAGCTTAGCAAAGTTCTAAACATTTAAATCAAATAACAAAAATCTGCATTTCTCTATCGTAATTGTTATCACATACTAAATATAAAAATGTTATCCTTCCGAAACTTTTAGTATATAATCAACTGTAGTCGACGGCTGGGAAGGCTGAGACTACAAGCCACGAAAACTAGCAAATTCAGGTATATTGCATATTGCACTTTTATTTTTGATACAAATCTTTTTCTCTCCCGGAAGTCAGGCGTCGAATTTTTTTTTGTTCTTTTTTTTTAGAAACAGTAATATTGCCAAGGAAGCAACTAGACTTACTAGCTGGGAAATGGGAAAAAAAATGATTTTCTCTATTAATACTAAATCTAAGCGCTGTCAGTAGTGACTTAGGTTTGCATTAAACAGGGTAAACAAGTAAGGGAGGTTTTACAAAAATACTTCATTAAAAAAAATCTTCTAGGAATACCATAGATCAGCAACCCATGGACCTAATTAGGCACATGACTAATTTTAATATTTTAGTAAAATCACTTGGGGCCGTATTTAAACCAAATGGTAAAACTTTTATTGACCGATATCCTGTTCGGATTGTTGTCGAAGGCGCTTTTTTCGAGTCAGGGAGATTTTTAATTAAAAAATAAGCGTTCTAAAGATTAAGTTTCATCATGAAATCATCCCTTTTTATTAACTTTAATGCGGTTCTCAAATTTCCTAATTTAAAGTGTCATTAAATTTATTTATAATTCTCAAGTTTATATTATATAAACCTCATTTTAGCATTTGGTTTAGGCATTATTTCTCACAGTAGGAGAATATTTTTGTAATGCTGGAGATAGATCTAGCATAACTAGACGAGCAGGCTGTATTTTATAACCATGAATGCAAGAGAGTATTATGGGATAATTAGTTATCATCGACAACTGTTATTATTATTATTATTTTTTAATGTGGCAATCTACCTGCATGGTTTACCGGAATTAACAGCGTCTACTGCGCTTCTAATGATACTGTGACGGCCTGGATGAGCTCGACTGCCGATTCTTCGTCGGAGCAGGTTCCTTCGTTCTCTAATATTCTAGCTTTCTGCGAGCCAGAAGTAGATCCTTCTAGTTTAAAGGCCTCGCAGAGTTAGATACTTGTCTTTTATGTACCAGGACATGTGGGCCTTCTAATTCGGTACCTGAATTATTTATTGTTTTAGCTACTTTCATAGTATCCGTAAGTTTTCTCCAAAAGGATAATAGTCTTTTTTAGGATCTTTAAAGTCCTTTCTCAAAACTGAAAGAACAAATCCTTCGTCTCATCGAGTTCGAGTGTTGACATATAATGCCGCTCGTGTTCATGAGTATTTTTAATAACTCTGCGTCTTCTTCTTTAAAAGAAAACCATTCGCGTCAATGCCCGACCCAAAACCATACAGCTGAGGCTAGCTGAGACTGTTTTAATTCTACAGCTTTATCGCGGCTTATCATTACTTCAGTAGGTTTACTAATTTACAGTTGTTAGGAAGTATTGTTCTTTTAATTCCTTTTCGACTTATTTTGTAAGGCCATTGCAGGCATAATATTCTAATCGAACAGCTAACTATTTTTATATTCCGGCACCAAAGGTGTTTTGTTGAGTAAGATATGGATCCTACACGTATAGACGTAAAATGTCTAGGATAAAATCGGCGAATTCAGGAAGCTATGTTCTCTAAAAACCATTAGCCGTGACTAAAGCTGATACGGAATGGTCAGAGGTCCTTGGCGCTGTCGTAACCGCAGTTACCTGCACCGATGTTGACGATAAAGGATCATCGTCCTATGGTGACGCGATCTCCACGGCTTCGGAGTCGGAGAAAGTAATTTGGCATGTCGGTACTGTTACAAATGTATTGAAACAGTCGTGCAATACTGTTCGCGTGTATAATATGATTCGGGTAGTGTCAACCGCTATGGGTAGCACGCAAACCCTAGTACCAGTGTTTATATACAAGTACTAAATTGCGACGGTAAGGAACCGCCGTAATAGGTCATATAATATAATCAGTTCACAGACCGAGCTTTGATAAGAAACAGCCGCAAGGAACTGTTAGCAATATCACATACTAATGTTATAACATTTTTACCCACATATGTAGGTACAAATTTGTTTTATAACGAAGCTTTCAAATTATAGACTAACCTTGTTTGCTTGTCTTGCTTTTTTCCTCGTGATACCGACCAATGCGAGGAATGGGTAATTTACGACCTCGTTCGCGACCAAAAAGTACGCAAACGACAACGACGACGTTTGTTCTTTTCTCGTAACATCTTTTCTAATTTTCATCTTATCTTTCTTTTCGAAAACGAAATATCTTTCTCGTTCCTACTGCTAGGCATATTTTTACGAAAAAACCTTTAGATAACCAATAACTTAAATTTAAGTGCGATACGGCGTAGCACCAAAACACGAATGAAAGTACGTGGGTAGGTGAGTGACAATTATAAAAAAAAAAGTCTCAAGAAAAGTGCGAGATCGGCGTATGACTACGCGACACTACACGTATTCCTATCTAATATCGAGGACGAAGCAGAAGTATAATAGTAGTATAAAAATAAAAATGTGATGATTGCGTAGTTTGCAAATCAAAAATCATATGAACAGTGATCAAGATTGGTTTCTGTGCAAAATTTGTTCTGAATTGAATTTCTTTTTTATTTCTAATCTAATCTAATTCATGTTTCTAATCTGAAGAAAATTACATTATGGGTATATTCCAAAGTTCCTAAAATTTAAGTTACGACTTAATAATGTGTTAAAATTAAAATGACAGATAGAATTAATATTTTCTTAAAAAATGTTAGTTATAGTATAGCTATAAAGTACTTTTTGAAAAAGATTTGTTGAAAGTGACTTTCAGATTATTTTAAACAGTGTAATTATTATTATTTTGCATTATTGTTACAATTATACTTTATAAAACAGACTAGCTCTTTCAATACCGATATGTTCGAAAGAGCCAGAAGACACATTTATTAAATGTTAATATTTCGTTGATTTTTACGTAGAATTTAAGGTTTTTTCGTATTAAATTACGTTCTTTAATAAATAAATAATAATTGAAGCAAAAAATATCATCATTTTTTTTATTAAAAGTATACTTATTTTATCCGTTTAGAAAACAGGCTCTTTCGTGCCACTTCTCCCCTACCTACCACAATAAATTATCTTTACACAAATGATTTAATGTATATTCGCTGCCTCGTTACAGTTTTATTATTTGTAAAGAATATGTTGTATAGTCTAGTAACATCGCATCCGGTATAAAGAAGGTGCACCTCAATAGTGCGGAACTAACGAAGCAACGGCGACTTCTCGACGGGCTACAAGCGCGGTCACCACCACGAGAACCCGTAAGAAACGCCTCGTTGAACAACAGTAATGAGCTCTCCATATTTTATACAACGAGTGATACCGAAATTAGTGAATTCATTAACTATTTTCACATATAGCACAGTGCAGTTAAAATATATTTAATTACGTCATTAATTGTATTTAATTAAATACAATCTAACAAGTCGATCTATATATTTATTATACTACTATTTGTTGCCCGCAGCTTCGCACGCGTTATTGGGGTTGGTCATCCGGTGATAGGCATAAATTAACCTATTCCTTGGAGTTCCAACTTGCTTAAAAATAAATTTCATCAAATTTGGTTTAGTGCTTTGGTCGTGAAAGAACAACAGACACACAGAGAGAGTTACTTACTCATTTATAATATTAGTATATATAAAATAAGGAAGATTATTAGAAGTACTTTAAATAACAATAGTGGCTGTAATTATATTTCCCCGTGCTCGGTTACAGAATACACAAGTGACCATTAAACGTCTGTGTTTTTGAACATTCGTACGGATGATATCAGATTACAACAACATGTTTGCGAATGTCACTATCTATTTGCCGATATGGCGAACCGCGCCAAGTAAACAGGACGAAAGTAAAGCACTAGTAAATATTAGTATTTGTAACTGGCTGAAGTATGTACCAGATTCAAGTAGCGTGATAAAAGGGTCGTGGCCTGTCTAGACTAAACTGAAATCTAGCTTTGTCTAGACGTCTGAATTATTTAGAAGTGAATACACTTTATTGCTTTACCGTGACGACTGTACCTGATTTAATATCAAATAAAGTAATTTTTAACCTAAAATAAAATTTATGATGTTCATATAATGTAGAAAATGATTTAACCTAAGATATTTTGTATTGTTAGATATAATTACATACAATTGGAACAAGTTTAGTAGAACAATTAATAAAACGATAATATTGTATTGCATGTTATCATGTAATAGGGATAAATCATGTTAATAAAGCAACGTAATACAATCCATTCATATTACCGATTAGCTAATATGAAATTATTGATTCTTGACTTAATTATGATAACGTAATATGAGCGAATAATACGGCACGAGCCGTTATTCTCGAATGAAAGGTTTTCCTAGTATGGTTACAGCTATTTAGATCACAGACTCTGTATTGGAATTTCCGGTATCAACAGGATTTGTTTGTTTACTTTTCGAGATTTATCCGGAATAAGGACTTATGCGTTTTATCAGTTTATCGTATTATCAACGTACAAATGATAACGATACGAACTATGAACATTACTATTACATATTTAAAACATCCGGTAATAGGGATTTTTATATTATTTATAAAGACACAGTATTAAAAATAAAACAATATTTAATCTGACATAAAATTCTTAAAAAAAGTTATTTTAAATTATATATATACGTTGATACTAGTAGCTACACATAGTTATTTACAGTATACGTATCCTTGTTAAACTCCTTTCATGTTAAACACCCTCAAAATCTTTTCTATACATATAAGCATTCCATATCTATGTTGTATCGAGCACAACCAGAAAATTATCCTTTACCTATTTCTATATTCAATTATCGTTGCACGAAATTTAAATAACGCTAAAAATAAACATACTTATTTACAAAATATATATAAATAATGACCAATAAAATAACCACACAGTTTGTTTATACAAGGAAACTTTATATTATTGTGTTATGGATTCTTAATTGGACTACTATTTTTACCTAAAACTTGAAACAACCATAAATGTAACAAGCGTTGCATACATATTATGTATACCAAAATACATATGTACTAAGATTTCTCTCTAGGATCAGTTTAGCTCGCATTAATCCTTATTGGTCCGCCTTAGGGAATTGATATTGTATGTTTTATAGCCTTCCACAATCAATGAGTTTTCTAACGCAATTATAGTTTTCTTTTAAATTTTACTGAGATATCTGTATTCATATTATTTTGAAACAATATTATTATGCTAATGTTCATAATAAGTACCAAAGCGCCGATAAAGGCCACGTTTTA
The DNA here is from genome assembly GCF_037043105.1 of Vanessa tameamea. Lineage (NCBI taxonomy): Eukaryota > Metazoa > Arthropoda > Insecta > Lepidoptera > Nymphalidae > Vanessa > Vanessa tameamea. The sequence goes on along the minus strand of NC_087324.1, from coordinate 6,181,406 downwards.
TTGCTGAATACTTAAGATATCCTATAAACTTAATCATTTTCTCCTTACTAGTTTTCATATAAATTCAAGGATAAAGTTGTTTATTTACCTTTTTTCCTACTTCCATTGGCAATCTTTTAGAAGGATTTAATAGTGTTTAATAAAACAGGATAAGTTGTTATTGTAATAATCAACCAAACTATTATATATTCCAAAGAATCTTTTAAATTTATTTAAATGTTAAGCCTTATATTATTTTCTATTAAAATTGCCGACAAGAAACTCTTTCTACAACAATTATATCGCGTAATAATTATTATGATTGAAACTAGAATCAAATCAAGCGAGTTTTTACATTCAAATTATTTAAAACCGTTAAGTCAAACTTAGAAACTGAGAACTTAAAAATAAAGATCTATTTTGATTATTTTCCACTACAATATCCAATAACAAATATTGTTTATACCGTCGCTATAAGGAAACTACGGTGATATTGGATATGCACTGAATATGTAGGTTTTAAGTTATAGCAATGTAATTAATAATTAGAGTCCGATATCAATGGGATTTCCATTATGACCAGATAAGTGTTGTTTTTGTTATAACAAAAAACCCATTACCTAATTATAATATTTTTTCAATTAATTGTTTGCCACGGCTTCGTGTTCAAGGGTATACACGATAAGTTTAAATAATATGAAGAACATGGTGATGGGTCTTTGTGAAAACCCGACTGGGTGAGTACCACCCACTTATCAAATATTCTACCGCTAAAAAGCATTCCTTAGTATTGTCGTGTTCCGGTTTGTCATATGCTTTTACTCAATCGACTAAGGTTCGATTTTGCAATCCTCAGATAAACAGTTAGATAGTACTTCTTTGACAGATAGCAAAATATTGCATTTTTAAATCGTCTTAGGCTCAATAAGGCCCCTTACTGAGGAATAAATCTATCTGCCTCTTTGACGGCCAAATAAACGTCAACTCAATGGATATAACTAGATCCATTGCCGTTTAGGTTGAGGTTACGTCTTCGTTTTCCAAAATAATACTAGAAATTATGGACCGTTTTGATGATTATTGACAACCAGGCAAACTCCTGCTGTTGCACAGTAGACTTCTATTTGATTCAATTTCGATACACTCATACTTTAACTTCCATGACTTCCATGTCTTTATACTATTCGATAATGGACACTAGTTATAATGATTACCATTATATTTCAAAGCCGTTGCTTTATTAGTGAACGCATTAGTCTTCTTATTTTACAAAGAACTTGACTAAACGAAGAATTATACTTAAGCAGTATCGAAATTACTAAAGCGCTCTTTTCTTTGATTCTATTATTATTGAAATAATACCCCAACCATAAAATCACCACATATAAGAATTAACGAGAAAATAAAAAAAAAATAGATACACCGCGGAAAATATAATGTAAGTATGTTTTTTAAGCGTCAAATAAACGAAAGTCAAAGCATTTGCTATCCTCTTCTTTTACTCATTACACCATATACGTGTTTCTCGCTCATACAAGATCATAATGAAGTTGGCAAGTAAAATCCACAGATACTTAATATGTAGCTTGTTACGGTCTGACTAATGAAAGATTTGTCAATTTTACAAGTTTTATTTAACTTGCAATATAAGTACGGATCTTTAACCGATTGAGCTGAAACTTTGTTAACTATGAAAAACATGGTTAACTATGTGACGTCATTCTAAATCCTACATGGCTGCATACCCAATGCATGGCGGACCAATTATTTTTAATGCACTCCTACAGTATAGATACAGGGTACAGGGTAGCAAATGAAAGGAGTTACTGAGAATACGAATGCGAATTTAATTACTAAACAGTAAAAAATAAATTTAAAGTAAAAACCTTCTTTAAAAACAAGCTTTTATTTGATTGCGCCAACAATAAAATAATAAACTTTTACACTAAAACTTTTACAGTTAACTTATGACGTCATTTCACATTCGACACAATTTCTATGATATATAAAAACTTGTCGCGAGATTTAAGTACTCGTGGTTACTTAGTTTGAAAATTTGAATAGATAAAATTGACATAAAATTATTTAATTTACTAGTTTATCTACACAAGTAAATCTTGCAAAAAACATTTATGTAACAGTAAAAGTTTTAGTGTAAAAGTTTATTTTTTTTCTTTTAGCGCATTTAAATAAAAGTTTGTTTTTAAGAAAGTTTTTTATTTTAATTTATTTTTTACTGTTTAGTTATTAAATATCGTGTCTTCTCCATAGCACGTGACATCTGCGAAATAATCTGTGCCGTCTCGACACAAATAAAAGCCTCATTTAAAAAAAATCAATCAAATAAGTTACTACGCTAGTTAAGTATTAATTCGGTTATTCGATGATTGAACAGCCCTTAATAATATCTTTAATGTTTCTATTCTATTCCAAATGTGTCTTGCAAAGTCTGACAGATTTTTATTTTTATTTTTTGAAAAATGTTCAAAGAAACATTCTAATATTAAAACAATTTCTTAGAGTTAGTTTGATTAATACTTTAAGTACTAAAATTTATATAAATAAAAGGTTAATAATAATTTGTTTACTCTGTTTTTGTATTATTTTAGTTAATGAATAATAAACATACATACATATATATCTACACATGATTTTCTAGAATTCAAATACACGTAAAATGTGTACTATTACAAAAACAATAAATACTATAAAAAAAAATATACAGTCCTGTTGATTATTGCAACAAAACTTTGACCTGACAAGTATTTACCTCTAGATACAGGGTCGAAGAATCGCTCAATGTATTCGTTTTATTATTACATTTACCTTGCAGTTGTTTACAAACAGCGCTCTTACACCATCTATAAATAGCACTCAATATAAACAGGCAATCATTCAGAAATGCGATTACTCAGCAATCTATGCGGGGAAGTCCGCGTGTAACATTTTATTACGGAACTCAATACCGAGTTAAACACTACAATGAATATCCTTATTCAATATTTTTTTGTCACACCGTTTACAATGTCATGTCATTTTTCGACAAAAATATTTCCCAATAACTTTCTAATTTCTAATCTTTTTCCCTAAATAGTAATAATAATATTGTTTAGTTCTCTTCACAAAAGCTCTACGTAATTAAAAAGTGATATACTAAATATTATGAACCTAACATCTATTAGGTGTTTATTCTATCTAAGTTTACTCGTAAAAATGTGTTAATCTTACTACATAATTGCAAAAGATATCGTAGAAAATGTATTTTAAATTAACGGTAAGACTTAAAGTTTAGAGTCATTATATTTCTTACAATAAACGTATCATTATTAATAATATATTCCTGTCGATCAAATAACATTATGAATAAGATATTAGATCAATATTTACTGTCAAAGATTTCTAACTACTGAGTTGAAAGTTTAAACACTATTTTGAAATCACAACACAACTTTATTTTGTATTGAATGATAACAACTACTTCTAGAAAATTATATGTAATTTTAATATCTAATAATGTGATATACTGTCGGAGGTGATACAAAAATTTTGTAAATCTTATAACCGTAATATAAATTAACCAATAGTTGTAAATTTGGTCATTATTTCTCCCATAAACATACGAAAAACAACGTAAAAATATGCCAATATAAAAAATTATTTATACGAATAGTGCCTAATAAAACGGAGTTCAGTGGCTTATAAAATTATAAAAACGGTATACACAAACTCAACGCTACATTCGTGAAAAATGTAGCTACACAATTACCAGCTGTAATAGAAGGAAACTTGAAAAATATTTACAAAGTATTACCTCATATTTTTTTCTATTATGTGTTGATTGTGTTTCTTATGTATCTATGATTACAAAATAGATGTATTTACATAACGTATTATATTAAGTAAATTAAATTTTAAGGTCGACCTAAAGAATAAACAACTCACGTCTTTCGTTATTTGTAAAACAGTTAATATTTTGTTCAAATATACTTTATACAAAGGATATAACATCTTAGATGCCATTGTTTCCGTCAATGGCGGCGCATTGACGGAGTGAGAAGTAGGTACATAATTTATTTTTCCCAGTAAAGGTGCCATCAGGTTATATGCATCTTTTAAAAAACGATAAAAAGGAAATAAAAAACTATTGAAAAGATTAGAAAATCTCATTTATAAATAAAATCAATATATAAATTATGTAGCTAATTAGACTATTACCGACTTGCAGCTTTAAAAATACAATGGCACCAATTGAAGGCGCAGGTGACAGTTTCAAGAACAGCTGCCCTCCGGCCGCATGCAACAGATACTTGTTTACTAAGGAAGCATTGTATCATTTAAAGATTGCTCGAACATTTGTTCGACGATCGTGCAGACACACCCGAGGTATCGGTATTTGTTTACGTCGGAAATGAGAGTGACTTCTTTCTTTCCAAAACACTCAGTGACTAAGTGAAGTGAACAAAACAAGTTGCGTCATGCATTCAGGTACGGTCGATGCGCTCAGTGACTTCAATATTCCTTTAAAAATATCAAGATCAAATAAGGTTCATCGTGTACGAAGGTTCAGCTGCACGTTGTTTTCTTAAGTTAATTATTCATCAAATAAAACAAAAAAAAAATCATTCATATATGGACACAATTACGCAGGGAACTATTCACTTATATTTTTATTTATTTCGATGTCTCGTCCCTGTCGATAAAACGACATATTACTATTATCATATTAACAAAAAATCATAATATTTTACTAGTTATTAAGTATACATACATTAAAGTCATTAGAAAAATCTATTTTATTAAGCTTCTTGCTTAACACGGTTCGCGGTATCCGTAACATCAAGTCATTATAATTTTCTAAGAATTGACACTTCAAATAGGTATTTATAAAAACATTTAATGATTGTACACAAGGAAAAATCGCTGTGTCGCTGAAGTTAGCGTTAAATATCGTGCTTACCGATTAACCTAGTGAATAAATTGCATAACAAGTACAGAGTCCTTGTTATCCTCCTCATACAGTAAATCCATAAAATATACTTCATACTTCTCATATCTGTATTATACTTTTGTTTGTTTCTTTCGTGATCATTCAAATACGGCAAGACGGTTTTAAATGAAATTTGTAATATTTTATTGTATTTATTTATTTAAATATTTGAATGATCACGAAAGAAACAAACAATCAAACTTAACTCATGAGCTACAATTTATTCTAGGAGTAGTAGGCGGAAGTCAGTACTTTATAATTTCAGAACAAAAATATTATGATATATTTAAATAAGTATTATTTAACTGAATATAGGTTATTAGGTACATCAACGTAATCATTGAGTCAGTCGGGCCGTAACATAGTCGTTACGACATGTATACACGAAAACTTTGTCGTAAGTTTTATAAGTCTCCAAAGTGTGTATACTAGAAAGTTTGATTATCTTTAATCAACAGCTTTAAATATCCTCTGTCTTCAATAGATGAGTCACAGTAAACAGGTAATGTGGGGCGTACTGATCAAAATAAATTATTTTAAACATTTTATATTTATATTTAATTAAAACATTTAATTACCCTATGTCATGAGAAGTTTTGAGAAACGCATAAAACAAATGAAACCTATGATTTAATCTCGGATACTATGATTAAATATATACTTTGATTAAAGAAACCTAATTTAAAACAACACTGGTTTAAAAATCCTTGAAAATAATCATATTTTTTTATTTGTATAAAAAAAACTCCTATTATGACATAAAAATTCTTAAACGTGAAGTTTTTTAACTTTGGAGAACTATTAACCAATTACTGTCGTTTATTTTCTCACCAAGGTTATTAATTTTAAAACAATAACAACTATTATAACAATTATTACCTAGTTATAGTAATATTTTAAGTCGTTAAAATTTCTTAAGAAAATCACATAAATATAATTCGTTGATATCTAAATTAACCGTAAAAGAGATAATAAAACTATTTCACTACCACGATATCTTTACACAAATTATATTTTCAATAGACTTAACTACTGTTACATACGTCAAAAATTCTACGAATACATATAAATAAACCATTAGCGTGAGCGGTTGACGTAAATAAGTTTTTATCGAGAAGGTAATGGTTTATTGTTAGCAGGTATGGTTACACTTAGTCGACGCATCTAGACTTGCAATTCAACAAATCATGCATTGCAAGTTGATACGTTAGTGACGGTTTCTACGTCCGGTTTATTATTCGGATAAAACCTACCGTACGAACTATATTTATCGAATACGATAAGAAGATTTCAAGGAAATCGTAAACTCATTATAAATATACATTGTCACAAATATGCTTAAATTTTTTCGAACGCTTCATATTTGATGTCCATAAATTAAAATTATTATTTCACCGCAAAAGTAGATCCTGTATTTTAACGAATTTAACATAAGTAAATCTTACGTGGGGTATAAAGGCACTTTATTTATATAATACATGATCAATAACTACGAGTACAAATCTATAATAATATTTTTTGTAAGGAAAAATGTACACGTTAATAATAAACAATTATAATCAAACATGAATCTAACAAACACATATCCTCAATTACAAAATGATTGCAACTTAACTTGCATATAAAAGCTTTACACGATTATTCTATTTCTACAATGTAGGGCGACCACAGATGCTGGTTTGACACAATATGTTATATTGTCCTTGTAATAAACCCTTCAAAGCATCTTAGCGCTATAATATATAATGAGTAAGTGCCTATTCTAATGGACTTGCAAATAGTCCCAAAGCTCCACACTACCAAGTACCAGTAAAGATTTGCCAAAGTCGTAACTCACAAGCAACAGACACTCACGTATGTGAAATCTATTTATGTAAATATAAAACCATCGTTAACATTGTTATTTCTTAGAAAAGTCATCTATTTGAAAAAGCCTGACTTGCTGGAATAAATTATCTAGTAATGTCGTGGTACGTGTCGGTACTCGGTACAGCAAATGTCTGTTTTACCTGATAAAGGGTAACTCTAGTCGTGGCGCCATCGCAGTGACCACCTACTCATGCACGTGCCTCGATCGTGCGTCACGGTTTTACTACAATTCGCCCTATGAATAATAACATTTCGCTTTTATCTGGTATATTAGTTTTCGATAAAGTTTGTTTTTAACAACATTATCTGATTTAACAGAAACGATAACGATTCGTCGATTCCAAACATCACACGCATGCACGTATACTTGATATGGCGGCAAAAAATAAAAGGTATTGGAACCAGGTGCTAATCTACAATAGCTCGTGTTAAAAAAAGGAAAGAGAAGTAAGCTGTGTCAAACAAAGGTTTCTGCTACATCCGTTTCTTATTTTAGAGGTACTTGACGCCGTATGTACACAAAGCAAGTAACAAGGCCGTGTGACAAACAATTGTTTGAATAAATAATGGTGTTGCGCGTTATGATCAATCCAGGTTTGAAAACAATTTTTTTCCAAAAAATTCTCAATGACTGTGCACATATTACACATAAGGTGGGTGGACCATGGAAGGCCACGCTCCTTTGAAGGCCAACTATTGAAAATTCGTAGTTATTTACATGTAATGACATATTCCTTCTGCTATACACTAAGATGCATCAAAATCAAGGCCACAAGTCGCATGTGCTGCTATTGTGGCTGTGCGATCTCATGCTTCGTAGACTTTGTCGTCGACGTCACAATTGTTAATCGCGCGCACAGAAAAACAAAGGTAATAACGTATTAATTATCTCATATTTGTTACTGTAAATTATCGTATAAGGATATGTTTATGGTATTTCAGAAAAATAAAATAGTTATGCCTCGATATAAATTAAAATATTGGTAGTATTCTTAGAAAAGTCGTTGGTTCCTTACAAGGCCAATCAAAAATTTGACGGTTGGCCTTGCTAGGCTACATGGGCCTTACAAGGAACTTCTACAAACCATATAACATATGAACAGTTACTTTTTATTTATAAATACGTACCGTTACAGTTAAAACAATGTTTTATATTTAAAAGGTTTATTAATTTTTTTAAGTCATATTGAATACTCTTTTTCAAAATTATTTTGACAAAACAATTAGAAGAGGATTTATCACAGCGAATCAAACGTTTTGCAAAACTGGGTGTACCGCTTACGCCTAATACTTACCATAATTTATCAGGATACAAGCGTTTTTATTTTGTAAGGGGTTTAAAATCAAGAACACTTTCAATATGTATGCACAAGAATGGCTGAATACAAATGGCTTAATATGTTTTTGGCTCGAAAGCCATCTATTTCAAAAAGAAAACCCCAGCTAATGAACCCAGCTAGAGCTCAAAAAATGAATAAGCCCATTGTAAAACAACATTTTGAAGAATCTCACGTCTTAAAAAAAGTAATTGATAATTATTGTTAGTTTGGCCTTCTTAGGAACATATTGGCCTTACAAAGAACGGACCCATAAGAAGGCCATTTTAGGTAAAAAAAAAAGTTTTAAATTTTATTATAAAACGCGTTAGCAAGTTATTTGAATTCAATATAATACTCATTACTACTATTTTTAAATAATTCCCATTAATATATTCTAGTTATAGGATGGTGTTCAACTAATGTTCGTTGAGTTTTTTATAGATGATAAAAACATATTGAGCATTTAATGTTTCGCTTAAATGAAAGAGCTTATTGTATAATTTTAGTAAAAGCAGATATATCAATTGTTACAATTATATTTTTAAGTCAAACGACTGATGTATAATATTGGCCTTGTTTGGAGCCGTGTTCCTTGCAAGGCCATTTGGAAGAGCTTAATAAAACTTAATTTTAATAAAAAGTGATTAAAGCTAGCTTAAAAAAAAGTGATTTATATGGTAAACAATAAAACAAAGTATTACTTAAAAATTTGATTCCTTCATTTATCCAGTTAATTAACGAATAAAAAGTGTTTACTCGTTAAGGTGGCCTTCCATGTTCCACCCACCTTATTTAAATAAAAATAGAACTCGCGCGGCTGATAAAAATACGTTTTAAAGATACGTTTATGGATACGATACAATAGGTTGCTTTTACTTACCTACTGTTCTTTGCATTTTATTTTATAAACATAAGTAATATCTATCTTATGTTTAAACAAATCATTTATATAGGTACCTAAATAGCTCCATATGAATCAGACATTCTGTATTATATATATTACTCAAAAATCTATGTCATTTCTGATTAAATTTACCTTGAAATAAATTCAAGTAGTGATGCGCCTTTAGATTTTAAACATAGCAGAGATCGTTAAAGCGCAGTTACAATCTAGTGAAGGTTAATAGTGAAGGTAATCATTACTCAGAAAAATGTGTTCCGTCTAATCTTAATCATGAAATGTCGAATGACAATTGTATAGCCAAGGCTGTGTAATTAAGCTTAAAACGATGAGCTGCGAAGAGTAATTCCTCTTAATTACAATAATTTAACAAAATTACTTTGTGAAAAAACTTAACAATGTGTAAGTGTTGTATTACGACCCAGACAGTCGACCTTATGCTCAACAACCTTCAGCATTAGCGGAACTAGGTACGTAAATACGACGACTTATATAACTGGCACGCCCGCCTCCAAGACGCCTACCTGCCCACCCCCTACGACTTGATGCAGCTGCACTGCACCACGACCTTTGGCATTTCCACCTCCGCGACCCATAAAACACGAGGAGCATTGCGCTATCGTGCGCGTTTCAAATCAGTGTGGGCGTTATGATTGTCTAGTTATCTAGTAGAACACTATAGGTTGGTACGCGTGTAATAATGGGGTTTCTGCTTGATCGCTTATGTAATTCACCCTTCTCTTACAAACACTGCATAATGCTATAATAATAAATTAGCTGTGAAAAATGTATCGCCGGTGTAACCAAGATAAAAGAAGATTACTTTTTTTTTAAAACATTTATTTTAATTTGCACATTGATTATAAGTTTTTTTTAAGGATAATTAGATATCTTTGAGTGTGTCACTTTACGGTATTTGTTGTTTAAATTTCTTTTGAGCAATTATTTATTAATGAGCATCATTAATAGATATAACTATTAAATATAGTTATTATTATACGATGTTCTTCTCGCCGCCACTCCTCTTGAGATGGTTTGGAGCTTTTTCCACCTCTGCTTCAATGCGCATTGGTAAATATGGGTCTGAATTTAATCTGACACATTCTCACAACGTTTTACTTTACTGTCGAGGGCTAGATTAATTATAAACATGAATTAGGAATATGTAACGTTAGTGGTGCTTGCCCCAAGGCTTGACCCCGTAATCATCGGGTAAGATTTAAGTTTTCTAATCAATTAACTCCCACTCCCTCATACTCTCATACGTTACATTATATTCATACGTTATAATATATTAAAGAAATATTTTATAATTAATGATATCTTCACGACCAACGTTTGGGGACGGCGTCCATGCTCAAATACACTCGCAATTTCCTTACTCTTATAGTACGATCAACAATAGGACGGCAACCGACATGACCAAAAATAAATCAGTCACAGCATGAAAAGGCTGCTGAATGCTACGTTTTTAGGGATTTTACTGTCCAAAAACTTAGGACAGATAAATCTCTAAAACTTTTATCAGGCCAACCCGGGCTTCCTACCAGGCCCCTCATACTCTGCAGCCGTACAAGGTAACCAGATCAATAAAGCCTCTAAATACAATATAAATGTATGATAACGGTCGCTAACATTTTACACACTTAAATACAAGTCATAATTGTCCTATTCATTGATTATTTTTACACTTAAATACTTCCTGCTTATAGGTAATTATATTTTTATTACATTGTCATTTCAAAATTGCAAACACTGCAACATACCAATACTAAACATGAGTATCAAAAATGTTGGTTAAATTCACTGAAATTCTCTGAATACGTTGGATAGACAGTAGATACATAATATTTTTTGTATTTTTAAATTTCAAAATAACTAAGTCATCAAATAAAATGTTATGCAATTTTGTAATTAAGCTATTTGGTATATTGATTTATTTTATATTACTGCAAAGCAAATTACAAGTATTTAGTAATGACAATAATTAACAAATTTAATGCCAATAATTGACTAACAGATACTAATCATCATAATTAAATGTAATATGTCATTTAATATAAGTTTATAGGATAATTTGATACTATTAATAAAATCCGTTGATGTCAAAGGCTGCAAATAATAATTGATCTATTACGCCACGAACTTGTTATCAAATGAAACGCTAGAATAAATGTGGTGAAAGAGGAAAACTGCGCAATACTTCAAGGGGACGCGACGACGACGTCACGAACGAGGCGGTGCGAGCGTGACATGTCCGACGCTTGGCGTATGTACGGATTCAATTTCAGGATTAATATTATATTCTGTTAAGTAAACACTTTACGTCTATCTCTATTTTTTCTTTGTTCATACATATTAACGAAATATTTAAAGTACACAATTCTTTAGAGACGGATTTGTTTATCATTCCTTTATTATTAGTTATTACTTATATTGAATTTTGTAAATTATATTGTTTAAGTACTAATATCGTGAGAACATACGTCACTTGCGAGCCATGAAAAAAAATATATAAATATTTCATTAAACATAAATATTTTTGCTGATTGTCCAATCGTTGATAATAAGAATTCCTAGAAATATACATAACAACTTTTGTAAATACTTTACGCAATCAAAGAAACATTTAATTTTCTTCAATGTTTATGTTACTTAAACGGCGCATTTTATTGTACTTATAAAACTTTTCTTTATCACACTTTAAGAGAACAATCTTCAATAATACCGCTTTATTCAAGTTATAAAATACTATGTAGTAACAAGGCCAAGTGAAAATTATGTGACACAAAGGAAAATCAACGTCATACACACGTGTCAAATAGATGTAATCATATTTTTGTATTTTTATACTTGAAAGTGAGTTTCGTTCTATTTCCGCGCAGTCCTCAACTGTTGTGCTATTTCAGTCACGATGACCATCATTTACTAGATTTAGTTACGTAGAAGCAAAAGGTATAATGAAGATAGTTTACGACATGGACATAGAAATTTTGCGTCAATCAAACCTCCAAAGTTTGCTCAAATATAATATATATTGCGACTACAAAAAATACACAGAATATATATAAGTGATCTCTTCGTACGTGCATAATTACCGCTTAAATTTACAATTATAAATTCATATATATACATATATTTACAACTAAGTAATATTATCTAATATTATTAAAATCACGCTACTAAAAATTTACTTATTTGAAATATACATGATATTGATTTATTTCATAAAGGCAATTGAGGAAAGGCTCTCTGATGATAAGTTCACCTTCGCCAAAACATACAAATATATTCCTATTGATCATAATATAGTAAGTTCGATTAAGTGGTGTGCTCGTTCTCAATATATCTTCGTCTTCTTTCTTTCTTTCTTCTTCGCATGTTATCTTCGTATACATGCTAATTATGCCATCTAGGTACTTAATTGGCGTAATTTTGTGCTACTAAATTGCATGTGCATTCCATACATTACTCAAATCTTGAGTTAGAGTGATTATAAAAAATTTGCATATTTTACGAGGTCTATTTTATAAATCTACTTATTAAGGAAGTAGTTAGGTATTAGTATTTTTAAATATCCTTAAACATTATTTAAGTCTTACTCTTAAATTTTGTTATAATACTGTTAAATCATGTTAACAGTTAATATTGTATATTCAGTGGAACAAAACTATAGTAGTTCATTAATGTCGTCATCGGAAACTAGGCTCACGGTTGGATACGTAGCTAGGGTATATAATGCTGTTAAATGCAGAATGCAAGCGTCAGAGGGACGGCGTGGGGTGAATGTGGTGGCAGGGGTGTACGGAAAGGGTGTACTATCGACGCGACAGCGCTACGTCATTTACGGCGCCACGTGGGCGATCAATAGTGACGTCGGCGTATTGGGCGGGAGGTGGTGAGGATGCGCGCGCACTGCCGGCCGACCTACTTACGATTACGTTTCAAATTTTTAACGTAGCGTCTACGTAACGCAATCGAACGCTTGGCTGGCAGGACTCAAGACAGACGTACCGCGCATGCGCGCCTCTCGAACTTACCAGACGACGCTCTGCATCGTGCCCCACATAGAATTTTCATTCATTGCACAATATTGCTCAAAACTATAGAAAGCCAAAATTAATACAGTATAGTTTACCTAAAACATTTTGTTTGTATTTACAATCAGCCCCAATATTTTCATGAACGCATATTAATTTAAATTTAACAAGAGTATGTTTTATTAAATGTCAAAAAATAATAATAAATATGGCAGTATTTAAAATACTCATTCTGTTAAATTAAACTATTCGAAAACGATGTTACGTTAACAATTTTAGTATTAAATCTAAAAATTAAATCTATTTTGGTTCATGTCATCATTTCGAAGCTCATTAGATAATTACATTTTCCCAAGAAGTAATAGACTACAAAAAAACGATACGTTACGTTAAAATTTTACGTTGGCCGTCTCTAACAGACGAGGAAGCCTACGCTTTCATAATAAGTCATTAAATAAAACTGCAGTAAAATTACTACGCTTATCAAAGGCAGCAGCTACTAGCTAGTAGCCGTGGCCTACTTGTTTGTATGTCGCACGCCGCAGCTCGACGGCATCGCACTCGTACCTTCAACCTACTGACATATACAACCTACTCTTAGACTTATTGTAGCTACCGAACGATGCTAGTTGTTCTCATATATATTGCTTCCATATCATATCCCTAATTCATGTATTAATCGACAAATCAAAATAATTTACTTTTCTATTACACAAATTAATATTTTCTGTTACAAGAATATCGAACACGCCTTGATTAACCTTGACCTGATTTATTAATTATATAAGATTTAGTAAATATCTTATAAGTGAAAAGTGTAAAAATAAATAAAAACTTCAATTTTAAACGTGTAACTGTATATACTTAAAAGTAACAGATTTGTTACGTAATAAATTAGCTAGTTTGGTTAAAAAGGCTCTAAAGCTGTGAGCACTCTTTTTGCAATTTTTAATACGAGGCTTCTATTTATAGAACAATCGGTTACAGATTTATATAAAAAAATATGATCTCGATATTTGAACTGCAGTCACTATAGACGTCACATTTGACACCATTCGTGACATACACAACCTTTAATGTACTTTATTTTTTATAAAAAAATACTGTGAACATTTTAATATTCATGTGTTATTTAATTATACTATTTCTCCGAAAATGTATTTCGGAGTGAATGACAACTAATATAATCATAATGTTTACGAGCATTTTTATATATCCATACATGCACCGGTAAAAAACACGCTTCTAAAAAATTTTAAACGTATTAACATTTATGTCATTGTCATAGAAATCAATATTCGATTAATTAATAAACGCAAATACTAAATATATAACAAGTTCAATCAATAAGATAAGTTTTCTTATTCTTGTTTACAAATGATAATATTATTATAAATTAATAAAACAAAGTTAGATGATAGCTTAATTTGCAATTTTCTATTTAGCTTGTGATTAGTGGAATATTTATTTAATTAGCGATACAACAAACACATTTAATATACAAACTAAAACATTAACTCATAATAGGATTAATGAGATGTTCAGATAAGTAACAGTATCGTTCTAAGTCATTTGACCGAATGAAAAGTTATAGAAGTGACTTTGGTAAGAAAATATACAATAACAGACAATTTTTAAAATATGCGCTCCAGAAACTGCAGTAATTCTGACGCAGAGGAGAGATACGATTCAAGCTGCACCAAAAGGTCAATTTTAAAACTATATAACTTTAGTAGCTATAGCAATTGGCAGCACTATTATATAATATTACGAAATAAATGCATCCACTGCATTGGCACAGCGTGGATTAGCTGCGTGCGCACGTTGGCATCTGTCGACGCGGAATCAATACTGAGGACCCAAACAAACTGGGTGCTAAGGCACCGTGGGCAAGTGACCTATTTAACAGACCAGGTCGCCGGTCTGCACTACATCGCGTCATTTATTAAAATCGATCTTTCTTGTTCCTGTAAATAGTAACAAATATGTTTAAAAAATTATAAGACCAATTAATTCCCAAATGATACAAGATCATCGATATCTCTCATACACTACACTACGTTTGCTTAGCGAATAAAATATTAATAACATTGTCAAGAAGGTGTTATATGTATATTGTTAATTATGATAATCATAATTTATATTTTAATATCGGCGAAAACATCAAACTCAATAAAAACATAATAATATTTAATGACACTTATATCGTATATAAAACTAATTAATTTACATATCTTGACATTTTGCATTAGCATAAAATTAGAATAGTCGTAAAACTATACTTGATCTATTATTATGATCAAGTAACAATATATATTAGGTATTCATCACTAGAAAAGTTGCTATAATTATCACCGAGAAGACTCCTATCATGATAAATCTAAGGCTTCAAAATAACATCGGTTATCATATTTCATGTTCCAATTTATAGAGACAATTATCGTTTTCAATTTACCCAATTACTTAGATATAGCAGTAAGAAAAATAGGCTCCGTTGGTAAGTAGCGACCATCACCATACCATCGTTCATACACATTGGCAAAGAAATAATAATCATTCCTTATATGTATATACAACGCTAACCATGTACTAAGATATTACCTCTCCTGTGCCTGTTACTCTGGCTCACCCGTCAAACCGAAACCGGAACAACGGAAATAGCATACAATACAAAGTGGATGAGTGAATCGTATTTATCTTTTAAGATATTCAATTACGTTTTTAAATTCATTTTTATGATGAGTGTTTTCAATAACTTACATTTTATATTCATACGAGTAGATTGCTTTTCAAAGTAAATCACCGAAGGTCAATGTTCTAAAAACATTTCTGACTGCAGTATTGGTTAAAGGGTTTTCCCGTTTCTATTCTGTAGAGTTATAAGGAAAATGTGTATTTGTTCATAAACAACTCAACAACAAGTGACTATCTGACAGATACGATTTTTTAAATCGTGATAACATATTTGTTTCAAATATAAGTTTCCTGTTTCAATTATAACATTTTTAAATATCATAAGTAAATACGTGCCAAGACAGATTTATGTATAAAACGATGATGCATTTATAATATTAAACCTACATAAGAAGACTTATGCAATCAGTTATGGGTGTTATAATTTTAGCCTACTTCTAATTCAGGAGGACCCAAACAAACCATCAAAAGCAGTGGCCTACATTCCGTTGTCTGAGGGCGAGCACAAGATATCGGTATGAATCATGCAGGCGCGCCGACAAGCCGCCCGCTGCGCTATTCTAGGTGGCAGTGATGACAAAACCTCAAATGCTTTATGTATTGTATCGTTGATTTTTGGAGCGTTGTGCCTTAAATCAAACGCCATAAATGTTACAATCCACAGAACACGTCAAAATATACTATGGAGCAAAGCATTAATGAAACATTCAGAAATAGTGATGCGTGTTGTACATACATAACAAATAAACGATTTTTAAATTTTTTTTCCCTAGTTTTTAATTTGTAGCTTATATGTCATATATAAAACGGAAGGCGAGTCGTAACAAATATATTTTAGGACTGATTACTGTGTTGTGGCTAGACACGGTAATGTTGACCGAGGCAACGTTGAAGTGAAAAGGTAATAAAAATAAGGCTAGATTAAATAGTTATTGTTGTTTCACAAAAAAAACTAAGGCGCAATGAAAAATGTAGGTTCGTGACCTTAGCCCACTTACCAACACCGACACGATCGACCGATCGAATCGAAAGACATATACGAATCTAACTCCAAGATAATTATTTTAACATCCATTGATCGCTAAAGGTGTGCTGTTTGTTAAATGTTATTTAATCTGACATTAATGGACGTTGAACAAGAGTTATTTCTCAATAATTCTTGGACTTATTAGCTTTCTATGTACGCATGAACACTCGATGGCTGCGTGAAACCCCGCGCCAACAAATGAGAACTGTCGTTCTTGACTCTTGTGACACGATTTCAAAATGCTGGGTGTTGATTGACAGACACTGCTGTACTCAATGATACTTTTTGAATTCTATACAAATTGAACATAGTATATTTTTCATTATATCGCTTATAAGCTGTATCACAATTAAAATTTCTGGTCTTATTCATTTTGATCAATTTCTTATATAATACAATTGCTTTCTATATATTATATAATAGCTTATATTGATCATCATTGATAAACTATTCATATAGCAGGATTAAACTAAAAAAGTCAGTAATACCCAATATCGCATTACCTAATAAATATAATAAAATAATTAGGTATTTCAGGCTCACACGAAAACATGTTTCATTGGTAAATATTATTTTTGCACATTCTATAAATTTATCTTTATTTAAAAATCATATTTTATACAAGAGACGTTAAAAATGTTGATAAAAAACACATATTAATGAACGTATGACTTTATATTTATGTAACGCCATACTTTGCATACAACTTTTACAAAATATAACAAATAAAGCCATACAAAACAGAGCTCTGTCGTGTAATAAGAATATGTAATACTAAAGCACTTAGTAGGCTATACAACAGTTATAACACTAAAAGTATTGCACGCCACATGAGTGACAACGCCAAGTCGTAGAGGCGCGGAACGACCTTGTCGTGGCCTTTTGAATTGAGCAACAAACAAACGGACGTCAGTTTTAACAAAGCGCGCATAAACACAAACAAGAATCATAACGTGAAAAAACCAGAACAAACAGGAAACCGCGTGAAATTATATAAAATGAGTTTATATACATATAACATACAAATTCTTGTTACTTTTGAGGCTATAAATCATAACAGTTCAAAGTATATGCACTATTTATAACATAATTATTCATGTAAACTAGATTTAAAGATAAAAAGACACATTATGAAATTTCCTTGGAGCATAAACAAACAAAAAGTATCCGAGATTAAATAAGGGCAGCGGAAAAACACTGATTAAAAAACAACTGCATTTTGCTAAATGTAGCTCAAATGAAAACAAATGCAAACTATAATGAAATAAACTGAATGGTGTTGACCTGGCGCGGCTTATTAAAACACGAGCTGTTTTTCTTTGTACAAATTACAATGTCATTACGAATAATACGCCTCGGGAAATGCGTCGTTCTAATGTTTAATGAGACTCATTGAATCCCTCGTAATATTGTGGGAAATAGAGAGCGCAGTTAGATGTGGCAATGACGTTGTTTTCGCAAAAACAGTACCGTCGGCAAGGCTGTCGACAGACCGACATGACACCGATGTTGTGTTCATATCCTGTTTACTATACGACATGAATTAACAAAATTCAAGGGAAATTCGTTTCATTATCCTTTGTCTACCTTATGTTTACAATAATATCTAATACATTCATTCCATTAATGTTTTTTTTAATTTCCATACAAATGAGTAATCACTGCTCTAATTTTTGTATTCTTTGAACTGTAATAAAGTTCGAGGAAGACATAAATTTATATATTTTAATTTATATATTATCGTGCAGTTTCTTTGAAATAACATAACAAGGGAAGTAGGACATGTAATGAACCGACATCAGAGTTTGTTTTTCATATTCAAACCGTCTGTGACTAACAAACCTTGATAAGAAACGTCATATTATTGAAAGTTTACAAATAAACTTATATTTACTTGATGTTAGCCCGAGGTAGCTTTGGAACTTTCAAAACTACTTTCTTAGCAGTTGCTGACATCATAAAAAAATATACATTTGAAAATTCAGTATTGGAATCAGTAGTAATTTCGGCTAAGTGTTGATATTTGATAGCCATTCAGGACAAACTATTTTATAAGTCTAGATTAGTTAGCGAAGCATAACATAATACTCGAACGTCGAAACCTTACAATATTGTTCTAAAATGATAACTCAGTTAAAGAAGTCGGACACGGTTTCAGTTAACATACATAATATAGCAAGCCTACAAGTTACGTATTTAAAGGCCGTACAGCAATGAAGCAACGTTTCTCCGCCGTCAAAACACATTGCGTAACGCACTCACATTCTCCGATCCATATCGTTTTAATATTACTGCATTCCTTTTTAATTCATGTAATTTTCATAGTACATATACCACTAGTAGTACCAAGTATTATTTTAAACAACAATACCTTAAAATAATATTTCAAGCAGTCAAAACATGTTGCGCAATGTACTTACTACATGCATTCTAACGTGACCGACGCCGACGACGGCGGTGCCACTTACAACATTTAACTTTCAATCTCTATTAAAATGTTTAATAAACACTTAATACTTGACTTACTTTACGACTATTAAAAGAAACTACATAAAAAACAAGCCCCACAGTGGTGGGATTTGGTGTAACATCTGATATATCACTTAAGTAATAAGCAACATTAACATTTTATCCTCTCAGAAAATTAGTTTATACCATCTGACAGCCAAGCCAACACTAGGACGTTGGTCCGCACGCGCTCGTTGGTCAAGTTAAATAGTTCGCGCTTCCCCGGCTTCCTGATCCACATTTCCGTCCCTGTTCACGAAATCACTCCCACATATATATATGCAGTAAATCCATAGAAAAGATTTTACATATCAAAATATAAACTAAAGATTTTACGTTGACAAAAAATATATAGGTATGCGTATACCACCGCAATTAACATTGAACAAATAATATTATACAGTCGACAAACATTTTAATCAATTGAGAAGCGATAAAACAAAGAACAGCGGAATATTTTACGCTTCAAATAATTAATTTAAGGGTACATTATCTTACAGAACATGTTATAATTAACAATGTCTTATGTCCTGTACAAAAATACTATTATTTGTTTATGAAGTGGTTACAAGCTTATCCTTTATCTTTACATTGATATTGTGTACGTAACCATTTCCAGAAAACTATTTTGGTTTACATACAGATGATCTATTTATAATATTGTAGATAGTATCCTGTCTGACTAAATATGGAGGAGAGGTTTCGTATTGTAGAGACGCTGTAATTATTTCTTGAAATAATTATTTTAATTACTTGATTATCAATTTCACTTCGATCAAAAATCTATTGCACATTGATACAAGTAAAATTCACCATATACCATTCACAAAAAAAGATGGTTGAGAGTAATTAAAAAGCCACGTTCAAAACTATTACTATTCTCTTACATATAAATATATTTTTAAACGTCCGCAGACGATTCCTCGTCTTATTGAAAGCCAAATATATATTGAGAAAAGACAATGAATATGTAAATTTCTTGAAATTTACTTCTTAATGAATCTTTAGGACCCAGATTAATAGAAAGAGGTAGAATACCAGCGGTATAAAAGCGCTTAACTAAGTGATGCATTATTTATAAAATTGCGTCTATTACCAAGCAGCTATCTATGTACCTACAGAATTAAAAATGCTGCCCACGAATATTTATTTGTTCTTTATAAAATAAAACTTAATTAAATAAGTACTTATTTGTAAATTAGGCCCCACTTGTTACTTTTAAATTAGTTAATTATTTTGCTTTAATTGAGCATTTATTATGATGTTGTCTAGCGCGTCCGGTTTCTCATACCGCACTCAGGACTGGAACGCGAATAGTTATTTTCCGTTTCCAAATTCAGCCTCATTTGCACTGCTTGAATGTGATATGTACGGCACTCTGTCTACCTTTTACTATTAGCTTGAGGGCACAAACTATAAATAGCACCAACGTGCCATTTCTGCAGGACTCAGATTGTAATGATATCGCGCATATATCCGCGAACCAAATATACATCAATTAAGTCTTATTTTATGTAAGTAAATATCGGAAATGTTTGCACATTCTTATAGTACAATCATAAAGATCTAACTAGGTTTATGCACTCTAAGTGTATTATTTTTATTTTTTTTGAAACTTAACGAACTTTGCGCGCAAAAACTTATTGAAATTCGATCACATGACACCGAAAGTGTAGCGCTCATGTTGCACCTCGTGAAATCAATGCAGTGCAATATTATTTGTAAGCGACTAATACGACCTTCATTATGATATTAACATTTATTTTATCTAAATACAAAAGACATAATCAGCAATCAATGATTATGAATACTTATACATTGCGAGGTACATTACATATAATTATAGTTCCCAATTGCCAGTACGTGTAACTATTTTCTATGAAGCTTAACATATTTTGACGGAAATGGCAGCAAATAAGATACGTAGATCTTTAAGAGTTTGTAGTTTCCGAACAAAAAGTTTGTGTGAACATATATCGAAGGAAAACAATTAAAGGAAAAAAACATGAGAAATATAATTTTTCCACCTTATGTACAGTATATAACAACCTAACCGCAGTCCAGCGACTTGATTAAATAACTAATAAACCTTCTCCTAGTTAAGTAAATCGGGTTGTTTGTTTAAAGCAATATGTTTACAAGTCCAGAAAAATTCTTATTATCGAAAAATCACAATGGATTAACAAAATTATTATAAAAGATATTTATGATCAATCATTAAATAGTAACCTGAGTCAGTTAAGTCAAAAAGAAGTGTAATGTTTTCAGAGCTCATGTATTTGAGTGTAATTTTTCCTCAATTACTTTTGTATGTCTGATATCATTAAAATCTTTACATTATTTTAAGTGATACAAACTACAAATTAATTCATTCAAAGCAATCCTGTTTTATTATCGTCATTTTGATTTATGGAATAGATGTCTTGGTCCTGCGCTATGAATGATATGTACATTGTCTCATTCAATCGACTTATCGATATCATTGACAACACAAAACAAGCCAAGCTGTACTGTGCTCTAATAATTATTATTCTTTTAAATTACAACAGATGACCACGTGGGAAGGAGGTAGACTACTTAGGCTTTCACGATCTTTGTCCACGAGTAAAACTTTCCGTTATATAATAGAAGTACTGGTGTTCTAATTGTCCCCGTCTATTCGACGCAATAAATTTCAATTTTGTTTTAATAAGGTAAATAATCAAACGTAAATATGTAAATTAAATAAACTTGTAAATCTCTCGAACAGATATTTGTTAATATTTAAAATAAAAAATATGCTTTTTGCCACATTTTGTCAGTAGCAAATAGATCACGACATA
This sequence comes from Vanessa tameamea, assembly GCF_037043105.1. Lineage (NCBI taxonomy): Eukaryota > Metazoa > Arthropoda > Insecta > Lepidoptera > Nymphalidae > Vanessa > Vanessa tameamea. Next base: position 6,159,260 of record NC_087324.1, on the reverse strand, counting down.
TTTATAAAACAACTTTCACTTAATTGTATTTAAAATGATAATTAATATAATTTTACTGTAGCGATTTTGTTATTTGGTACTTATCGAGAAAAATATAAATGAGAAACAAACGGAGAAAGTAATCAGGAACGTGTAGTAGGTACAATAGTTTATTTATAATATTACCGACGAAAGAATTAGCCGTGTAAACAATAAAGAAGCATTATAAAAGAGGCAGTGAATGCAATTATAGCGACGTGGCATTCACGCTAGAGCGTTCACGTCGTATTTGTTTGTAAACATACAACAGTCGTACTTGTGAAGGTTATATGTATTTAAAAGTTTCACTTTACCTATAAAACCGGTCAAGTGCGAATTAACTTGTTGTCGAAATGTTTTAGCGGAGTATTATATCATATTATTAATAATAGTACCTATATATCTGATATCTTCGTATTTCGAATGGACAAATGAACCACCTCATGGTAATTGGCTACCGATACCCATGGACATGTAAAAAATAATAACGGGAAAGGTTCATGGCCAATGCGCGTCCAACCATGGAATATGATGTCCCTTTTGAATCGCTCACTCACCCTTCAAGCCGAAAGACAAAAATACTAAGCATTACTATTTCGTGTTAGACTATGTGATGAGTCGGAGGTGTGTACCCAGACGGTCTCGGACAAATCGCTACCACCAAGTATTTAAAATAAAAATATTAAAGTAATGTTTGTAAGCATAAATGTTTTGTAGTCCTATTCCTTTTTACTAAAATTAAAAAATCTCGTAAGTATTATGATCCTTATGTTATTGAGGTCGAATGTTCAATGTCAAAATTAAATTGAAATTAGCGTGAGGAGTGCTTCATAAAAAAAGTCAGAACAAGACCTTAATAATGAATGAGAGATCGCAGTTTAGAGAAAAATACTGAAGTGCAAAGTGCAACTCACCTTGTTTGCTGTCACGAAATGGTAACGTGCGGTATGACGTCTTCACCTAGTTACCTTCGCACTTGGTGGACATCTGCCTGTTTTCTTAGGAATCCTTAAAAAAAAATACAAAGTTGAGGGTTCTACTAAAAGTACAAAATAATTAGACTCAAAAAAAAGAAATACGAATTACATTTAATAAATACTTATTCAATAAATAAAAAAACTTTTATATTATATTTTTTCATCAAAAAATGATGAAAAGTTTTGTTATTATTATTAATGTATTTTACTCCAAAAGTTATTCCATAACTCATAACTGAAATGTCATGATGTTTTGTTTTTTAGGGTTCCACACCCAAATGGTAAAACGGGATCCTATTACTAAGACTCCGCTGTCCGTCTATCCGTCTGCCAGCAAGCTGTATCTCATGAACCGTGATGATTAGACACTTGAAATTTTTACAGATGGTGTATTTCTGTTGTCGCTATAACAAGTACTCAAAACAGAAAAAATAAATATGAATGTGGGTCTCCCATACAACAGACATGTGTGGTACGGAGTGCCCTTCGTGCGCTAGTTCTACTCGCACTTGGCGGTTTTTTTTATTTTATTTTTAGTAACACAGACGGAAATTTACCCGTTCTTCCGTTCTTTAGGTGATTACCACTTATCGGGTAGTACATAGACTACCCCATCAACACTTGAAGACGTAAAAATCAAGAAATATTAACAATAACATTGTCAATGCGCTGCCAAGCACTTGAACCGCCAATATTATAGCTGTCTCTAATTGCACTGACTCACACACCCTTCAAACCAGACCTTGGCAATACAAGGTGCTGCTGTTTGGCAGTAATGGATAAGTGTGTGGTGTCTCTCTCTAATTCGAGTATAGTGTTTTCGAAACGAGCGTAAATATCTAAGACAGACTACCAATTCGTTAATAAACAAAAAGATGCGTTGATAACGGCGCAATTTACATTTAATTGATTAAAAGATTAAAATAAAATTTACAAATTAATTTGAAATATTCTGAAGTTTACATGTTACAATTAAAATATCTATTTTGATAAATAAGCGACATTGACTTGACAAGATTAGATTCAAGGTCGTCTAGACCAATATATGTATTGTGAAAGTAGGGTTATATTATACAATGTTAACGATTATGTTTTTTAAATTTTATATTTTTGTATTTACAGTTAGGAGAATGTAAGGGCAAAAAAAAGATTATAGAAAACATACCATCATAGCTTTAACACATTGTGACCCCGTTGTTATGGTCGTTGCCAAATTCATTGCAAAATTTACGTTTAACTGACAATAAATCACAAACTCTCTTGACCACTAACACTTAATATTTTTAATGTAACAAAAAACCCACTTTACAATTATAGTATCGTAACTTTTTACAGTTATTGACAAAAAAACATGGTTAATTCATCTACCAGACAGATAGTGGTAGACATTAAACGTCAAATATTGCCTTCAACAACACCATCGCTTCTCGCCATCTATTGGTTATTACCGAAAGCATAACGAAGGGTACGACTTTGCAAGTCAGAATGCAATACGAAGTACGAACTCGCTATTATGACAGCTTGACAATGATATAAACTTTTTACTTGTGTAATTGGTCAAGAGATGGTGCTATAAGGCAACAAAAAAATATATATTTGCCTATTCTAAATATAAAATACCTAATTGTGCCGTAATGGTAATGGTTTAATTAAATTGCAATATAATAAAGATTTTGTAGTTTCTTTGATGATTTTTTTTTTATTTCCTCGGTAAAAAGAATATAAAGGCAGAATAATTGAAGAATTTATCTTCAATGGTAGTGGAGTTACATGTAGGTAACACGGAATAAATGAAGTAACTAGTTATCTTCCTACTGATGAAAAATATGGCAGTACATTACGTGGGAATCGGTTACATTATGAATCATTAAATAAAATAGTATTATATTTTAATTTATCACTAGCGAAGTGAATTTTGCATAGCACCTAGTGTTTGGTATTATTTGTAAATAATATTTAAGTAGTATTGTGTACCTACTGCAAAGATTTTAATTATTTGTTATATTGTTTCTGACTAGTATAAGACACATTATCCTCATCTTTATTATTTGATGTAAAGTCAGAAACTAGAAGTAAGCAGTTATAAAAAGGTTAGGTAAGGCGTTACTAATATACCATCGTTCGTATGACACATCCATGGCAATTAGTCTTTTATTACTCAGGCTAGTTTTTTTTTTTCATGTAAACATGAATCCGATACAAGCTATGCATCACCTATTACATTATAGTAAAACCAATGTTATACTATATTTGAAACTCAGTGTGAGCCACCAATAAAAATATGAATAAAATATAAATTTAATTAAAGTCAGTAAATTCATACATCAATTTATTAATCAGAATTTAATACTGTATTACATAGAAGAAATGCACTTCTTAGAAACATTCAGAAGACTTCCCTTTGGGACATTAAACAGAGTCTCTCTCCATTTATATACCTTATAAATTGAATAAATATGAACTATGTACTTTGTTATAGAATCAATATTTATGAAGATCTGCATTGCCACATACTTAAAAATCTATGTATATTTTTCACAAACCTACAATTTTAGAAAATAAATCCTTAAATAGTATATAGGTAAAGCGTGAAACTACAATTGTCTATGAGATAATCTTGTTGAATAAATAAAATTTTGCAAATTAACAACAAATAATAACATACATTTTATAACTTTAGTTCTCGTACTGTCGCTGCCACAATTTGTCAACAACATTTACCATCACAATTAAAAAATAGAAATCAACTTATAAATGAGTTAAATATCATTTCCAATAGGTGACCGCATAGAAAGGCTCTTTGACACATATCCAACATAGTGAATAAAAAAAATTTGGAGAAAACACACAGCACAAGAATTCTACCAATATAAATACAGACATCTTAATTCATTCAGTCAAAGTGAAACTTGTATAAAATATTCAATTAGAAATAATTATAATCAGTCTTGTTTAGAGAAAAAAGTTTATCAATACGTGTTGAAATTGTATACACGTTTTGATATAATCTTTATTATCACAATACAATATGTCAGATATGATGTCATTCCTTCTCTTGGACGTAACTAGTATATAAATCGCCTGCTACGCTACTTAGTGTTATTATCACAGTTGTTTAGTAGAGGTGGGTGCAGTACTTTGTACATAAAACAGGAGCTACCTGCAATCCGCGACCATACTCAATACAATACGATTGCCGACGAAGCGGACAATCATTTAGCCTAAGCCTTACCATACCGTCAATAAGCATTCACTTTGATAACATGATCTCTTGCATAACAAACTTATTTAATCAACGATATGGAAGGAAGGCAAGCATATAGGATAAACATCTTTAAGATGAATATATATGCACATTTACACATCCTTTATTGCAGTCTTTCTCTTATAATGTACACAAACAGTATTTGAATCTCGGATTGTAAATGCATTTTAAACACGAGACCCAATCGAGTTGTTCACCCCTTGAATAAATCTGACCCGTGTTATTACTTCGTATCTTTAAGATGCAGTTTATTAACGGGATTTCTAGATAATAACTATTACGTCCCTTTGAACTGGTACATTTCGTCACCTTGCGGTAAACTGAAAACTAAATTGAATAACAATAAAATATTCTTATACCTATCATATAATATTTTTGTGAGCGACTTGCAAGCTTGTTGTCACAAACATTCATGAAATTCCCTCAAATAGTCAAAAAATATATTTTTGTCTAGTGTTTACACTTTCCAAATAAAAGGAAGTGTTCTTATGTATTAACAATTGACCAACGCAACGACAGGTTATAGTAATGAAATATCACAGATTTTCCTTCTTTGGACAGTAATGGGCTTCTAAAACAACACAATACATAATACCTGTTTCATAATTATTAATATTTTGTACCAATTGACTTTCTTATCGTTAGCCCTTAGAACCCCTTTACGTACAAAGAAACTCCAGTAATTAAACTAGAATTATGTGAAATTTACATTATATAAAATAATCGAAAAACAATTAATAAGAAATGACTTATTTCGCTAAAAAGAAAGTAACCATTGCTCGGCTATTTATATAGATCAAAATTCTAATGCTCCTATGTTAAATGCACGTATTTACATACCTTCATAATTTTTTTTGTGAAAGATACAAATAATTAAATTTAACTGCATTTGAAACCTAAGCTATTTTAGTCTAACTGTTTTAGAGTAAGACCCCTAGGCATAATACTCAAGGTTTAATAATCATTAATAAAATATATACCTTTGAAATATTGACCTGAAATGTCACTGACATAATTATAAGAAAAATATTCACAATTTTATCTGGCAATACAGATTGTTTTAAAGTATATCAAAAGCTTTTTTTTAAATTTCTTATACTAAGTTGTCCCGCTCATTTTCACTGGGTAAGATCATCATTATTAACAATGAAAATAATTTATATAGAATATTACACTTTATATCTGCCCTTTGAATCCCACCCCCTTAAATTTTACTCATCTTCTATATGTTTCGTGCATTTCGTACATCATACAGACATCTTTAAAACGAAAGGCACCCGGGATTACACAAGAGGGTACCACACCAACTACTCTAAATACATACATATATTGATTAAAATCTAATGGTGGAAACAACAGTTACTCAAAATGTCCACCAATTTGGATCATTCGCTGTTGACCGTATTTACTCTTTTTTTTCTTTAATATTAAGGACATCTAACATTAAACTGATTTATTTCTCATTTTACTATTTAGTATTTTGTTAGAACATTTTCTTTAAACATTCAAAACACTTAGAAATGTTTAATCATTATTAAATAGTATATTATTATCTTTTAACTGCTATACATTTTGACATTTAAGAAATTTTAAACACTACAAATATTGTTTGCTTTACAGAACCGTGATTTTAAATCACAACAGTAAATGCTTCCAATAAATGCTAATTACACTGACTTACTGTAAGAATAGTGGTTATAGGAGAAATTAATACATTGTTGTATTATTTGTAAATACTGATATGGTCAACAGTTAATAAACCAGGTTTAACCTAACACACCTACTTAATTCGTAAATATTGATCTGAAAGAGAAATCACAAGCATTTAAGAATTATCAAAAATGTTGCACAGTTGCTCTACTCAAAAAAACTTTCATTTACTGTCAAAATAAAGAAAAGCGAAACTGTTCATATACCTTATTAATAATGTTTGCAAGCTTTCAATCAGATCTACAAAATATATTCTAATCATATATTATTAAAAAGTGATTATTACAAAAAACAAAACACATCGCCCATTTGGTTGGAGCACAAATACAATACAAATTGAAGCTAGGTACAATATTATTTTTTATACTATGATGAATATTAGGAGCAAAGACAGTGGGGAAAAGGGATACCATTATAAAGAAAAAAGACCCTTACAAAAACCTTAGTTTTTTCACATATAAGGGACTCTGTAATTGCTAAAATAATATTACTGTTGAACTGGAGCTGCATACAATAGTGGGCCAGGTGGTAGATGTGGGTATGGAACACCAGCTCCTACAGCTGCTTGGTAGCCGCATGGACCACCGCCTCCAACGCCACCACCGTAAAATTTGCCTCCTAATTTTAGAGATAAAAAATCATTACTATAACATATAACAATAAGAGAAAATAAAAATAAAAAAATTAAATTATCTGCCATACAAAATTGGTAAAACAATTTATTGATTCAATCAAACTTCTAAATGTTTTGGTATAAAATACTAACCGAGCATTTCCTGATGATGAGGATGCATTTGAGTGTAATGGGGTGGTGTAGCAAAATGAGGTGGTGGAGATCCATAAGAAGACCCTGATCCAGCTGACTTATTTCCAACTGAGTTAGTATTACGATGGTATTGTTGACCACCATTTCCACGTGTATCTATAAAGACACAACAATTATTTTAATATGCCAAATTTGTGCTGATAATTATAAAACATAATAACATAATGTAGAAATCATCATACTATGAAATATAATATTGATTTTCTATATTATGTTACTTACTGTTGAACGTACGTTGCCCATAACCATTTTGATTGTTGTATGCGTTTTGATATCCATTGTTGTATCCTCCTTGGTAGCTTCCCATTGATTCAAATACATTTGGGCTAGGAAAAGGTACAGTTTTTTGGTAACTGTTTTGTCTATAGCCTTGGTTGGTGTTTTGGTTCTGGTTAGAAAATCGTGGTGCTTGTTGTTGCTGTTGTTGTTGATGTTGTTGTAGATTACGATTTTGATAATTATTTTGATTTTCTTCGTTACTCATATTAGCCATCTTATTATTCCATTGATTGCTCTTTTGGCGAGGTGAACTAGCACCACTGTTGTTTTCTTTGCGTTGCTGCCAGCGATTACGACCTTAAAATTTAATTTTGTTAATATCTTAGAAGACAGGTACTTATAAAATAAAAAAATAAACGATTCATTAATCATACTTGAACTGTTGTTGTTATTCCTTGCCATATCACTAAGCTTAGCAGGAGGATTTTGTCCCGTTTCACGAAGCACTGCCACTAAAGCACGGGCCTGGCGAGCATCACCACTCGTAAAATAAGTGTATGCTGTACCAGACTGTTGGCATCGGCCTGTACGACCTACATAAAAAAAATCAAATTAAATTTATTTGTACATCTATACATAGTATTTGGATATATATCAAATATTTTATTTGTTAATTAATAGATGTTTGAAATTTTATACAATGATACCACAAGATAGTAGACTACAACAAGTGTTTCATTAATTACTTAACTATAAATTATAATATATATTAACACTGTTACTGTGATATGAATAGTGTAAAAAGTACATTATTTATTGAGTTCACAAGGAATAGTTTTCAACGTAAACTGATATACGAACCAATTCTGTGAATGTAATCTTCAGATGAATTTGGGTAATCAAAATTAACGACGAACTTTACATCTTCAACATCTAAACCACGAGCAGCAACATCAGTAGCAATCAAAATAGTTGTGGCTCCATTGCGAAACTCTGTTAAAACGGCGTCGCGCTCAGGTTGTGACTTATCGCCGTGAATAGCTAGAGCTTTGTGTCCATTGCGTCGCACTGCACGTGCTATGTCATCAACCTAAAATAATATTGTAATGTAACTATTGTATAAAAAAAAAAATGTTCAACAGATAGCATATTTATTCAAGTTTTAACACTTAGCTTACTTTTTTCTTTGTCTCAACAAATACAATGACTTTGTTGTCCTTTTCCGAAGCAATTTCTTTCAGCAAATTTGAAAGTTTTAATTCTTTCTCGTGTTCCTCACAGACCTCTATGATTTGCTTTATATTGTTATTTGCAGAGAGATTTAACGAACCAATATTAACTTTGATGTAATCAGTTAAGAAATCTTCAGCCAGAGCTTGAATTTCCTTTGGCCAAGTAGCGGACCACATCAAAACTTGACGGTCCGGGCGGATCTGTTCAATTATTTTGCGGATTTGAGGTTCGAATCCCATATCCAACATTCTGTCTGCTTCATCCAAAACCAAATAAGTGCACCGACGTAAGTTGGTAGTTCCTCGCTCTAAGAAATCAATTAATCGCCCTGGTGTTGCAATAACAATTTCTACGCCTCTTTCTAAGTCTCTAGCTTGAGGTCCTTTCGGTGAACCACCAAATAGACACGTATTCCTTATACAACCACGGGCACTGTAAGCTTGTGCTACAGATTGAATTTGCTGTGCCAATTCTCTTGTTGGAGCCAGAATAAGAGCAATAGGGCCATCACCCCGTTGGATTCTTGGTTGATGAACTATATGAACTGCTGCAGGAAGCATGTAAGCTAAGGTTTTCCCTGATCCAGTAGATGCAATTCCTACCATATCGCGACCAGATAAAGCAATGGGCCATCCTTGTGCTTGGATACCTGTAGGTTCTTCCCAACCTTGCTCTTTAATAGTACTCATTACATGATCAGGAAAATTACCTTCATCGAACACATGATTAGGACGAGGAACATTATTTCCACTTACAGTGATTTCTTTAGCTGCACGGAACATTTGTACTTCTTCCTCCGAACGTCCTTCAACGTTGGCATGTGGTTTGTAGAAATTTTTTTGAATTGTATCAAGGCTTGCCATGTCCCATTCTGGTTTTGTTAGACTATCACCAGGATGTTTAGCTTTCCTGCTTTGTAATTTACGATCATTGAAATCTGATGACGGTGACGAGGAATTATTATAAATTTTTTTGGGAACATATTGTTGACAATTATTGAGACCATTTTGATTATTAAAGTTTTTGGGCCCCAAGTTTTTAGGGAAATTTTGTTGTTTAGGGCCACCAAAATCATTTTTTCCATTGTAAAATTGCATGTTGCCTCCGGCATTTTTTTCTCCATCATAATCATTTTTTTTTTGGGTTTGGTTGTAGTTATTTCTTGGCCTGTATTCTTTTGGTCCGCCAAAATCGGCAGGATTTCCATTTTCATTTTTGAAATTGTTATAATCGTTTCTTATGCCATTAAAATCATTTCTAGGCCTGAAGTTTTTGTTGCCCATTCCATTTCTTGGTGTAAAATTTTTTGGCCCACCAAAATCATGCAGGCCATTGAAGAATGGAATTTTACCGAATTGTTCATTCCGGTCTAGTCGAGGTCTAAAGCTGTTAAATAAAATAAAAGTTAAATCATAGAATTTGATTAAGAGTGAAATTAAAATTATTTTTCTAAAATTTTAGGATTACAAAGCAATGCTTAAAGCTTTACAATTTTTGATATAATCTATATTTAGATGGTACATACCCAAAGTGCACATTGCAGATTTTCATTTACAAATACTTAATTAATTTTATAAAGCAACCCAATTATTACTGAAAATTGCGGATTATTGTTTCCCATTAAATTATTAACACCTATACTATTTGATAATAATATTATAAAGTGCTCCTTTTTTTAAACGTCAAAAGAATTTCTCCATAAACAAAATTTTAAAATTTGGAAACGTAAAAAACTTCGTGTTTCAGTTTAAATTGAGGCATGTTGCTAACTTATACTTAAACTATGACTTTGTCTTAAAGATTATTATATGTTATTGATTATTTTGCGTATTAAAATTATGAACGATACATTTTTTTAATAGTATTTCATCTAATTACATATAAGAATATTAGCTTTTCTACTATCTTTCTGTGGAAGCTTTTGTAGGTAAAACACTTATTTAACTTGCAGCAGACACAACACGAATAACACTATTAATATAATACATATTACAAAATAATTAGTGTGTTCTCATTGACTTATATACATACAAGACGCGCAGTTTGGTGCTGAGATTTGGTGCACTACGTTAGGGACCAGAACTCATTTGGTCAAATGTGAGCGGTCGAGGAGCTGACAACTGCTAAAAGCAGCAGTTTATTGGTATTCTTGATAAATTCATACATTTTGTATTTTGTGGGGTTCATAAGTAGACATTTTTATTTACATGCGCACTACTTACAGTAAGTAAATTAATTCATATTTTCTTGTAAACAAATTATATCACGCAAATTACATACATGACAGACATCTTGTTATGACTTGTAGCTTTACTAGATTTATGTAATGCAACCGATATGGCGACATAGATTAACAAACATACTTAAAACAGTTATACCAATAGCGTAAAAGATAAAAAATAAATGTATTTTAAACAAATACCGTAAAAAATAGTTTCCCATGGAAAAAAGTTGTCAAGAAGTATTAAATTGATTTCTGTTTTTTCCTAGGTTCTAACCTAATCTTTTACGTTGAATATATGTTGGTTTAATTATTGTCTAATCTACTTAATACTATTACAATTATAACCATTAATAAATCCCTATTCCGTCACTGTGACAATTTTTATTTTGAACAGCTTGTCTAGTAATATATACATATAAGTCAATGTGTGTTCTACTTTTCTTTACCTCGGCGTGTGAACTTCAATTACTATTGTACAGAAGAAAGGAGTCTAAAATAATTAAATTTAGAAAAGCAATCCGACTTAAGAATGTTTTAGATCTTTAAGTTTAGTTTTGATGTTCTAACTGTCCTCATACTCAGTGTATGTGGAAATAATAATTGTAACCATCCATCCATCCATCGGAAATAATCACCATAATAATTATAATTCATAACATTGGAAATTTTAGTGTAGATAGAATTAACCTTAATCGATAGTGCGAGTACAGAGTAAGCAAAGCGTCATTATTTGTGACTTTTTGATATTGGGTTTACACTACATGGGTAGTCCACCATCACACCGATATAAAGTACGTCACGATTGTTAGACTAATAAGGCTCACGAGTTTACGGGACTCGGATTGCAACGAAGTTACTTATGACGCTTTTTGTCTAAAATTTCAATGATGTTGTTGGAGTTTATACCTAAAACTCGATTTCTTTAAAAAGTTTGTAACGAAAACTTTATGGGTAGTAAAATGCGCATTTACAAAAAAAGATGTATTCATAAACAAATAAAATTACATGTCATATTAATTAATATACATACCTGACATTAGAAGGCAGCTGTTTGTTTTTAAATGTAAACAATTTAAAAGTATATACATGTATTCATTATTGAGATGTGTTTGTTTATTTATTAGGTCAGAACAAGAGTATTGGCGATATTTCTTATTGCCGATATTCATTAGTGTAATCATATTTTGTACAAAGCAATGATAACACCATGTCCTTATTGTTTTCACTTCTCATGCATAAGAATGAAATAATGCCAATTTTTTTTAAGTAGTTAAAATAATAAGCTTCTTTTATAGCATGAGAAATTTATTACTTACAAAGGATTATGAAACATAAAAGTTACGAAAAAAAAAAAAACGATAATTTGACTAAGCAATTAGTATATTCATTGTGCAAATGATAGCAGATAAGTTTTCGATTATAATTTTAAAGTAAATAAACAAATATATTGAATGAGTAAGTTCAATACTTAAACTAATATACATAAATCAACAAGTATAAATGTACTTACCAGTTTATAAACCATACTGCCATTGTATAATAGCAACAGGTTAGGAAATTTAATCTAATATCTTGTTTTTTATTGGTGTTTGGTGATTTATGGACGAAAGTTTTAAAGAACAACCAACAATTTTAAAACAGTCAGTAAAACATGTTAGATGTATTTGTTTCATCTGTACTTGCAAATATGTTAACATATTACAAACTTATCAATTATTCATTTGTATTTGATGGTTTTTCTATATCTTACTGAAGCTTATTTATTAAATACATTTCCATTGACAAGAAATATAACAAGTAAGACTGGCATTAGCAAAATGGTTTAAAATATGAAGTTTATGTGGATTTATCTGCATGATTTGTACCCGCATAACACAACCTTCAAACTAAAAGAACTGTAGTACTCAAACAAATGTATTTTATAGTATTCAGCTTAATGTGCACAGGGTTGTACCAGTTTTCAATAATATAAAACGAAAGTATATACTACAATGCAGTAATAAGAATATAACTAATAAAATAAATAAAATAATATACACTGCTTGACAGGGTTTAAACACTGAATTGCATATATTTACTAAAAAATATATATTATCATATAATTTAAAGATGTTATTTTATTAAAATATATAAAACAATAGAATTCAAGAATCATCTGTTAAATAAAATAAATATCCATTACCATTAATTAGTGTCTGATTGTTATATAAAATTGTTATTGATATCTTTGAAAAATAGTGTTTATATGACAAGAAGTAGTCATGTTTTTAACATGATTTTTTTTATTAAATAATAATGTTATGTAGAACTACTGAAAGTACAAATCCTACAGACAAGTCAATGAAAATAAAATTACTAATCAGCAAGTAGTATTTAAGTTAGAAATATTTTTTAAAAGAAATGTAAATCCAACAACACATCCAACAATTATATAAATTAATTGAGAAAGATATTAATATAAAAAAAAATTGTAATAATAACTTATTAATAAGAAATAAAGTGTTCTTTTGGTTAAACATTAACACAATATATATAAAAAAGTAGTTTACCCAAGCAATCGGCCTAAAATACATATAATATTTAATTCAAAGGTTTGTTAAATTTATAATTGGTAGATTAAAACACTTCCATATGGGTATGAGGGAAAGTCAACCCATATAAAACACGACTTATTTTTATGTTGGTATACAAATTCATTAAATTTAGACAATTTATCGACGCCCTTCAGTGCAAGGAGAGCAAAAAAAAAAGAGGCGTTGAATAAAATAATATATCTTATTAGTTCAATGGATACATTAATAACAAGTTTTAGAGGTCATAATTAATATGTTGTATTCGTTTAAATCTATATTACGACTTATTTAATTAAGTATTTGAAAAGAAACAAAATCGCATTCTTAAAAAGAAATATATAAAAATTATCCTAGCAACCAGCAAATATTACGAAATATCGGGAGTTGGACTAAAAGATTTAATAATCAGTTTAACAAAAATAAAAGACATCCAAAATTTAGGATAATTATCTACCATGACACAACATTTCTTTGTTCTTGTTATGCTCAAACCCTGTATTGATTTTTCTCGAAAGGATTCGCAGTATAGGTGCGTCCATTATCAGCTGTGCAAAATGCATTGCACAAAATGGCCGCCGAGTATGTGATTGTGAGCTCATGCGGTAAATAGTAATGGATATCTATATTATAACAATTCTGCGGGATCGGAGGACGTATGAATATATAATAAACTTACATAGGATGTTGATTGTGAAAGCTGTTGTACTGCATATTGCCGTATTATTGTCGCTCTTTGTAGGTGGTACGGTACCTACGTGGTCGTAAACGCTTGAGTTGATATCTGGAATACATTTTTGCACAAATTTGAATCTAGTTACAATAAGTAGAAATTTTAAACTTGATAACTATAAACCAAATAGAACTCACCTCTCTATTGAGAGTATTAAAAAAAATTGTTAATTTTCATTCACCAGTAGCGACCTAACAGACCCGGCGAACGAACAACTCGATAATGAAAATATAATGGCCGACGGAAGAGGAAATTCTAATACCGTAGTGCAGTGTAGCCTAAAGAAAAAAAGGCCTTCGAATTAAATACTGAATTTAACAGAAATACATAATAATAAATAATATGCATGTTAAAATTAATTTTATTTTAGTTACACGTAGGTTTTCATATAGTTTTTAATGATTAAATAAGAAAAATAAAAATAACAAACAAAAAATTTATAAAAGAGTATATAACTTAAGAATTTATATAAGGTCAAATCACGCAATATATAATTTAATTTTAAAACGCATGAATACATAAAAAAATCTTTCTTGTTGATTATAATGATTTATTTACACTTTTAGTAAAAAAATATAATTAATTATTATAAAAAAATATTAACAGACATTTATTAATTTTATTTTATACATTAGTTATACTAATGTACATGTAATGTATGCGGCATAGGTGGTAAATGTACTTCATCTATATGTATCTCGGCTTGTCATGCCGAGATTTCCTTGATAATTTCCGAGTGCGGTATGATCGATTTTATCAATTTCAAAACGAAATATTTGAACTACCGCTCATCCATTATTTTAGCCCACAAAAATCGTAAATCGCAGAGGCTGACTGAAAAACAGTATTTCAACCGTCAAACACTAAGAAACTAACATTTTTTAAAATATTAATTGTAAATTCAACAGTTCTGAAATGAACGTTAATTAAGAGGAAACTTCAAAGTCATTTATTTCCCTTTAGTAATTGGGAAGGGTAATGCTTTTCCTTGGTACCAACCGATTCAGAAAACCTTACTCTATTATATATTTTAAATGTTATAAATATCCTTAAACTATTTAAATAAAAAAAACTGAAAAATATTTTTTCCAAAAGTATTATTTCCATAAAGTGTTAATTGACAATGCCTTCAAATTAATGTATTATATATAATATAATTTTAAATACTTAACAATAATTAAATATTTAACTTTTTATATATATTCTATATCTTAGTATTTTTTTTTTATATATTATGAAGATTTTTTTTTGTTTTGATGTTAAGTCTGTGCTTACCTTTTACAACAATACAAATAAGAAATTATTTTAACTATTGTATCGACTTGTGGTAATTAAAAATACTCTAACATTTCTTAGTAAAAATAATAACATAAGATAAAATAAAGGACTTATTTAAGGTTCATATCTTTATCAAAATAAATCAAGTAAAAGTGCAACAAAATAGATAATTAATGATGCTTCGTAATCATTTCTATACCCAAATTTATACGTACTTGTAATTTTAGTGCTCAGCATTTTCGATATTCCGAAAAGCAACGTTATTAAAATGAATCCATCATTAAAAGCTATGACAAAGATTATTAATGATGGTGACTAATTAGCTTAATTATTACTGTTACAAAAATTGGTCATTTCTCGTTTGTTGCATATTACATAATCATTGTAATGTATTTTTTCACAATTACTAACGTATATACAGAATTGTTCATAACCGTTGCTGGATATTATGAATAAATATTATTATTTTTCTTTGGATTTAATTGAGTAGGTTGATCCTTTGAGAGTATCTCAACATATTTTGGAAAAACATAAGGAGTAGTCAATTTTAGAAGTTGTTTTAGTTACTTAAATAAAAATATTATTTGCGAAAGTTTTTCTTTAACCTTATTCTTTAGTTGAAATTAATGGTAACCATGCTCAACTCTAGATCAGAAACCCTTTCCGATTTGTAATTGACAGAGATTAAAAAATATAATTTATGTAACCAGATATTTAAAAAGTATTATTGAAAAGAATAAACAGATTTGGAAATATTGGCATGGCAACACTGGCTATTGTCAGCTTATTTATATTTTATTGATTTTGTATTCGCCGATAAATTCAGATAGATAAAAATATGTAAATTTTAATTACAGAATAAAGTCGAAAACATGTCTATAGCTAACGCTACTATCTAAAAAGGTAAGGTAATCCAAATTTTTGTGTTAATATTTACAAGTATTTATTGTTAGACATATTTATTATTTATATAATTAATTGTTTATATATTATTTAATCATTTCAAAACAAATTTTCATTTTAGTTATCTTTTTAATTATTTCTGTGATATGGGCTAGTGACAGACCGTTATTGGCCACGTGATTAATATTTTCCACAAAAATATACACATTATTTCTATTTTTGTTCACAGCTTATTCATAATAAAATAGAGATGGATACAGATGAAGAAATAAATGTTAATGACTCTGTGTCAGAACATTTGTATCCAGCATTGTTTCAGTGTTTTACTATTATTATTTGTGGGTGAGTTGCATGAACTTAAATGTAATGTGTTGTTTATTTAAACATTATAGTATTTTATGAAATATTTCTAATTTTAGGTATGTAGCTGGACGTCTCAATGTTGTCTCTAAATCAGAGTCAAAAGGTATTGCTACATTTGTTGGAACTTTTGCATTACCATCTCTCATATTCTTATCATTAGCCCGCCTTGACTTCAGCATCGTTAACTGGACGTTTCTGGGTGCAATACTGTTAGCTAAAGGACTTGTTTTTTTTGTTGTGGTCATAGTTACATTGTTAGTATCAAGACCTATACATTTAGGACAAGCTGGAATTTTTGCTATATTTTGTACACAGAGCAATGATTTTGCATTAGGATTTCCTATAAGTAAGTATTCTATGTTACCTACAAAATTATTATTTAAAAAAATGAAAACATTTCTTAATAAAAATGTTTATTTTTTAGTTGACGCTGTATATGGAAAAACACATCCAGAGTATTCTCTATATTTATATTTAATGGCACCTATATCCCTTGCCATACTCAATCCTGTTGCATTTATTCTGATGGAGATAGATAAGCAGAGACAAAGTCCACAAACAGTTGTTGGTTCTCAACATTTACAAAAACTGAAGATGTTATTGCAATTATGTAAAGGAGTTATCTTTAATCCCGTATTAGTCATGACTATTCTCGGTATAATGGGAAATATTATTTTTCAACATCAACTATCTGTTTATATTGAAGGCTTATTAGATGTAAGTTGATTCTTTTTGTCTACAAAAACAAATTTGTTATTAAACTTGTGTCCATTTTAACTATTGCAACTTGCTATTTTTGGTTAGTTTAACATTTTTATCCTAGGATAAACATTTATAATTATGATATGGACATATTATGAGACTGTTGCAAGCAAAACTTATTAACTATTTGTTTTGATCCATTTATTGTATTTAATATTTTAGGTTTTTGGACAATCTTTCTCTGCAGCAGCATTGTTTCTATTGGGACTGCGAATGGTTGGACAAATAACAAGATTAAGGGGACCTGCACTCATACTTCCTTGTGTATTGATAATGGTCAAATTGTAAGTTAAAATAATTATATTTTAAATTGATAACATAAATTAGGGAGATTGCCAAATAGGTAACTGAATGATGATGGTAAGTGGACACTGCTGACCATAATTATAACCATTCCTTATGTTGTTAATGTGCCATCAACTTTAAAAACTAAGGCATTATGACCCTTATGTCTAGAGTAACACTAGCATACTCACACACTGCACCATACACCTTTATATCCCAACAAAATAATAGTATTTTTGCTTGGTAGAATATGTGATAATTAGGTGCAACCAAGTAAACCATTAGCATTTTTGAGGTTCTATTATAATAATTACAAAATGGGGTTTTTCAGGATTATTCTCCCCGTGGTAATGAGAGAATGTGTCAGTACATTAGATGCTGGAACAAACCAGTCTGAAACTCAGTCTTTATCTACGTATGCATTCTTGTATGGAACAATACCAACTGCACCGGCTGTGTTTGTGTTTTCCAATCTATATCATTTGGAGATTGACTTGGTAAGATTTATTTCTTAAAAGGTCTATGGGCTGGCAAATAAAAATTTTCTTTTTAATTTCCTTGTGTATTAAATCTTTTCATTAGTCAAACAATTATGAACCACTAACTTTTTCAAAAGATTTTTTTTATTGTTTAAAAAAAAAAGTAACATCTCAGACATGATAAACCTGGAATATTTAATGATTTTGTGGTAGCAAATTGTTTCTATTAGCCCTATATTATTAAGTGGATGTGTCATGTTTATTTTATTTAGTAATTTTATTATTGTTCCAGATGGCATCATCGATGGTAATCTGCACATTTTTGTCAGCACCTATAATTTTCCTCTCTGCGGAAGTTATATCAATTAATCAGGACTATGCAGATCAAATAAAGAAATTTGGTTTTGAATTATCAATAGTAGCTCTAATAGCAGCAATTTGGGTATTCATGGTGTTTACACTAACAAAGAAATATAAAAGAATACCGCATAGATTGACTTTATGTCTCAACATTTCTCAGGTATACATTTTATCTTTTTAATTAAAACAAAAATGTCGGTGCTATGTTATACATCTAATGATATATTTCAGATATTACTAGCTATAAGTATGCTCTGGGGTGGACCTTCGAACAGCTACTCACCAACATGGGAGTCAACAATGCAACAGGCATTGCAGCTCTTCAGCACATACTCATGTTTGTTGTGGACATCTATGCTGACTATGGGATTGCTAATGCTAGAGGTTAGTCTTGCATCCGGACCAGTAACGTTCAACGCGGTTGAAATACTAGCTAGTAGTTTTATAGTTTTTTTACTTGTATGTCATATAGTTCAAAATAGAGGTTTGTTATTTTAATTTTCATGATTTCAGAGTAAGACAAATGATAATATTACATCTAGCTATAAAATTATTACAATTTGTAAGTATTACAACTAAAGATTACGCGATACAAACCGTAGTGAGAGAGCCTGTATTAATTTAGATTCGCGGGCCGTGCTTCGTGGTGACGCTGTGGCCGGTGCTGGCCTTCGTGGCGTGGGGCGCGCCCGGCGTCATGGTGGGCGTGCTGCTGGTCGCCACGCGCGCCGACGTCACCTCGGACGCGGCCGACGCCATCAGGCTTTGTGTGCTGTTTTTCTGTATCACTTGTGAGTTCTTGTATCAACTTTTAATGAGACATGTTCCATCTCATGTGCCCGTCGCTACTATGGACTCGCTCACTACACATATCACAGAAGTGATGGATAAATCTCAATGGAAACTATGCGGGACATATTCTAGTGTACAAGTGTGTGCGCAAACACAGGTGAAGTCTATTCATAATCCGATGAGACGGTAAATCCGACACGACCGTAGAGAGTTCGTGCACAGGACCTACGGCTTTACGTGTTTTTCGTGACACGTGAGTGTACACACTTCCTACTTCGAGATTCTGGACTCTCGAACTTAGCAGCTTGGTCCAGGCCAAGCCCAGATTAGCAGCATGGGTTGCTACTAAAAAATGTTTAATAGAAGAATAGAAATGCGGCCTTATACCCTTCTAGCCAACGAGTTGTCTAGTAGTTTAACGAGGTAGTATTATCGTACATACTAATAGCATTTCAAATGTATAGTGACGACGGGCTGCCTCATCCTGTACGCGCGGTTCCGCCGGCGCGACTCGCTCGAGTCGCCCTCCGCGCTCGACGAGTCGTCCAGTCTCGTGGAGAACGCAGAGCCCACTTCGCAGACACAATCTCTGTCTAACTTTGGTAACTACGATACTATTATTGAATATTGTGACTTTCTTGTTTAATGATAGGATAAATGCCACAAGTACAAGGCTACTTGTGTGATACAGACATACGATAAGTATGTACGTAATGATGTAATTTTTCATTAGGCAATAGTGTGACCGAAAAATATAGATGTAATAATAAATAATAAATATAAAAAATAGCATGAAAAATTACTCGGATATCGACCATTTTATTTCTTATTTCTTTAAAAAACTTCTGTAGTTTTTTTATGTTAAGAGAGTAAAAAAATGTGAAATACCTATTTTAAAAGTGTGCAATCTAAATAGGATTTCAATTTTGACATCTAATATATAAAACATCATTTTATATAGAAGGTATTTTTTAAATGTCGACTCAGTCTTCTTTATATGTAAATATAGTATATGTTTTTGTTTCATTGCTCCAGAAGGAATGGAGGATCCGGGTAAGTTCGTTTGATATGAATTTATATAAACGACATCAAAGTCGCATGCAGGTCACCTTTGTATGTAACATACCTGGCACTATTTCATTGCTCACTTTAGACTGCATTTCACTTAATTAATCAACTCGAGCATTATTTAATAATTCCTTTAATGTATATCTCACATGTATTTGTAGTACTGTTCAAAATAACCCACATTAGTTATAGCATAGTCAGGATTTAATTTTTCGGGAAGTCCTCATAGCCTATTATTTAAGATTTACTAAATGATGATACTGAATGATTTTATTATTTAAGATTTACTAAAATAATGGTAGTGTTCTTAATTTTTGTTTACTTTACATATTATTTATTATTGATATTATATATATATATAGTAAAATTATATGATTAATTACTGTTTTACTGATATACAGAGTAAACATATTATTAACAGAAATGAAAATGATAAAATTAATTTGAAAATAATAATTTCATTAGGGCTTCTACTCCTCTGTGGCCAGAAGACCTTTAATGTTACATGTGGAAATCTAAACAGCGCGAATAATCGCTATTAAATTATTTTCATTGGTTACATGGCTGGACATACAATTACTCTATAATTTGATACCTGGTTGTGCCATACATTTTCATACCAATTAATTATGAATGTATTGAAATGTTACTAGCAGACAATGTCAAAAGATATTCATTTGTACAGGTTGCTATGGAACCATAACGGCAACGCCATCGCCGAACAAGAATGGGAATTGTTGCTCTAACGATCCTAACTGCAACAATGTACTCCCTGCAAGCAACACGAATGACATAGAAGATATTGCCCACAACGAAAGGTCAGCAAATTAGCTTATATTCAATCCTTCCGATCACCTAAATAATGTAATTTAGAAAATCTATTTAAAATGTTGAATATCTACAATTTGACCTTGAATTACTTAAATATATTGTTTCTCCAGAGATTGTGCTTGCCCCCCATCTCGGAAGCTCAAATGCAACTCGAACGCTCCTTGTCCTTACTTGAACGAGCTGGACCAAGCCGCCAGCGAGCTGGGCCTCCTCCCGCCGGAACAGAGCCGAGGACGCGGAGGACAACTCCTCAAACACACTGTGCTCATCATATCTTACAGTCTCATGATGTTTCTGGTAATTTCGTGATTATAGATGATATTGATGATTATGATATATAGTAGTTTTAACTTAAATATTCACTGTAAACGAAGTTTAAAAAATATTTTAATTACATTATTGTTTTATATTAGAAGCAATCCTCATGTTATCAATTTATTGCAGGGGTTAACCTTAACGGCCTGGAAGATGATGCGTAAAGACCAATCGGGAGTTTTTATAGAGATTGAATTCCTGGACACGGCCGCTAGCAATGGGCAGGCTTTAATCATGTTTATTCTATTTGGACTTGATCCTGAAGAAATTTTCATACCTATTTTACGATACATCAAAGGAAAATGGTAAGTAAATAAGGTGTCCAAACATTGGGTTTCATGTAAAAAAAATTATGAACTTCATTAAAACTTATATTCCTGTTAATTGGAGGAAAAGTATATGTTACCGGCCAAATTAAAATTAAAATTTTAATAATCGAGATATGATTATTGGTTCTATTAAAAACACTTATTATTTGTTATAGTATGATTGTTTGTATTATCAATTATCCATAACTTAGAAGACGAATCATTATGGTTTTAATAAAAATGATTATTTTTCCAATTACGGAATATTTTATTCAGTTTATCTTTTTATTTTGACTTTCTAGATATAATATTTAGACTAGGCCATACCAATTTATCCTAGAGTGTGCGTATTTATATTAGGACAAATTAGTTTGGACTAGCCTACATTGGTTTATCCTATCGGACTTAGGACAGATTAGTTTGGACTAGGCTATACTAGTTAATCCTATCGTGTATAGAAATAATTAGTTAGACCTAGGCAAAACTAGTTTGTCCTAAAATTCGGTTTGGCCGGTAACATATATATAGTATTCTGTATAATTTTTTCAATGATTAACTTGAAAACATTTTAATTAAAGGCATGGAGCAGATACAGTGGCGTTGCCAGCAGTAGACGATCTTAAGTTCGAAACTAAACATGTTTGTGACCAGTTCATCACGCATCACCTTGACCGTTGTAAAGAAGCAATTGCAAAGGACACTAGGTAATTACAAATATATATCTAAACAGCTTATAGCAGTCAGAACAAGTCCTTTTTATAAATTGATAACGAATGTATATTCACGATACAATACCTCAACTCTTCACAGATATAATTTTATATATAGAAATAACTATATGCTAGTTATAAATGTCTACGCAACACTGCAATACAAATGCTGTTTAACTATAGATGGCGCATGCGCACGTATCGCAACGTATTCCGCGGGTCATGCTTGGTGCGCTGGCTGATCCAGTGCGGGCTGGCCAACGACGAGCACGAGGCCGTCACGTACGCACGACACTTGCTCGACGGCCGACTCATCGCTCACGTTAATAACGCTCATCACTTCACCAACTCAACGCTTCTCTACACTTTCAAGTAGTACCCGAACCGATATAGGTTGTATCATCTTTGTTCGCTATTTCGATAAGATTTATACAAAATAGCAGTCAATATAAAAATACCTGTTTAATTACATTTGCTCCATATCAATCGTAATAAATTATTGTATTCAATTAATAATTGTAGAAAAAATAGTGTTTCTATTATTTTTACTTCTATTTTATCTTTTATTATTAGATACTTCTTTTTTCTCTTCAGTATTAATGCTGCCTCTGAGTATAGTCGTATGATAATCGGTCATAAAAGTGAAAGTCCTAGGACGATTGCAAAGGAACCGATAATTGGAATCTAAGGAATGTTTTCAATATCGTCTTAACTATTTTTAAGATCATTGTAGATTCGACTTAGGTAAATCACGAATGACCATAGACTAATGAGGTGACATTAACGTTATGGACAATGCAAAGATCTTACAAATAGAAGGCGATTTTAAAAAAAATCCTTAGAAGTTTATGCAAGGATCTAATTTGTCCGATTATCGTACGACATATAAGATATAGTTATGATCTGATAGCAAATAATTATTTATATAGACATAAGACTACTTAAAATAAAAAAGAATCACAATTTTAGTTTTAAATATGTTATAATTAATCTAATATTTTGATAGCCTATAGGTTAGATACCGTCATAATGATGTTAAAACATATTTCAATAAGTTATGAGTAGCTGCATTAAACATAAATACTGAGTACTATTTTGTGCACTTTTTTTCCTGTTGGCTCTATCGGTTCATTACTATCATGCAGCAATCTAATATCTATACATATATTTTCTATACAAGTTCTTATGTATTTTATTTTGAGTGTACTTTCAAAAGCTATTCTTAATGGCTGTCATATGGAGTGTAATCAGCATTCTTTATTAAAATTATATTGTCAAGTGCTAATAATTTGTTTATACAATTTATTAATCAATATAAATACTACAATAATGTAATGTAATGATATTATTTTAAAAACAACAAACAAAAACAGGTACTATTATAGAATGAACATTTATCTCATCAAAATATTCATTATCATAATATTTTAATCACTTGTTTATATGAAGCATAAGATTTGGGAATACAATGTAACAGTTTTTATTTTATTTTCTGATACTAACCATAATGTAATTGTAATACATTTAGCTAGTTTATGATTCCATATGCTTAAGTAGAAAGTAATATTAATAAATTTTCCAGTAGTTATCCTATACATTAATTTATGTAAAGTGATTTTATTCTTTTCTATTATAATATGGTTCATTTAATCTTAGAAATCTGCTCTCTAATACATACAGTTATTAGAAAAACAAAAAATATAGTATCATATTTTTATAGGTGTATATTAAAATAGCACAATCATTTAAATTTGTGTAATAAGATTTATAATTATTTTTTGAAATAAAACACAGATACAAAATCTATCTTCGCATTGTAATAGTGAATTAGTTCATAAGCAATGCTTAATAAACTGACTTTGTGTCTTAAATATTTAAGGTATGATTTTTTTTTTTAATAATTTGTGTTATAAATGTAATACACATATAACCGTTTTAGGTGCTTTATATAGGTTAGTATATTAGGTTATTTACAGTAATAAAAAAAATATATATTTCTCTAAAATAATATTTTATAATAGCAATTTTTTTTTTGGTTATGTACTTTAATGATCAAACAACTGATCTCAATGGTTTTAAAATACTTTATTATATTTCTTTTGTCTTATTCTCATTATATACTAGATGAACTTTAAAGAGTATAATTTCTTCTTTGCTAAATTGCATGGTTTTGTTACTCGATGTGATATAAAGGCTGTTGCTTTGTATAAATATGTATACATTTGTTTCGTCTAAAATAAAAGAAAAAGGAATGTATTCGCTTTAGATGTAGTATATTATTGCATAAATATATGAAAGTATATTTTATCATTATTATATTGTATAATGAAAGAAAATTATATTAATGTTGCAAATCAGATAATCTGGTACAATGTTTTATTTAATATTACTCCATTTATTTTATGTGTATCTTAAAGTATCCTTATTTTATCAGAAGTGTATATTCTGAAAAAGGATATACCCTTCGGATAAAATAAGGATACACTATATATAATTGTGCTATACATACAATATACATAATTTGAGAGGTATAATATGTAAATAATTATTATTACCTGCCTGCCTCATTAGTCTTGTGGCATGCTCATAAAGTCCGAAATTCTGAAGAGTTAAAATTCAGGGTCCGAATAATGTTTTTCGTTAATTCTTAGTAGCATTCTGGAGTTCGGAAAATCAGTGTTTATCGAAAAGCACGTAAAGACAATGAGTTCTACTAGGTAGTGTTCAGAGGTGACCTGCCCTTTCCCGGTCATGTCAGATTTCGATCCCACCTGATTATGGGGAGAGAGTGACGGTTTTAAATATATTTGTGATTGGTCAGTTTATTTCCTATTCAGTTAGCTGGTGTCTCTAGAGAATAGCCTCGAAACCAAAATTGGTCAGGCCATCATGTACAACTAAGATTCATAAAAAGTACCTAAGTTATCATTTTATGAAAATTCTTAAATTAATGAAACCAAGTAGTTGAAAAGTTTAGTCTTAGTTTAATAAACTTTATATCTGATTATATTATTATTGAAAAATAAGGACTTTATGGTGCTTTATTACTAAGAACTGTTGTAACATAGGGCTAGTAAATTAAATAAAAAGATCTAAAAACAATTTATTCATCATTATCTAGTTCATCATTTTCATCTACATCTCCATCTTGATCAGGTGTCTCCCACCATGTTAATAAGCCTAGACCAGGTTCATTAATTCCACCTAAAAGTCTATATGGGGCAATTGCTTGTACTGGGCATTCACCCCCAGGTGGACCACTTGGCAAACTTTCTTCAAACATCTCACTTGTGACTCGAAATCTTATTGATTCACCTGTAAATGAAATATTTAAATGTTTATATTTTTTTTATCTGCCTATATTTTAAATGGATTTTTAAAACAATTAAATGAATTACCTGAATCCATAAATAAATCATGTTTTTCACCATCTTCTTTAGGATACTCCCACACCCAAGCTTGATCAGTTTCATCAAATCTAGATGGATGTTGAAGGGCATTTACTGGTATTAAAATATCGTCAAAAAAACCCATAGTAACTGAAAACAATTTTTATGTAAAGTATATTATAATATATTAAATAGATAGGTGAACTACCTATTATTTATTAGGTCATAAACATTTTTTTAAATATAAAGATTTATTAACTTACCATGAACTCCTTCTCTACTACAACTTCTAATTTTTCCTATTAGAATTTCTTCCACTAATGGCCTAAATACTATATATCTAAACTTAACTTCAGTATGTGATGAACCATCACCGGGAAAAATATATGAATGTCCAATATTTGTAATATCAAATAATGCTATGCATAAACCTACATTTAAAACTACCTAAAACATGAAATATAATTAGTATAAGGCATTATTTTGATAATAATACCTATTCTGGGCTTATTCCACCATGCTGTTCAGTGTAGGTTTATGTATACATAATATTGACATTGAATAGATGTTTCCAAACTATGTTTTTTTTCCACTGTCAAGTGTGGATTCACTATAAAAACAAGTTAAACAACAACAAGCAAACCTAACTTTTTAATCAGTTTTGCTTGTCTAGATTTGAATCTCCTTGATCCTTTGTAATTATTCTTCATTATTTAAATAACAAACCTCTTAAAATTTTGTCTCTGTGATATATTTTAATAGCATTCTATAAGACAACCTTGTTTGAATAAGTTGAGAGCATAAAGGATGGACGGATACTGACAATAAAGGGGTCATTATAATTTTTGATGTTTACCTCACTACTAAGTCTGTTTTTAATTATTTTTTTAGTATATGGATTGCCCAAGCAATAAGTGCCATTCTACTCAATAAAACTGAAACCTCAGAGACAAAAATCCATTTCTGATTTCGTGTAATTGCACTGTTACATCGTAGTTTAATGTATAGTTTATAAAAGTATACATAAAACAGACTACCATTTATTTTAGAATCACAAACAAATTCTGAAGGGAAAAAAAGAGAATAAAAATATTACTGTATGTATTTTCTATAGTTTTATTTTAATTTGTACCTACGACTATTTAAATTGTGTTTATAGTCCATAATTTTATTCAAGGCAAAGCAAAATGTTAACATCATGAGCTTTATAATATAAAAAATGAGGTTATTTTCGAATTAACTACCTTGTTCGCAAGTTTCCTATTTAATAAGGTTGTAATTGATTCAGTTAGGCTTTGATGAAAATTTTCAGGAGTAACTCGTATAACATCTTTCATTTCAGCTAAAACAAACATTTTTACTTAATACATTTATAATAAAAATACTTTCAAAATAATAACATTGGCGCTTTTGCTATAATCTAGATAATAAATATTAAATATTATCTTAATCTGTGGCTACTTGCACAGGATAAAAATTACAAATATTTCTTCCATAGACTATTAAGATAACGACCTTGTTGATAATTTTTGTTTAAATTAATATATATATCTTAGATTTTTTTTATTTTTATATTTTTACAGGCCACTCTGGACAAAGATTTGGCAAACGGTCTAGTGCTTCAGCTTCTGTCCATGGCTAGAATCGAATATTTCATCGGAATCTCTATCTGTATTATCGCACCAGGTAGCAATGCACGCACCTAGGTCCGCCTTTTTCACAAAGAAGGACCTCCGCTATAGCTCTGTATCTATAATTTAAAACCTGCCTCAGAACCAAGTCTCTATTCTGATTTTCAATGGGCGATGTTTTACCGTCGCTAGGCGGGCTGCCATAGCTTTAATCTCTTCAAATTATAGCAGGCACCCTTATGGGAAAAGATCTCCTTTAAAACTGAACTTTCTGGGACAATTAATCATTGGAATAGTAATAGAAAATATAGAAGCCTGGTATTTACATTCTCTAGGTACCTACTGATGAGACGAATATTAAGATTTATTTCGGTGACCTTAGCCGTCACATTCAGAAAAAAATTGCGGACAAAAGGACCATCTCATAGTATATTTTAATTTTGAGTTATGTTATAATAATACGCAGTAAAATACCTTAAGGTCTTTGCTAATACTTTTTATTGTATAATCGATTAAAATAATCCACATTAACCACAATAACCATTTTTTATCCTCTGCTTTTTACGAGAAATAATGGCTTATTTACGAAGCGATTTTAAGCAATACAGTATTAATCAAAAATCAAAATATACTTTATTCAAGTAGACTTTTACAAGCACTTTTGAATCGTCATTTAACAAACTATTTAAAGTAAAGCTACCACCAGTTCGGAATGTAGATTCTACCGAGAAAAACCGGCAAGAAACTCAGTAGTTACTCTTTTTCAACTTCTAAAAATACAGTCTTGTTAGTTAAATACAATTATATATGTATGTTATGTCTCCTGCCTGGAAGTCAACAAGCATTAACTCCACGCTTTTTTATCATCAATATAATTTTGTATCGAATAATATGCCTTCTTTACCAAGATATTTTTTACAATTGACTTGAATCTATGAAACGTCGAATTAAGTACTTTAAATAAATTGTTCATTGATAATGATGCAATGATATAATTGCTATATAAAATGCCATATAATTCATAGTTTTATAATAGTTGTGTTCATCGAATTTATATTTATTTGGCACTGACCAACGATACTAATATTATATTTCTATATACGGTTTATGACCGAGTACTGACTTATGACTTTTGTTTTATCTATGGTTACTGTTTTCTTTATGGCCCTACTATCTGGTGTTTTAAATGTTATTATTTTATTTTGATTGAATTAAAAAATAATGTTTCTTCTTAATTCTTGGTGTTTGTTGATGTTCTCTATGTTCCCTTGTAATATACAAAGCATTGGTATAATTAACATTATAAGTTTATATTAATACAAAATAAAATAATCGTTACAAGTTACTGTCGACGAATTTATTTTTCTGTTTTGAAGGAAGTAATGTCAGGTAGTGTATACTGTTTTGATAGAAATATAGCAATATTTTTGGCAGGTATTTGTTTCGATGGGACGAAGGCGATAGGCCTGGTGATATTCTGCTTTTATTCATAGTAATCACAAGTAGTATCAAAGATATTAAAGCTGTTGTATAGTTAATTCTAATCAACTAATTATACTTTTCTTAAAGGTATTCTGCTATCATAGACTTAAGTTATTATTTATTATAGAATTTCAGATTTTACAAGCTATCCTACTTAATTATCATTTTCAAATAAGATAAAGACAAATAAACACTCCCATTAAAAAATATTTGAATTTTGACAGAAAGTCCAAGGGAATTAACATTAAATCAAATTTCCATTATGAAGCAAATTTTTTCATAGCAATTTTAAGCAAAACATCTTCTTTGAACTTCTTTCTATTAATTTAAAATTTTTAATAAATATAACTGATGTAAGTCTTGTGAATGTGTATGGATAAATCTCATTAATAACATGGATAATGTATATGTATAAATGAATTTTACTTAGTTATTTATGTAAAAATTAATATTACATTATTAAAATATACTATATTTCATATTTAGAAAGCATTATATGATTTAATCATTAGATATGACACTATTCTTTTAATGATAATTTATTATTAATTCCTAACAGGGAGAAAAGATAGATCAAGATCTCCTATTAGAGGAGATAATAGTGGACGTAGAAGAGATACTAAAAATGGTGATCAAAGTAAAAGTTCTGAGAACATGCCTAATGTAATTAATCCAATGATGATGCCGAATATTTATCCTCAAGGTGCATTGACAATTATTTCACATTCTTTTAATTTGATCTCTATAATTATAACTATACTTAATTTCCTATTATATAATTCAAGGAAATATGATGATGGGTGGAATGTTTAACATGATGATGCCTAATGCTATGATGGGTGGAGGTATGATGACATCTCCTGGAATGGATATGATGCAAGGACCTGGAATGGAGATGATGTCTCAAGCTACTATGGATATGTCAACAATTGGACCACAGCCTTTGCCACCTGCACCTCCACCATTAGACATGGGAATGATAGGAGGTGTTATGGTGGACCCTTCTATGATGGGAATGTTTCCTCCCAATATAGGAAGTGAAGTGCCACATGATAAAAAAGAAGTAATTTTAAAACATTGTAAATTGATTCCACCTGATCCAGGAACTCAGCAACCACCTCGTAGAGCTAGACCTCCAGGTTGCCGAACAATCTTTGTAGGAGGCTTACCTGATAAAATAAGGGAAAGTACAGTAAGAGAAATATTTGAACGCTATGGAAGGATTCAAATATTGAGATTGTCAAAAAAAAACTTTTGTCACATACGTTTTGACCGAGAGAGTTGTGTGGATGCTGCAATGGTGATTTCAGGTTATAGAATAAAGCTTTTGAGCAAAGACAAAGATGACATTGAAGAAGATGAAGACTCTCATGCTACAAATGGTTGGCTACACGTTGACTATGCATTGGTAAGAATAATTTGTATAGATATAAATTTATTGAGAAGTATAAAATATTATTTACATATGTAAAAGAATAATCAACTACAAAATATCTTGTTTGATGAACCTGTTTGAAAAGTGTTTTTTACCATAATTAACAGAGTAGAGATGATCAAAATGAATATGAAAGACGTCAACGTCAAGCCCTCCGTGTTCAACAACAACAGATACAACAACTTACAGCACAACATGAGGCCATAGCAAGTAGAAACATGAACTATCATCGCTCACCATCACCTGTGAGAATACAACCATTCTCTAATGCTGCAGTTGTTCAATTAGCTGAAAAGATCAAGAATGAAGAACATTTCCCAAGCACATTGCCGGTAAGTCATATAGGTGTGCAATTATGGATTTAAATTTTAAATATCATTGAAATATTATTGAAAATTTATTTACTGTTATTATGTTACAGACATTAATTTCCTGGCTTGAACGAGGAGAATGCTCGAAAAAAAATTCGAATCAATTTTATTCAATGATTCAAGCTACTAATTCACATATACGAAGGTTATTTAATGAAAAAATGCAATCCGAGGAAGAGTTACAGGAATGCAAGGAGAGAGTGAAAACTCACATACAGAATATTATAGAACAACGTAAGTAAATCTTTGCATTAACTGTAAGGTTTTAGTCATGCATTCACCTTGTAGGTGAATGATCACTTGGTCACTCTCTTATCTCTCTCTAAAACGAAAGCATCCCTTAGAAATTATCTCTGTATTAATATAATCTCTAAGGTAAGATGTTGACTGCGACACAGTAATACGTAAGTCTAATTTTTTTAATACCTTGCCATTTTATTTTGACTTATAATAAATCATTCTATTATTAAGCTTTTCTCATATATTTTATTTTATAGTCACAATTATTTTTCTTATATTTTTCAATCAATCTAATAACAACAATTTGGAAATATTATTGTTAAGTAGGTATTAATGGAGTTACTTGAAGAGTGTATAAATTAAAATGAAATTGTTGTAATTTCTCCGAATTTTATTTATAAATATTTTTTCGTTAAAATAGATAAACATGATAAAATTAAAATACCTAAAAACGAGTGGAGTTTCATAGAAAAAAAAGTAATTTTATTTTGGTCTACACTTGACGTCACCGATTCAATGTCGTCAATAAACTGCGAGCGCCAACAGGATATGGTCCAATATATTTTCTCTCGGTACTTAGTGGATTTGTGTGTAAGTTACAATGCATTGACAAACTATGTTTTTCTTATTCAATATAAAATTAAACAAATAATTCTTAATTAAAATAAAAACATATATTTGTCATAGCATTACAATATTTGGGTACCTCTGTGTGTTGCACACTACTCGGCTCGAAGCGAGGCTCGACGCCCGGCGGTCCACCAGTAACACGAGCATACGTGCCATCCATGACTAGGTAGATATGCGATGTTGAGGCTCACGAGGCTGGGCGGTCACGATAGTACTACGGTATGTTTCTCGAGCGGCCTGTCTCTATCCTCTAAACATAATTTCTGTGAACCTCAGTCGAACAGGTGGCGAAAGTGTTTAGTGCGGCCACCCACCAGCGTGTGTGGGACCACTTTACTAAACCCCAGCGGAAGAACATCGAAACGTGGCAGAAAATGACACAGGTAATTGTGACCTGATTGATAACAACATTAATAAATATGCAGGGTGTTCGTTTAAAGGCATCGCCGATTCCATTCGAATACTCGAATAGTTATTAAATTTACTGGTATATATATCTCAATCTTCGTTTACGCGACTCACCGAAGGACGACGCAATCAAGCCACAAAAGCTATGCTTGATATCAGCTAATTATTGTACTTAATATAACTAAGGTAAAGGTTTGAAAGTAACAAATTGTGGGGTTACATGTTCAACGTCGAAAAATTATGGTTCACTATACTTTTTTGTATTCAAAATTTCGAAGACAGCAGTTACAGGTAAATATTTATAAAGAAGGTGTTATAAAATTTTAATTTTAATATTACTCTATTTATATAACATATAAATATAATATTTATAATGAAATATTTTTCCACAAAAACTAGATTTTACACTTACTTTGTACTGACTAATAATTTCTTGCATTTTATCATTACTAAGTAATCTAAGGAATATAACCCATTGTCTTTTCGGCAGCGAAGAAAGTATTATAATAATTTATAAAACAATTCTTTTTAGGAATTCAATACTCTGAAAGAAGAATTTAACGAGAAATTTGTAGGAGACGACACGGATTTCAATGGATTTAATAACAGAGTTATTAACTTTGACAACAATAATGAAGAAATACAAGAACTGAAGGTAATATACAACTCGTTGGTGACTGAAAGCAGACGATGTTTTTTTTATCAAACTGTCTTAAAATTAAATAAACTATAATTATTTTTCATTTATTATTCTCATTTGCGACAAATTTATTCTTTATAATTAGGTATTGTAATCAATAATGTTAATAAAATGAGTGAAAATATCATGATAATGGACAATGTTATTGAAAATTTGATTTTTGTTTTTATTCTATTTTATTAGACGGAGTTTTGTTACTCAGTGACTATGTCACTCCCGTAATTTTATGCTTAAATTATGTAATTAGTTATTATAAGTACATCGACTTTTTGTAGAACATTTAAATATCATATATAGCATCCTGGTTCTCTCGGATAAAGGAGACACAAGTATGTTACTACAGAGTCATGGCAATATCATGGCATAAAAAAAGAGACACTAGTCTCTGGCTGAGTTGCGTTCACATTCCATAGGAACGTGATATATGCCATATATTTTTTCACAATCGGTGCAATTTGGAGAATCTATTCTACCCAATAAATGTAAAATTCGAGTTTGATCTTGTTCACCTTTATATTAAATAAATATCTATTACTTATTTCATGAACCTTCAGCGAGAGAATGAAAGTCTTCGATTTCAACTTGAAGCGTACAAAAACGAAGTTGACGTTATAAAAGCAGATGCACAAAAGGAAATGGAGAAATTTAAAGCTCAATTTATAGCGCGGCAAGCTTTACAAGGAGCTATGGACAAAACTGTGAGTTCATTGACTTAGCTTGACGTACTTTGAAATAACCTTGTGATTCAAGTTATTGGAAAATCGCAAAATTACATACAAATGAAAATGACACAATAAGAAGTAAAGTAAGGATTATAAATCGTTATTTTCTTATTAGTATCTACTTCGAGATAGAGCTAAATATACATTATACCTATTTGAATGCTAAATTGGCTAAAAAAATATAAATACATTTCCTTGGATCGTAGTACATAAAAATGTACACATATATGCAAAGTGTTAAATCTATTAGAACGTTCACAGTTCACACAAACGATTATATAAAGAGGTTATTTAATAAGCGGTTGTCTTTATTCTCAGCCGCCATTACCTTCGCCCGTAAACAAACCACCGCCACCACCGCCTTTACCTGAAGAACTTGACTCTAAAGTTCATTTGAAGGAAGATGTCGAAGTCCAGTGCGGTGAAGCGAAGTTGATTGGTGTCATGTCCGCATTTTTACAGGTATTATTTGGTCCTGTATAGTATTTTTTAGTTTGTAAATATATTGTTAAATATGTTTTGTTATGTTTTATCTCCTTACTTTAATCAGCAACTACTGTTTCGCTTTAGCTAATTCTATAAAAAATTGAGTGTTTAATTTTTGAGGTTTGAGATGATTTATTTCCCATTAAGAACAGAGTTCACTTACATAGGAAACTTAAACTAGTAACAACATAATAATAAACATATATATAGTTAATGGTGACCTTATTTATACAAACATTCAAATATAATTATAAAGTTTGACAGTATGTTTTTAATTTAGCCTTAAATTTCGAAAAAGATTTTTCGTTAAATATTTCTTTCGGTAGATTATTGTACATTAGCGCTCCCTCAAATTGTATAGTTTTGTTACCATAATGTTTAGTTCTAGACTTAGGTATTTGTAATTTATGTATATTTCGTGTATAGTATTTATGTGATTTAGTCTTAAAAGTAGTTTGTGTGTGTATAGATCCTGAGAGAATTTTTCTTATAAGTATGCATGTTTTGTATTTGTATAATTGTGCTATAGATAGTGTATCAGTTTTCTTGTAAAGTTCATTGGTTGGAAAGCGGTAGTCCATTTGGTGTAGTGTTTTTAATAGTTTGTTTTGTGATATTTGTAAATCTTTTAAATTAGTTTTGTGTGCAGATCCCCATACTTCTATTAAATATTCAAGTGAGGATTTAGCTAATGAGTTATAAATAATAGTTCGAACTTTATATGGAATACATCGGACACACCTGCGTAAAGCTCCAGTCAGTGATGTTATTTTAGTTTGCAAATAATCTAAATGAGGTTGCCATGATAGTTTGGAATCTAAGAGTAAACCAAGATACTTTTCTGTTTCTGATTTTTTAAGTTTAATATTATTTATGGTTAGGAATTCGTAGTTAGGGATTTTTTTATTTTTCGCAGTAAAAAGCATATAGGAGGTTTTCGTAACATTTATACTCAGCAAATTGTATTGGAACCATTCATTTAGTATATTTAAATCTGTTTGTGCGTTCGATATTATCTCATGTATTGAGTCTCCAAAAAAGAACAGACATGTGTCATCTGCGTATAATGACACTTCTCCGTGTAATCCTAAATTACCAATATCGTTAATGTAGATTAAGAATAATAGAGGGCCTAGGATTGACCCCTGAGGTATACCGCAATTGATATTACATGAACTGCTTTTGAAATTTTCGATTTTTACTAATTGTTGTCTGTTCGTTAAGTATGACTTAAGGACGCTAAAAGCTGATCCAGATACACCTATTTTTTGCAATTTATGAAGCAAGATATTATGTGAGACGGTATCAAACGCCTTTTTCAAGTCAATAAATATACCTAAAGCTATCCTTTTCTGATCTATATTAAATTTTATTTTAGAAATTAGATCAATTGTAGCTGCAAGAGTATTTGATTTAGCACGAAACCCATACTGACCTTTATAAAGAAAATTTATTCCAGTGAGATAATTATATATACGCGTGTACAAAACCTGCTCAAATACTTTTGATAGAACGGGCAAAACCGATATAGGACGATAGTTCCCAGGGTCAGTCTTCGAGCCAGCTTTATAAATAGGGATAACTTTAGCCACTTTTAAGCTATCTGGGAATACACCGTCTCTGAAACATTTATTAATGCAAAGCGTTAAGTTTTCACTTATTACATCATTAACACATTTAATTGTTTTAGGGGTAATACCATCGACACCTGTGCTTGCATTAGCATTTAGGTTTTTAATGATTGTTTTTATTTCATCTTTTGTACATATTGTAAATTTTGTGAGTGTTTTCGTGTTTCTGTATGAGGATGACATGTATGAAGTACTTGTTTTATGGTATTTGGATGGTATAGAGTTAGCTAAAATGGAGCCTATTGACGAAAAGTAAGAATTAAAAGTTTCACATATTTCCGTACCATCACTAATAATTTTATCGTTTACTATAAGCTTAGGGAGAATATTATCATTTACGGTTTTATAATTGGCAAAAGTATAGATAAGGTCCCACATTCTTTTAGGCTTGTTGTAACATTTAATAAATGAGTTAAAATAAAATGTATCCTTAATGTCTCTAATAGCACTTCCAACTTTGTTTCGTAAATTATTAAATTCCTTTCTTAGTTCCATATTATCTGTATCTTGTTTAACATTTTTCCACGCGATATTACGGTTTTTAATTTCATCCAGTATATGTTTGTTTATCCAGTCGTCTTTTGGTAGATTTTGTATTTTGTATTTAATTACTTTATTATTCTCTATAACCCTTTTTATGTACTCGTTCAGTTCCTCATAGTCGTCTATAATCTGAAGATTTAAATTTTTAATTTTTTTATACTGTATACTCAGACACGGTTTCACATTTGATTATTTAACGCTTGTGAAACGATAAGGTACCTTGTGGTTTTTTTTATTTTAATTATTTTGCGATGCCCATAGATGGTGTTGGAAAAAGTATAACTATTTTTATGCTGTGCATCTAAAGCTGTCAGTAAACGTAAAGTAAACTAATATGTTCCGTCCGAGCGCGCCGCCGGCACAAGTGCGGCGCCGGCGCGGCAGCAGGTGCAGGTGTGGGACGACGGCCTTGGCCTCTAATCCTCGTCGGACGGCCATAGCCGAAGTTTGAATATGTAACAATCGCACATAACCTGTTGAACTGTTGCGCTACAAACGCACAATTTTCAAAATAATATACATTTATTACTAAATTGGCAACAATAAATCCTTTAGTATTTTTAAAATCTAATCTTGAACTAAAAAAAAAAGAGCTAATTATTTCTTCAGATCTTTGTTGTAACTTATGAATGAATAAATCTTTCTCATCCTAGATTATATCTTAATGTTCTATAATTGTGATCTACAAATATTTCATCTTTATTATAGTATTTTAAAAACATAGGCACATGCTCATAAGCTACAGCTATCTCTGTTGAGGCGTAATTGCAAACTGAAAAAGAAGTCACCGTACAAAATTAAATGATTGTGGTGTGTTTGAAAATCCGCCTGTTTCGGCTGAACAACCAGCTGTGAGGCAAACACATGCAGGATCGGTGGGGCTATTACGTATAGAGCATAGCAAATGTTGCTATCAAATATTTGTTGCGGATTGATAAATTTTGCAGTCGATAAATCAGTATTATTGAGTATTATGCTTCTACATTGGTCCATAATACTGATTTATAATCTTTTGATTTGATGTCAATCCGCAACAAATATTTGATAGAAACAGTTGCTATGCTCTAACCGTAATAGCCCCACTGATCTGTACACTGAATTGCATTCGCCATTGCAACTTGCAACTTATGGCTCAACGTGTAGTGGAGCCATAGTTTTATTAGAAGTGGTATTTGTGGGAAGAGCGCAGTAAAAAACTTATTAAAATACGAATTCAAATAAATATTACACATTCACTGACGAATAATTTGTTTCAGGTGCACCCACAAGGTGCTAGTCTCGACTACGTAGTGTCATACGTCCGTGCGTTGTTCCCGAGCGTCTCGCAGGCGACCATACATCACGTCCTGCAGAAACACGACGAAGTGTTCGAACGAACTACGAGTGGCGTCGGAGCTAATATTGAAAATAGATGGACATTCGTTGCTTTTAATATTAAGACAAATTGAAAACAATAATCAAATAAAAACGCTATGTATAATTATGTTATAGTGTTTATTATTATAAAGTGTAAAAATCAAATGATTGTTTTGATCTTTATCATACAGATGAGATTTATGTACCGTTTTAAAGCTACTCGGCGAGATCTTGTTTTTCAGGCACCTAAGTTAGTAAGGTATAAGTTTGTGAAATTTATATTCTTTATTATGTAAAAACATTTTAATAAAATTGGTAAAAACGTTTCTTTAACTTGTGTTTTAGTCAATTATGATAAAGGAATTATAGTATTTACAAAATAATATTTATAAGCGTTATTTAAGGTTATTAGAATAATGCCGAGTCATTTTTAAATCAGGATTTTCAGTTAAACTACAAAACATTTGTCAATGTCTTATTTTTCTTATTATACATGACCTTTCAGCGATCAATTAATGAACATCTAATCATCAACTACCGATCGGTTTTATCACACCGATTGAAAATTTTATTCTTCTTCGTCTTTTCCTTATGTATTGCTCAACGGTTACGGTTTTTAAATAATAACTTACTAAGAGTTGGTTGATCTCACTCAGCAGTAATGCCAAGTCTTACAGAATGTTCCCTTCCTTCCTTTAGAGTTCCTTGTTTTAGAGATATTTGTATATTCAAGTAGTTTAAAATAGCTGTTGTATTTATGTGGGTGCTTTTGTTTGTCTTACAAACATTAATTTATGATCCAATAACGACAATGAAAATAACAATTTTTGTTTCCTCAAATTTAGTTTTACTTAATTATTCTTTGTATAATTTTTTTCTTGCTTATTCTTTAATTTCTTTGAATTCATTATTTTTAGCTTCTTACACTTTTGTTAATTTTTCGCCCAAGTAAATGGACCCGCTAGGACCCTGCACGAGTAGGCTGGCGGCGCGGTCACGCGGGCAGGGCGTGCTGGCGCGCCTGCAGCTCGGCGACGGCGAGGCAGTAGTCGGCGGCGGCGTCGCGCAGGTCGGCGTCGCGGCGCGCGGCGTCGTCGGGCGCGTGCGCGGCGCCGTCGCGCTCCTGGCGCATCTTCAGTCGCAGCTCGCGCATCCGAGCCTCCAGGATTCGTTCGCGCTTGTTTTCGCGTTCCAAGATCTGAGTGATTTTAGTGATCGTTTTTGCATTGAATATTGGTTATTTCTTTTTATAGGTCGAGTGCAATATTTTTTTAATTTTGACGCAATTAGCAAATAAACGGTCATATAAACTTTTAGACTCAAAAGTACAACTATACATTATTTTATTATGGATACAGTTTTTAAATTGCAGCCGATTTTATTCGGAGACTATTCACGTATCTATTGCAATCTAAAAATTAACTTAACGCTTAAATCAGCTTCTATTCGAATATTTTTCAATATAAACATTATATTGTTTTACTATATTTTAGTTTACTTGATTAAGCGTAAAGAAAATTATAAAAAATCGAATTCGCTTAGCATCGCTTTAATAGTGACTAATCGGAATTATATCTTAAGTACTAGTCGCTACTGCTGGTTAGTGATCTATTTTTTAATTGCATGCTTTATAAAGAGTAATAAATTTGCTACAAACTCGAATCTAATAGAAGAGTTATTGAATTGCAGTTAGTTATAAATCTAAATAATTCTATAAACTCACATGGGTCAGGAGTTGTTTGTCGTTTTTGTCCGCAGTACCAAGGTTTTGTGACAGCTCCGCTAGGTAGATGGTCCCTTTGCTACTACCGCAAGCTACCAAGAGTCCCTTACAAGCAATACAGATATAAAAATAAAAACGATTGTTATAAACAGTAGGGTTAACCATCCGAATTGGCATTTACGTGCTAGAAGAAGTAACATTATGTTAGAATGAAATAAGGTATATATTTAAAAAAAATAATGATACCCCTTCATGTGGTCGAAGGCGCAATAATGGTTCATCGCACAGCTGTGCAGTAACAATCGGTGCACTTCTTCTTCTCAGCAGATCCCAACAGGACAGGCACCCGTCCCATTGTGTCACTAGCAATAGTGAAAATCTGAAATTAAACTTTTTTTCACATTCATAAGTACACACACACACAACGATTAAAAACACAAGTTATATTGCCTTATAGGGTTCCATGCTCCATCAGTGAGCTTAGTTCGATGTGGATAAGTCCAAAGTATAGAAGATTCTCTGCAATCCTCACTCCATACGCGAGCTGTCCAGTCGCCAACTGTTAAGAAGTTCTTCAAAAATGTTGGATTTCTTTGTAATGCGTACACTGGTCCTAAATGTGCTTCGTACTAAAAATAGTACAATACTTCTTACTTTACTCAAAATTGACTTTTATTTTTTTTTATTTACACAAATAAAAAGTAATTTACTAAGTTATTCATACCTTAGAAGGCAGTTTTTCCAACGGTGTTTTTCCTTTGCGGTTACCCCCTATCACTAGTCCAGTTTCCGTTCCAACCATGAATCTGAATAATAGCATTTAGAATTATGTTCCTAAACTTCAGCCTAATTAAAAAGGAAAAGATGTAGAGATACCTCGTTGGAATGGTTGGTTCGTACTCAAGTGCGGAAATACCCAAAGCGTTTTCTACGCATTGAGTATCGTTATTCGTTCTAACGGCATCTATAATCATTGAGTCAGTTGGTTCATTCATATTTCTTATGTCCCACCTGTAACATTACAACTGTACCATCAGGAAAACGGGTAGTTAAGTCGTTATTTCTTACATATTGATTTTTGTCATCTTTATCTGTTAGTTATAAAATAATAATATACACAACCACTTGACGACTCCGTCAGGCGAAGCTGAAAAAAATTCTGCACACGTTTTTGAGTTAATGAAAAGAACGTTTCGTGCAAGATCTCTATGAGCAACGTGTGGTGGACAAAGTGCTATTGTTTCGCTGCCCTTTCTCATATCCCAGCAGCCAACCTGACAAAATAAATTAATTATTCAATATAGATGTTGGGTTGTCTAAAACCTATCTTAAGAATGTATTATAACATACTTGACCGTTCATCAAACCTCCTACAAGAATATGTTGATCGCGAGGATTGTATTGTAAATCCAACAGTGGTTGTGGTGGTGTTATTACTAACTCTGGAGCGTTGGCATTTTCTAGGAATCATTTAAATAAGATGTAAGTCAGTTACTTGGTGATTGTTTTATTCAAAATAGTTTATTTTAAATTTACCTATGTCCCAAATATACGAAAATTGAAGACTTCTGGCACATCTCATGAAATTAACATCTGCGTGTGCTGAGGCTAGCCGGGCACCGTCTGCCTGCCATGAGAGTGAACGAATTGGCCGTCTAGCAGAACCAGGCTCTCGGTATACGTTTACGGTGTGACAACTGCTTCGTTCCACAGGGGGTATAGAAGACAGCTCGGAGTAATATATTTGGTACATATCTACAGCGTTGTTTTGTAGTATATTATGTTCCATGCTCTAAAATATTTAGAAAAATATTTTCCTTTAATGAACCAATCTGAAATTATTCGATTTGCTATTGTACAATATTTACGTGTCCCAGATGCATAACAGCATGTATGTATGCATCGTCCTTTTCAATTTTCCTTCGATATCTCTGGGCAGCTTCAGGGTCGTTAGTATTTATATCTTTAGGCCAGCCGCCTTCTACGTGATTTACACCTGAACTTGTGTATTCGGCTCTAAAAATACAAACACTATTTTGTAATACATATGTACATGCAATTACAATTTCAACTCTATAGCGAGGATCGACTATTCGAGATGAGGATTTTAATTAAAGTAATAATAATTCTTACCTCACAGAGTTAACCCAATGTTCTGACATAGTGCCAGTGTTCTGAATGCTAACATTAACAGGATTTCGAAGAATGTAGTTTTTATACATAGCTGAATTAGGAGGTATGTTAACATTCAACTCTGGACCATGATCGGTGAACAGTGTTTGTCTTCCAAAACATTTTCTTCGTTTCGTATATTCGTATGTGATTTCACTTTTATCCGTCTTTTCCATTGCTTACCGTTTATTTGTTAACAATATTTCTTATAGATAGATACCATAAGCAAGGGATTTCCATGGAAAGGTTTGATCGATAAACGAACGCTATGGCGATATTTTTAGAAGGTACAGTGTTACTAGGCGTCCGTTATTAAGCTTTTGATTGTTTAAAAACTGTATTCGAAATTGCCCAAGATAGATATATACCTAATGGGAATATATTTTTTATCAAGTAGGTAAATTAAAAAAAAGTTATGTTATGAATTGTTTTATTAAAGAAAAAATTAATTAACCGGATCGATGAAAAAATCAGTACAAAGGTATTGGATCGGCAGGTGACGCTTTCCGAAGGGTCAATATAACGAGACGCGGCGGAGTCACCGCGACCTTAGCGCTGCATTGCTCCAAGAGGAACATCCAACGAATGGCTGCTCTCTCTTCTGTTGACATTGCCTTTAACTGTTCTACCTACATTTTAACAAAAACATTTGAATGGTTATAAGGAACGAAACAACAACTGAGCACATACAAGTTAAAAATCTTAAATAGGAATACTATAATTTTTTCAGTTCACTGTTCACTATATAGGTACCTTACTTCATGTAATAAAAAAGTTTTATAAAAAAATTACAATAACAAAACTTTGTCTTCTCACCGAGTACCCGAATGCGCCTTCCAACACTTTAACAGGTAATCGTGCATTAAGCTCGCCCGTGTGGTCTGCGAAGCGTACTCTCAATTCATCTAAATTTCCTTCTCTGTGGATTTTTTTTTTATATTAGTCATTATATTTTATATATATAACACACAAAGTATATCAATCATTATAACATTTTCTATGAATTTAATTGTTAAAGTTTTACAATGAGAATAAGTTACTTACGTGTTTACAATTTCATCCAAATCAACATGTGTTAGTATTGCGTGTAGTGCAGCGCAAAATGGAACTCCAGACTTAAGACGATCCTGTATTTGTGACACGGAGGCAGTACACGCACGTTCACCGCTCCAAGCTGCCCAGGTAGCGGCTTCCCCGCCGCCTTGGAAAATGAATGAATTGAAATAATTTATTTTTTCTGTGGAGTACAAAAATAATTATTATCACCTATATCTGCGGAGACTAGTGCCTTTAAAAGGTAGATCCTTTATATAATGTCCATATAATATTATTTGAACGATCATAAACATATATATTCGATCCAATATTGCATGATGTTATTTTGTATTATTATTTATAAATATATTTTTTTGACAAAAAGATATATTTATTTTTATTCACTATAATCAATCAACTAGAATACAAGAATCTTACCTGAAGATCGCAAACTCAAACACCAATCTGTTCGAACTCCAAGTGTATTCGACACACCGCGTTGGAGCAGCGTGGTGGAATAGGAGAGGTTGAATTTAATTTTACATTGATTATTATTCTACAATATTTATTTCTTGGTCGGTATTTTTTTGTAAATAGAGTAATGGTAAGGTTAATCCACGAGACTACTATTGCATATTTTGGAATATTGGGTTAGTTTATTCGGTTATCGTATTGATTCTAAAAATAAATTATTAGAGCAACATGTGATGTAATATCTAAGGCAACGTGAATTAAACTATACATGGACTCCGAGCCATGTCGATCACTGGTCGATATGACACGAGACTAAGTCATGGATTGAGTTTCTCGAATACAAACTTTCCCCTCGGAAGTTAGTGGGGCGCGTCTTCGTGTATTGAACTAACTATAGATAAACTTCAAATTTAATTAATTCACTATACATAAAAAAATGTTTCTACTAAATCACCAATTTAAATTGATGGCTCTACATCAGTTAAGATAGCGACCGTTAGATATCGTTAAAAAACGAAACACATGAAGAAAGACAAAATATACCTAAAGTTGTCATCAAATTCTGTTGCTCGGTACGTGTCTTCATATTAGTAGTCATCTCATTAGAGCGTGATAAAAGTAATGCCATGGATAACATTATCTATAATAGCCTACCTATAATTGAAGTTCAAGTAAATGTATTGTGAAATGTAAACTTTAAGTGTAATGACTTTCTTACAGTTCGTTCGACTCAATATTTACGAAATCGGAACAAAATGTGTGATCTACTCAGTGGTCTGGCCGTATAATGCAGGAGACTGACTGCGCACGTGCAGCCGCAGCGCCTCGGCCTCGGGCGCGTGCGGCTGGTGCGTGAGCACGCTGCGCGCGCCCGCCTGCAGACGCAGCGCGCGCGCGCGCCGGCACACGCGCGCGTCCGCCACGAACAGCACGCTCTCCGACGCCCGCCACGCCTCCGCTCTGCACACGCCGCCACCGGGCGTCATGTTACACTCGCACGGCTAGTCAGCGTAGTAAAGGAACCCTACCGCCGTGCTAACGGCCGCAAGTTCGATCCCGCATGATTAAAAAATGCTTATAATGAGAGATAGTAGTTACTCGAATATATTTTTTTTTATTTTTTATATATTTACAGCATCTCAATCAAATTTGTTAAAATAAGTAATAATAATATTTAAATATTTAATTAATAAATATGTAAGTGTAAATTTAATATCAAAGACAGTTTAAAGATGACTTGACAGAGTTACGCAGTGCGTACAATAGAAATATTTAAAATGCACTAGATGTTTATACTTTTGGTTTTATATCATTAGCAGCCTGTAAATTTCTCACTGCTGGGCAGACTCCTCTCCCTTTGAGGAGAAGGTTTGGAGCATATTCCACCACGCTGCTCCAATGCGGGTTGGTGGAATACACATGTGGGAGAATTTCGTTGAAATTAGATACATGCAGGTTTCCTCACGATGTTTTCCTTCACCGCCGAGCACGAGATGAATTATAAACACAAATTAAGCACATGAAAATTCAGTGGTGCCTGCCTGGGTTGAACCCAAAATAATCGGTTAAGATGCACGCGTTCTAACCACTGGGCCATCTCGGCTCAGCTCAGTAGCTGGTATACAGATAATATTTAAATTAAGCTTAAACTACCTACGGGATGTTATGTGATTCTTATGTATAAATATTATAATGTAATAACTACTACCTTTGAATGGTATCAATATCAAAAATATCAAGAATAAGCGAAGCGGGGGTCGTGTTGTCAATAATTTCAATAGATCGGACTGACATTTCTGCACCTACAACAAAATAGAATTCCAATTTTAGAAATTAATTTGTCCATCAAAACTCCACATATTAACTATCCTTATGATAAGGAAAGTTGATTTACCGGTTTTAGTTTTAATTGTCTTCACAGGTTTTACAGACTTAACCACAACGAGTAAATCTACGTACACGTCACCATTTTGTTCTGCAATAAGTACAATTTAAATTTTAGCAATAAAACTGAATGTACAAAATTAAAATTAAAAGTAAAGCGTAAAATTTTACC
Organism: Vanessa tameamea; assembly: GCF_037043105.1. Classification (NCBI taxonomy): domain Eukaryota; kingdom Metazoa; phylum Arthropoda; class Insecta; order Lepidoptera; family Nymphalidae; genus Vanessa; species Vanessa tameamea. The sequence continues at coordinate 6,114,547 of NC_087324.1, read as the reverse complement.
CTGGAATTTAACAACTTCTGAAAGTCCGCAATATCCAGCGCTAGGTTTTGTAGGAATATGCAAAAGCGGTAAGTACATTCCGATTGTGTCTCCATCAAATATGCTTACTTCAGATTGGCCTTCATTGAGTGAGAGATAAAAAGGAGAACTCACCTTAAAATATCAAATCTATATGTAAGTTAATTTCATGTCTGGCTTATTCGTTAATTAAGGACTTGAATAAATGATTTAATTTCTATACACTTTACAAATAATTTCGATAGTTATTTGAACTTGTTCGTCGATTTAATCGTTATTAAAACATTTATACACATGAGCTTACAACGATTTCATGTAATATTAAAACTTATTAAAACATTAGGAATACATATACAAACCTGAGGTCGATATGTCTCATTATTTCCATTTTTAACACAAATTTTAGGAGACGATATTTCCACTAAAAATTAAGAATTTCGAGTTGGATCAGATATTCTTGATAAAACTATATAAAAAACGAATAACGGATTAATTAATTATATTATTACCGACGTCACCAACAAGATATCTCTCGTAAAAAGTTATAACAAAATATTCAGATCCCCATACGTCAACATTAATAGTATCGATATCAGAATCCCGTAATGTAAAAGACATAACCCCTCGTGTTTCACCATTTTTTTTCTTAGAACCTATTGTGCGAGGACTATTTTTAGCTATTATAATACCAATGATTAAAGCATTTTTTATATTAATATTTAAATTATTAAGGCACACTTTTTGGACACCCGCCATGTTTTCAATTTCCCGCCAAATTCATAAAAAGTAGCATTTGGTTTATATTCTTTGTCACAGATTACACGTGATAGATATTCGTGCCTAATCAATATTTGTACTGAGTCGATTTGTGAGAATCAATCAATCAATTAAATCGATCTTAACACTGGACTTTTGTTCCAACACTGCTGTACTTATTTTTAAAGGCAAAAATAAAAACCCCAATGAAACCACTTCTCAAGTACAGTTACTCATTATTATTAGTGATTTTTACGAAGTAGCCACTCCTCCTACAACACCAAATACTGTGATGCGCTGTGTTTATCTTCATCAGACAGCAAAAATAAGTTGCCCAATTTTTAGGATGATCGATGGATTGTACAATTTTTGGTTGCCGATCATTTCATCTTATATCTTGAACCTAAAACTGAAACAGAAACTCCCCTATTATACTCTTATATTTCCAAATACATTAGAAAAAATGTGGATTTAAAATATATATTTTTTTTTCAAGTAATAGACTTTTTGTAATATAGGTCATGTACGCTTTTTATCATTTTTATTTTACCTTATCCTATTTGTGACATTGAAATAATAAAACATATTGTTTAATAATAAGAAATAAAGACTTTTTTGGTGTTGTTATATTGGTACAGGGGGACCCTTTCTAATAGTAGTAACATTTAGTGCATAATGGAATTAGTGACAAGTGATAGCTACAGTAGTCGTAATATGGTTTATCAAAATGTATAAGTATGCATTCACGATCACAATCACTATGCTATGATAACTTGTCACTACGCCTTGTCCCTGACACTGACAAACGTTTGCGTTGAAATTCGGCGGCAATGACAAAGTAAAGTACTGCGATTTGGAAATTAATTTATTACTTTGAAGCATTAAAAATAAATTTCCGTGCCTTGTGTGTTTTGAATTAAAAATATTTTACTAATAATATTCAATATGTTGTTTAAAGTTGACTCTAACCGATCTGCAGTCACAAATAATGAAAATAATGAATTTGAAGTACTCGATGTAGAAAGACGCACTGTAAATTATGTAGATTGTTCTAAACGATTTTATCAGGTATCTCGAGATTTTTCTCAACAATACGCCCACATATATTCAGCAAGATTAAATACCTTTAGAAATATATTGATTCCAATAGTAAAAAAAAGATGGTCTGACAAGTACAAAATATTAAAGTTGTGTGAATTACGCGATAAAGGCACAACATGCATCATAATGGGGACACTTTTCAAATTACAAGAATTAAAGCCGAGTATTTTGAGGGAGCTCTCAGATCAGCTTGAAATATTACCTCAACCAGCTAAGTTTGTATTACATAAAATCTAAATACTGTCCGCAATCTAATGTTTTGTTTATTTTGTAATGTAATATTTTTTTGTTTTACCAATACAGAACTCATTTTGTCCATGATACGGATACTTTAGTATTGGAAGATGAACTACAAAGAATAAAACTGTCTGGTGATTGTATTGATGTTAACAAAGTAGTAACAGGTGTTGTCACTGCACTACTAGGTAATAACAAGCATTTTACTAAAGTAATAATAAAAATATTAAATTATATTACAATTATCATTACAATTTACAGGAAGTGAGGATGAAGATGGAATTTTTACAGTTAAAGATGTGTGCTGGGCTGGCTGTTGTATACAAAAACCATTGCCAAACTTAAATGATGATAGGTGCAGTATCTAATAATATTTATTCAAAGACTAAACGTTTTTATACCTGAAAATTAAAAAATGCATTACTAATGACTTGAAAATATCTTACTAAATAAACCATAATTGTTCATAATACTATTGACTAATTCTGATTCTCAGTTATTTTTCAAGGTGTTCGATGGTAGTAGGAAAGATATACTATAATAGTTTTTAAATGATTATTAAAGTGATAGGAAGCTTTTTAATTTTTAGGTACATAGTTTTTATGTCAGGTCTTAATCTTGCATCCAAAACTGGAAATCATTTGTTTTCATTAAACTTGTTATTGGAATGGCTATCTGGGTTTTGTGGCACTTCAGAATATCAGGAGGAGATTTCTAAAGTGGTCAGAGTTGTTATAGCAGGTAATTATGTATACCATTTTTATTCTCAATAATAATATCCTTTACCCAATTCCTTTCTTTGCCCTTCTTTAATCCTCAAAAGATCTTACCTGGAGCTGTAAGTTATTAGGCCAACTTTACATGCTTCATAGTTTACTTATTCTACTTTTGTAAATTTTCTATAGTGAGTGCAATAAAGACTAAATTAATAATAATAATCAACTGTCTTATTTATGGTATTAACCAATAATAATATTATAAATGTGAAAGCAACTCTGTCTGCCTGTCTGTTGCTCTTTTATGGCCAATGTTTTGATGCAAATGAAGAAAAGCAATGAAAGCAAATTCATTTTTTTTTGTATATAGGTGGGATATATGCAAATCAATCAAATGAATCAATACTTAATGAATCTGATGTAATAGCTGCTTCAGAGGTGGTAGATTCTTTTGCTGCTGCTGTCAGTGCAGTTGTACCTTTGGATCTAATGCCTGGTTGTAAGGATCCTGCTGGGATTATGTTACCTCAAAAACCATTTCACTATTGTAAGTTTTGCACTTTAGATAAGGAGAATATCATTATTTATTTCAGCTTTAAAGTTCATTTTATAGTGATTTTACTTAATTTGCTTAAAATATTTTTCATTTTTGAAAATTTAATCTTTCAGGTTTATTTCCAAAAGCAGTGGAATATAAATCATTTAATCGTGTTTCTAATCCTTATGAGTGTGATATTGGAGGTATGTACAACATTTATTTATAAAATATTGTAGATATCATAAAAAGTCAATAACTGCTCAAAATATATTTTATATATTGTTCATATAAACCATGTTGAAGATTAAGTATGTATTAGTTTAAAATTGATCAATAGTGACAATTATTATTGTGACAATTTATAGTGGGATTTTGTATGTAATTTGAAAAAATATTTTCAGGGTTTGTATGCTTGGGAACGTCTGGTGAGCCTGTAACAGATGTAATGCGGTATAGCAAGCTTGACAAACCTTTAGATGTCATGAAAAAAACATTAGAGTGGCGTCATGTAGCTCCAACATGTCCAGACACAGTCCCGTGCACCCCATGCTTAGACACTGACCCTTTCACTATTTACAATTGTCCTGCAATATATTTCAATGGAAATTGTGATGAATTCTCAACTGAACTTTTTACAGGTATTTATAGACATATTTGGTAGAGTGGACATATTATTTTATAAAACATTTCGATGTCAGTTTAATAGTTCCGAAATGGTTGTTTAGCTCAACATTAAACAGCTTTTATAACATTGAGCAAGTTTCAAGGTTCAAGCATAGGAGAGGCAATTAGCTGGGGGTGAAAATCGGAATATTTTTCATATAAAAAGTCAAGCTTAAACAAATAAAACTAATAAGTGTTGGTTTATGTGATACTATAATTGAAAAAAATATATATAACTTGTACCTACCTACTATATACATGTGTAATGTTTATCCTAGATTTATTTATTCTATCTTGGTAATTTAGAATTGTGTTATGATAAAATAAAAAATATATTTTTTAGGAGATGACCAACAATCAATCAGATTGGTATGTATTCCTAACTTTTGTGAAACGAAAACAGTAGCTTTTGTTAATCTAAAGAACTTGGAATGCTACAGTATGGTATTTGACTGATAATAATTATGTTTAACCGAATACAACAATATCAGGAACTTTTGAAGAAAAGAGGTTTTTGCGAAGTATAATATAACAAATTTAGAATAAATAAAATGATGTGGCATGAGAGCATTTTTTTTTATATATATTTCTTATTATTTTAGAATTCAGATTTAATAATGTTTTTATATCATATTGTACAACGAGCGAAGGTAGTGCTTTATATTATTGCTTTCGGTGTAATATAATATCACAATTCAATCTGCTTTAATTATTAAAATCTATCCCATTTTGTTTTGTTCATTCCTTTTTTTTTTGTCGCTACTCCGCTTTCTTCGAAAGGTTAAGTTAAACTTTTACTATTTTATTATATGCCATTGTTATGAAAATCAAAACATACTTTATTCAAGTCAGCTTTTGTGAGCACTAGATAGATAGATAGATATATATTATAGATATTAGAGTATATGATAGATATTTTCGCAAATTCATTTTTTTTTTTTTTAAATAAATATTGGACAACATCACATACATTACACTGATCCCAATGTAAGTAGCTAAAGTACTTGTGTTATGGAGAATCAGAAATAACGACGGTACCACATACACCCAGACCCAAGACAATAAAGAAGACAAAAACTAATGACCTTTTTCTACATCGACTCGGCCGGGAATCGAACCCGCGACCTCGGAGTGACGTACCCATGAAAACCGGTGTACACACTACTCGACCACGGAGGTCGTAATATAACATTAATAGAATTTAATAAAATATTTAAAATGAAATCACTTTATAATAATACAAAATTAAAGTTTAGTGACTGGGCTACTGTTGGTATATATAAAAGTAGAAATAAATTATACGACCTATATAATATGAAGCAGTGGAATCGAAATGTAGCCTTTCTAGAACACGTCAATAAATATTTCAATATTTTTAAAACAGTATGCATTTATGCTGTATTTATACATAAAGAACAAAATCTTGAATTCCGATGATAGAATGAAGGCCACATGGGATGTTATTGGTAGTGTTTGTGGAAAACCTAAAAAGGAAATCAAACAAATCAAATTGAACACAGATTGTAGATACACAAATTCTGAATTGTAAGTTGCAAATTTATTTGAAATATTTTTTAATCACATACCTATTAAATAATAATGTTTCCAAATGCGTTATTGATTTTTCATTTGAAAAAGTTTCTGCAATAGATATCATAAAAGAATTTTAACCCTCAATATTAAAAAACTAATGACATATGGGGCATTTCGTTAAAATTTATTAATAACATCGTATATGATATTGCTCCGTATATAGCAGTAATTTTTAACAAGAGTTTGGACACGGATTCATTTCCTAACTTGTTAAAATGTAGTAAAGTTTTACCACTTTTTAAGACTGAAAACAGAAACGATCCCAGTAATTACAGGCCTATTTCAATACTGTCATCTTTAAGTAAAATATTCGAAAAAAATATTTTAAATCAACTTCTCGTCAAATACGGTACAAATACTATTTTTCATAGTGAGCAATTCGGTTGCACAAGAGGTCGCTCCACAATTGCGGGAATGACACTTCTCAAACGTATTTACAATGCTTGGGAAAAATCACAGAATGCTATTGGAGTATTCTGTGATTTGTCTAAAGCATTTGATTGTGCAGAACACGAGACGCTTCTCTATAATCTCAAATACTACGGTATTAAGGGTAAAGATCTTTATCTCATTGCTTCATACTTAAGTCAAAGAGGCCACCAAGTTTGCATCAATGGAATAATGTCTTTTGGTTCTACTTTAAAAATGGGTATTCCGCAAGGACCAATTTTGGGGCATTTTTTATTTTTTCTAGTATAAATAAATTATTTTTCTTTCTATGTTAAAGGTTTTTGTGATATAGTGTTGTTTGCTGATGATACTTCACTGATTTTTAAGGTCGACAGGAAAAAAACTGACTATGACGATTTGAACGGTGCATTACCACAGATACACGATTTTGATGGTTTCGATTGCTCAAAAAACAAAATGTGTAGTTTTTACCCTGCCAAATGTTAGAAACCAAAATTATAAAAATAATATAATCTTTAAAAGGTGGCCGTCTTGATGTAGCCGATACTACGGTGTTTTTAGGAACAGCATTGGATTCCAAAATTCAGTGGAGTTCCCATTTATCGTTCCTGACAGGAAGACTCAGCTCCGCACCAAACGCGGCCAGAAAAGTTAGACAACTAACTGATATTGACACCGCTCGTCTAACATATTTTGATTATTTTCACAGTATTTTGTCATATGGAATATTACTTTTGGGTAACGCTGCAGATATTGTATCGGTTTTTATTTTGCAACAGAGAGCAATCGGGTCTAATTATAATCTTAGAGCTAGAGACTCTCTTCGGGATGTTTTATACAAAGTAGGATACACACTGTTGCGTCACAATATATTTACAACAATATTATGTACATTTAGTTTCTTAAACCCTATTTGATTAAAGTATATTTTGATTTTTGTATAATTTTGATTCTATAAAATCATCAGGCTCGGCCCAGTTCAGGCGCTTGTACCCAGAGATTAATTATACACAATTATAATATTGACTAATAATAAAAAAAAAAAATTAAAACCCGCATCCCACCTCTGAATCTGAAGAAGTATTTACTGTTTGTACCTTTGCCTGCTTCCCCATTAAAATTATCTGTCAATAGTGTTCGTAGATTGTCGGTGTTGCTGTCATTTTTGTCTATTACTCATCATGGTTCACAAGTAGTAAGACGTGTTATTTGTTTTCTTTTGTGCGATAAATTCCATCAAGATGGGTTTCTAGTTTTTTGAACGTTTTGCACACCTGCGTGTGCCTTCACAAGTTAATAAAAATGCTGTAAGTATTCAATGAATCACATTGACTATTATTTTTTAATATTTTCCATCACATAGTTGTAAATTCCATAGCGTCGTTATTACGCCATGAATGTAGCTTTCACATGAAACTTGAGTCATGCACGTAATATGAATCGTCACGTTTTTGTAGCTACAGATAGGGATCTGACTAGTAGATTACAAATAATCTTTAACCGTAATAAAAATATAAAAAAGAAAATAAAAAAAAATCAATAAAATAATATTATATTGAACATACAACAAACTCAACAACAATAGATATTTGCTAATATATAAAATCTTTCAATGTTCTATTTTTAAACGAAGAAATATCCCCATATGGTGCATGCTATTTCACAAATTCAATTTTCAAATGTTATTTGTAATTCAGTTTTATTTTAAATAACAACTTGCTCTACACTGGACACTTATCATATTAAGAAATAGTTTATTACGAAAGCTAAGTACAGCCTTGTAAGGCTTGAAATACCTGACCATTGCCAGTGATAATTTTAACCATTCTAATCCGAAGATGCTGGTTGCTACATAATGTTTAATATTATTCTGGAATTATTGGTGTTCTTTATGTTGAATTTTATTACTTAATTATTATTATTATATAGCTATTAAATTTTATGAATTAAATGTATAACTAAAAATATTTAATGCTTAAAATGAAAAAATGCAATTATTAAATGTGATTAAACATGCACAAACAGTTCATTTATGTAGAAAAAAGAGATTTTTGCAAGTATTATAAATTCATTACCAAGACATAGGAAAATAACTGTAGTAAATCATAAGTTATAGTAATTGTTATTGAACATCCTGTTTGTCAATTTGCTCGTGGGTTTTATATTCAGTTATTTACATTGATCAATCATAGTCATTCATGGTTAATTGCATGTCATTGTTTCTTACATATAAACAAATAGTGAACCTAAGTAAAGATATATTTAATTATTATTATTTTGTCTTTTGTGCAAGCCCATACAGTTCGGTGCCATCTCAAGTGATATTCTAGAGCCAAACATCAAAGCTTTTTAATGTTTTATCCATTTTTAATAATAAAAAGCTAATTTTGTTACAGGCGCAAAAAATAAAACATCTAGAACATAATTTATTCCTTTATTTTTTCTCTAATATTAAAAATAAAACTACACATAAATTAGTAAATTATATTCTCTACAATTATATACTCATTAATACTCATAAAGCATCCACTACAAATAACTCATAATATAAAAGTTATTTAAAAACGACTCAACCTAAATAGTAATAGCTTGCAAGGAATTATCAGCATAAAAAAATAGTTTAAATGTCCTGCTGGTAAATGTCTGATTAAAGCATTCTATTTATGATCAGGCGACCCATAGCTGCCCGTTCTTAATTAATAAATTAAATGGCAGTTGATCACGTTCTGTCTATGTTAAATATATTTTTCTACCAAAATGTTATTTTATTTATAACTGTCATTATATTTACGATATATCAAAGTTATGACATCACCCTATAAAAATTATTACTTCACCAATTTTAGGAACAATTAATTTTTAAATCTTTTAAATTTTTGCCGTCCTTAGCCCAGTGCCGAGGAAAGAATTTAATATTGATGAAAAAAAATCTATTTCGTAAATACATATATTGTTTTTACATAATTATATTGATATGATAAAATGGTAATATGTAAATGCGGATTTATGATGCCCTAGAAGGTTAACTTTTAATATTAATTTTAAACTTCGTGTAATACAAATTTCTAAGTAAATGTACAATGTTTACTTAGAAATGTGTACTACTCTATAGATAAACTACTAATGTTTACATTAAATATTGAATTGTACTAATATAACTGCTAAGTCTACAAAATGATGTCTAATTAAATACAATTACATGAAAGATAGTAATTAATGATATTCAGTCTTACTGCATATTTATAATATATGAGTAATTTTTTTTATTCTTGTTGATTGTTGGAGATGATTATGCACTTTTATTTTAATCTATCTAAATTTAAGATGCTGCATCATTCTGAATTGTAATAATAAATTAAAAACAAATCATTTTTGTTACAATCATAAACTATTAAATAATGATTGCTGTTTGCTGTTTTTTAAATCTATACTATTTATGAAAACCAGTATATAATATGCATTTTGATTTGTTTATTATTGTTTTCATTTTACATTTAATTTCAATAATTGTTGAATTCAATTTAATAATTATTATTTACAATAATAGACAAAAGTCACATAGATAATAACTTAAATTTTCATGTATGTGCTTATGGTTTAGAAATACTTATAATTGGCAGGTAAAACCAAATGGTTACGTCATTTGGTATTTAACAGCAAAAAAATTAAGCACCTTAATTGTGTTATGTATAATAATATGTTGATTGCTACATAGTTACCGCTATTTTCATCTAAATGTTTTATTTTGTTAATGTATGAAATGTATAAATTTTCAGTGCCAAAATGGCGTCTTCAACGGACATCTCTGTCCCTCGACAAATATCAATATCATCAAAGGACCTCGACCAAAACAATCGGTCTTTACTTCATTTTGTGGTAAGTAACGTGTTATATTTTTGTTTTAAAATAAAAAATAAAAAATTGTTATATGGAAGGAATATACTGACTAGGTCTGAGCAGAAAGACTGGTTGCCTCGATATAGTATTCAAAAGCACATGCTGATTTTATAAAATTAATAAAAAAACATAATAGTTGGTCCATCGTAAAATGGAAGATTTTTATTTAAGTATTAATTTTTAATATATATTAAAGATACAAGATGTAAGCACAACTGAATTTTCATTTATTTGAGTTGGCTTCTTTCATCCCTTGCTCTCGGTGGTGAAAGAAAATATCGTCAGGAAATGTGGTAGGTAATACTACCTCATGTATCAGTCAACCTTAACTATAGCAATATGGTGGAATTATTACAATGAGCTTTTCAAGATTTCTCCTTAAGAAAGAGAAAATCTTCAGGTCTTAACAGTCGGTTAATAGTGAAGAAATTGATTAATTAATGACCGACATATAATGTGTTTATTGATAAAAATAATATGCGTTCTTTTCAATGTTACAGAATAACATCGACTCGCCTATCAACAATGAGTGCGAGTCAATGGAACTGGTCGCTGGCTTCGGCCGACGGCCTTTTAACTGAAAATGAATGCTCTATGCTGCTCGAAGTTGATCTTTTTGACACCGATGGAGGTAATTAATAGCTTGACAAAAAATTATTGTGATGCGCTGTACTTAACATCAATCCTATCATCATTTTTTTTTCTCTATATCATGTAAAGTACCAAATTTGCCGAAAGCGATTGCCTCAACTGAACTTAGGTATTATATTTAGAAAGTTAATAATAGTAAGTACATTTCGATATCTTTTTAAAAAAAAATGGAAATTAAATTGAAATTGTTATAAAAGTGAAAGACAAAAGGTGAATAAAAATGTGAATGCTACTGAATATCGGCGGTGAAGTCAATCATCGTAAAAATACTTGCACGCTTCACCACCTGTGATTCCAGCAAAATATATTAGGGCAGCTTGGTGGAATAAGTATCTCATGAAGCGGACAACGCCTTCAGTAATTTTCCCGGTACATTCGAGACACAGTGTGATACTCTACTTTTTAACTCAAACAGTTACTGAGAAATTCTTTATATTAAAACAATTTCTTTTTTCATTGCTCGATCGATATTTGTAGTTAATATGACAGGCCTTATAATTAGCAAATAAATACAAAACTAAAATATTAGAACTCATATTGAATTTTATGTAACGAAATACTTTTAATTTATAAGACCTTAAAAATATAATAAAATTATGTCATGCCTATTTAACCTCAATTGTGTATAAATATCGCAACAATTTTTCCAATAGAATTTAAAAAGTGCTTCATAGAACAGTAATTGTCACAATTTAAATGCGCGTCGTTTATTACTAGCGTTTTTATTATTGTCTTTGAATCGTAAAAGTAATAAATACTTTATTCTAAACACTACATTCATTTGATAAAAATATACGTCGTAAATCGCTCTTCGGGAACAGTAATTATACAGTGCCGAGCTCTTTAATCTGTGTTGTCGAGAGTAACTGTAATTCAACCGTCAAAAAAATGTCTTAAATTGTTGGGTATTAAAGGTGAGCGATGTACTTAATGGTATTAAGCATTCATGGGTGTCTTAGACCATGATGATGATGAAAAGGATTAGTATGGTTAATTAAATGAAATAGAAATAAACTTTGTGCAAGAAAACGCTTACAAACACAACTCAAAAGTAAATTTACAACGTCTACAGACGAGGTAGTCACTATACACTCAGTAGCACATACCTTGTTGTGTTCTGGTTTAAAGTGTGTATGAGCCAGAGTTACCAGTAATTATCGGCAAAAGAGGCCCAATACCTTGTATAGTTGTTTTCAGGTTCAAAGGTTGTGTGAGCTAGTGTAATTACCGGCAAAAGATACTTAATACATTGAATTGTTGTGTTCTGGTTTAAAAAGTGTGTGAGACAGTGTAATTAACAACTCAAGTTACATAATATCTTTGATTCTATATTTGCAAGCCCATTGGAAATTTAAGGATTGGTTAATACATCTTATATGGTCTTGTAGGCGTCATAGTGTCTGACTACCGAATTGCTCGCCTAAAAAATGTCTGTATATATATTAAATATATTGAATAGATTTGCAATAACGTTTTAAGTCATTATCTTTTTAATGCATACTACATCACAAGTCATCAAACGTCGCACACAAAGCGCATTCATGATTGTAACTTTTAGAAGTAGGTTATCTATTTTATGGTTCTTGATAATTAGTGATGTTACAAAACGACAACATGCTTATAAAAAGTCCAAGGATCATTAAGTTAGTACTAATATATTTAGAAAGAATAACATTATAAAGTATTGATACGGTTACAGAGTTAACCCTATTATTATATCATAAGATTTATTTCTTACTGCTTACGTTCTGGCTTAAAACTGGTGCGCAAAATGGCATTGTTATGAGTTATACTCCACTGCCTCAGAAAGCACGTAAATTCGTTGGTCTTATACCTGAGCTCTCTCTAGCCATGTCGGATCTGCCGTCGCATGGATGACGAGAATGAGGGAATTGTGAGGAATAGACGTGTTAGCGCATGCACTTGCACTATTTAATACTATAAGGCATATTGAACAGCCTCCGTGGTGATAATCGGTCAGCAGGACGTAATTATATATATTTTTAAAGTAATGTGGCTTATCACTTTAATTTGCAAAAGACGAAAGCTGTCTTTTCATGAAGATACTAAATTCACTTTATCATATATTAGAGTGACCTTATAGATAGTATTTTTGAACAAATAAAAATGCTATCCTATCAGGATTTATTTATGATTTTGAAACGACAATACCTTAACTAATTAGATTCAAACTAAAACAAATGAATAATTTATAGATAGATAAGCGTAATAGTGACTTCCTTGATGTATAATTCTGCATAGATAGAGAAGTCGAACATTTTTATTTTGGTAAATATTGTTATGGTTATAAGACATATACACTTGTTACATTTCCATATTGAATGTACGAATATTATAGAAAAAAACATAAAAATCTTCGCTTTTCTAACAAATACTCTAAAAGTATCATTACATAGTATAAAACAAAGTCGCTTGCCGCTGTCTGTCCATATGTATGCTTAGATCTTTAAAATTACACAACGGATTTTGATGCGTTTTTTTTTGATAGATAGATTCAAGAGTAAGGTTTATATGTATAATACATGCACAATGTAGTAGAGAAACAATGATAATTTTAGAGACATTCTGTAGTATATTTAGTAACAGCATTGCCTCCGTGCGAAGCCGGGGCGGGTCGCTAGTATACTCTATAAACAATTATAAAATGAATTTATTACTTTTTATAAGTCTATGTTTTCAAGTAAATACGAGCCAGAAAAGTTTAAAGTTTTATAAACCGAAAGTTTAATATTATTCGGAAGTTGGACCTGAACATAGTAAGCGGTTTTGTATCAATTTTTATATTTAAAACTGGAATTCCATTTCTCGCCCAATCCAATTGAAGAAAGAGTAAAAGATAAACAAAGTAACCTTAGATTTATATATTCCACAGGGTTTGTTAATAACTCTGCTATTTTATGCAGTACGCTATTAAGGTTGTTTCCCTTTAACGACATGCTTATCTTCATCCGTCATGTCTAGATATCATTTATTTAATCATATCACTATGATTTAAACTGATGATATAATAAGCTAAATAAATGCTCAGCTTGAGTTAGATAAAAGTAAATAAACCAGTCATTTTTATTTTTGTAGTATAATAATATTAGACTATTGGACCAAAGCTGTTACGTAATAAATTACATATTTGTGGTTTTCGCTTTTGTACCTGATTAGGTAATCGAACGATCATACGGTATGTTATGCGAAAGTTTCGTTTCCGCAGAAAATAAAACTGGTAACATCTGTATTACACGGGTAGGTGACATAGTTGTGTAATAATAAGACAACGAAAATAATTGAAAAATTAATGAAAACTTTTACAAACTCACTAATTACCAACCGTTTCAGTGGAAACGTACCTTAACCGTAGAGTAGTTTGTATGTGAATACGGAACATAATCTATTTATTTAAGGTTAAAGGTTGAGAACATATGACGCACAACCATTGTACAATCGTTTTTAAAAGAACTTTACATTTCTAAGCTGACACATATGTTGTTCTATGATATCAACAGAATTGTTTCATAGAAAAATTATCTTTTTTTTCTGTGAAGGTCGTTTTTTTTAATTAATTTCTGATATAATAAGACGTGCCATCGATTTTTTTTTATTCCATTTTTGTCATGGGATTACATATATGTATAAATAGCCGAATATAAAACAACTTTTCTCCTATGTTTGCCTACCAATTATTTTTTGGTCTTTTAAGTGCTATTGTTATAAATGAAACTTCGAATCAAGAATTTTAAAAAAAGTTATTAATATGCGAATTCGTATTTTATGTATTCCTCAATTTTTTAATACCTAATGATTACTATCGAATATCAACCAGTGTGCAAATTCTAGTTATTATTTAATGAATGAACAATATTAACACCAGCACATGACCTAATAATTGACGAATAATGTTAGAGTTGCGTTAAATTTTATTGACCGGATTATTTATATATAAATTATATACAATGACAGTGAAATATATCTATAAGTCTTTTTTATAATAAAACGACTATTATTTAACTAATAATGTCGACTTTTGCATTCATATCATTTAAATGTCAACGTTAACGCATTGTTTTAAGAAAGTAAATTTAGAAGGCCGAATAATTATGTACGTAAGAACTTGTTTACATTCGTCCGTTACCATAACGAAATCCCTTTCTCATTAAGAATATGAAATAAAGGTTAGATAAATAAGCAGGCCATGGTTCTATGATAATTATAATAATTTTGTTCAATTAATGAAAACAAAACTTGTTATTTCCACTATAGTTTCTTATAGTGCAATGTGTATTTAATTTGTATTAGCTTATTTAATTAAGTCGTAAATATAATTCCCTGCATTAAAATAAACTTACATAATATGTCGGATCATATGTTTTTATATCGGTCTTCTTCTTAAAAGTTAAAACAATACAATAATATACTTTAAAGTTAATATCCCTTTGTTGGGTAAATGTCATCTCAAGCAGCGTAGTTTTGGAGGTTATTCCAAAATCAAAATACATAGGATTTGAGTGCCTGCTTGATCGTTCGTGACTGTGTAAACACATATGAATAGTCATGTTAAATCAACTGCAATACGATGTTACAAATTTACGATTGACTTTCTATTTTTAATTATTCATTAGTGGCGTGTTGTATTCATTCACTTGGTAATCATTCCATTCGTACGTTATAATAATAATATCTTTAAATTGTGCGGTATTTTTAAATAATCACTAATCCTATTAGTAATTTTATACTAAGTTGGGGTCACTATACTGAAAACCCCTGTACAATTACAATTTTAAAAATAGCGTATTTTTAAAATGACGTTAACTGTAACAATATAACTTATGAATGGCCGCCACTAAATAATCCAATGCCTCTTTTTGAAACCCCAAAAGAACTAAAGCACTGGACAAGCCTTAAGGATATTAAAGAATGTCTCGAATTTGAGAACCTATAAAGATTTCTTCTTTTTTTCTTAGCATCATTGATTAGACGTGTATTTATTTTATTCTCAATTTAATATAGTCATGTAGTAAATAAATTATTATTCGGATACGACTAGTGGAAAGTGCTTGAAGCTATTTTGAAACACGTTTGGTTTTGTAAGAAAAATCTTAAAAAAAAATTTTGGATCGCATCCTATCATTCGCCTAATTTAATATAAGAAAATCTTATCGTAGATATAAGGTAATAATAAATAAAATAAAAACTAACTAATAATAAAATTTCGCAGGTAAATCATTATACATATTTGGATTTTTATTATAAATATTGTATTGTATGAAGCTGTCCGCTACTATCTTACAGATGACATAAATAAACGACAAGTCTCATTTTTAAATTCTATAAATAGAATCAGCAAACCGAAATCTGCAGATACAATTTTACAATCGTAACATATTATTATTAGAAACTTAATATTGAATGGTCAAAATTTCGCTTAGCAATTCGACTTACATTTCGAGAACATTTCTTTAATAAAAACACTTTGTGTTTTAGAAATATAACAAAAAACAATTGCGGTTCATTTTATATTACAAAGTTTGAGTTTTACAAAAATAAATATTTAATATATTCGTAAAGTTCTTTAACGAGACATTTACATATTTAGCTTAATTACGATTTTTTATTTATGAAATTAAAATGCTTATAGATACATTTGACGTAACCGGCGTTCTATTTTAAATGAATATCATATCTTAATTGTTTTATTATTCCTCGTGTGACCGACGCTTAGCCCCCCACAGATTCACCTCATGTACAGATAGCTGCGGGTCAATAATTGACACGTTATCCTATTAATGTATCTGTATATTTATTTGCTGAAGTTATATAATAAACTAATTAACCGACAGTGCTACCCCCACTACGCTAACTATCATGTTATGTGCCAAGTGCATTCAAATACACCTTACACACCCTCTAAACCGAAACACAGCAATACAAAGTATTACTTTAGACTAATCGATGTTTGACTGCTAACATGCCAACTGCTTCTGAATATTCTAGTAGTTTCAGGAGAAAGAGTAAAAGTTTTTTTTTTAAATAATGTTTAGAGTTCTTAAAATTAGTTTAATGTATACTTCGATTTAAATTTCTTTACCGTTCAAATTAACTATTATAATTTTTTCGCCTCAATACTCTGATACATACATAATCTGATTTAAAATAAAAATATTGCTGTACATGACTCTGTGGGCCTAAAATGCATAGCGAGCCTTTTAGAACTTCTATAAAGTAAGTTCAGCTGCATTGGATGAGTATCCCCTAAAAGTCAATAAATTAATATTTTAAAATTAAGCATTTTATGATAACGTTTATCTTGCTACGGCTAAAACTTAAAATTAAATAACACGTGGACCGACCATGTGAGTTTAATTATTTCAATAAAATCTTACAAAAAAATTGAACACATGGATTTGAACTAATCGTTTTTTTTAAAGAAAATACAAAATATATTTCTTGTGCTAAAAGTACAAACATGAATCATATTTCACTAAAATGTTCCATTAAAACGATAAATTTCCACTATCATTATCATTATCAGTCGAGTCTTTGTTTAATTTAAATGTTCTTAAGTAGTTGCTATGCTAGAAGCGTGGGTGTGTCTTGATAATCATATGCACGTCGTGTGATTGGTCCAATATTGTTTATATTAAAGAAAATGACGTCACGATCAGTTCAAAAACATATTTGTTTTTAGCAAGTTAACCCTGTGCATGTTTTTAATGGAATATCTCGGAGTTTACTGTTTTTCTTTATTTATCTTGTTTCCAATGAAAAGCGTCCCGATATACGTTGTCGTGTTTGTACAATTGCTGACATTAATGACATGACTCAAAAATAACTCTTTAGCTTTAAATAACGTTTTGGAATTTTGTAAAATTATATACACTATTTTAGAAAACCATAAAAAGGACTACAAAAAAATACAAATTCAAATATTAAATCACTCTTAAAGTCTCAAAAAATACAAGTGTCTATGAAGTAATTGAGGTCAATGTCAATTTTATATATTTTATGCACATAAATACTGTATGTAGAATGTTTAGTTTCAACGAATTAGTATAATAAAAAACGATATTTACAAAAAATATATTGTATTAATATTTTAAAGTATCTTAGAACAATGAGTACGGGCTGTACTGCGATCCAGTGTAGATGTTTTTATAAGAGAAGTTATTGTGACATTATCAAATAAGATTTAAAGCATCACGACATCTGGGCGTTTCTTTGACGTAATATCGTGTGACAGATACCGTTCATATATATATATTGACGTCTTCGGCCCCTCTTCGTATTTTGTACATTACTTATCTAAGCTCCTTACCTTGAAGCCTCTTCCATTTATTAACGCGAATTCTACATCATTCTCGTTACAATTCGTATCAGTGTAACAAGACTTGTTCGTTTGTTTCGATTTAATTTCAAAATGTGTTGTTACAAATGTAACGGAATCTGTGAACTGTGTAGAGAATTTCAATTATCACTTATTCAAAGTAAGATCTGTTCAAATTATGAATATTTGTATTAAACGATTAAACAGTGTATTTAAAAGAAGTTTAGCCAAATAAAATAAATCTTCACGATACAGATAAAAGTTTAGCTGCTTAGATTTTTTAATAACGAATATATATATAAGTGCGTGCGTTAATCATTTTGCATATTATTTATTTATAATTTTTAATTCAACAGATCTACTAAAGAATTTTCCGGGCGCTGCACCGAAGATCGAATCTGGCAAATTGCTTCAAGATGACATATCAAACACAATGTACCCGCCATCCCCGCCAGAGATCAAGCCCAGCCGAGCTGAGCTTGCGACTGATCTTCTGCAGCAGCTAGAAAATCAATGCAAACAAGGTAGGTTAACATAAAATGTACAATTTGATAATATTGAAGATTTCTTATCCAGACAATATTAATAATGATATGATACTAAATGGACCTTAACCTAAGGTGGATTAGTATTGAGTTATTATAAACATATTTGCTTGTTAAGATTAAAGATTGCCTGTGTGTTTATTAATTTTGTGCCGGTACTTCTCTGTAGAATATACATTGCAAATGACGATTCAAAAGTGCTTGTAAGAAGCCTTTTTGAAAAAATAATATATATCAGAGTTTTAAATTAAATAGAAGCAGTAATGCACTATCGCTCATCTCAAAAAAATCCTTACTACCATGTACGCATTAGCACTGGCATTTTGGTATACTGCTATAACTTTTTAATTATATTTTTATTACGAAGTGAGGGTATCAAAATAAATATATATATATCGCAGTAATCATTTTTCAAGTGCAAACCTCTTTTTCCCGATATTAATGTGTCCCATATATCGTGTATCAAAAAATATAATGGTGATTCAAATATTATTATATATAAATATATAAAAACTTGAAAAATCAAAACAAAATTTGAAATTTATAAATATATATCATCATTAACCTAGAAATTATAAATATCTTTCGTCCCTAATATAATTTTTTTTTTTCTACTATATAATCGTGTCATTATTTATATTTTTAAAAGGTAATATGATGTATTATTTTTTAAAGGGTATGTATAATAAAACGTCAATATTATAAAAAAGTTATGGTAATCTATATTACTTAAAACATTCTTGGTCGAATGTTCATATTGTATGAATCTGTCCCACGCTATATTTGTTTTTATATATGCAAGTTAACTTATTAGTATTTATAAAGCATTGTCATTTTATTTTATTGCCAGTAAGAAAAATCTATAAAAGTAACACGGCAGGAGTGCGCTTTAAATATGAATACTTTGAATATGAATTAGCTTACGATACAAATTATAATAAATTAATTGCTTTGATATATGAAGTATTTCGATAGGATTTCTGCAAGTACACTAAATGTTTATTAAAAGTTTAATACGTAATTTTTTCGTTTTTATAAATATCATAATTATTTTATAATTTTAAATATTGCCTGTCTGTCATTTGCACACGTATAACAAGGAAACCTCTCGATGAATTTTAATGAATCTCGGCATGATGATAACCTATTTCCTGGGTCAACATGAAGTATAATTTTTATCATGATAATTAAGAGGGTTTTTAGAAGATATTCAAAAACTTTACCTTCATAGACACGTGAATAGTTTGTTTCTTAATAGATAATATTTTTAAGGTTTTTTTATTATTTAACTATTAATCGTTCTACAGTCTTATTATAAAACTATTGAATCTATATATTAACGTATGTATAATTTTGTCGTGTTTATCATTATATATAACAGAAGTTAGCCTTTGCAATTACAATAATATTATTTTTAACATATATAAGGATTCATTCGTGTATCATGTAATAACTAGATATTAGGAAGTTTGGAATATATTATCGCACTATGGAATATGGAATAATTAACGCCATCAGACATGAAATTGAATAAAATACGTTGTATCATTATAACTCATATTAATTTAGTTTGCAGAAATAGAAATATTCTGAAAAGATTGTTATAATAAATTTAACTATTAATTGAGCAAGGACACTTTTTGCGTCTGTATACTGTACCCTAAGTGCTTAGTATTAATCTGTCAATATCAGAATTTATTTAGCAGACGATATGAATCCTAATCAAACAAGTAACATATAATAATAAGCTCTTATTGTAAAGTTAAATTGTAAAAAGCGGTTACAAACCTCTATGTTTTCTGTGTAAAGTTGGGAGGGATAGCTAGTTTATTCATAAATTACCCGCCGTACCTGTTGTTTTAGTCTTATTCAGCAAGTATCATTCTTTTCCTTGGTGGTAGGGCTTTGTGCAAGCCCGTCTGGGTAGGTTACCACAAACTCATCAGATATTCCACCGCCAAACAACAGTATTGTTGTGTTCCGGTTTGAAGGGTGAGTGAGCCAGTGTAATTACAGGCACAATGGACAACATCTTAGTTCCCAAGGTTGGCGCATTTGCGGTGTAAGGTATGGTTAATAATTCTTACATCGCCATTGTCTATGGGCGGTGGTGACCGCTTACCAATATGCTCGTCCGTCAACCTATGAAAAAAAAACCATAAAAAAAGGTTTTTCTCAACCTAACTATAAAATAATACAGTTAAACATATATATTAAGTATTGATCACTACATACAATTAAATTATTAAATAATATCGATATAATGTATGTATTATATAATTATCTGCATAGATTAAAAGGACACACCCCTGATCTTCTTTACGAGAGTCATGTGCGCTTAGCGTGATTCGTTTTCTTTATCTGTCGTCTGTAGCTGTTAATTAATAACTAAAGATTGGAATATTGCTATGATAATTTTGTTACTCAACGACTTCATAAAAATAACCTCTGTGAGTAAAATCTACTTACGTTATTTAATATTTTATTAAAGATCTATTTACTTCAATTAATTACGAATGACAGTTACATCTATTTTAAAAGAATTAGTGAACGAGTAGTAGTTATTTAAAACAAGACATTCCTATTCCTAAGCTTACTTTGCTATTTTAGTTGCGAATTAAGGAATTAAATCTGCACTTTTGATATAATATGATTAACATCTCGACTCCACACTAGTTATATTAAGTTAGTTATAAATATGTACTGAGTTTTCGTGATATAATTTTTGCGATAAAAGATATAATAGATTCGCGTCAAGCATTCTATTCGCCCCTACTTTGTGCTCATTTATTGATTTAAATAAATATGTAATAAATATTTTCCAAACACTATTTTAGAAAAAATCGAAATTTTCAAATTCTCGGGACTCTTGAGTCGAAACATTCCAGAACTATGATACTTTTATAAGTAATGATATTGAAGTTTTCGCTTTGGAAATTTAATCGTCGTTATAAAATGATAACATTAAATATCATTAAATTCTATCATTCAATGAATTCTTAGTTTTAATTAACAGAAAATAGTAATTAAGAATTTATGCTTTGATGATAAGATTTTTAAATAAAATACAAAAAGGTAAAGTATACAATAACCGATACATGTCTTAGATATTCCTTGTTAATTATAATTCACATTATCAAAGAATTATGTTTTTGGTAATCCGGTAATAATCTTTTAACTATAAAACACAGAATGAATAAATCAAATAATATTCTAATATATATTACATTGGTACTAGGTTTGGTGGCCCTTATTTTATAATCTGTGGTAGAAGTAGGTACAAAGAATATTTTCAAAGACTGAAAAGCAAGGTTCCTAAACTGTAAGTCGTCTGTTAAAATTTGAAAAAGTACAAACCACCATTTTTTTTTATTTTTTTTTTATAGCAAGACGTATTTGAAGACGTATTTGAAGGAGAGATTGAAATTGTAATTTAAAAACTAAAGTCTTATACTATTTATTTTTATTAAAAGCTTTTATTTAACTTGCAATGTATGTATATATGTATGTGCGAGTGGAATCTTGCTACTCAATTTTGAAGCAGATATCTTTAACCGATTTGGCTGAAATTTTGTATACACGTTAAGTTTGGATGACAATACACGATAACGTTTGACGTCATTATAGGTCCAATATGGTGGAACATTCGAGATGGCAGAATAGTTATTTTTTATGTACTTCTACAATATATGTATCAAATGATAGGGCTTGTTGAGAGTAATTCGAAAAATAATGTGACGTCATTATAAGTCCAATATGGTGGAACATTCGAGATGGCAGAATAGTTATTTTTTATGCACTTCTGCAATATGGGTGTCAAATGAAAGAGCTTGTAAAGAATACATTGAAAAATATTCTGACATCACTCTTAATCCAATATACCGTCCGTCCGTACATATTTCGGTGTTTACCTCATTCAGCCCAAGTCTGTGCAATTTCCAGTTAAATATAGTCACGGAACCGTGGAACGAAGAATGCTGCCACTTATGTTATGATGGGCTTGTACAGTACACAAAATGCAGGGTAGTACTGTCGATCACGCCGTTGTTTATTTAGGCAAGAAACTCTTTGCTTCCGGTCAAGCATACGTGGCCTTAAGTAGGGTAAAATCATTAGAAGGTCTTGTTATTAAAGATTTAGACTGTTCGAAATTAACCGGCAAACGACCTTGCAACAATGATGCGTTGAATGAGATGAATAGACTCAGAAACCTAGACAGTCATAACTGAAAAGTAAAAAATAAATTCAAAGTAAAAATACTTTTTAAAAAAAGCTCTAAAAAGAAGAAAATAAAATTTTCTTTTAAAATTTTAACAATCAATTTATAACCTCATTGTACACAATTTCTTTAATCATAAAAGCTTGTACTTGTTTCGAACGCATAGTAAACGAAAAACTTTTGTACAACCTTAAACATTATTAGCGTCAAAGGGAAAGTCTTTATCTTACTACTTTATCTAAATCAAAGAAACAACAAGTCTCACTGTATGACAAATGGGCAATGCACAAAAATCTATTTTACGTCCATTTTTATTCGAATTCCGTAATAAGATTTCAGAAAAAATCTCAAGCGTTCTGTAAATTCTACCCTGCATCGAGTATATATAAAGCGTTACTTAGATCCTTATCGGCTTCAGTCGTGAAGTGACAGTGAGTCTACATATTGATTGTATTTTATGATTGGAGGATTTTATCTTTTTTTAGATTATACAAATTTTACATTATACTTTCCAACATTCCAAATTGTATTAATAAGGTTAGTTAAAACATCGCAAAAAAAACAAGTTTAAAAATTTTCAAAAGTAACAAAACATTATACCTACGATAAAAAAAATGTGTCAGAAAGAATGCGATTGCAGTAAAGTTGTTGCATGTGCTGTAGTATGAGTTCAATTATGTATTCAGTGGTTATGGCCGAGACAAGGAGGGGAAAGGCGCGCCGTTTCGGCGTTGACATTGTATGCGCGCGCGCACTCAGTTGTAGCGTGTCTCGCGCCGCGTCTGCAGGTTTACTATACCCGTGACAATAAATTCAATTCGAGAAGCACATTACGGGCGCTCGCGCTCGGCTCGCGACCTATGCCTGCCAACGTCCATGCGCCTTTTGGACGCCGTTAGAATGAAGTACCACTATCGCTGCATTTGGAATAAGGAGATAGTGTTCAATTCACAAAAACTTGTTAAAAGACGTTAGGTTTACGTGCCCGATTATTGATTTTCAACGACGACTATAGCTCGCATCACGAGGATTCCAGTTTCTGCAATTCCACTGCCCATTTAATCGTATAGAAGTAACTAGCGTATTATAGCAGTAAGAACAATTATAGAGGACTATTCTTTGTTAATATTGGACTTCGTAATGGCACTTGCAGATCTGTATGCTGGTACGTGCTTTGAGCTATTTCAAATGTGTCAATATGAGATGGTTTGTTTTGATTTTGTTGTGTTTTTGTAGGTAGCGTTTGAGATCTGGTTTCAAGGTCTTTACGCTCTAATACCTGCCGTGTTTTTATTTGAGACACAACTACTGTTTGTATAATTATTAAATATTAATACTCATTCCGTCAACGTTTCTGGTTCTTTATATCTATTCATAGCATGGATTGAGATTTCTGTCATTGAGCATAACCACTTAACAGAAACGTGTCGTGTTTTGAAGCATTGTTTATTTATATAATAAAGTTGTTCGATTGGCTTTGGGGCTTGTGTGATAGATTGTATTCAAATTATTATTTGAATGCAACAAAATATAAAATAAAAAAATAGCCGCTTATATTACATTCACAATTGATAAAGGAAAATATTGTTATTATTATAAATAATGCAAATTATAATTTGTAATATGTGTCGCAGATTCAATGCGCATGACTTGAAGTTATTTAGCATTGCATTAAGCAGCCTGTTGTTTATGACGCGTAGTTTACCTCAATGAATTCACGTGGCGCTAGTGCCAGAGCTACAAGCTACCGAGGTATTAAGCATGCTCAATTGTTTAATTATTTCCTTTACGGAGGTTTGTTATGTGTGCGAACAATTAATACGTGGAACGAAACCTTTCCACGCTTGTGCCACGACTAACTGATAAACCAGTTCGCTCCCAAGGCGACCTCGTTCGTTGTTCACCCAATAATTAAAGCGACTTATTGGCTACTTGTTTTCATTCCTACGCATTGATATAGATTATGACCTGTTAGCGAAGGCGTCTTGTTATTGGTATGATATGCTTAAGTAATTTATGATTTACTTTTATATTTATTCCATGATAAATATGTAACGTTCGTGCATGTTTATCAAGCACATGCATTTTTAATTTGTTGTTGGCCTTTATTAAATGATCGTTTATCTAATTTATATATTTTAAAGGAATTCCATATATTAGTACGATAGTTCCAAACAAAAATGTATACTAATACTATACTTAAATCAACATAATTTTATCATAAAAAATGAATAAATATTCCTATATTCAACAGTAGTTTCAAGATTAGGTTAAATTTTTTGATTATTGATAATTGAATTTTTGATAATTTTTTAAATTGATGTATAAATTAAAACAGTTTAAAGTGGTAAAAGGAAATTATTTTTGGCGTCGCAGAATAAAATTTATCTAGCATTATAAAGCTAGGGGCACATCGGTGAACTTTGTTGATTGCGAGAGTTTATCAGAGGGTCAGCGGTTGACGCGCCTCTCGTTGCCTATCTGTGTCACTAGCTGTACATGATCGTTGAAAATGTAATAAATCTACAAGAACAAAACGACTTTCGTATTGTTTATTAAATACATACATTTATTCTGCGTTTATTGTACACTCGATCTATAGAATAAATCTCTTTCAATGACTCGAATTATTCTTTGAACTCTTACAATGCATCTATATCTATCACCCTTAAGTATCACCGTAAAAAAGAATCATGTTCTTGCGCTCAGACATCTTCTCAATTACTTTCAATTGATCATAGTGTGTACGAGTCTGTCAACTGTATTAATAAAAATACCCTGTCGATTGTTAAACAAATAGTTGTACAGTTTATCAGATAAATTACGAATCTACTACGTTTGAAATGTCACAAGGAAAAATCATTACTTGGTAGCGCATATTTTAACAGTGGACTTTACTTGTCATGAGATAACTAACTGAATAAATTAATTATTATTATCTAAAACCGGGTCCCCACATTATAGGGATATTTGTTGTTAGCTGGTATTATTAATTGAAATTATTTGTGTTTTATAATTTTTTACGACCTCTAAATTATTGACAAAGAGAATGCAATTCAACTATTCGAGGAACAATGATTATTTGACCTTAAAGTAATTTAATGCAGTATAGTTAAATTATTATTTTATTTTATATAAAAAAAGTGCAAAGGAACTTCTAACAAAGGAAAAGTTGAAATGTAAACATTGAATCACGAATCACGTTGTTTATGGGGTAACAAAATAATAAGGTTACAGTAATCTTGAAATTATCATAATTGAAGGATTGAATAATTATTGCCAATGAGAAATGTTTCGATTACAGTGAAGCAATTGATTATTTATGGTATTCGCGATAGCTGACTGCGTGCAACATGAGATCCTGTTTATTTAATTTCGAGAGCTTACTTGACACTCGCTAAATACGCAAGGTACTTAGTAGTCAGTCTTAGTAGTCAATGACTTAACATTTTAATATTTACAAAGTATTATGATAATAATTTGTAATTGTTAAATTAAGTAACAAAGATAATTTAATTAGATATAATAAAAAATAATTTCGTTACAAATAACTTCCAGTATGTCAACATTCACTGTCACATGCTTACACTCGAGTCTGTTGAAATATTTTTAAATATACAATCTTATTATAGCACAACGTTTGAGAATTAAGTTTATGTATTTAAGTATTATGATACTGCGAGTTGTCACTGTTGTGCAGATATTTAATTGTATATTGTATTATTAATAATAATAATCTTTATTTGAAAAATATAAGCATTACAGTTATTACACCAAGTCGCTTATATCTACACTAATTACTTAACATTTTTTTATTATTTTTTAAACATTCTTACTAATTTGACTAAAACATACTACTAAGGACGAAAATGATAAAATTTAGTAAAAATAAAATTTATAACAAAGTAAACAAAAATAAGCTTAAATCTATTTAGGAACTACAAAACATCTTTATAATTGTGGAATATATAGAATTGTTTGAATATAGTATAAAAGGGATCACAAAATATTTCTACATCTCGACAACAAAGTAGGAAGCTATTTAAAAGTTTAACAGCCCTAGCAGTGGGGCTGTTGCTAGCTTGGGGAGAATGCCACATAGGTGGGTTGTATTGTATAATAGATAAAATCGTAGATATTATAATCATTCTGAGTTAATAGGTATGACTAGAATTTTGCCAGTTATGTTTAGTTGAGTCATTGAGCATGCATTTATATTCGTAAGAAGGAATTATTTTATAAAAATATAACACTGTTCATAAATCTGGGACGACAGTTTAGACTAATAACAATATATAGACTAAGAACATTTACTATAATAATACATTCCATACAAAATATTGTGTATTAGATTTTTATTATAAACGTTTATCAGTGGGCGATATTAATTATTATTATTGTTTTAATTGCAGAAAACATATTTTCAAACTGGTTGGAAGAAAAAGTGGAGCTTCCCATCTTTGAGAACATATCCCAAGTGCCCGAGCGTGTAGAGGTACCACAAGTAGCGCTGCCCCTACCCACGTACGCGCCACAGACGGTACCACAGCCGACCGAAGAGCTACTGCGAGAGTTCGAAACGGTATACGGCGCTGTCGAGTTGACTCATCTTACGCCGCCGCAGAGCCCGCCCGGCCCCGCTACTCAACTCCTGCTTAGCTACGCGCAGCAAGCACAGTGCGCCTCTATTGCACCCGCCCTGCACCCCGCTCCGGTGGTGCCAGAACAGTGGCCCGTCTCCCCCACGCCGGTGGTACTGTCGGAATACGACTGCGACTCCCAGCTCGAGGAACTTGTTCGCCACCGCGCCGCTCAGCTAGCGTCCCCGCAACCGTCCGCTCGCAGCGCGTCTACTTCGCCTCGCTCTTCCCCGCGCTCGTCCCCGCCGTCGTCACCGCGCTCGTCCTCTACCGACGAGGAGTGGTGTGCGTCGACTCGCCCCAAGCCCTACTCGCGTAACGTCGACGATCGCCGTTCGCGTAAGAAGGAACAGAACAAAAACGCAGCCACCCGCTACCGCCAGAAGAAGAAGGCGGAGGTCGAAGTGTTGCTCAACGAGGAACAGGCGCTGCGCAATCGCCACGTCGACCTCGGAGAGAAGTGTTCGGACCTCCAGCGAGAGATTCGATATCTCAAAGGGCTTATGCGCGATCTGTTCAAGGCGAAGGGTCTCATAAAATAAAAATTTGCTCTACGAATTAAGTGAAAAAATATACGCACCGCGCGATTCAAACGTGGTGTATTGAATTATATTCAATCAGAAGTTAAGGAGTTTATAAAATTTCGATGATATATCTACATTTAATTTCTAGTTAAGCTAGATAAGTTGTATCGTTTGCATCTTACACCTAACGTCGAGCAGCATAAGTTACGCATGTAATTTCGTCGAGGGCAACATCTCAGCAATGTAACATCTAATAAAATCGTAAGAGGCGCTGTCTTCTCATCATTCATTTTCTTAAATATAGAGGATAGGTTGCATTCATTGTTATGGAATATGAACGTTTAAATTGTGTGGAATAACAGCAGCACGTCATTACATTTGATTTTGTACAGTTTATATTTTTTCAAAAACATGAACATGAAGTTTTTGTACATAAGAATTTTAGAAATATCTCTGTTCTATTTTCATACAATATAAGGAATGCGACGGCGGAGTTTTCTTGTTTTATTTCTTTTGTTTTTTTGTTTATTAAGTTTACTATTATTGAAATAAGTCCAGCATTATTTATAGTGTTGTCCTTAAACCTTTACGAGTGTGTTTATTGTGTAAGACATGAAACTTTGTTACAAACTCGTTTACTTTCTCTACATTACTGATATTTTTTCGAGATTAATGAAAGGTTATTTGGATGATTGTATTAATTTTGTTTATAGAATGATTACACCTGGTGTTTTTAAGCTAATATTATCTAACTCGAACATTACACAAAATAATAAATAAACATCATTCATTTTAAATTACTTATCAGTTCTGATTACAACTCCAATGCAGCTGTATCTAAAGTTAAAACAAATAATAATACCCTATGGGACTTTACCACAAATAAGTGACGTAAATAATGTAACCATACTAATTCTAATAACTTATTAAATACATTATTATTTCTACTCTATCGAATATTTTAAATTTACCAGACAACGATCGATTAATCACTTAGTCTATAAATTATTAAAATTAAATGAAAACAAAAATTACACATTTCTAAATATTGAACGTTGAAATTAAAGCTAGCTTACTAGGAGCCAGCTTACTCAGCTATATATGTAGTTAACAACTCAGCTATATTTGCAAATGAACAAGATGTTTACATTATACATATTACTTTCTTTTTGCACTAAATTAACAAAACAACTTAGGGTGTATACTTCTATAATCATTTAGATTTCGCAAGGACTTGAAGGAAATAAAAACGACTACTGCGTCACGGTCTTGGGCTAACTGGACCGACGCAGTGTTTGTTGCCACTACTACTAAGCGACGCCATGTAAGCAAGGAAACAGAAGGCAATATTCCTTATGAGTTTTAAAGTGAAATGCAATCCATTTTAACGTGAACGTAGGCAAGAATATAAGCTTCTTTCTGTTAGAAATATAACACTAAGTAAAAAGTAGTAAGATTGTCTATGTCTAAAACCCATTGTCTATGATTAGTTGCCAGGTGAATCTCTTGTCAGTTAAACAAGACTTAGTTAGCATTTTAACCTAACGACATTGACGATTCTAATTGATCTTTAGGATTTAGACGAATACATTTGCCTCAAAAAATGCTTGAGATGCAATAAAGTAACACAAATGTCACTGTACAATTTATTATTTTACATCTTCATCATATTGTACACTAACCTTCTCTCGTGCTATAGGCGTCAGAGTACCTCAAGGCTCCATCCTGACCTCCGTGTTGCGCCTTAATACGAATGGCATATCAAAACACACAGACCGAGTTGTAAGTAGTGTTTTACCATAACGACAACCTCGACTTAAAAAATGCCATCACCTAGCGTTTCCAATTAGCGAAGCAAAGTAACTGTCAATAAATTCGTTTTATATTAATCGTTTACATAATCATTATCAAGAGGAGTCAGGACGTTTCCGTGGTTTTCTTCTGGACAACGACGTTCTCATGGAAGGAAGCAATGGCTCAAGACAAATACGTTGGAACATTGAATATTGCAATGGTAATAATGCCTTGAAACGTGGCCTTTAACAAAAGTGACGTCATCGCTTAATTTTAACTAGGTGACCATGTGGGTTTCTAAGTTTATGGTACAAGATTATTGCTTACTTTAAAAAAAAATAACTGTGTAAAATGTATTTAATAGTAATGAAAGATCAAAATACAATAAATCATTTATGTATTTATATTAAAAAAGAAAAATCAAGATTGTCATGTCAATAGACAAGATTTTAAGCGGGTGAAATTGTAAAGCGCAGTTACTATATAATCTATTTCTTCTTTATCTCTAATCTATAAATAGTATAAAAGAAAGTAGGCTTTGGTTTGTGTTCTGTCTGTCTCCTATAGTACACTTTTTTCTTCTAAACCACTCTATGGTTTTTTTTTTCGGCTTTTTATAAAATAAAGTGATAAACGAGGTTCTACATATAATTTGTAAATATTTTTCAAATGTAATTTGTAAAATGGTCGACCTATGACGGTATTTTGTTCAACATATTATTGTTATTCGCTTACATGGTTAACGCTCCATACAAATATAGAATTGTATAAAAGATAGAAAAATCCATGACAGCATGTCATTTTCTAAAGTAGGTACACTCATAATAACTATTTTTACTTATTACAAACTAATACAAAACTGTGCTTTTGCGAAGCCATGTTCTCCAATTAATTATTAATCCTTGTTCAGAATTTTATATAGTTATTATTAGTTATTATACAGTCATTGTTTAGAATATTAGTAACCTTGGGCGTTTAATAAAGATTAAAACTGTTTTTTGCTCTATAAGATTCATATGAATATTTTATCATCGTTTTATTATCATATATCACTTATCATCGTTCGTATTATCATTGTTTCTAAATTATCTGTGACTATAAAAATCGTTCGCAGCGATGCCTATAATGTCAAATTAAAACAAAAGGTTTTATAATTTGAGACGAACAAAGTTTTCAGTTAAGCAGTTGAAATTATCAAATTTTGAATCTATAAGTCACACATTGATCTGTTGCTTAAAAACAACATATTTCTCATTTATGATATACAAATAAATAAATATTTTTTGTGAAATAAATATACATATTATATGTTTAATATCTTGCTAAGAGTATTTTCTTTAATAATAAATTCGCACACGTGCGAAGCCGCAGCGGGTCGATAGGTCGCTTATATACTAAAATCTTAAAAACACGCTGCATCTTCTGGTATAAATATTTATGTAAATTGATTGGTCAGTATGAGTGGCATTACTTTTTGTAATAACGAACTAAAAAAAGGTTTTATTTCTTAGCATAGATACTACATTAAATAACTTTGGTCTTTCTGGATTAGCTGTTTACCCATTATTCATATTAACAAGTATTTCTTTGTTACTACAATTTCTATAGGGACATCTATTCTGGGCATCGTTTTGAAATACGCTGTAATACGAGACGAACTGTTATAATAAAGGTTGTCGAAATCCGCTCCACGTTATTAAATGGCGGAGTGTGTGAGATTGATTGCTACACTAACTACCAAAAGCTAGCGGAATAATCTCTGCTAGTGGGTCGCCACGGGATCGCTTTCGAATGCTGCCTTTAATATCTTGAAGAGTTAAGGCTCGACCCTCGTCCCTATATTGGATTTTCTGTGAAGGGGGAAAAAGAGGCGAATATTGTGGCCTTCTTCCTGGTCTTTTTCGGCTGAGCGGATGGTCCCTCGAGAATGGCGCTGAGGCCTCAAACGGCACATTTCATCAGGTAAATGTATACGGTTGCTTTACAGCGTTATTGTGGAAATTTGCCTTTAACAAATATTTTAAAAGAAAAATAGATATACGATTATTTAAAAAAAAATAGGTTGTTGATAAGAAATATAAAAATTATGAAACGTAAGTAGTTTTTGTAAACATTAAATGAAGACAGTTCCTCTATATTTTAATACTTTTGTGTAATACTTACTTATAAAATATAATTAAAATCGAATATAATTAAAATGTAAGTCATCATTATCATATTGTGATTAGTTAGTATGCATCTTTCCCTTTTTCTTAGGGCGTGAAGTCAGGGACAAAGTTCTCTGCGTCGTTGGAACCCGTCGCCCGAATGTTATGAATATATTAAGTTCGCTAAGTCGGCGCGAAGGAATTTTCATGGATACCACAAGTGCTTTCAAGGCCACGATGAGACAGTGCATAAATTCCGATCCACATATAAAAATGAAGAAGGAATGGCTATTATTTTTTTACAAAATATTTAAGGATTCAGTGAAAACGGCTATGACTTTTGAATACATTTTATATAAAGCGAATATGTATTTAATTCAATTATAAAAAATACATACACTATACGAAATACATACCTTATTGCAATATACAGGGTTATTGGTAATTCGACGTATTCCCGTTAGGAGGTGATAGGGGTGATTATTTGCGATAATTTTAACTCCCATATGCATGATGCAAAAGTTAACCATTTTTGAGTTACAACGTTTTTTAGATTTTTTCAACATAAGTCAAAAATGCAACTTCAAAAATTTATTTAATAAAAAGTATCAATGAAAATCTATTTTTTTCTTCTGATTTATAAAAACGAATAAACACTGTTTTTTTGTTAAAATTAAAACAATAATTATCGGTCCAAATTTAAAAATGCGAGACGGAAAAAGATATTATTTCAATTTTTTTTTAATTTTTTTTCCACAAAAATGCCTTAAAAACAAAAAATCGTTATGAAACTTGTCCTGCAGATTATTTTAAAAACATAACCGTTTTATCAGCTCTCCAAAAATGTATAACAACTAGGAACTTATTTCAAAACAACCGAATTAAAATGACCACAAAAGACGCTGGTGGAAATTTGTATTCGAACAAAACTTAAATTCGCTCTTTGAATGTCTCGCAAATAAGTTTAATACATAACTAACCAATGCAAGATTATTCACGTCGGTTTCCTCTTCACCGGCTACCCAATGTTTCAGTTTATAATAAGCGAATCCGGGAAACTAGTAGTGTTCAGAGACGACAAATTAATGTCGAAAGATTTCCAGTCCATGTTCTTAATTACTGAGAGGATTTATCGATGAACCATTGGTGATGGAAATGGATCGCCATTTCGACAAACACCTTCGCCGCTCTTAACGGGAATACGTCGAATAACCAATAACCCTGTATAATAAATATATAAAACAAATATAGTATATATATACATAGTATGTATATAAATATAGTATATATAAAAATATTGCAACAATATTTTTATAAAGTATATTTATTTTGTATAGTATTTAAATAATTATATAGATAAAGCGATTAAAATAGAGTTTTGTCTTATTTTATTGTTCGCAATATCAGTTTATTAGGTTTATCGGTTTCAAGTGCTTGTCAAGGATAAAGATCCTGGTACTCTATCACTCGACAAATTATAATTATTGGATGGGTTTATTGGTACCTATTATGACCATTACTTCTAAGTACGATTGCTAAAAATATTATTCGTTTAGTTTTTCTATTTATATATGTATAATTTCTGAAATTACTTATGAATTCAAGTCAATAAAATATATGTATTTTATTGTTTTATTTTAACAAATAATTAACAAATTTCGTGATGATCAACTATCAACTTAAACACAGCTCTTTGAGTCCGCATCATCTTGGCGCCATAGTCACCCTACCCTTGACCCCTAGAATCACATGTCACTTTGAACTTATCTAGAAATAAACCGGTGTTTCATAAGATGTTTATATTTTTTTTCTTTTTAAGTCATTGGCATTTTGGGGACACACAATTGACTGGCGCCTACAGCGACTGCGCGCATCCCTAGGGCCAGTGCTGACTGAAGTAATCCAAATAAGTTATTTAATAATATTCATAACTTAATAAACATAATTTCTTCATATTTGTGGTCTGAAAATAAGTCTCTTTACATTTACATCTGAAGTTGAAAGCTCTTTAATGTTGGTAACACGAAATCATGAATAATCAGTTGTAATTCAAGTAAATTTTAAATAAACTATTGAATTTTTAGATTTATTTTATTTTATTGGAACATTTTATTTTCATATACGACTCGCGTGCTGCCTCTTGTATGTGAACGTTGATGATATTACTTCAAAAATATTTACGCAAGTGTCAATAAAACCTATCAAATCAATCGATTGAACGATGCATGAGCACACGGAGTGATTATGATGAAATTTTCGAAGGGAATTAGCTAAGTGCGCAAGACATACATTATGGTGCACAAGACATTGCGTAATCCATAATGTATTCTCTATTCTCCGACTTTCATAATCCGATGAGACGGGAAATCCGACACGAACTGAAAGAGCTCAAACGCAAAACAAGCGGCTTTACGTACAATCCGAGGTACGAGAATGTATGTGTGTACTTGGCAGTGTTCCTCCCATTGGGTTGGTCCTTTATAAGCTAGCTAATTGACGACGTGGTATTAACAGGAAACAATACATATGACGGGTTTATGTCGATAGGTAAATTGATGATGAAATAATTAAATAGTAACATAAGAATAATACTAAGAATAATAAGAATAATACTAATTAGTAGAGTCATTATTGCAATAGAATTTTTATATGTTTATATCCAATTATTTATATGGTATTAATTTACTTTTTTTAAACATTTCTAATACAATTTTCTTTACTAAACCATCTTTGACAAGCTTGATGGATGGGATATATAAAATATGTACACCTTAATATTTCGAAAAAGATAATTTAATCAATGATGAATTTTGAGATTAAAATACGAGGATAAATATGAAATTCATAAGACAGAAAGCCAAGCATTATTTGGGTAATGTAATTGATAAGACTCCTTCATAATACATAATAAATGTGTCTTCTTTTATCAGTATTCGTGTGCCTTTATTTGTGTATAAGATACTTTCGATCCTTATATTGAAACAATGTAGTACGCTATTAAGTGTAAGGTTACTTATACTCTTGCTGTTGCTGTTTTGTAAGCCGATTATTATGTAACGACTTAAAATATTACCATTTTAGAAGTTGTATTTAAAAATCCAATCTGCGATAGCTATCGCCGAGTAATTGGCGTGAGACCACCTGCATGATCGATGAGATTTGCTTCGAGAGAAGACGTGTTCCTGGCTTAATTCTGCGGATTATCGCGATATGCCGAGTACGTACGCGGTTGACATCGCTCATCTATTGATTAGTGTGCTGTCAAACTAAGTATGACTGATATATTCATAATTCACATATATCACGGGAACATTATTGCAATTATTTCTTGTATTTTACCAGTTTTCACATTTAAATATAAGCTCTTGTTTATTATAAAGCTTATTATATTTAACTTAGAATGATCACGAGATCACGTTTTTATTTTTATTTTTAAAGATAAACGGCATTATAATAGAATTATTTGTTTATTGGCATCGATTCCAAACAGATTTACCATTTTTGAGATATTAAAAAAAAACGTTCTATTTGTAGATTACTATGATGGCTGCAGAAAAATTTGCGAAAGCATATACATTTAATAAGTGTTTTTATGTTTAACGAACTGGGAAAATAGACGGTTTTGTTTAAATTTATTTTTATATTTATTATTACTAATCTAATTTATCGTAAACGAATTGCGAATTGTAAGCGACAAAAATGTTTACAGAAAACAAAATCTGGACCAGAAAATTTACAGGCATTGCAAGAATAGAATCTGAACAAACCGTTGAAACAAAGCCATGAGATATGCGGTGGGGAGTTTTAGTACAATTTGTGCTCAATTATGAGTCTAGTATATCTATATGTATGTCACAGATAACTAGCTCAATTAGCCATTCAATGAACAGGATAGTTATTTTACTAAATGGCTACATTCAACCAGCTTCTTGAATGACATTCGCCAATACATCTTCCGTTAATAGAATGGGATAATCTGCTTTAGATTCTTCTGAAAATAGACATATAAGAAAAAATATTTCTTAATTAGGTAAAAATATTTATATATTATTAATAAGCAAAGCTCATAAAATTAGTTAGCTGCCTGCTACATGTATAATAGTTCTTTATATACCATATTTTTAAGAAAAGTTATGTATACTATGTTAAAACCTTTATGACTTATTACCTGTGCGCATCAGGACTTTTGTTATTAAATAATATCGAATTACTTATTTATATTTTGTAATAAGTTTTTTTTTAAATATAAAATTCATAATTACAATCACTAGATATGCCGTCTCAGTTTAATAGTTTCTCTAGTATAGAAGAAGGCGTGTAAGTATAGTCATTTATTTAATCACATAATCGAAAAAGATTTTAACAAATACCCCATCAAAAATTTGTTATCGTTTATACACAGAATATTAGATCGACTTTTCTAGAAGGGATACTAATCTTAGCAATTTCCTAATTGAAACTAGGTTGCAAGAGCAAAGCTTTATTTACAACTGTACCAAGAATACAATACTTGAGTGGTGTTAACATTGATTTATATATAGGATTAATAAACGAGTTAATTGTAATTGAGACTATTGGTGGGCTAAAATGTTAATACAATTGATTGTAAATATTATTCTTGTATTTTATTTTAAATTTATATATTAGATTATTAAACACTATTCATGTTCACATTATTACGGAATTTTACTAGAAACATTTGACTTAGATACTTATTATAGTTTTTGTTTTCTATGATCTAACTGCGAACACAACTAACTGTGGGTACACATGAAGCCGAGTAATTAAGTTAGGTAACTCAGTAATTCTGCCACATTAATCGAACATTCAAGTTTCTATCTAATAGCATCAGAAGTTCTACGGTTAAGTGAACGTTGAGTATTCTAGATTTAAATATTAAAAATCATGGTTTAATTTCTTCATGTGACGAAGTAGGTAATACAGTAAATAAATAAATATTAATAATATACTGCTTAGTTACTTTTTAGATCCTTTGACAACCCTCTATGTTGATTGATGTCGGTGATATCCTTGCAACTTATGTCTTACTTATTTATAAGTCAAGGTTGTCGTCGCCGCAAAATATCTTGTGAATGAGGCATTTTATCATAATTATTTCATAATCCATGTTATTCAAGTTTACGTAAGATTTAGTTTTACTTGTATACTGTATACTTCTAGGTGATAGTAATTATGAGTTTTATAAAGGTTAATTATTAATCTAAAAAATACTAGTTATATGTTTTACTTTAACTGATTGATGTTTATTTTTAATGACTCGGCTGGGTTTCAA
The DNA here is from genome assembly GCF_037043105.1 of Vanessa tameamea. NCBI lineage: Eukaryota > Metazoa > Arthropoda > Insecta > Lepidoptera > Nymphalidae > Vanessa > Vanessa tameamea. Next base: position 6,077,471 of record NC_087324.1, on the reverse strand, counting down.
GCCAGAAACTTATTTATTTAACCTATGGAACCTTTAAACTTTTCAGTTTATTTTAAAAATAAACATGATTTTTTGTAAACGAATACTTTGTTTGATTTGTATTCAGCGAATATAAGTAATGTATATAAAATAAACCAGCATAGTACACAGACGGAAACAAGGCAATTGTGTTAAGGATTCAGTTTCTAGATTCATATTATTCATTAAATTTTATTGAATTAGAATATTTTATTTAATAAGATTGAGTGGTTTTTCAAATTAGAAGGTTGTTTTTGATACATATCAAGGTACGTACCTTGCCTAGGTGAGTAAGGACGCTGCAAAGTGAAAGATCCGTGATATTGGTGAGCGGATGCGGGGTGGGGTTCCCGGGGCGGGTGTGATGGAAGGCGCGCGGTGAAGGCGGTGGAACGGGATGGGGAGGGAGGTAGTCCAGGGTAAGCGTGCAGGGGCGCAGGGCGGCGGGTAGCACGTAACAAGTGAAGCGGCCCTGGGAGCAACAGTCTGCCACAGCCCGGCCACGCGGGCTCACACGCTACTACAAGTGTTGCATCCCGATCTGGACCGTGCTCCTCGCGTAAGTAATTCTTATTGTCTAACGGTATCTCGGTAAACGAGATATAAACGCGCGGTTAATATCGCACGCCCACGCCTACGTCCAGCGTAGAACCCCGTAGCGCTACGTAGCAAACCGTAGCTCGCCGTTACGGTCGCTGTTAGCATTGGCTTGAAGGATGTCTATCACTACAGCGATATACCTGTTGAATGTGTATTGCGTTGTGAGATAATGAATTTCTCGATCGTATACCTTTAATGTGTTAATATATCAATTGTGTATTGAACACTTAATTTATTTATTAACAATACCCCAAAAAAAATATCTTAGTATGTTAAATAATAACATTTATTAAAAAGCTTATATGACCTCGGTGACATTGAATTTTAATGATATACAGAAAAAATAAATGTTTTTTATTTAATTATATAACTAATTTATAAACTTTATCTGTAATGAAGTAAAAATATTATTTTATTCTGTACTTTGTAATTATAAAAGTGTACAATAATATATAGTTTCGATATTTATGAGATACTATTAAATTAAGACTAAATTGTAAATTTCAAGGAATATAGTATAATATTTTACATCTAGCTGAAAGATAAGGTCAAAGCTGTTACAGACTTAACACATTTCTATAATCCGTTCAATAGGTTAAGTTTTGGGAACTTGAATTACTAAACTTCGTGACCCATAAACCATCAAGAAGCGCATGTGGTAAAGTACGACTCGAAAGTAATACACCGAAAATTTAGGTACATAGTACACGTATGTACCTAAAATTTCCACTTTAAGTATTTACATACACGTATATTCCTAAAGTATCCTAAATCATGGGAACGTATAAAGTCTAAAGACATGGCAGCGTGACTTAGAAATTCATCTAGGACGGTCAAAGCTGATCTTAATTGTGTTCATTATTAAGAGGAAAAAGGTTAACATCATATTAAGGTATCATGTATAATTTATGATTTTATACAAATTTGCATATTATATTTCAAAATATTATCACCCTCATCTCGACTGTTAAGCTGAAATTACAAATTGCGAACATTTTAATCCCGACAGCTTTGAAAGTCTGAAAAGTGATTGGATCTCGATGGTTTAGCGTAGTATTCCACCGAATATACGTTATAGATACTTACTACGTCAAGTCTGAGTATTACAAAACTATTGAAAAACTGCGATTCGAAAATAGTTTGCAAGCGACTGCTGTCAATACTTTCACGTAAAAAATATTTTCGTGATCGAAACGCTGGTATGACGGAGGAAAATATTTATTAATCAAAAAGGTGGCCGATGTGCTATATATTTAGTGGATGTACAAGTTTTCGTTGTGTCCCAGATTAAAATCCGATGCTTGCCATTTCTTTTGTCTCTGATTTTGTACATTTATTCCTACGAGTCAATGAATAGATAACATTTATCAGATTTCACTGATTTATGAACCCAATTAAACCTTAAAATGCTCAACAAATGTTTGTTGTGAAGATATTTTATTATTTTATTGTTTGACGATTTTTATATTGTTTGTATCGTTGTTTAAAGTAATCAGATGGAGTGTTTTCATAAAACGCTACGTCGCGATTAAGTTCGGTCGGTTAAAATAAAATAATTTGATGAATTGAATAGATTTTTTTTTTATAAACAGGATTTGATTTATAAAAGTAGTTATTTTTGTCTATAGTAACAACAATTAACTTTTTCAAGTTTTATTTCATACAATGAAGATGTTAAGACGAAACTTTTTAATTAGAAAGATAAACCGCCTCGGAGTAGCTTTGTTGATAGTTCGTGAAGAAATCCCGATGTACCTTTGCAACTCTTAGCTTGCTGTAATCAAATTTTCGTAACAAAAATTCAACCAAAAATATATTATGTAAATTTCTGTGCTATAATAATCGTAATATTCAAATCAATACAACTGTTTAAATGCCCTTTTCACGTTTCTAATAACTAGCAATTTTTATAACAATATCTTTTCATTACTAGTAATTATGAATTATGAAACTTTCATGATAATTATTACTATAATTAACACAATAAAAAAATTAAGTGCATGTTTGGTTGTCAATTACGTTTAAAAATACATCGTATTAGTATAATTACTACGTAAAAACTGTGTAGTATCTTGTTACTAACTGTAACTAACTTTGATTTTAATGTGTAGTATTAATAATCTTACTAGCCCATTAGATAGAGCACGTGTATTTTTATCGAAGATCGCGAGTTCAAATTCGGACAGGCACCGCTGATTTTTTTATGTTCTTAGTTTATTCTATGTAAAAGGAAGTTGGAATGGCAAATCTGACGGTAACTACCGGTAACCGCTGCAGGAAATATTAATAATTCCTTCATCAATGTAATGTGAACGACTTTACGTCACTCCCTTCAAACCAGAAAACAACGATACTAAGTGCTGTTTCCTGGTAGAATAAGTGACATGTGTATGGCACCTACCCAGACGGACGAGTACAAAGTCCTACCATCAAGTCAATTTGTGTTAATGATGATTAATCTCGGGCTCGGCAGTGAGGACTTGCATGTGTCAGATGTTATGTGATGGAATAAGCTTCATAAACTGTTCTTCGAAAACGGAGCGAGTCTTTGCCCAGCAAATTATAAATGTCCCATACATTAATAATAATATCCTAAGCGGGCTACACAGCTTAAATCCTATCTTTTATGAAATTCAGGGTTTTATAAAGTTGATAAATTTATAATAAGTGGTTAATTTGATTCAAAAGATTTGATTCTATTTCGTGTATGATTCTGTATAAATATATTTATGTAAATGTGGTACATATGTGTACATATATTCACATATACTGAAATTTAGGATTAAATTTTACGTTCAAATTAAAACCGAAATGTTCACGTTGGCGAACTTTAAATAAAAATATTATAAGTTTTTTATTTCATATTTTGTCAACGGCATATATGTTTTCATTAAAAAAAGCTTTTGTCGGTCGCACTTTTACGTAATAGACTCCTAAAAGATTTGCTAAAGCAGAAATGGTTGCAAATAATTTTCTAAGAATTTTATTTCGTCATATAAACATATTTAAGGAAAGAAGGTAGTCAAAACTGCATGCTTAGAATTGCATTCGAAAAGAAAACAAAAAATTAATAATTTTAAGTTTCGTGTATTTGAGGATAGATTTATTTACATGAAAGTAGGCTAGTATAGCTCTCGTCACTAACGAAGGCGAGCCGCTCTAGGTTAAATTATCGTCGTGCATTAGTGTGAGTTATGCTCGTGCTTAAAAGATGTCTTAGCGTGCGTGTAATGATTAACATAAGAGTAAATACAGCAAAAAATTGTTGGTGGTAGGGCTTTGTGCATCCCCGTCTGGGTAGGTACCACCCATTCATCAAATATTATAGAACCAAACAGCAGTACTCAGTATTGTTGTGTTCTGGTTTGAAGGGTGAGTGAGCCCGTGTAACTACAGGTACAGGGGATATAAGATCTAAGTTTCCAAGGTTGGTGGCGTATTGGCAATTTAAGGAATGGTTAATATTTCTTACAGCGCCATTGTCTATGGGAGGTGATGACTACTTACCGTCGCACATTTGCTCGTCCGCCTTTCTGTATCATAAAAAAAAAGAATTATATTATATTTGTAATAATAAAACTATAATTTAACGTGGAGGGGCGCGTCTTCATGAATGAGTAGATCTATAGCATTGTGGGAATCAGCATCGTCCTATAAATTTACTTTTAATACTTTAAAAAACGTAATCGTCCAATTTAAAATTTTACAATCTGCTTCCATATTGAAACTTTTGAAAGTCGAGGGCCATACTGGTAATGTTCAAATGAAACTACTTTAAAGAGATAAGGTAAAGTGGTTTGTGATATTCTAGCCAATAAAGTGAGCTTATCGTTAAGGATTCAAAGTTTAATTTTTTTTCTATTCTAATAGACTGAAATGGTCATCGCTTTCAACAAGCTGAATTATGCCATTTTCTTGCTTTTATCCTAATTTAGGACGTGGTGAAAAGTTACGTGGACGTGTTATGAATTTTTGTTCAGAAATACTAATGTAGCTCACGTTTCACGTATGAGAAAGTTGGATTACAAAATAGATTTAGATGAAATTCGAGACGGTTCCATCGTTCAGTTCTTGTTCAGTTTAATCTGCTCATATCAGGCAAACGTGTTTCCGCTATCAAGAACATTGTTGCACTACGAACATTTTGTACAGATTTGTTACAACAGCTTAACAACATAATTGTGTACAAATGTCTTATATAAACGAAGACATATTTTGAAATAAAATATAGTTTTTTTTTATATTGGTATTTACTAATGCAATTTGAGTGATACCTTTAAATGATTGATACACGAGTTTTGAATTAAAAAAATCTGATATGGAAATCACATATTATGATAGTTTATTGTTTCAGAACTACCTATGCTATGACTTAGAATTATATTGCATACAACTTGAGATAGAGCTTTATATTATGTCAACGTAGTTGGAGAGAAAATTACAAGTCCAGGCACATTTCAAGCGATCCTTTCAAAACTATAAATGATAAATAATTTAACATATAAATACGACGAACTTTATATGTATTTTATAAATAAATTAGGTGGTGATCACTTATCACTGCGTATAAAAACTTTGGCTTTGCAAGAAATATTTACAATTCCTTATTCTGTCGATGTAACCCTACCATAGGAACTAAGTTTAAGCCCGCTGTGACGAACCGAAATTCAGAGCCCTAAGGCATTATTGTTTTAATAACCTATCCACCAGACCCATCCCACCCGAAAAAAACGTATTTTATCTTATTTATTATTCCAGTACAACTTTACTATTTAAATAAATTATAATACAAAATTCCTATGATTCAAATTATTATGCTTAGCATTACTTGTATGAATAAACGCAATGATTAGATTTCCCACTGAAATGTCACAAAGGCTCACTCATATTTATCGCATTTATAATAAATCGTTAAAGTTTTGCGGCTGCCAACGATAAGTTTTTTATATTCCTAATAATTTTATAAAAATCAATAATCTTCTATTTTTTTATTGGTTTAAAATATCTGAAATGTAGATCAAATTCAGATGTCACTTCAAATCCTGCTATGTCATTTCAGCGTTTTTAAATGTTGAATCTCCGTCAGTTAATCTTATGTTCTACGACGAAGAAGAATATCGTATGAAAATCCGTTATTTCGAAAGAATTTATAAGACTTATGTGTATTTGGTATCTCGCATTAAAAGCCATTAGATTGAAGAGTCGGTACAAATACTTCTCCATATGAATAGGTTTTTTAATAAAAAAGCCTATTTTATATATTTTCATTTTGTTTTTACTACATTGAAAATTATTTTTCTAGTTTCATGATTAATAGAAGCTGTCAGCATAACAGATAACCGTTTATCATATTCTCGTTTTTCCAATTAAAGTATATTGTCATTCCTGAATCTCAAAAAATAATATAATCACTTCCAAGTTAATATAATAACTACAAAGGGCAAGTTATCTGTATTTAGACTTTCAAACAGAATATCTTTATTCGAGTCTGTTCAATGGTCCGTCTCGCAGTGGAGGCTTCGCCCGAGACTTTGTTACACGGATTCCTTATTTATTCCGATGAGATCTGTTAAGACACCTAATTGAGAAAATCAAATGCAAAACAGAATAGAAAGTTAACAGCTATGAATAATTTGATTTAAAATTGAAAATTCCGCTTAATACGTAAAATTTCTTCAGTAAAGTTTGCAACAGTATTTCATATTTTATATTTGCAGAATTTGTAAATATATTACTAACTAATGTAGCACTTAGACTTTGCTATATTTAAGAAAGTGTTTGAGACTATATTTTTTTACGACATCATTGTTTGTATACTTAGTGTTTTGGATATGCTTTATTAATATATCTGAAAATGGAACATAGATATCACAATTTAAATGGCGTATTTTTTCTGAAAAAAATATTTACATTACTATTTATAATTAAATTCAATAGATAAGTGGCGATCACTTACCATTATAAAATTGGCTTTTCGAGCAATATTTACTATTCCTAACTCTGTTGACGTGCGCCTTACTAGGGCAACTAAGGTTTTAAGCTTGTTGTGACGAACTAAAATACCGCAATATTCTATAGGTTTGTGGTACCTACCCAGACCTACATAGACCCACCTTACCCCTCTGTTATCTGATTTATTTTTCTATTTATCTATTATAGATAACTATTATCTGTAAGAGATTCATTAAACTTACATGTATTTAACTTACAAAGTCCTTATTAGAAGATTCGATGCCTCTGATAGTTTTGCTAGCGATTGCGAAAAAAACCATTAGGATTGACTTTGTGTATCAAAAATTCTGAACATAAAATATATTATACTAGATATGTCTTATATATCAAAGTATACAGATAAAGTTCTTAAATCTGGAAGTTATTATAATGCGAAATGTATTAATCGGATTAGTAGATTCTCAGCGAATTCCGAAACAACGAAGAAACAAACCTTTTCTGTTATAAATATATAAGTGCGCAGCATACAGTTTATCATTTTATAGCGTTGATTTTCTATTTGTGGAACAAAGAAGTATTTTCTTCGAGACTTATTCAATAGCAGAGGGTTTTTTTCATTCTTTGTCTTTGAAAATAATTTAAAACTTCTCTTGAGTTTTTTATGAAAAGTATTTAAGATATATATTTTGATGAAATTATTAAGAATAAATTTAGGATCGCAGCCCATGTTAGTATATAATTATTTAGTGTTTTTATTTGGTTTTGTATTAATAGAACCTACTCGGTTATTAAGTTCTTGCAGCTTAAAAACAATTTTGTAATATTATATAAAAAAATAAATGAATATTGACAACGTATAATGTTTATTGGGTATCGTTTAATGTCATTGTTCTAATGTAAAAATACATTTGAGGAGGAGCAGCAAAAGAGCAATCACAATAATTGCTCTGATCGACACGCCTCACGCCGCCGTTCTGTCTACGTCCGAACCGGTCACGATGATCAGACGATTTTTATCGCTCCCGTTCAAGTGCCTTTCGTTTACGATACCTGTACTTTTCTACATCAGCGGTGTATCAATAGATATCTAAGCGATAGCTTGTTAATATTTAGACTTTTGTCTATTAAAATTAAGAAGAATAATTTTAGCTTAGGCTTATAAGATTATAGTTTAAAAATGATTACAGACGGAATATATTTATAGGTAGTTTAATTATATCATTACGTCTTAATTGGACGTTCGGCAATCTCGGCTCCTTAGTAATTAAGACTGAGAAAAGAGATACACCAAATCTAAGCGGAATAACACCTTAATTGTACCCGTGCGAGCGACTGTTGGGATGGGTCGATATTACGTTTATAAAAATTACTTCCCGATTTCTTCTACGCTTTGCTTTTGATACGATATCGAAATTAATAAAATATAAAAATAGATTGTATATAACGATATATTTTCACTATTTTGTTAGAAAGTAACATACCTACATAATTTAACCATATTAAACATGTCACTTGTAAAATGTTAGTCGAACCGTGTCAATAGCCTGAATATTCTATATGAAAACTTTCTGGGACAGTGAAGGCCTGTACAAGTCATAACAATTGCTCAGCTATTGTGTCTAGTGTACTGTCCCTGGAAGTGTTAAATTGTATAAATGTATACAATATATGAGAATTATTTGTAAATAAAACTAAAATCCGGCGTGTTTTGCAATGCCTCTATAAATTATCGCGATACGTCTTACGAGCCATCTAATGTTCTTTGATGGTATATTGCCAGAAACCTTTAGGCTAATGACCACAGCAGCTGTACATAAGTATTAACTTAATCGACTTAATTGTTAGGGAACATTAGCACAAAAAAAATGTAATATATTTTCTGAACATAATTATCAGTATAATTAAAAATAAGGACGGTATATATCAAAATTGACGATAATGAATTCGCAGGCACTGCTCTCTACTATTACGCGTGGTATTGCCTAATTTGAATTCTTATTTGACCGAGAGGCTTTGCATTATCTCTCGTGTTATGGAAAATTTCTTTAACAGAAGGTTCGAGAGCCTTTGAAAGTTTACGACGTTCATTTTTACATTTTCGTCATCATCATTATTTCTATAATGATGTCCACAGCCGGTACATTTTTAATTTGTTATTCAGAGAGAGAGTATTTAAGGATTTTTTTAAAACATAATTTTAAAAAGCAATGTTTAACATTTCTCAGTCATTCTCTGTGAGCTTTGCTTTTTGTTGATATAAAGATCGTATAAATATGTGAGATAAGATATCTTTTATACTTGTCATGTACTTTGAAATCCTTTTCCTTGCTATAAAAAGGGCTTTATCAGTGTAGGGTCAGCAAAGTGTATGCAAATGAGAAAGGGGTTCCACGATAGAAATAAAGAGATATAAGCGTCTTGGGTAGAGCCATAACAGTTAGGCAATGCCTACCTTTGCCGTAAATCATACGATACAATTACTATTGAATTTACGATTCACTCGGATACATGTATGCGAAAATTATACATAGTAGATATTTTTATCATATGTCTAAGTGTTATATGGTTTTAAATTGACAGTTTTTTTTTTAAATAAAGATTGATCTTTACAACTTTTATTTAAATATATTTTTACTTTAACCGACCAATTTATTCTAATTTCAAATATAATAGATTGTTTTAATTCGAATATTATGACAAATATTTCATGACAGAAATTATGGCACCAATTTTATGGCCACATATTCAGACATTGATATCTTAGCAATTATAACGTAACCCTTTACCGTCTTAACATAGAGTACAGGGAATATAGTATGTATGATTTATGTTTGTGTTAATAAAATATTAACCTTAATATCAGTATTTGTTCTGTTTGAACTAAGATACATTTATACGTGTTTGTTGAATTTTGCTCTTAAATATTAATTTTAAAAGTGACTAACTATATAAAATATTATGTAATGTCCGGAACGCGTTACAACACTTTAGTAATAGTACATTCGTACGTACGTACGTACGTTCACGCAATGTCATCAACAATTGTACGAAGATTCAATTCTTAACGAAGTTGTGCGAACGCATATATAAAGATGACATAGTATCAAGGAACTGTTATGTTACAATATTGTATCAAAACTGATGAACGATGACACTGCGAAATTACAAACTGTGTTGCATTTCTCAACCCCTTCATTAATTATTAATTAATTACAGAATGTGTGAATACCCTATTCACACAAATAAAATATAGGCTTAATATTTTCATTCACATGTTGCTGATGTACACAAACTTTTGTTTTTAATAATTACAATGAAAACTAGTCATTTCTATAACAATATTTTAAACGTCTAAATCGGTTGCATAGAAATATATTTTAATCACAAAAGAGAGCCTATTTTGATGTATCGCTTACTCATTTGTTTATAACAATCGCTCGCGAATAGACTGTACGGAGCCTGTACGAGAAGGTCGAAGAGTATTCAAACTTCTATTAAAGTACTTTGTGTTCCATTTTTGTCCATTTCATAGTATGTTAATTAACAAGCTAACGTCAAAGTCAAAGGGTCTCATTTGCTAATTACTTGATTTTTGCGTTAGCACGTAACTTTCAATTAATTCGGGTTTATTTCTGTACAAAATAATTATTCGACATTATTCTCGTCCCATCCTCAGCATAATGAAATCTACTTTAAACGATAAGAAATGATGAGGTTAAATTCTCTTTAAAATTACGAAGATAACGTCATTATACTCCATTTTACAGAACTTTTTAGATCTAATCTTGTATAAATAAAGATAAAATCTTTGATTCATGACTTTTTAAAAATAAAATTGTATTTTAAAAGGCAGTCGTTGTTACTTTCAGTCAGTCATTACGTAAATTCAAAAATATTTTACTGTATTAATCATCATCTATCATATATTGCCATTGTTTGGTAACTTGTCTTTTTTCGTGTTATTTACGTTACGTTAAATTTAAAATCGAATTAGTTTATACAAGTTCTGTTTCAGTCCTGTGTTTAGTGATTGCCTGTATGTGAAATAGCACTTAGTTCATTATTCATATAAGTCACGATCGCATACATTTTGTGTTTACTTTGTTTGAATTCCAAAAATAAATGAATAAATAAAATAGTATTTTTTTATAAATTTATCATTTCATTATTTTCTCTATAATAAATACAGCATGTCTGTTTAATTTTATTCTAATTAATCTTTAAATTAGTTAATCCATACTTCCATACTATCCATACTAATATTATAAATGCGAAAGTAACTCTGTCTGTCTGTCTGTCTCGCTTTCACGCCAAAACTGCTGGACCGATTTAAATGAAATTTGGTACACAAATAGTCTAGAGCCTGAGAAAGGACATAGGCTTTTTATTTGGAAAAAAGTACTGTAAAAGGCTGAAAAGGGGGATGAAAAGTTATAAGCTGTTGAAAGTATTGTCATTTTTAGAACTAGAAGCATAAAACTTATATTTTAGGCTGTACACTTATAAACTAACATATCATAACACCCACTAACGAGCGAATTTTGGAAATTCTACCCTCCAGGGGTGAAATAGGGGTTGAACGTTTGTATGGAATGCATGAATGAAAACAAACATGAAACTTTTTTTGGGATACTGATTAAAAATGAGTAGATACGTATTTAAGCGTTTCTGGATATTTTACGCCTAAGGAGAGAAATAGAGTTTGACATTTCGTTTACATGTTAGTTTGGAAGTCCGTCATTTTGAAGTTAGAAGCTCGAAATTTTATTTTTGGGTTAACGATTAAAAATGAGTTGATACGTATTTAAGCGTTTCTGGATATTCTACCCAAAGGGCTGAAATACACACCAATGTGGTATACAAAGAGGTCTTATATTGACGTAATATTTTCAGTTAATTTGTAAATATATTCATTTTCTACGCGAGCGAAGCCGCGGGTAACAGCTAGTGTTTATTATAAATTACTGAAACGAATTAATTGATTGATGAATTTAATTTAAAAACAAAATACAATAAACTTAAATAGTATATAATGTTTTATATCAATTGCTATAGAGATTCTAATTTAATATAATTCTAATTTAATATAATTACTAGTTAATTTCACAAGTACACGTATACAGATAACTATGAAATAATGTTTTGTGAAAATGTACCTATAAAAAGCTCATTAAACTTTTCCGTTTGGACTCTTTACCTCCTAATATATGTGTATGTTTGGCGAGTTATGTTTAAGAATCCAAATAAATCTTATTTTATTTTATGTTACCGTTACTTTACCTACTTTAATTTGTTATTTCTTTACTTTAAGTCGATGAAAATAAATTATTAAGTACACAAACGGAATATATATGTTATAAGTAAAAGGCAGGCTTACGAAATATAAACAATAGTAAAAAACATAACATAACTAATAATCAAAAATAAAATATATTTCCTTTATATATTAATGTAAATAAAAGATAAATGTGCTTAATTAAAAAGCGAGTTTTGAATTAAGATATCTAATGTTTAAATTTAGTTAATATTTTATGAGCATAAAATATTAACTAAAAAAAATTTAGCATATCGTAGAAATTTATCATGTTTAAAAATTCACTTGGTAATATCGACCGAGACCGAGGAATGAAGTCGTTATGCTCGACCGCAATACAATGTTAGTTTAGGAATATACGTCGTCGAGATACAAAAGCCAAATACGGATAAAAAAGAGGAAAATATATTTCGAAAACAATTTACAAAATCAATTTGAGCGTATAGCACAACTGCGATTATTTGTTTATATTTGGGTTATAATATACGCACGAGAATATTTGCCTGTGAGAATTGTATGCCCATTTGTTGCATATATGTAATATTGCCGCGGCGTCAGTACCGACTATCGATTTATGAAACATATATGTATATGTAAGCTTTGGGCGTATCGCGAGCGGTGTGGCAATACCAGTGAAAGCTGGCGGCTTGTAATTACCTAAATGTCGCTTTTGACTACATGTATTGTGACCGATGACTAAGATAACATCTTCGCCCATTGATTTGTGACAAGCGTTTGTTTTCAGTTTCATACGAAAATGAATGTTTGGAGCATATATTGATACGGAACGCGCAATTTGTTATATTCAAACTGAATGTAATGAACTCGTAATCCATTTTGTTTTATGTAACTGTATGGTTTTAACTTTTTATTTGGATTTAAAGAAAAAAATATTATAATTAAAAAACAAGAGACATTTTTATGTTATTATCATAGTTATGTTAGGCACAAAACCGTTTGTCAGTTTACAACCAACTTATTCAATGGGGAATAAAAAAGTTGTGGAAACGAGACAAATGTATTTTCCAGATGTCGATTTCAGTTGTTTCGCTCGCCCGTTTGAGTTTTATACTTTTTTATTTCAAGGGAAGTATTATAAAGAGGTAAAATTTGTTTATTTTTATATAGGAGATATTTCATTTGATTAATTAAATATCAACCTACAAAGATTAATTGGATCGTCAGTTCCGGAGTTATCTAAAGTTTTTTCTCTGGTAGAATGCTGTATTATTCCTGAGTTATTTTTAGGGTATAGATTATAATTGTACCATATGTTGATTAATAAAAAGTTCAGAGCCAGGTAGGGTAGCTAGTTGTACATAATTTAGCACAATGTTTGTGACTTTCTTTGTTATGACAGAAGTTCATCTTTATAAATACGTATTATTTATATAATTTTGGAATGAGGTCAATAGATTGTTGGATTTAGGCTAAAAATATTTATTTAGACAAACTAATAATACTTCGGCTTTTAACCTTGTAATATAATTCTAAGGGTTGACTTGCTAATATAAGAGCGGCATCATTAGACAGAATACGTGAGGAGAAATCCAATAATAGTGTAGATTAAAATCCTGCTCTTTTAATATGTTAAGAAATTATAATTAGATTTTATTTATACCATTTTATGCAACAAATTTTACATAAAAATAACACCTATTAAATGTTGTACAATATTTAATACTATTGTGTTATTTTATAATTAATATTGTAATTGTTATATTTTTAAAATTTAGTGAGTCGTTTGTCTACTTAAAAAGTAAAAATAAGTCAGCAAACAGATTGAACATCTTTCGCTTATGTACTATCATTTTTATCAGCTGTCAGACGAATCAGGGCGCTGAACGATGTAACGCCCACTGAATTTGGCTCAAGTTACATTTCTTTGTAACAACTGCAAGTATTTTATATTCCTTACATCTTAAAACCTGTTTTTACCGAATATAATATTTTATTTACATTTTACTTATATAAACAAAGAAGTATGAGTTTATATTTTGCAAAGAAGATTTAAAATACCTTTTTTATTTTTTCAGGAAATCTTCACTGCAACAGCTTTTATAAAAGGTATGTGATCACAAGTTAAGTAAGGTTTTTTGACATAGAAGTAATATATTCCTATCAATTTCTTTTCTCGATATATTACCCCAGATTATGAGTACACGGGATGAAGTATCTCGTAAGCCATCCATCTTGCAGCTCATCAGACTTGGGGTGGCGTTTTAAGGGATAAAAGGGTCTCGGTATATACGTGAGGCATTATAATATTAACTTATCAGCAAGCTTTATTTCTTTCACCTGTGTCAATTTTGCGAAATTCTAACCAACCATTTATATTCATATTAGCGAAGTATATTTACTGCTCCGCTGTCTCTCTTATACTTTATGTTTAAAATGTATATTTCAATTTACCTATCTTGTTTTTGTGACCGAAAATTATGTCATTTACCATTAGTATATTTTATGTATCGTGTGAGTTTAATTGGAACAAAATCACTAGTTTAATTAGGATTTTCTTATGAGTTTACTTTTAAAGATTTTTTCCCCGAATTGGGAGATTTTTTGGGCATCGCAAGTGTACCGATGAACGAGTATGTATAGAGTTGGGAGCTGGAAGCGTTTTAGGAAATTGTTTGAATGCTCTGCAAACATTAATATCTCCTGCGGTTTAAACCGGGCAAGATGAAATTATTAAAGAGAGGAATGAGGACGCATAGCATCGAATGCATGCAATGCAATAGAGATATTTCTATGTGATTGATGACTATGTACATGCGGTATAACTGACATAATCATCAATCTTAATAGTTAGTCATCGGCTATGGCTTCAAGCTTACATCATTCGTTTATTTATTGCCTCATCACGGGCTATGGCCATAAGTTAATCGGTGAAAGCTAAACTTTATCCTACCTACGTAAGTTATGGTAGTCTCTTCGACTAGCGTATTTTTTAATTGTAAATAAAAAATAATGAAAGACAATAAAATTAAGTATATTCTTATACTTTAATTAATATTATAACTCTCCTAGTTAAATAAGTTTCCCAGCTTTAAAGAGACACAAAGAATATGAATTCTTGCATTTGAGACGAGACCGCACGTACTCATTCACTTTAATATCAAAGTAGCGTGATTTTCACAGAATGAACAAAGAAAAACAGTTGAGCAAAGAGAGAAAACGGCTGAAATGTGACCCATTTCTTACCATCGATTGTCGCTTCTTCTCTAAGACGGACATTTAATCTATACAATCTGGTCTTAAAGCCGAAACTTGAGCCATTCTTCCTTAATTTATGTCTGTGTGGTCTTACGAGGAAAGACATTAAGGGTGAACGTGTCAGGTACATTTATATTTTATTGAATTTTGTTTTGTTTTCAGTAGATATAGGTTCTTGAATAGCTATGTGGTTAATAAAGCAAATCAAAATAAGAAGTAATGTTTAAAATGTGGATGTTAAGACCGAAAATATTTTTTCTTTATTAAGTTTTCAATTTTTGTATGAAAACTGTCACCATCGCCAATATCATGTGATTATCACGGATAAAAATATCAGGATATTGCATGATAGGCAATCAGGGCGGCCTTTTTAGGTTTTCTTTTGTCTTTACTTGTAATTTAAAAATTATAAGCATTACTATAATTTAAGCTTCAAAATATATAAGTAAATGTAGTATATATTTCAAATCCCAATGGTTTTAATATTAGGATAATAAAAGAAATAAAAAATGTATATCATATCGTATTAAAGTGGTTTTGTATATAATACAACAACTATATTGAATTTGACCCAGACGAACAGTTTTTAATGTGGCTTACTATGACTAATGGAGAAATAAATGCTATATAAACTAAGAAATTGATTATTTATAGCTAGAAATAAATGGTCGTTACTTATTTGCGTTCATATTCACAATATAATTCCTATAAACATTAGTAGTAAAGTAGTGTTTGCTCCATGTTCGAAATTCGACAATAAACATTATTGTCAAACTTATTCTACTGCGTAAATCAGTTATATCCTTTTTTAGTCAATAATTTAATACTTTAAGCCGTCGGTAGTTGCTAAAAAAAAATCGGTTGACAAATAAAGGAAAAAATGAATTGAAATGTTTTGCCTTTACCTATATATATCTTAGATGATTCCATGTATGTATGAACTATTAAGAAACCGAAATTATTTTCAATTCACGAAATTCCATGTGCGCACTAAAATACCTTAAACCAATCATATTGATGGTGTCAATGACAAATGTTATTTAGCATTAAAAATAATTAATTTTGTAGCTATTGTTAATTTTGTATAAATAGATCAGCAGAAATTAAATTGATTACGAAACTTAAAAAGGTAATTTAATATGTTAAAATATCTTTAATATGTTAGTCTTACATTAAATATGAAATATTTGTATGTCTGAAGAACCAAATCCTTGCAAAGAGATGGAAAAGAAATGTGGTTCTGTGACTGGCAAAATTGCTTTTAAGAAATTTATATTAGAAGCGTTTCGTTCATCAAATCCCATTAAAACTTTTTCCATTAAATACCTTATTTTAGTAAAAATGCTTTCATCTATTAAACTTTGAACGGTATACGATTTTGGCCTAATTACTAAATAAATAGCTTGATACTTTTGATCGCCTTTCTAACCGTTTGACTTAATCGCTAAATTAATAATATAAACTATTTATTTTGTTTGTTTCTTAATGTAACTCAATATTTAAGATACATAAATCAATCTCGTAACTGTCTATAATATTCATTATTAATCACTCTTCAAATTATTAATCACTCTTCAAAAAGTCGCGTTATACATTGCGTAATCAATGTCTTCAATAAAAATGTTTTATAAAGTACACCTTCGTATACATACAATTGAAAACAAAAATGTAAATTTCTCTATTTTTTTAAATATTATTCCCAGTTATTTAAACAAGATTGTCAGACAGCTCGATCGTTGTATTTTAATAATAGCATTTAAAAATCTAAAAATAAGATGAAAACTACTTGGAATATTATTAATTCAGAGACAAGCAAAATGAAATTTGATGCAGGGCAAATATCTCTTAATATAAAAGGGAATATTATAAGTGAATACTTAGATGAAGGCAACAAATTCAAAAAGTATTTTCTAATATTCTAGTAACTATGGGACTTGGCATCACCCAGTGACGCCCTAGACTTATTTAAGCGTTACGTTCCCAAGAATGAGGTAGATATTTTCTTTGAAAATATCTCTACGCAGTAAAGCTCCCTCCCCTAGTTAAATAACATCTGATAAAGTAGTAAAGGCTTTTAAATCATTAAACTTTAAAAGACCAGCGATTTATGGTATATCAATTTAAATTATTAGCAACAAAATCCTTATTTTTCTGTCATATTTATTAAATGTGACGAATTTGTTACTTTTCAAGATCTATTAAAATTAAATAAGGAAGTTAAAGTAATTATTTAGGTTCATTGTCAATAATGACTCAAATAAAAACCACCAATCTCGATTGTGCCAGTAAAATATTAGAAATATCATGGTTAATTAATTATTGTTATTATATTTGATGTACCACAGGGTTCAATATTAGGACCTCTACTCTTTTAATATATATAAACGATTTACTTTAATTTGTTAATAAGACTGCAACATTGTACTGTTGGCAAATAATACATCTCTATTTTATTATATTGACGAACGGGTAAACAGCTATACGGTCGGTCCTTTCTATGGATTACTCCTGGGTCCAAAATTCAGTGGGCCATCCATTTGTATACCAACCAAATAACAGTGAAACTAAGTAGTGCCATTTATCAATGTAATTCGATCAATGTATGTGTAAGTACTGCTAGACTAGTTTATACTAGTAATTTTCATGGTCTTATGTCACATGGAATGTTGTTATGGGGTAATGTCGCAGATATTAAATTTGTATTAATGCTACAGAAATAAGTTCTCCGAACTATTTGTAATATTAGTTCTAGGACATAATTACCCCAAAAAAAAAAAAAAACGTTTTTAACGGGTGATTCGCAATATTTTTATGAAAATTCTATGTTTTTATAGAGAATATACAAAAAATCCACAAAAGTTAATAGACATACCTACTATTATACTTGAAATAAAAACACTTGTAACCCCTCCTTTCCGCTTGCATACGGTACAGAGAACGTTTTTGGGTAATGGTATATATGTTATGACGCCGGAAAATATAATCAAGTACCATCTAACTAATTTAAAAAGTATATTCAGACTAATTTAATCAATAAATCTTATTATTCGCTAAAATAATACTTTTTCAAAAAAACTGCTTGTATTTAGGCTCGGGTTCCATTCACGACTAATTGAACAATCATTGTAAATACTAACAATAATTTAAATCTGGTTATGGAGCAACTATGCCTTTTTTTGGTTGGAGGCTTTCCGCGGATGCTTTCAGAAACTGTGGTAGTGTTGAAATATTGACGATTCAAAACTGCTTCAATATAAAGTTTACTCGAATAAAACACATTTGATTTGATTTGAAAAATAATTACAATGATTAAGATATTAGTTAAAAAAATGTTTTAGGACGAATACCCACTGAAAAAAGAAATATTTAATTAAATAATTTATTTTAAAAAGGAAGACCTTGTAAGTGTGTTAATTTTAAGTTTTCTTTCAAATAACACATCATCACAAAAAATTGGCTTTATAATTATGAATAGCAAAAATGTATACAATGTGAAAATGTACAAAAAATATAAATGTTAAATATATATGTATATATTTTGTATAATACGTATAGGAAAACCTTTTCCTTTATGTGTCAGAAGACATAAAGATTTATTCTATCTACACGAGAGTAAATCAGATAGAAGTAGAACACAACAAAAGCCTGACAAGCTCGATAAGCCAACTAACTTTGTTAAATGTATGCTAGATATATATCATATATAATCATCACGCTCCTGAGTAAAACCATCACACTACATTATAGTAGCGATAACTTTTTTACTCTATCATATAGTGTAAATATTTGAGGTTTATGAATGAATTTCATATATAATAACATAAGTAAAATATTATAGTGTTATACTATAAAATGTATAATTTGTTAAATTTTCAAGCTACATTTTTTGCTTGATTTTCCATTTACAGCGCTGCACTTAGACGTCCTAGGAGAACAGCTTTATCGACCAAGATATAATGTATACACGGTTCATAATACCAAGTTGGTATTTAGTTTGTTCTTATCATTACTTAATAAACCATTAAGAGTTAAACAATTTATTTAAACGCAGATTATATATATATTTTTTTTAAGGTTTGAAGAACCAAATTATAATAATTCGATCAGAAATCTAAATAGTTTAGTTTGCAAAGCGAATCAGCTTTTATATAGCACAGTGAACTTTGCATTTGTGTGCGTGTTCACCAATAGTTGAGTATAGAGCGAGTTGGACTTGTGTTCATCGTGTTCGCTGACATGGTTAAACCAGATTTGCGATGCTTTTTGCTAACTTAACTGAACAATTGTTCACTGTACCCTTTAAACGTATGCGAGATTTCATATATTACAATTGAGTTTAATACTACCTTTTATATATATTATATTGACCGACGATTCAAGAGAGGTGCATTTATTGTAGTTCCTCGTGCACTATAGAGTATCGAGATATTAAGATAAGATAGTTTAAGATACTTATCCATACAGGTTTGCTTCCTGGGTTCATGTTTTAAATGCGATGGAACTTTGATGTCGAACTGTGGTCTAAGAAATTTAATTGCCAACAACGTGGGTTAATATTTAAATTTAAAATTGAGTGTTTGAACAATAAACTGTCTGATGGTCTGTGGTCTGATTTCATTACTTGTAGTGTGTTTGCAGCATTATATTACATGAATATAATATGTAAAATTGTTAACTAGAAAAGTATAATTACATTTATATCAAGCTTTACGGGACTAGCAGTAGCAATAGTGTAGAATTATAACTTCTGGAATTAATAATGCTACAGGAAATTACATACAACGTCTAAATACAATTATTATCAAATTGAAAGCTAAATTGGTGTGGTGGTATACAACGCGTCACACCACAATTCGTTGCTAAACCTCAATTCAAACACTCGTAAATATAACACTGATTGGCTCGTATATCGAAATACCGTGCTCTGTACAGCAATGTTAAAACCACAATTTTGCTGAATATTGCTGAAAAATAGCAAGATTTATTGAATCAAAAATGATATGATTTAAGACATATATACTTATATATATATGTTGATGAATATGGAGAAAATAATGAAGTTCTGTCAGGAAAAAGCTAAGGTGCAGAGTGCGGAACAGGCGAAAAAAATGCGTGCACAGCGTGACAGAGTAAGCTATCTTAATAATCCTACAAGTGGCGGCAATTATATATACTAGAAAACAAAAACTTATTAATAGAGTTTTATTATAAAATCGTAACCCTTGCAAAATAAAATATTTTTGAAATATTAATACTTTTAAGATTAACATACAAATTTGACATGTCTTGTTGCTCCATTATATTTTTTTAAACACTAATTCTAGTAAAATTTGTTTCCCTGTAGTACATATGTATATCGAGCTAAATAGATACGTACAGGTAGCATTTTGTGTTATTTACACCTATATCATTAATATTCACAAGAGTAGAGGATGAGCTATGGTTAAAATATATAATATCAAAAAATTAAAACATCAGAGAAAAATTCACTCAAATTATAAAAAAACGTGCCTGATGTTTATAATTTTTCTGTCGTATATTACATACCTGTGATGTATGTATATTGAGTTGAGTGAGAGGCTGTTAGATCATTTAGTGCGCTAACAAAACGTATATACTAGTTTCATTTTTTATTCGCAAATTTAATCATATAATATCTTAGTCCAGCATTTGACACAAGTATATCTGTATCTTCCATATAATATCACCTACTTTAGAGAGCTACTCACTTTCTTTGTATCTGATTTTTGTCTACTTATCTTAGCCATAGTCTTCGTTCTAAATCCTGTTATAAACTTCCAGTTAATATATCACATACTACTAGTAGTATAATAAATCCTTCTATTCTAAAGCTACACCTTTGGACCGCTTTCGAGTCCGGACTAAACGCCGGTTGATTTCTATGTCTGGGGTCACATGAACTCCCTAGTTTACGACGTCTCGCCTGTATCATCCGCGGAAGACTGCAAAGTAATACTTAAAAAACGCATCAAATATGATGCGGAAGTTCGGTAGTTGAGATACAGCTTAGGAAAATAATGATAATAATGAGCAAGAACTTTTATTAGGCTAAATTACAAAATGTCTTACTTATAACTTAGCTATTGAACTGTTTCTGTTTCTAAATTTTATTTTTAATTTGAATTTACTTTTATTTACATTGAGTATTGTTTTTAATTAATTTTGTGGGAATTTTAAAGAGCGAACTTTAGTTCGAATTCGTTCATGTTCGAATACGAATTTCCACCAGCGTCCTCTGTGGTCATTTTATTTCGGTTGCTTTGAAATAAGTTCCTAGTTGTTATACATTTTTGGACAGCTAAGGAAACGGTTATGTTTCTAAAATAATCTGCAGGAGAAGTTTCATAAAGACTTTTTTTTTTGTTTTTAGGTCATTTTTGTGGAAAAAAACATTGAAATAATATCGTGTTCCGTCTCGCATTTTTAAATTTGGATCGATAATTATTTTTTTAATATTGAAAAATAGCCAGTGTTTAATGGATTTTATAAATCAGAAGAAAACAATATATTTTAATTGATACATTTTTTTTTAAATAAATTTTTGAAGTTGCATTTTTGACTTATTTTGAAAAAAGCTAAAAATGGTTCACTTTTGCATCATGCATATGGGGGTTAAAATTATCGCAAATAGTCACCCGTATTACCTCCTAACGGGAATACGTCGAATTACCAATAACCCTGTATATATGTTTCGTTAAATGCTGTGTTCGTTTATATTATATATTATATGTTTTATTAATAATGTATAAGGTTATCTTGATACTTAAATTCATGTATTTGTTTTAATTTTGTTACCCACACATTTTTTTACAAAAAAACCTCTTGTCAAGAGTTGTCTGGGAGCGATTGCTGAAAGCAATAAGACCGCCTTTGCACACTCATTGTAACTACGCTAATTCAGCTGTTTGTAATATACTTACATGAAAGTTGTGTACACGTAAGGCTTTTTAATGCTAGTGTATTTGAATTGTGTTACACGTTGAAAACATTTTGTCATTTTATTTTTTGCATATTCGTTTTTACATAATTTGAATAATATGCATAAAATAAGCGGCGACAGTGAACAGGTATTATTATTTTAACTTTGAACAAACCTTTGCACTAAAATGATACAAACAACAAGTAATATTAATATACAAGGCAAATTACTTTTTAAAGATCGCTGTGGTAGGTGGTTTTAGCAATTATAGTAAAACTTTGTTTTCTAACTATTTTACTGTTTAACGACATAAGCGAGAATTTTTTATCGCGATATAAAATATTTAGCTATATATTTTTTTTATTAGAATAACTTTATTACTAAAGATTGTTTTAAGAAATAAATATATTTAGCAGATTTAAAAAAAACATTTCCAATGGTTATAAAATATCACCAAATCATACAAAGCAAAGAGCCTCTCCCTCTTGAATACATTGGCCACTTAATAGTATAACAGTACTTTATATTGTTATATACAGCAGCATTTGATATGAAACATGCATGTTTCCTCCCAATGTTTAACTTCGCCGACGAACACGAGATGCATTTTAAGCACTTAAAAACTTAGTGATGGCCAGCCCGTAATTGGATTATCCTAATTAATACATTATATAACAACATTATGATTGTGTAATATATTCGCTGTTTTTGTGTCTCAGGAATATAATATTCTAAGAACTATAACCCTAAAATTTAATTTACTTGTTTTATGCAAATGAAATATTTATGTTATGAATTTTAAATAGAAAATAGCTTCAAGAAAATCTCAAGAATTTCGTTAATATAATAATTTATATCAAAGCGTTTTAATAATAAATCAGGTCTGAGACCGAAAAGTTCGACAAATTTATCAAAATACCTATTTGAATTTTTGGAAAGAAAAGAGATGGAAATGACCTTTTATAATTTTCAATAATTTTAATTAGAATAACAACAAACATGAAATTATTGCGTAGTAACGGTAAGTTTACGAAGATCGAGAGCCTCGAAATTGTTGAAACTTCAATAGTTTGAATATTAATCGAAAAGAGTTATACAAAATTTTATTATGTCTCCATTAATATTTTGTATGTGTTACAATACGCTGCATACTAGGACATCTGCAGAGTTACGAGTACATCTTAGCCTGTAGATATATTGGCTCAACTACCGAACTAAATCGGAAAACAACAATGCATTGTTGTTATTGAGACGAGTTAGTTTAATTACAAGTTTAACTTCAGGGACACACCATATTAGATCCTGTGGTTGAAAGAGCATAGACAATATAGATGGTTTATGCATGTTACGTTACTAATTTCTGTGTGCATTGTAGACGACGATGATTTAATTTACAAACGTTATCTATGTAACTATCGTTAGTAGTCAGTAGTCTAGCATCAATTATAAAGTTAAGGTGAAGGTATTTCTGTTTAAGGAGAGGGCTTGTAGTGTAATCCTCCTCCAATGCGAATTGGTGGATACACATGTGGTAGATTTTTAATCAACACATGCTGGTTTCCACCGAGCATATAATGAATCATACAACACAATCAAGCACATGAGAAGTCAGTGGGGTTTCTCAGGATTTGAACCCACAATTTTCGGTTGAGATCCAGTTGCTCTAACTACTGGGCTACATCTCAACTGAATTCTGAAGCTATCACAATTTTATTTCAACTGTATTTATATAATATTTTCACTCTATTGTAATCACTAATTTAATAAAATAAGAAATATTAAGCAAATGAAATTACATAAACTCTTTTTTAGTCACAATGAGAGTATTATGATGAGATAATAAGAAAACTAATTAACTATTTAATTCTGTTTAATGAGTTTTGTATATTTACGAACCAAATGTTGACTTGACGTTTTAAAAAATAAATCCGTTAGTTCAGTAAATTAAAAGTAACACTCCGTTAATGTCGTACTTCTGGACTGAGATCTACTATTAGAAAGAAGTATTCGAAGTTTAATCCGTCATTCTGCTCAATGAGCAACGTAGTAAATGGTGAGAAGTTGGAATATCTCAGACTTATTTTAAAACTTTCCTTTAATCTTTACAATTGTTCAAACAACGTCTATGATCTGTACTTATGTCCCAATAATAGATCTTTATAATAATAGATCTTAATTAGGTAATACTAAGGTAAATTTATAATCACGGTATTGGATTTATGTTATGTAATAATATATATATATACAGTGTAAAATTGGTTCGTTTCTACTGTCTGGCTACTACATAATCCAGCATGTCGAAAAGAATGTTAGGTAGCTGCTGTTACCTCTTGCCAGGCTTTTGATAAGAAGTTCACTGCTTGTAACATGTTGATCGAGACCTTGTCGTCAGTTTCGATCATATCCATCAACATTTTCCGTCTATAGTGACCCTTTAGGCTTTTAATTACACTTTGATCCATTGGTTGCAAAATACTGGTGGTATTAGCCGGGAAAAATGCTAACTCTACGTTTCGAAGATTACATATGATTGAGTGAGCAGGACAATTGTCTACTAGAAACAAGATTTTTTCGTAGCTACTAGAACAGTAATACGCTCTTTAGACATTAGATTTGTTACCTGATAACATAACATAAACAATAATACCGATAATAAATATTTACTGTCTAAAAATATGAACACATTTCTTCGTAATAGAGAATGACTGTATATGTATACTATAAAGAGTGTATCAATATGTGGGTTTTAACGCAAACCAACCAAGTTGTGCTCACTTCTACTTTATAGGGAGTTTATCGTTATAAAGGATAACGTTATAAAGAGTTTATACTGTATATAAAATTTTGAAACGGTAAAAAATATTACAATTATATATTGTGTCCGGTACAAAAACTTAATGGTATACCATTACTACTAAAATTCTGGCAAGGAAACTGTCTAAAATGATGCGAATATGACTAAGCACGTATCAGCTTCATTAAAATATGATGCTTAACTAACCTTACCATCTAATTTTTCATATAAAGCTCAAACGTTAACGGGACGGTCTACAAAAATGTTAAAATAATTAAGTTATTTCTACCCATTCCACACCTCCCTAGTATCCCTGAAAATTTATTGAGTTTTCGCTGCCTCGTGTTTATTTTGCTATGAAATCGTACAAAGAGAAAAAGTATAATTCTACTCCCCTCATTCGCTTTGTTTATAAATCTCTTCTTATTAAATTTTTTATGATTCCTTTGTTATAACAAAAAGTATCGTTCCCTGTTACGATCATTTGGTATATTAGTTATGATTACGTCAGTACAAAAAAAAGCTTAACATAATTATCCGTTCATTTGTGTTTGCTTTATCATTGTGATCATTTGTAAACTTGTAACTGGAGACAAAACCATCAGAACTAAATACTGTAGTGGCGTACAATGGAAAAAATATTTTTCTACGTAATTGTAAAATAGTAAATGTATGTGTACAACACAATTTAAAGTTTGAAATATAATTTAAGATTATCCAAAATTATTGTTGCCTTAAACTTGCTAATTATATAACAACTCTTCAACAGAAAAATCGTATTCTGCAAAAAAACGTTTAAAGATATTTTGTACTTGAAATTGCTGTGTAACGAAGCACCAATAAAGTAAGTCACGTTGTGTTTAAAAACTGTTAAACTCGGTGAGAGCGAACACAATTGTACGTAGTAGGTACATACATATGTAAAAAATACGGATGTGGTTAAAAGCTTTCAGGTAACATTTTGGTGGCTTACATTGAAGGTAACGAGCGAGCGGCAGCGCCGGCTGCGTCGTATTTCTGTTGTCGTCAAATTGCATGCGGTTTGAGGTAGACGCGCATATCGGTCATAAAACTCGGTCATGGTCGTATCTTTGAATATTATAGTGCATCCATTGTTCGGTCACTGTCATCCTTGTTAATATTTTTAAAATGTTTTTAAGTGATGGCGAACCACGCGCAGTTACATAAATTTTTTGGAGAAACTGTATATTATGCGGATAGAAATTATTTTAATTGTTGTATATAACTATTGTGATTTATATACATATTTATTGATACTTTTTTATCTTATTTTATAAGCTAGATATTTATAGC
This sequence comes from Vanessa tameamea, assembly GCF_037043105.1. Taxonomy (NCBI): domain Eukaryota; kingdom Metazoa; phylum Arthropoda; class Insecta; order Lepidoptera; family Nymphalidae; genus Vanessa; species Vanessa tameamea. The sequence goes on along the minus strand of NC_087324.1, from coordinate 6,051,323 downwards.
GTTTTGCAGTATATTACGATATACTTTGGCAAAAGTCAAAATGATAAAATCTGTACGTTTAGAAAAATTAGGATCGATATAAGCAAACAAAGCGACCGAAATTAAATATTCAAAAGGAAGTTAGTCTAAATGTGGGGGTTGTGAGTGCCCGCCATTACTGTTTCGTTCTGCGGGAGACGAGATGCTCCTTACGAGAATCATCTTTTATTTAGAGGGAGTTTCATTTCATTGCTCTTTTACTAACAAGGCTTAAAGTATTATATTGCACACTAATTAGTTTCTCTGTGTTACGAACATATTTTTATAATCGCGTTTCTCTTTTCGCTCTGAAAAGGAAATTTATGTGTAATGGTGTTGTCGTATTATTTAGAGCTGCAACATAGTTTGAGAAGTTCAGGCATTGTTTTTGACAAATTTAAAATAAACAAACTTCTATTTGTTCGAATTGCTTGCACAAGGCAATTCTATTCAGAAGCCAACATTTAAATACCGTTTGAAACAAATGTGCTCCGAAATGTAATGCAAATTAAATTTTCCACATATCTGTGCTAGTTGGGCATGTTGTTGAGACCGTGTTCCGGCTTACAAATAGATTATTAAGTTGTAGTCTCGTATTTATAGGCATGCAGGCTCAACAGTTTAAGTGCTATCGACCATATCCGAAGAATAGAGATTTGCTTAGCTTGTGTACTGCTTAGAAATATACCGGTTTACGAGAAAAACTACTTACAAAACTAGGAAACAATATAATATTAAACGTTTGTATTTAGTGTACGAGCTAAAAATTGTTATGCTAGTAGTGGCGTTGGTACATGCGTACTATCTTTCACGCAAATTCTATATATATTAAGTAATTTCAAACAAAAACATTTTATTTCGAATACCTATTTGTTCATTGAAGGCCACAGAATTAACGAACATATTTTTATGTAATGAAAAAAAGTACATCTCACTTCACACTTGGATGAATCGTTTTAAGTATTCGCGCCGATGCGGCTTTTTACAGATTACGCAAATTGCCTCGTTTTATACGAGTACTTACGAAGGCAAAGGTTCATCACCCGCTGAGCACTCATTTAGGGCGATATAAAACACATGCTATATAGAGTTATTAGCCTGCAATATATTTAGGCATATTATTCAATAGAAGATGATATAGATGATAAAAAAGCGTGCAGCTAATACTTTTTGACTTCCAGGTAGAATATATTACATACATATATAATTATATGTAGTATATAGTATTTAGCTAACATGACTTTGTATTTTTAAATGTTGAAAAAGAGTGACTACTGAGTTTCTTGCCGGTTCTTCTCGGTAGAATCTCCATTCCGCACCCGTGGTAGATTCACTTAATATAGTTTGTTAAATGACGATTTAAAATTGCTTGTAAAAGCCTACTTGAATAAATTATATTTTAATTTAGATTTTAGATTTTGATTATGATGTTGAACAATTTAAGCATTCAATTATGTGATACTCCAAATAAATTAAACGGTTTTAGTTTCGTGTCTTTGTATTAGTTAAGTGTTATAAAGTTTAATGGAGAAAAGTGAAGATATATTAGTGACGATTTCCATATTAGTATTTTTATTAGAATAGTTACGCAAACTGGCATATTATAACTAGTCTTGATACCACCTCCCTTGGACTTAATTATCTTAACCACCCTTATATTGCCAATGTTACACCAAAACTAGGAACCGATGTTATGTCCCTTGATGTAGTTTCACTGGCTCACCCTTTAAACCATAACACAACAATACAAAGTATTGCATAATTAACCAATTGTACTAGGTAGTAGGGTAGGTAGAGTAGTACCCTACTACTACTCTACAACTGTCACTCAATTCGCTATGACTACATGGCTGAGATCTTAGAAGACATCGGCACAATGCTCGATCGATCTTAACAGAATCTCTCAACAAGTGGCTGACGAAAATTATGACAAATTTTCGTGTTGTACCCATTAAAGTAAAGGTTGGAGCACTGGACGTGTAGACGATTATATTTACTTAGAACAGACCATCCACCTGGGCAGATCCAACTTTGAGAAAGAGGTCGATCGCCGAATTCAACTCCGTCATGCAGCGTTTGGGAAGCTACGCAACATCCTTTCGTCCCAAATACAAGTCGAAACTCCTCCAGTAAATATTGTAAGAGATGATTTATGGAACACAGTCGTGGCCGCTCACTAAGCGCCTCATAAGAAGGCACTCAAGACACTCAAAGAACGTTTCCCTTCTTCTCAAAGACCGAATCAGAAATGACGAAATCGGCGGTTGTGGAAATCCTTGAGATAACCCCAGAGGGGCTTGTACTGAGCCAATCGCAAAATCAAAAAAATAGCTTAGATAAAAATAAATAGAGTTGTATATAAAGCACGTGAACATTTATTTGATGTGCCGTTGAAATAAAAAAGAAGTTATTCGACCAATTTGAGTTTTAAACAATTTTAATATTTTATATCGAGTAAACAGAAATTTTAATTTGTTCACGTTTTACTCAAAGAAATAAGAATGCTTTATTATGTTTCACAACCTCTAGAGTTTTAAATAAACAGCTTGTTTAATAAATTATTTTTAAGAAACGAGATAATAAAAGGCTACCGGTAAAAATTTTATCCATATTTCAGTTGTTAGTTTTGTCTTGTCAAAATGTTTTTAGAGCAATATAGTGTTGAGTAACTTATATTAAAGCATCGTTTTAAAATTAAGTTTACAGAGAAGCAGGCATTGTAAAAAATAAGATTGTTTAATTTGTTTATAAGGTATTTTTAAGCCATTCATTATAAAATATTTTCTTTAATTTGATATATACTTAAAGTATTTTGTACATATTCTATACTAGGGTATGCCTTGTTAGTCAAGTGAGTAGCTTATAATGCTGCAGATTCTGGTTTCTGGTTTTTGGAGTTGAGCAAATAAAAAAGTAAAAGTGTTTTTCTGTTGAGAAAATCAAGAATAACCTCGTAGATATCGCGTACACGCATGTACAACACGTAGCATGTTATCATCGAATGCTCAATACTATGGAAAAAGTGTAACCAATTTAAATAAGAAATTGTTAGATATCATTATTATAAAATTCGTATATTTTAAGCAGACGTAAGAAGTTAGAAGAAAAACGCAGTAGAAAATGTTAGAAATACTTTTGTATTATTTAAAACCTTGAGATAAAAGGTATTATCAGTTGGTAATAAATATTTTATTAACTTTATTAGTTAAATGAAGCTTTCGAAGTAATCATATTAGTTTGCTAGTTAATTAGTACTCTGATACTTATTGCCTTTATAGAAAATGTAATGTTCATTGGAGACGTTCATCTGTTTACGCAATTTTGTAGCCATACATATAAGTAGGACATACACGGTTTGTACATAGTTTGTCATAGATTATTTAGGAAATGTATTTCAAATTCATCAGGAGTTTTAACTATATACAAAGTCAATTATAAAATATATATATGGAACGTTTGCGTGAATGCCAATCTCTCTAGGGAGATAGTCAAAATAATTTCGTATTTTCATTTCATAAAGTGCATTAAGCTGTATACAAGTACGTTTTTGTGATGACATTTCGAATACATGATATTATTCGCTTTAAATTAAATTTTTCCACAGACAAGTGACATTTTTATATATAGTTCAATCCACGATTACGCGCCCGACTCTTTTTCACAATTGCTACAGTTCGAGTTATATATCGATGAGTTATAGATTAACTATATAACAAATAAAAAAAACGTTCTGTTACACATTCCCGATTTCACATAATATTCTGTATGACATTATCAGCTTGTAAATTTCCCACTGCTGGGCTAAGGCCTCCTCTCCCTTTGAGGAGAAGGTTTGGAGCATATTCCACTACGCTGCTCCAATGCGGGTTGGTTGATACACATGTGGATGCAGAATTTCGTTGAAATGAGACACATGCAGGTCTCCTCACGATGTTTTCCTTCACCACCGAGCACGAGATGAATTATGAATACAAATTAAGCACATGAAAATTCAGTGGTGCTTGCCTGGGTTTGAACCAGCAATCATCGGTTAAGATGCATGCACTCTAACCACTGGGCCATTTCGGCTTGCTATCCTGTATTATTCTTTTCCAATAATGTTTATTGGAACAGAGTTCTTTTACGTGGTTTACAAAAGAGTGAACTGCCAGAAATCGTCTCGTAAGTAAACAGCGTTATTTAGCCAGGCGTTTTTTTCTCTCTTTCTCTTTTCTCTGCAGTTTTCTAAAATATTTTTTAAACTTATTTTTTGTTATTGTTTTAATTCACACAGGACTTGAATAAAAATTTCAATTGCTTGTCAATTAGTTATTGTCAAACGTTGTTAATTTATTTTATTGTGTTTGGTAATTAATACATAACGTAGAGCACATCTCGTTTAAAAAAAAACACATTTTTATTCATAATTTATACCCGTTAGTGTTTGTATAGAAATTGTAAAAAATATTGTATTATATCAGGAAAGTATCTAATAACTATAATTAAAGATTTTTTTTTAATTTAAAATTCTTATCGAAAAAATACTAAAAATAATAAGCAAAAAATATATTTAAATCGCACCAAATGTATATTTGTAAGTAGGTTGTCCAAATAAGTTTTATAAAAAATACCAACCCGCGACGAGGGTGAGAAAGGTAAGGGTAAGATGTGAATGGATCACGGTAGCAAATGCTAGCGATCCCGTGATGCTTCCTAAAGAGATGAAGTGGTATTAGTGGGCATTCCGGTGTTCAAGGACGAACCATATGTTCTAGGCACCGGCGAATTCTACATAATCGACGCTCCATGTGGGGAAAACGCGAAAGAGCGTTTTTCCAGCGACGTCAAATAAAAACGAGGGTTATAAATTTGTCTATTTGTTGATTGTAACAAATTTGTGCTAATTTAAGTGCGAAAACCTTGTCATAATACAACTGTGATGCTCATATAGTAAATTAATAAAAACAGATTAATCCAAATGTTTCTAAATGTGTGTGTGTGTGTGTGTGATGTAACAATTGACATTAAATTAAGTTTGATAAAGTGACATCAATTATAATATGGCGCTTTGATAATAACCCTGCGACGTATATAATTAAAGTGATTGGTCTGTGATGTGAAAATTACCGCTGGGTCGGTCTCATGACGCGCTCTGTTTCTGCTCATTACGTATTTATGAATGAAATTGCTTTAAATATTTTCGTTACCCTAATATTCTTGGTGATTATTTTCTGAAATTTAGTCTCCTTATACATTCATATGAAGCATATTAAATCAATATTTTTAAGGTCATACGAACGTTGCCTACAAATTCTAGATAGAGCTTTCTACAGGCATAAATTCATAACTATTATTTATATATTCTATCGATCCATTTAGACAAAACTAGAATCTAACTCATATGTTATAGATCGAAAAAAAAAACATTGAGCATTAGACATGCAACATAAAATAGACCTTATTCATCTGTTTGTTATGGTGAGCTATTTATAAAGATCTTTTATATTTCGAATTCGGCGAACTTCCTAATTATTCATTGTTATTTATTGTTATGTTATTTATGTTTCTATATATTTTTTATTCGAATTAATAGATGTGTGTAAATAGTAAGTTCCGCCGCGATGTTATTAAACTATACACATATTCAAAAACTATAGTGAAATATATCTGTAAAGCAAATTTCATGAAAGATATAGTAGACTTCTGTCAACATTTAAGCGTTTTTTTATTGATTTTTTATATTTTGCATAATTAGATAGTACAAGTTAATCAATTGTTACTTTTAATAGTATTGAACAAATAAAAAGTAAAACAGAATCCGCGGTAGTTTAAATATGGATTCAAAAAAAAATTAGCACCTCTGTAGATGAATCTGAGATCCAAATACATGTCATGGAATTTAGTTTGGTTAGTACGTTAAAAAAGCACTTTAAAAGTATTTATATTATATTATATAAATATTTTTGAAGTACTTCATTTATATTAGGTTTTGTTGTGAATAGATAGATTACTTAGATTTTAATGGAGTCGTCTCTCAATCGTCAACTTACTGCTATCGATTCGCTTATAGCGTCATTTTGTCTTCATTTTGTTGACTAGCTGTTCATGCGCGTTAGACATTTAACAAAAAAAAATATAGTCCAATTCGCAGATTGGACAATAATTTATTAATTGTGTATTAGACAGCTTTTGTGACATTAAGTCGTTGGTAGGAAGCACTCGACGTGACGGTGGAGTGGTGGCATGCGCGAGGACGGCGCTTGGTACTGGACAATATTTGGACGTTGCAGCGTGACTTTATTATTATGATATATATTATATACATTTCAAAATAACAGTAGCCTAAGTTACTCCTTATTACATCAGCTATCTCCCTATGAAAGTTCCGCCAAAATCAGTCTAACCGATCCAGAGATGCCGGAAAGACAGACAGATAGACAAAAATTATAAAAAACATTATTTTGGCATATGAACCGTGTATACATTACCTATGAATTTAGTAAAAATCGGTTATTATAATATTAAAAACGACGCTCCAATTTTATTACATGCAAAAGCAAAGGGACGTTGGAACCCTTTGATACAAAAATAGTTTTGTATACCTTAGAAACTTGACTTGACACGTGGATGAACTTGATGTAGGTGTATCTATACTAATATTATAAATGCGAAAGTAAATCTGTCTGTTACCTCTTCAAACTTAAACTACTGAACCGATATAGATGAAATTTTGTATGGATATAGTTTGGGTTTCACCCTTCGAAGGGGTAAAATTAGGGCGACAATGACAGCCAGTTGTATACATTTTGCTTGGGTAAAGGCGCAGGTTCAGCTAGTATTTACAAAAAATGGTAATTTATTCTAATTATAAAATAGAAGTTAGAATGATTTCTACTTACAGTTGTTATTATAACCACGCATATCGGTAATTCAATTTCATTATGCAATTCAGTTCAGAAAAATGCAAAGCCCGGTTTTGTGTAGGCCCGCCTGGGATGTTACTACCCACTCATAAATTCTACTACAAAACATGAATACTTTAATGTTGGAAAATTGGTCTGAGACCAATTTCGTCGATCCGCACTATTAACTTCTCCTTTAAAGGACTTAAAAGGAATAATTTCATCTACTTATCTGTAGTCTTTATTTATAAACACACATACTATTTTGTTATCCCAGGATGTGTAGATTTGTAAACATTAGAATTTTGTATTTTTTCAAATTTATTTGAGTGAAGTCACGACCGATTTTGGTAGTCAACTTATAAATATTAAGTTATTTATTTACATAAATCAACCTGTCTCAGGTACATCATTTTTATTCTTCTTTATTTATTTATATTTAAACATGAACTTTTACTCTTTCTTGTTAAAACGCCAACTCATAAAAAGTGGTTTATTATCTTTGTGTATATTACGTAACTTAACGATCGTTACATTACTTTTTTTTCTGCCTCGCACAACCACTTGGTGGAACCAGCTTTCGCCGGCGGTTTTTCCAAACCGATACGACTTGGGAACCTTCAAAAAAAGAGCGTACTCCTTCCTTAAAGGCATCACGGGGAAATCACTGATTGAATTGGATCGATTGAATGAATGACATCGGCACTGTGAAGTTTTTGTTTCGGATCAACGGTTATTATGTATCCAACATTTATTACGGTAAACGTTGCGCATCCCAAGGGACAAACAAAATCTGTTATTCCGTATCGATTTATCCAATGTCCATTCAAACTAAGTCGCGTGCAATGAATAAAATATTTACAAAAAAGATAGCGCTCGATTGATCAAGGTAATAAAGCTGAGGTTATTTTTTTATGTTCCAATTATAAAATATAATTGGTTTTTATTATTGTTTATTGGCATTTAAATAAGATTTCAAACAATTCAGAAGTACGTAAATTCGCAAAGAACAAAAAATGTATTTGTTATTTATTTTTTGATTAAAATGTAATTTTTTATAACAATAGTAACCGTAAGTTTACTATATACATAATATATATTAATCAGACGTTGCTTGTTTTTGTGAAATATTTCTATATAGACTAGACAACATATCATCAGCCACATTCTCGTTGAAATACTGTCCACGTACCATGCCGTGGTAACGGTTTAAGCAAACTCTCAGTAGGAAATACCAATTTTAAAGAGCGACGAAAGATCATAACAACTCGGTACTAACGTAGCGTTTACATTCTCTTTGACAGGCGCAATCGATATTGTTCTTACCCATTTTATTATTATTACAAAATTAAATCTTCCATTATAAACATATTTTAATTACAGCTATTAGAATACATATTTATTTTTACAAATACGTAAATCTTACAAAATATTCTTAGATTTAAAAACGTTAAGAATATATAAATTTAAAGCTTAACACATACCGTACGAAAACATGTAAAAAATCTTATCATCATGGTCAATGTATAATTACTCAATAGTACCATATGAAAAATACGTGACGTAGGGGTCTGAGTTAAGTACAAGGTTGATTGAGATTGGTGCCTCATTACTTTTACTGAAGAAGTTTTTATAGAGATTGTCTTCCCATATTATATTAGTAATTTTACCAAATCCGTGGGGGTTTGATAAAATTACACAAGCAGGTGTGTTATATTTGCAAACCGTAAATTTATATTTATAGACGGTGCACGTTATTTTATGATTTTAAAAACGGGGTTTTGTATTTTGGGACTTGTATACTTATTAAGTGATAAAATTTAATTAAGTAACGCTAAAAAAGTGTATTGATTTACTTAAGTATATTTTCTCCATGTAGATTATTAAGACAAAAAAAAAACAAATCATAACCTGTATAACGGGTATGAAAAATGGCTGTTTAATTATGCAGATTAATAGATAGGTGTATAGATTATGGAGAATGTATAGAAACGGAGTATTCAACGTAAAGGCGTTATTTATTATTGTATATTGACGAATACGAGATTTATTGTTGAATTGATAGAAAACATGTTCGTGGACTTCATAATATATTATTATCGATGATTGTCTCGTTATGACGAGTAAAATAAAGTGTATTTTTATTGAAATATATCATTTTATTGTGCGCTTTCAAATTCACAAGCACACAAATACAGACCTTAAATTAATTTTGTTTAGTACATATTGACTTTACACAACCAAAAGCATAAACATCTGATTATGAATTATGCAGGATACAAAATGGAACAAGTAGAAGTACTACTATAGATTCTGAGGAATACAAATAGACCGGCACAGCTCGTGGAATTTTCGAGTAAATAATGTAACAGGCTGAACAGATTTGTATATGCATTCCGTAGACGTGTGACAACTAATAGTTACTCTATACCGCTGTCTCACCTTTTTGACCCCTGTTTGTCAAAGTATTATTTTCGTTTTTCTTGTTTGATATCTCTTGACGAGCTTTAGTGTAATATATAATATGTTTTTGGAAATGTGAGTAGAAATGATAAAATAAATGTTTAAAATATGCAAATACATATATGTTTTCTTAAAATTCTTAACAGTGATTATAATCGATTGTCGACAATTACGTAGGCGCACATTACATTTTAATTATATTAATTTGGACAGATATAGATAACTCTGTATGGCAGATTGTGATATAACTAATGCATAAAATAATTTAAGTCGTAATAATATCGGAAGTAATGTTACAATTTATACTAATGTAATAGTATTCAATTTTAAATGACAAAGTCACGTACAGTTCTAAAACCTGCTACATACTTGAAAATCAATGTTCGACAGAGGTGAACCGGGTTGATTTGGATTTTGTAGACGGCAGTAGGAACTAAGAATTTGGAAGACTTTTAAGATATTTGGCATTGTTGTATTTAAGTTAGTAATGTAGGTTATTTTAAAAGTTAAAACATATTTTTATAGACTAACTTTATAAGAAATATCAAGATATTGACTTTATAAATAAATCGTCATATTTGTTATTGTCATAAATATAATATATGTATATTAAAATACTGAAAAGAAATCATATTAATATTAAAAGTTTTATTAAATGATAACATTTCTCAATAATCCTGATTTATTCAATGAAGCGTTTGATCTCATTGAAAGGCAAATTAATTTTCAGCTCCCATTAATATATTTGCTAATTCTACTTAAAGAAGTAACTCTGAATATTTTAATTAAATTGTCACAACTAAATATAAACATTACTGAAATATATGTAAACCAGACTTAATATAAAAATCTACATTGAACGGTAATAAGGAATCTTTGGGAAGTTCACGAAAGTTTTAGGTGAAGTAAATAAAATGTAAATCAGTAACTCTTATGCTTGAATTGGTTGAGTTTAGAGAGTTGTTCAATTTTAACTACTTGGAGAGACGGCTTTGTTCCGCCGTCGGATTCATGCCTTTTTATAGCTCTGTAATTCCCCAGGCGGCTTTACGACAGCCAAATCGCAACATCCCTGTCATTTAAGCATAAAAATAAAGCAACGTAGCCTGTTGCGTTTTATATAAAAATGGTATGATTATTTTCTTCTTCAAGTACATTTTTGTTTTATTCAACATTTATGAGTAGAGTTATAAGAAGCAACAGGAGCAATTTTCAGATACTATGAATCTTAAATAGTTTTAATTTTGATAGCTTGTCACCAATAAGTGAGCAAGCTGTATCAATAAGGTCAATAAGCTTTATCTACTACTGATTACCTTTGCGTATTTAAGATTAACTTATAATTTAGAAAGTATCCCTTATCTTAAAATTAAAGTTAAAATATTTCCGTAAATTCACCACAGCGCTCGCGGCGAAGAACAAACGGATATCTAAGCGAGGAGGCTTGGGCGTTGCCGACGGCGTCTCGCGCATACATCAATTAGTCGTCTCAAACTAGAATAATAATATTTTTTAACCGAAGCTATACATGTTCTTCAAATGAATACTTATACAGCAAACTTGATAACTTTTAACTTTGAGAATTTAGCTAATAATTACAACCAAGGATCTTATAAATTAATAATTACCCTCAAGCACTCCGAATAAGTTTTCCAATACTTTTACAACTCCGTCTTATTTAACTCCACGATAAAAATAATCTCCCCTGCAAGATACATCAATCTTTAAGACTAATGATGATAATAATTTATTGTCCTTCAATCCCTGTTCATATTCATCATTGTCAGGTGAGCGTCCTGGCAACATTTATACTGAATTCACCTTCTTAATTTTAAAATAAATTTGCCTACGTTAATATTTTATCGAAAACATAATCCTTGAGCACCACGAACGGAAAACGGCTATATCAGAATATAATTTGTGTTGCCCAAAAGATTATTACAATCTAGTATTATATACACCTGCAGATTATCGTGTTTGTCTTCCCTGAATCCCCTGAATGAGGCGCGTATAGCAAAATTAAATAACTTTTATCTACCATAACAATTTCTTTGTAAAAGAGGAACCATTGACACAATATTTATCAGAAAGAAGTCATTAAGTTGTCTATGAAGATAAATTTGAGCGAACTTCTACTTTAACGGTTGTAAGTTTTCTTGAGAACAAATATAAATAACAAAGTATCTACAAATATAATTCATGGATAACAAATAATTTACTCTCAGTTACATACAGAAGAGTCATTTACAGTCCTCATAATAAGGATCGTCGTGTTTAACATTTGTTTATTATAGTGTAGTTCAGTCCTTTACAGATGAGCAATTTTTATGAAATCACAAGTTAATATCTACGTAGTTCATTCTATTCACATACATTTCAACTACATAATTAACTGCTTCGTTGGTTTCGTTGGCGTACTTATGAGACACGGGCCTGAGTTTAAATCAATCATTACTTTCACTATCATATTATCCTGATAAGAAATTGTCAGTAGCAATGAGATAATAAATTTACGGTGTTAACACTTGATGACTCGCGTCTTATTTTGTAACACATCTACTCGCTACCCATCGGTTCCCATCGACCGAGTGTAATATCCTATGTATGTTAATTTTTGAATAATAAAAGTGAAAGTTAATGAATTATATGGAAAATATATTAATATATAAAGATAATAGTGAATGAATACTAATATTTATTGATTTTTTCTTATCCAACAAGCTATTACAAAAAATAACTTTATCCATACTATCCATACTACATATTATAAATGCGAAAGTAACTCTGTCTGCCTGTCTGTCTGTCTCGCTTTCACGCCAAAACTACTGGACCGATTTCAATGAAATTTTGAACACAAATAGTCTAGAGCCTGAGAAAGGACATAGGCTACTTTTTATTTGGAAAAAGAGCTGTAAAGGGTTGAAAAGAGGGATGAAAGTTTGTAAGTTGTTGAAAGAATCATTTTTAGAACTAGAAGCATAAAACTTATACTTTAGGCTGTACACTTATAAACTTACATATCATGACACCCACTAAGGAGCGAATTTTGGAAATTCTACCTCTAAAGGGGTGAAATAGGGGTTGAACGTTTGTATGGAAATCCGTATTTTTTAAGTTCGAAACATGAAACTTTATTTTTGGGATACTGATCAATAATAAGTAGATACGGATTTAAGCGTTTCTGGATATTCTACCCTAAGGGCTGAAATACACACCAATGTGGTATACAAAGAGGTCTTATATTTACGTAATATTTTAAGTTAATTTGTAAATATATTCATATTCTACGCGAGCGAAGCCGCAGGTAACAGCTAGTTTACTATAACTTGTACTCGTACTCTTTAAGAGATTTTCAGAAGTGTTGGCTCGCTCTTAAGATAGGTCGCCAAGGCATATTTTTAAAATTAAATTCATGGGTATAATTAAATTTCATTAAGAGGAACTTACCCTTTAAAACAATAGCAAAAAATATGTCTCAAAAATGTGCTTATATAACATAACTACCTTATTACTTCGGGTTTGCCCGCAAGGAGGTTGTTGTGACTTTGTGACGTTGTACCTTGTAACAAAAAGTTTTTCTTTAGATGGGACATGACATAAACTTATTAAAGTTAAAACGAATTAGTCAATATTTGCCACCCGCAAGCAAACAATCGCTTTATTTTGTTCCTGCATGATCATTGATCACACCTAACGCAACCAACCAGGTAATGGCAAAGGGGACCGAGGGACTGAATCAGATCACCGGAAAGAATATTTTGATCGCTCTTATTATTATTAGACCAAAATCTTAATTCGCTCGCATGGAATTTGTGAATCGTCAAATGCCAATTTAATTTTTATATTCATAGTTATTACTAAAAATGAGAATACATCATCTTATAATTACGAAGGGATTACATTGTTCTCGTAAGCTGATTGAAAATTACTGCGAAAAACTGCAGTCTATATTATCATTTCTGCAATATCTTTAGTTCGCTTTTTTGCTTTTAATACTAAGCTGTGTTGATTTTAATATTTTCGTTTGTTTTTAATTTGTAATGAAATATGTATGTAACTTTTATTGCAGTTCTAGCTTAAAATATATTTTATATTATCAGGCTACCAGGCACACAGTCGTGACTACCAATTTTCACAATTTTCACAACTTATTTTAGGCCTTGAAATAAATTTTTAGTGATGGTTTCGCTGACAAAAGGGTCTCACATAACTACAGAATATTGTCACGAGCTGCTTATAAAACAGTGCAATTTGGCACATATTTCTATTTGTACAATTTCCAAACACTACAGTAGTGAATGGACTATATATTGTAGTTTGTATATAATATTTAGTAGTTATATACGAGTATTTGATGTATTCTTTTTTAATAATGTTCTTTGGTCAATTTTATATATATTATTATTCCTCGTGTTATATAAACGATACTAAAAGTGATTTTTTATTAGTTTATAATAGAAAGCAAAATAATACAAAAGATAAAAATATGATAGAAATTTATATTTATATTGCGTTTTATAATATGATTTGAATTTAGCTAATTCTTCCAAAATTGCAATTTTAAATGTGTATTCTTTTTTATTTCCATCCAGCTTTGTGTAGTAGAAGTAAATATAATTGTGAAACTTAAGTATAACTTTAATATGGTATATGCCTATTTGGTATAAAGGATGCTTCGTAATTGATGCTCATCCCGTATTCAGGGGTCAAAAAGGCTCGCATAAGTGCCTGTGTTTGTAAACTTAGTGCGGCCCTCATCCCTTTCATAAATAAAATTACTGACGTTCTAATTAATTCCTTAATTTTTTTTCTTATATTTATTAAATACATACACGAGGTATTCATTGATTTTAAGAAAAAACATTCACAAAACTAGTATTCAGGTTAAATAATAATTATTATTATATATTTCATGAAAATATGTACATACATACGAATTTGCACGTTTCGGTAATTTTTTTCTACTTTTATTTCCAATTTAGTTTTTAGTGACAACATTAACCTCGTCAATAGCATAAAAACAAAAAAAAAAAGAAAATCTATAGACAAACCGAGAAGAAAAATGCACCGAACTGTTCATATTACACTATACGACAGTCTCTGTATTTTTTTATATTCATAATAAGCGACGCGTGTAAAAAAAAAACGATCGGAAAGTAATTTAGGTTAATGATTTGACAGTTTTATGCGTTTTCCGGCTTGTAATTCGATACGTGTACCGGCACTTTATTAACATGGTTAGTGCGGTTTTTATTACTAATAGCCCTTTACAATTAACGTTTCATACGTTTAACTATAAATAAAAAGAGACTCGCAACAAATACAATAGCTTTTAAGACTTCAATGCGAATATATGTTAATTAAAGTGACGTCGTATTTATGCGTTTATAAAATGTTTTCTGGGTTGGGAACGTGTTCGGAGTACTTGACTAGATTAAATATATGTACTACTGGTGTAATTTAATTAACTGCCTTTGCAGGATATAATATAAATAACAGCAAATGTATTCTTAACCAACAGATTTATTATCGAGGAAGAGAATGCGTCTAATCTGTGTATACGTATACTAACCTAAGGCTTTATCTCCAGGCATGTTGAATTATATGTAGTAATATAGACTGTTTACCGTAATATTATCCATGTTCGTCAAAAATGGCCGTCGGAGAATAATACAATAATAATAATACGCTTTCGTCAGAATACCTTTAGAGAGAGACCAATATCGAGTCCGATGTCCTCACTATCATATCATCATATCACCATGAGGTCCGATTCAGGATTTGACAGGACCTCTTGATCTGCCTAATAAGGTAGACTCTAGATCAACAACCTAGTTTCATATCAAAAAAATATATTTTATTACGATCAAAACAGTGGATGTAAGAAAAATCCCCACTCTTCTTATCCAAGCTAATGCACGACTGCACGCTTTACCTACTTTTCTTATGCGTTTAAATTTAACAAATGAACCGAATCATTTTTGAATATAAAACAATTAGTTCAAGTGGCAGTCATTTTGTCTAAGATTAATTATGTGATGTATTATAATTTTGTGTTTATTATCTTATAGTTAAATTAATTTTAGACTAAATTAAACTTCACAGTGGGCGACATTTGCGTCGTCCTTCGTACAGACCTTTTGCTACATAAATTTGCAATCGGATTTGGTTATTTTATAGTTTCGCTAATGTTTAACAGAGAAGAACCCTAATTAAGTTGATATTATCAACATACATTTATAAAAATATAAAAGAATGAAAGACATCTTGAAACAAAGATAAACGCCTTAACTGATTCCACGAAGTGGTGTCGGACGCGACGCGTTAGACGTGTCGTTGACGACAAATATAACGTAGCGGATCAAAATCAAAATATACTTCTTAAATGTACACATTAATAATTATGATGTTGACGCTACTAAATTTTTGAATAAAAATTCTACTAAGATTACCAAAAAATTACTCTTTTGTACAAAAGCAAATATATACTAATTATATGAAAAATAAATAAAAAATATTGTTGTATAAAGTTTGTGTAAAAAAAGTGCTTCTTTCTTGCCTGTCTCCTTTTTTCTAATGTAAAATTAAAAAAGACAGAAAAAGAGAAACTGCAATATATGTTTTATCACATACATAACGTTTATTAGAACGTACGTGGATGTATGTATCATGATATTACCAAAATAATATAATTATAGTACTTTATATTATACATTTAATAGTACGTCGGGATCTTTAAAGGGTCTCACCGGGCTTCCATGTTAAATCTGCACTGGAGTCCTTTTTGACGTTAGTGCCTTCATTATGTAGATCTCAAATTACAGGTTACTCCTCCCGAGTAACACTGGTTATAAATTCATTATTTCTGTAATACAACTATTTATTTTAGTCCCCAATTCAAAATAACTGTTCATATTCCTTTCATTTCACTTTACAAATATGATTTCTATATGACACAAAATTTCTCTACTAATACAAAATCTTAGCTATCCAATCTAAACTGTTAAAGTGTTAGTTAGAACACCATATTAATGAAACCCATCATAACCTTAAGTGTATTAGTAAGGTGTATAGAAAGTACATATCAAAGCAAAGAACTATAATTATTTTCGTTACTTTAATCTATATAATAATATTGATAGTAGAAAATGAAACATGGTAGACGGTAGTTACTGGAAAACAGCTTGCAGAATAATTGTACAAGGTTTATTGTAATCAGCTGAACAACAAGGAAGTTATCCTGTTTTAAACGTCATTTCTCTTTTTATATAGTTTTAGAATGTCGTTTAGAAATTCACTTTAATATAAAGAGATGTCAGATTTTCTTTCGACACTAAATACGACAAAATAAATAACGTCAACAAATAATTATCAAAAAATAATTATTGTTTATAAAATAACTTATTTGTAGGAAGTGTTAATATAGGTTGCCAGTAGTTACAACATAAATTTTATTGAATGTTTCAATTAATTATTAACATTTCTCCATGTTTTGCTGTTATCGAATAGACAAAATAGAAAATTCAAGAATGTTACATTATACGATATGTTTAAGTCTAAAAGAACGGTTACAATACAAAAACAAGCAAAACAATTCCGGCTGCTCTAAAATTGAGCGCGGAATATTTCATAGGCATTTTGCCTGTCTATACTCGAGCTCGTGAACTCGGATGCGGACAGGCACAGAAGTGGCGACGTCAGACGTTACTGTTCGTTTTGTAACACGCTAAATTATGTTATTACTTGAGCCGTGACCGCTACGACTTGTGCTATTCAAACCTTGCCTGTCCTAAACATTTGCCTTGTAATTTTAGCCTGTTTGATATTTGATTTTAATTAGTTTTCATCGCATGTTCTGTTTGCCACAGGCACACATTGTATTTTCAAATGATTAGTTAGTTTTATTGTTTACTACTGTATCTGTATTCCGTTGTTGTATTAAACACAACATTACATAACATTCCAACATATCATTTTCGATGTATATTTTGTCTAATTAAGAGATCGAATTTTGTTGAATAAAATTCAGTAGTAGTAGTAACAAGTAGAAAATGCAAACTTAAAGATGAGTTACTTTACCCTGAATCGTAGAAACGTTAATTTTAATATTAAGATTGATCGATAAAAAACAAAATAAATCAGTAAATACTTCTAAAGCTTCAGTTTCAATAACCGGGTGAATTTAAATTAGCTAGTTGTGTAAATATAATGTATTGATCTATTCACTCGCTAAGGCGCGTCCCTAACGCTAAATTATTATCGACGTGCTATATGTTGAATGAGACTCGTGCCCACAAGATGTTTTTGAGATGCATAATTTTTGAAAAAAGATATAAAAAAAAAATAAAATTCGATTATATTTGTTAATGCACGCCAATAATTTAAAAAGGAGCTGCGCGCCTTCCTGACAAAAAGTATCTTTACACATAGGTATAGGTATTGGCTGAAAGACCCAGATATTTGGTTTGCTGAGGTAGAAGCGCAATTTGAGACCTCGGGTACTAAAGCCGATTCAACAAAATTTTATACCGTTGTGCAGCAGCTAGATCAAAGAATTGCGCGTGAGGTTAGGGACGTGATTACTAGTCCGCCCAGCGTTGGGAAGTACAATAAATTAAAAAACGAACTTATTAAACGTTTATCTACGTCGCGCGACCACCGGATGCGGCAATTGTTGACCCATGAAGAGTTAGGAGACCGGAAGCCTTCACAATTTCTCCGCCACTGGCGTTCATTAGCTGGTGACCAGGTGGATGATGATTTTTTAAGAAGCCTGTGGGCTAGCCGTTTGCCCTCGCATATTCAAGCGATAAAAGCTTCTCAGACAAGCTTAAGATTAGACGACGTTGCAGAGTTGGCCGACGAAATTAGCGAGGTAACACCTTTTATTAATCAGGTTGCTAGTACTTCTGGTTTTGATACTTTCATCAAGAGGAAGGAAGAATTAATTTCTACCCACGTTCGTACGGAGATCAGCCAGCAGATCGCACATCTAGACCATGGGCGTGGCCGTACTAACTACCCACACAAAGGAACCCGGAGGCAACTAAGTATTTCGAGGCACCGTCAACGGTCTGCAAGCAGGAACAAAGAACCAGGTATATGTTGGTATCATAATAGATTTGGGGATAAGGCAACTAAATGTACAATCCCGTGCAATTACAAATCGAAAAACTTACTCAACAGTCAATAGCGGCGGCCACCGAAAAGTCTACAAAGACACAATTTTTAATTGACACGGGATCTGATTTATGTGTTTTGCCTCGCAGATTTTTAAAGGAACGTAGAGAGCCGACTGATTATTCCCTTATTGCTGCTAACGGATCAATCATACGAACATATGGTTTACAAAAGTTGCATTTGGATTTTGGACTGAGGCGAGATTTCACTTGGAATTTTGTAGTAGTAGAAGTCGATAAACCTATAATAGGCGTTGATTTTATATCTTATTTCATTCTATTAGTTGATTGCCGAAACAAACGTTTGTTGGATGGCGTGACTTCTCTGACGTGCCCCGCAGCGCTTAAAGTTTGTCAACACTACAGTGTCAAGGCGATATCAGGTAATAGTGAATACCATAGTCTTTTATCGAAGTTCCCATCTTTAACGAGACCATGTGGCATAGACTGAAGGATAAAACATTCTACTGTTCATTTTATCCGCACTACCTGTCTATTGCAAACCGCGAGGATTGGCACCAGCTCGCTTAAAAGTGGCTAAAGAGCAGTTTGATGAAATGTTGCAGGATGGCACTGCTCGACGCTCCGACTCACCGTGGGCATCTGCTTTGCACTTAGCACCAAAGAATGATGGGTGGAGACCCTGTGGGGATTAACTAACTGAACAATCGTACTATACCAGATAGGTACCCGATTCGTCATATTGAAGACTATTCGCTTAGGCTCGCGGGCTGCGCAGTTTTTTCTAAGTTAGATCTGGTTTTAACCAGATACCCGTGTTTGAGGAAGACATAAAGAAAACAGCCATAACGACACCTTTTGGACTATTCGAGTTTCCCTTTATGTCGTTTGGTCTAAGGAACGCGGCCCAAACATTCCAGCGTTTTCTGGATGAGGTACTTCGCGGTTTAGATTTTTGCTACTCCTATATTGGTGACATACTAGTTTACTCTCACTCTCATGCAGAACATCAGGAGCATTTGGTTCAACTTTTTAAGCGTTTCAGTGAGTATGGTCTTTTAATTAATGAACAAAAATGTTTGTGGCCCAGTGGTTAGAACGCGTGCATCTTAACCGATGATTTCGGGTTCAAACCCAGGCAGGCACCACTGAATTTACATGTGCTTAATTTGTTTATAATTCATCTCGTGCTCGGCGGTGAAGGAAAACATCGTGAGGAAACCTGCATGTGTCTAATTTCAACGAAATTCTGCCACATATGTATTCCACCAACCCGCATTGGAGCAGCGTGGTGGAACATGCTCCATACCTTCTCCTCAACGGGAGAGGAGGCCTTAGCCCAGCAGTGGGAAATTTACAGGCTGATTATGTAGTGAGAACCCCAATTAAAAAACTTTAAATCCCTATATATTCTAATATATTATTTCAACTGAAAAATGGTTAAAGAAACCTCACAATATATTTTTAAATATCTACTGAACTATAACCCACATGACATAATTTGTTAATTATAATATATTATAATTATAATTTATTTTTTATTTTGACGTTATGGCTGTGATGTCGCTGTGATGAAACATTTTTTTATGTGGTGGAGGTGGTTGGTGACGTGAGAGTGAGACGAGATGCCTTAAGGACGGTTTCTTTTGTGCTGCCTAAGGTGCCCCCCCAGATGTAATGCCCTAGGCAATTGCTTAATTTTATTAAGGGTTAATCCGTCACTTAGCATAACTTAAACAGGTATATACACGTTAAACAAATTTAATTAATATTTTACTCATTATGAGTGTAAAATACTCAAAATATAATTTTTATCTCTAATTAGATAGTATAATTTAGATTCGTACAACCGTTCTCTACGACTGTTGGCAGTTGACTGACACTTCACAACCTCTGCTCACTATTTATAAACTACCCTATACAATACAATGAGTTGTGTAATTGGATTATGAGTACACGAGCATGCACTAAGTAACAATCGTAGAACAGAAAAATTAATACCGCAATATGTAAGTAATTCTTTTTATAAGTTACAAATTGAGGAATTTCATTTTCCACTTTCATTCTCTTTTATGTTTAGTTATTATTTTTGTAAGCTGCATTTGTTAAGTAGCATGAAGTAAAATTCTTTAAAATTATATCCTTTATTTAATATATTTATGGATAAACTACTAACATAGCGATGTCAAAATTATCGGTTCGTTGACTATTCTCGGGTACGATACATTGGACCGCCTATTTTGTATTAGTTATATTTTCCATTGATTCATTTCAATTTAGAATATATAGTATTGCAGTGAAATGACATTTCACGTATTCACTTTGAATTCGATGATGAAAATGATGTGTGAATACCTATTCAAAAATTTCCAAAGCAAAAAAAACCTTGCATATGGTGAATTTATATATAACAATTTATTATAGTTGTGCTTTAAACCCTTCCTATTAATCTTTAATCTATATACAATACAAAAGCGAAATACCACTCACTGATTAATCACGAAATTTCAGAAACTATAACACCTACAAACTTGAAATTTGGCAGGTAGCGGTTAGGTAGGAAACTGGGGTTTAACGATTGTGTTTTATAAATTTCGCGCGGAATAAGCCGTAGTAGGTTCAGCTAGTAATGTCATAAATACGAAAGTAATCTGTTACCTCTTCTTGACCACTGATCCGATAACAATAAAATTTGAAGAATCATACGGAAAAAAGTTTGATGCTAACGGAGTTATGGAGAATGGCTAGTATAAATTAAAGGTAGAACTTTTAGAACCAAGCAACGGTACTTTCAACAAAACTGTCACTATTCCACGGAGTCAATTACTGAACGGTAAAACAAATTTATTTACTTGATCATCATATTTCTAATTTTGTCGGAACTTATGTTAATATTTAAACAACGTTGAAATAATGGCAATTAGAAGTGTACGCAAACATTGTGGGTATCCTACTGAAATTTATAACGCGTATCAACCTGAAACTGACGCAATCCTGTCTTCGGGCGATAAGCATTCTCTACTGTTCCTTTGAGTGAATGTCACTTCCAGGTCTTCTTGAGATTGTAGCCGAAAATTTATTTTTGCGATTATATTTTTCAATGTAAGAAATTTTAATTTGCATAACATAAAATATTAATACGAACATTTTAGAATATTACCCACAATAAGTCCCACATGGATTATGAAAGTGTAGATCTGTCGCAGTGTCCTATAAAAATGTATTGTGCAGAAGGGAATTTCAATGTGCTTTTGAATCGCAGAAAATATAAAAATAATAAATGTATCACTATTAATTTTTAATATTGCGTAATTTTTTCTCAATTTCCACATAAAATTTAAAAAATTAACAGTAAAAACATTTCTCATAGAAGTATCATAAAATATAATATTAAGGTCGTAGAAAGTTATATTTACGAGAGAGAACCTACAAGTGCATTAAAGCTGTCAACATTATATTGAAATTTTAAGCCAGTTACTTGTTCTAAAATAGTGCATTTTCATAGTAATTTAAAAGCAACGAACTAGCGCAAAAAATGCAATTTAAATGCACTGAAGTTTCAAATTAAATCACAGCATTTTTGACATGTTATACATTTTTATTAGCTGCTTTTTAGCGAGAGAACAAAAAAAATATCTTCATTCATTTTGTAATTTTATATTTATTTAATTTATATTATATAACCTACAATTTCTGCTTAATAATATCGTATAATACGTGTAATGTTCTGTACATTTTCATTATTTTGAACGTATATAAGTATTAAACAGCTATTCTCATTTTATTTCAATAAGCGATCCGTCTGTTTACTGACATTACTATTGTGTATTACAACTGGCTGACAGCGTTTATTTAGTGAGCCCGTCATTTTGGAGGCTTTATTTATAGGTCACATCACAAATTTCGGTCCAGACGCTTTTATGCACTGAATACAGCGATAGCGACCTGAAATAGGTTTCGTATCGATTCTCTGGGTTGAAAACAGTACATAGTTATAGAAAGTAACTAAAATTCATGTTAGATATTTTTATTGAACTAAATGCTAACTCTTATGAAATATGGGTATATTTCGTGAAAAATGTAGAGGTATGTGAATTTTTTTTTTTAATATCAAATTTTATCGACATGAGATTGAGTTCATGTCATCAGCTCGGTTTTTTTCAATACTATCCAAAACAAATATATTCAACCGCGATCATTGTACTATTATATCGTTATAATACGAGTAATATCAAGTTGTCTTTGATATTCGAAGTAACTAAAATATACTATATCATCTAAAAAGTAATGTTTTCAAGGTTTTATGTTTGTGATGAAAACTATCGTATTGATAAGAACACATGTAAAAGTTTCTTGCAGACGATCTTAACAAATGAAAAAGATAATAAACTATGTTAAATATAAATATAATATTTTGACGTTTTTCCGTGGTCGAGTAGTGTGTACTCCGGTTTTCATGGGTACGCCACTCCGAGGTCCCGGGTTTGATCCCCGGCCGAGTCGATGTAGAAAAAGTTCATTAGTTTTCTATGTAGTCTTGGGTCTGAGTGTTTGTAATACCATCATTACTTCTGATTACCATAACACAAGTGCTTTAGCTACTTACATTGGGATCAGAGTAATGTATGTGATGTTGTCTAATACCTATACATATTAAATAGATTTAATAAATATTTTGATTTAGAACGATTTAAAATTTTAAAAAACTCTAGTAAAGTGTATTTCACTTTAGGTATTATTTTTTAATTAAAAAGATTTATTTATTGTGGTATATCATAAAACATGATATAGCAAATTGTAAAAAAAGTTATTCAAAAATATATAATTTTAAATTTCATCGAAGACGCGAAACGAACGGATATTGTGTTATCACGAAAATTTAAATTCAGAATATTGTTGTCAACAAAATCGATACAGCTTTTCATTTAACATGTGACATGGCGATAGTTAAACCGTAATTACAATACTTATTATAAACAAAACTGAATACAGCCTAGTAATTAAATATTGATTCGATTATGCGTTCCACATTCGTTATCTATAGAATATTGTTTATACTATAATATTATTACTTTCTGAGTGAGTATTCAATCGTATTAAAACTGTTTTCACGTTCATAATATTATATCAAGGGCCTACTTTTTAATATGCCAATTTGTTTACTATACATAATACATACATACATAATCAGCCTGTAAATTTCCCACTGCTGGGCTAAGGCCTCCTCTCCCGTTGAGGAGAAGGTATGGAGCATACTCCACTACGCTGCTCCAATGCGGGTTGGTGGAATACACATGTGGCAGAATTTCGTTGAAATTGACACATGCGGGTTTCCTCACGATGTTTTCCTTCACCGCCGAGCACGAGATGAATTATAAACAAATTAAGCACATGTAAATTCAGTGGTGCCTGCCTGGGTTTGAACCCGAAATCATCGGTTAAGATGCACGCGTTCTAACCACTGGACCATCTCGGCTCATACTGGGCCATCTCGGCTCAATATAACAAATAAAATTAATTCAAGTAGGATCTGACTCTAAATTATTTGGAATTTTATAAGTATTATTATTTTTTATTAGATTATATAGCCTATGCATGGAACTCTTTTTTCTGCATTTTTTTTGCGCTATTTAATCTTGCAAAAAGTTTTTTAAATACGATTTGTAGATTTGTATTTTATTACGTGTTTTATGGCGACGGAGAGGAGTGGTCGAGTTGGCTGTGAGTGTGTCTTCCCGGAGAGGTTTCGAGTGTCTGCCACTTATCTCTCTCTTTGTATCTAATTTGAACCACTAACTTCTAAAGGTTATTTGTTATTTTGTAAAATGTTACGATATTTTATTAATATAAACTCACTTTTGATACACAATCATTGCAATTACTGCTGATAAATAGTTCTTGTATAGTCATTATCATTAATTATAAACTTTAAAATGTTAATTTAGTAATACCAAACAAAGACAGAGTTTATGTTTCACATTTGATATATATAAAAAAATTTAATTTAAGTTTATTAAATTTATCTCCCACGCCAGTGTGTTCATATTTAAATATCCTGTGAAATAATAACATATGTCATGCAACGAAGATTGACACGTGAATGATAAATTAAAATTTCAGTGAGGTTTTTTATTCCGTTTGTTATTTTAAAGTAAGCCCGAGAATCATATTACACTGAAATAAATCTATAATAACAAATATTTAGACGAATGGTAGAAAGCAAACAATCCATAATTTATATTACGTGTACGTACGTGAGTGTGTTCGTATTTATATAACTATGTGTTATTTTACAAAGCAACATTTTATTGCCGGCATATACTTAAAATAATATCATCAGATATTTTGTTATTTACACAAAAGATAAAAAACATGCACAATACCATAAAACTCACGTCGATACAGCTATTTCTTACTAGGTTAAGAAGAAAATGGCGTAGGATGTAAAATCAGAGTGTTGAACAAAGCCAAATGGTTTGAATGTGAAAATGGCAAATGATTTTAGCCATCTCAAAGGGTTCAGAGCCGTTCTCCTGAGACCCGTTACTTTCATTTAAACATTATACGAGATTCCATATTATACATAATCAATATTCGTCGCACCATTATAGCGCTCTAGAGTATTCAAGATGCTATTTCCTGTCGAGAGAGTAGAATTTTCCTCATACCTATTAAAGTGTTACCGTTCGTTTCATAATAATACGGCCTTAAAATGGAAATGTGTTAGCGATAACAATTAATCCCAATCTTTTAGAATGTCTATAACTTTATATCTAATATGTCTTTATAATAGAATGACGCATTAGAACATTTTTATTCTTTAAAAGAAGGATGTGTCAGTTTCTAGTTATATAAAAATATTCTGCCACAAAAACCTCGAAGCCATTGTTTCACCTCACAGAAGGTTAAAAAGCTATAATTACTGCGCTTTTGTATAGTGTTTCAAAACTGCTCTTTGTAAAGATCTTCCGTCCAGTTTTTAGAGAACCATACATACGGACCCACTCATGCAAGCAATGCTAGATACAAGTACTGAACGATATATGTGCTATAAAAGAGTTGTTGCTGGGAAAAAGATTAATTTCTATTTTCAGAAAACATTTATCAATAGTACGAATCCTTGGAATGAAGGGAACCTACGCAGTCTAAATATTGCCTTCACACAACTAATGATATCATTATTTTATTATATTGAATCATGTTATATTGAATTATTGAAATAAAGACGATTTTATCCTTTGGCAGGACTTTGTGCTAGCCGATCTATTTCGGTAAAACTTTAATTCTACCGTCAAACACAAAAATATCTATATAACTATGTTTTGGTTGGAGTTTCGGGAAATGAGCCAGTGTAATTACAACCACAAGGGATATAATAATTTAAAATTAAAAACTAAACTATGGAGATATTGTGGGACGAATTGCACCTCTGGTATAAAGTTATTTGTAAATAATTTATGATATATTATATTATTATATATATATTTTTTTAAATTGTTCTACAAAGAGCGTCTGCCTCACTATAATATCTATGTATATGATAAGAAATATATTTTCGACAAAATTAACTGTATTTAAATTTAAATAGTCACAAATTACAACAAGTCAATTATTATGGGTAGATATCGGACAAAAAGGTACGACAGATATCCGATTACAAGAGAAAATGTTTATCATGGTGCTGACCATATTGTACTCTTTTTAAGATGAAAAATATCACGGCTTTAAACCCGAATGCAGTCAAGCGAATGTCCTACAAAGTTAGCTCTAAGTGAACAGTATCGGTAGAGTGCGGGCAGTGATTGCTTGACCATATCGAAGGATCTTCCTTCGAACTTTTTTAAGAATTTAGAAATAGAAAAGTATATGATGCATAAAACTATTATTTTAACAAAAGTAATGTTGCTATAAATACTCAATACCTAAATCAAATGTTACGCCTTTTTTTAAAAAAAACTACCACCCATTATGGAATTAATCATTTTTATAATAATTTTAACATTTAAATGGGTAATTTTTATGAGTACTTCTGAGCTGAGAGCTGATTTTATAATATAATTTCGCTTAACTTTAACTGAAGGTGACAATACTAGCGAGATAGAAATAAAGCTAGATAGATAGATAGAAATAAGACTAATTTCCGCATCAGTTTTAATATCTGGGAAAGTAGAATGTAATAACTTGTAGGTAAAAAGGATCATTCATTTGATGTACATTCCACTTACAATTTCCTTACGACTGCTTCCATTTTAATTGAAACTATTTTGCTTATGTAGCTTAAAATTTGAGAAAAACATATTTTCTTAGTGTTACTTTTTATTCCGTGTACCTACTGGGTTGAATAACGTAAAATAACATTCGATTAGCAGATGTTTGGATGAATTGAGGCTTATTTGAAAAGATAATATATATTTTTTTATTTAGATAGAGATATGTTTTCCCGAATTAAATTATTATTATTAATAATAAAATTATTCGAGAAAATCAAATATACTTTTAGGGAGTGCGTAGTCATGCATTTCATTGAGCTTTTGAAGATAATTATTCATCCTTTTCATTTACCGTTTTCAATTTCCTTTAACCTTCATTAAAATTATTATTAATGTCATAATTACACTTGTACAAGTTAAACTTTAATTAGTCATTATTGTAAGTATCTATTTGCTTTTTTACTTTTTTTATACAAATACTATAACAAAGTAAAATACTATGAAATGTAAATGTATGTAGTTTTAAAAATAACGCAACAGAATTGTCTTCCTTATTTGCTTGAGGGTACTGAAGCCTAAGTCAACATGCAATTAACGCGATAAAGATATTTTGAGCCTTATAAAGGTTGATAAACAAACCCGGCCGTAAATAAAATTAATAACGGTACATTTATAACTTGAACCTCGCTCGCATTTTAACTTTCACTAAATCACTAAAAAGGGATGACAGATTTAAATCTTTAGATAGCAATACATCATTCCATCAAACTGGTTATCTCATAGCTGGTTCTATTAGAAGAAGGATTAAATGTAAATGACTTCATTAAATAACAGGTTTTATAACTCCTGTCTTTAAAAGCGCGCAAGCCTGTCTGCTGAAATTGACTGTTTAATGTTCGGCAAAACGTTACATAAAGACTTCATTCAACAACAAATTTAAAGTGCCCTACGAGCAGATATAATAAAGTAAAGAGCAAAGCAAGAAAATAAAATCGTTGTTTTTACGCCGTTATGTTCAACATCGATCGTTCGTACGACTGTAACGCTATTAACATATTAGAGCGGTGGCTTTCTATCTATAAAACGGCTTTTGAGAGTACTATTTCGGAATAATATTACGTAGAAGATAAAATATCTCGTTTGAAAATCTTGTTTATCAAATTAATTGTGGCATAATTAAAAACGTTAACTTCTCGCATTCAACCGGAGTTGAATCAGAGATGAACAACGGAAATGAAAGCATTGGTACGCTAACACTCTATCGAGAGCAGAAAATTGCTAATCTCGGCAGGCAATAAACACGTACACGTTTACTTAAGAGATTCTGGTAATAAAGTAAATCGGATTAATATACATAACGATTTCAACTAAACAAAAACCTTTAAAATTCAAGGGAGATTAATTTTTAAATCTAACAGAACTGTACATTATAACATTAAATTGGTACTTGTAGCACAGATGATGTTTAAAACTGTGTGATTACACATAGACTCAAACATAATGATGACTTTAATACTGCAATAATAATTATTATTATAGCATTGAACAATTTACAGGCATCCAAAAAAAATCTTCTGATAAGCTTTTACTAATTTGTTATAAATTTGTTACGATACAATCCCGATCCAACTTCGATTCCTCACAAAAAATAAACCTCAAATGAATCGTAGCTGTAAGCCAATTCTACTAATTTATAACCGTTACGATACGTTTCCAGTTATATTCCGTTCCAACTTCAACCGAACCGCAACGGAATCGTGGTGTTATTAGAATAGGAAAATGGCTAAATGGCTACAATTACGTTTCGATTCGATTGCGATATAGTGACAATTTGTTTGTAGAATTGGCTCTATCGGTCTTTGTTCAGGTGTATTTGTAGCTTTTTGATTAACTTGTTACAAAGTGTAATGAACTATATTTATTTGACTATTGTTGATTCTTATGTTATATTCTACTGTAGACGTCACATTAAATGGTAACGTTCTCATCTTAACACCAGTGGTCCCTCCCTTTCACGAGTGCTATAGAAATTCATTGAAAGAAGCTCGAAATTTTATTTATTTATGGACTAAGCCACGACCTTTGCTCTCCAAAGGAATATTAATATATTGCACTTGTATATTTTAAGACACGTAGGCAGTTGCAAAGTCACATGATATTGTTCTACAATTTACCTAAACAACTAGTATATTTTCATCATTTATATGTATGTTTACGATAGTTGTTAGGAACTAATTTTAGATTGTTATGCCCCCGAGAAGTATAAATCCAAACTGATCAAATAGTTCTGCATGACGAATGACTTACTTTAACAAGTTAAACTAATAAAAGTTATGGAAACTCGGAGCACAGATAAAATGACAGGAGAATATGTTACTTGTTGCCTTTTTTGTATAGTTAGATTAGTGAATCTCTTTGGTTTATCACATAACAAAGGTTTTTATGAATTAAGTCCTTGCGTATGGTAATGTCCACACAGCTCTAAGCTCTGCCAAGAAATTTGCATTCTATTTTCTTTTCACCTATAAAATTGGAAAGAATTGTTGTTGGTTTGTTCTTCTTTTAAAAATTTATTGCAGAGTAATACTTTTTTGGTCTAGGATAGGAGATTCACGGATAAAAACGGGTGATAAGAAATTAATTTACAGATATTATTTTGTTAAAAAATATGAATAGTAATTTCCACTATTTGTATTTGTTTTCTGCCTGGTCGTATAAAATTAGATTTAAGAGCAGATAAGCAATACAAATTATTAGTTTTTCTAATCTAACCGTTAGAATTTAAAATAGAAAACTCTACAAATTTGGCATATTTTTACACGCTAATGTAATTCAAAAGAATGATTCAATGTATTACGAGTTCACCACAAAATATTTAAAATACATTTAAAGTTTTTATCGGTATCAGAGACTGAAAAAAGCAATCTTTTTTTCTATTACGTCAAGCTGATCCTTAATATGACCCAATTAGTCTACAAAATAGATATAAAACCCCGCCTATCGATCGAAATTCTTAGCAGGGTTCGTTTAAGCTGGCTATTGGCTTAATCTGATTTACATCCCTATTTGAGTCTTCCTTACATGAACTAAATAATTAATGATTTCATGTTATGATACTAATGTAAAATCTTTAACTGTTGTAATGTTTTTGGGCGCTGTGTGCGAATCGTAAAATTATATAATTATGAAAAATATATTAAATTCACCGTTTTTTCATTTTTAAGACTTCGAATTTTGATTATTCTACACGTTTTGTGATGTCTAGAATATAATTCTAAGATTTGTAACTGATTCCTGTATTAGTGCCTTTGCGTTATTGCATTTTGAACACCAGATAAATTAAAGTCACAAAAATAAATCAAAGTTATAAGATATTTGGCCCAAATTTTCTCCATCAATGATCTATCATTTATAATAATAAAATT
The DNA here is from genome assembly GCF_037043105.1 of Vanessa tameamea. Lineage (NCBI taxonomy): Eukaryota > Metazoa > Arthropoda > Insecta > Lepidoptera > Nymphalidae > Vanessa > Vanessa tameamea. Next base: position 6,021,186 of record NC_087324.1, on the reverse strand, counting down.
GTTAATAAGACGTGCATATCGTTGTGTTTTTATAAATAATTTTTAATCTTGATTTTTTTTTTAAATATACGTACCGAGAACTTAATTTAACCAACTATTTGCAGTAACTCTTTAATCTCTTAAGTGTGTCAAAAGGATAGCTAATAGTTTGGGCCGACTAAATCGCACCCATATTTTTTTCTTAGCGTTAGTTTCATGTGAACGAAAATTTGCATCAAAGCCAATATTTTCAGTTCCAGCTAATAGCAATAAAGGAAATCATTTGTTTTTATAATGATAGAAATAACAAGACAAACGTTGTAGAAATACTAATCGTTTTATCATTTCCAAGACGACAAATGCACACTTAAATATCTCGCGCCATTATACGGAATGCAAAAAAACAAAAGGTGTATGCAGACAAAGCGATGGGCGGTTCTCTGGTGTAAAATAAAATGGCGAATAAATAGGATTTCTCTCGATATTAAAGTGAACTGAGCAACGCGAAAAGAATAATTTCCGGGCATCAATGACACCAACTCCGGGTCGTAAATTACAAGGGAAACTCCCCAGTTCATGACGAGACAAAATCGTGACCGTAGCGTGATGTTACGATGTGTCTCACCAGTGACGCTCTGTTTTACTCAACATATAAATTAGCCCATTACGCAAGTGACTTCTTTCTTCCCCGGTGTTCTTTGTTAGGGGTAAAAGTACAACTTTTGCCCATTTTACCCACATCATAAATTTGAAGTTACCCTCTTTTATTACTTTTTCAAAAACACATGTCAAATTCATCCATCCATCCTTTATTTGATAAATTATAAAGGAAATTAGGAAGGTCTTTAATACAAATAATAAGTTTTGTTGTGGTTGTTTCACTGTAAATTAAGTAATTAATTGAGCGCGACAAGAAATTTAGGATTTAGAATTTTCTATTTGTTGACATCTAAAAGTCATAATGGTCAAAAAAGTGAAATATCATCGTTTTTAATAATTATCATAATTTTAACGTTGTATGATTAAATAAGTCTGTCCAATACCTACTAGCACCTAGAAATTGTTTGCAATAAAATTACTGAAAAACGGCAGAACATTATCTTAGTTTTATTGGTTATTTTGATTTACTACATAAATCGAATTTTTGATCTTTTAATGAACATTAGTAAAATCCACTGTAATATTCATATAGCCTTCCTTTGGAATTTATAGAATTGAGTAAACAATATATTTATCTTATACCTCGAATATCTGCAACATTTAGAAATTGTATATTCACAATACTATTTAAATTTAAGTAGGTGGTACTTACATTTAGCTCCTAACTCTGTATTTTACTATTTACTGTGTTATGGTGAAAAGTCAACCCAACTAAACTTCCAACATAAATAGCGATTTCACTGTAGGATGAAAATCATAATTTATCGTTGCATTATGTAAAAATTTATACTCTACGTTTGAGCGAGAGCTCGTACATTTTTAAAACTTTAAAGGCGTTTGACTGTAAAGCAAATACTTATGTTAATAAATACGAGATCATATTATGCAAATATTTTCCGAAACAAAACTATGAAATTTTAATTAATAATTATTATTGTTATATTGAATTTCACGTCTATTTGAACAACTAGTCGTATAACCAATAATAATAACTTCACTCGAATAGATTCCAACATCAAATTAAACGTGAAATATCAACTCGACGCTTATGTATATCTGTTGCGTTTATGCATATAAAATATTGATTGGCAGCGCCCTCGCCCACTATCAAAATAGAATACGCTCGCTTTAAAAATATTTGTTAACCGGTTACTGTTTCATACTGTATTGATATTATAAAGAGCATCCGTTGTAGAAACGTTAAACAAAATGCTGACAAGAATGAAATTATAGTAGTTTTTAAATAAATTACAAATAAATAATCATAACACCGTGTATAATTTAATTATTAAATTCCTTTCAGTTTTATAATCTGTAACCTAATAAACCATAAATCATTGTATTATTAACGAATTGTTAAATTTTAAGTATCATATAATTTTGAATACGTAGTCAAAGCAGAACCAATTTAAACGATGTCATGTATTAATTAATATGTTATTATTTGTCTCGAAGGCGCCTTATTACGCGTGTATCGAAAGGATTAGGGATGACAAGTGGGCTGTCGGAGGGTTACAAGTATGTTACAAGTTAATTAAACAGGATCTGTCAAGCAATAATCCCACCAGATGCGGCTCTCTCGCCTACCAATCTACGTGTTTCCTTTTATTAATCTGTTGACTATGTTATGATTTTTGAAACGCCAAATGTTCCGTTATTTTGTAGTTGTTGTCCGTTACCATTAGCTTGAAACTCGCGGATCAAAAGGCTACGAAAATAACGAAAATGGTTTCAACACAGACTATACATAAAACAAAAGGCGGAGCGCGCTGAACATTATAATGAAGCAACGAAAGCGAATAAAAAAAATTAAAAGCGATTGCAATTTCCCGGTAGTACGAAATGACGCGTCTATACATCAAGAAGTAATAATTAAAATGACAGCAATTTTAATTACTACATATTGATGTATTAACAAATCGATGTTATATTAGCTTTTGTTGCTTTACTACCTAATGTTCTGAGCGCTCCATCTTCTACCTTTTGTTTTATAAAATCTCAAGGTTTCGATAAAGTAATGATAAACGTCAATTCGACTATTATTCCTTCTGTTAGCAAAACGAATTATTTTCTTAAATATCGTAAACGGAGTTAGCGCTGGAACTAAAACAGTATACTTTAAAAATAGAAAAGTATTGTCAATAAAAATCATTTTGCGACTCCGTTTGCGTTAACGCTAGACTTGCTACCAGCATACTCGTATACCTAACTATAATGCTGCAGAGTGCTGATACCAAGGAACAGTATTTTAAATTTTTTTTTTTTTTTTTATGTTAGAGGTGGCAAACGAGCAGGAGGCTCACCTGATGGAAAGTGACTACCACCGCCCATGGACATCTGCAACACCGGGGGGCTTGCAGGTGCGTTGCCGGCCTTTCAGGAAAGAGTACGCTCTTTTCTTGAAGGTTCCTAAGTCGTATCGGTTCGGAAAAACCGCCGGCGAAAGCTGGTTCCACAGAGTGGTTGTGCGAGGCAGAAAGTGTCTTAAAAATCGCGCTGTTGTGGATTTTCGGACATCTAGGTGGTGCGGGTGTGAAAATTGGCAACTTTATGCAGAAGTATATCATAATATGTTATTATTTGTAAAAAGGTTACGCTCGTTATGGTGGTATGTCACCACTACCCAAAGACGTTGGCGCTGTAAGAAATTTTAACTTTTCCTTAGATTGGCAGTGCGCTTTTAATCTTGAGAACTAAAAAACAAGGGGCACAACTTGTCCCTGTAGCTACACTGGCTTACTCATACTTCGAACCGGAACGCAACAATACTGTTGTTTAGCGGTAGAATGTGTGATGAGTGGGTGATATCTACCCAAGCAGTCTTGCAAAGCCCTACCGCCAGTTACATTATTGCCTATAGGTACTCATAATCATGCTTTTCTTGTTTTTAAAACTTTAATAAGACTGTTTAACAATAAAACAGATATATATTTATGTACCTATCTGTATATGTACATACTGTACTTATTGTACTGTACCTATTTTATCTACAAGTACCTACCCGACCAGACGTAGTATTAAGATGCACGACTTAGTGGATGAATATCATCATGCATTTAGCTATTCTTTATGTGTATAAATTAGACATAAAATGATACATATATATATATATATATATATATTTTAAATCTAAATGTGATTTATTTCAAATAGGTGCTTTGTTTCCGTAGTTTCCTCTCCGGAAGACCACGAAAATTCACTCTCACTCTATATTATAATAGATAGTGCATTCTATAATATAACAATACTCGAAATCTACAATTCTCTTTTACAAAGTTCTATTACTGTATCTACGAACGAAGATTTATAAACGAATTGTAAGAGAAAATAGATGTATTAATAACGCCATTGTGAAAATAATATTTCTTAGAATATTAAACAAATATTTATGATCGTTAATTTTTTTATTACTGCGGGATTTTTTTTTTAATATTGAACAAAAAATGTTAATCTTTTCGAAATGAATCGACAACTTACTTTCAGTAGTAGAATCAGCTCGTTGGGATAAAAGGTATAAATAAAAGGTATAAAACTACCTACTACTACTTACGTCTTATTGTTTTCCTACGCAACACTATAAAAACATAAATCATTGATTAATTTCTTTTAAAAAAAAATGAAGCGTAAAATTAAACATTTTTCTTTCCATACTAAAGATAAACAATTTCTGAATATCTTATAAGTAAAAGTATAAAGTGACATTCTGCTCAATAACTTAACTCACAAACCTTAAAATTATATAAATAAATTATTTAAGTTCTTTGCCTAGACTTTCAACAATTTAAGCATAAAGTTGTACAAACCCAGTGTCGCTTTATAAAGTTGGAAACTTATACATCCTTGCGTCATACAAACCGAATGGATGATAGAAGTTTCTGCTACATTTAGCCGCTATCTTGGGCTCATTGAAGGTTGTCATGTTGAGAGGTAATTTATTCGAACTATGCTTTAGATAAATGTATATCCTGTGTTACTATTACCATAATATTGACTCGATATGTAATATTTACTCTACTACATATTGAAAATTTTAACTCTCAAAAGAACTTGTATTATGTAGATCTAGTACATTGATGGCATAAAAAGCTTTGTTCAAATATTTATTGTTTCTAAATCTACTAATACATATTTTTATAAAACTCCACATAATATGACAAAAAATTAATAATTATGGTTTGATAAGTTAGCATTTTATAGGACTTTGGTTTTAAACTATATCTGTAGTTGCCATCAAGTATGTTTGTTTGTGGTCACGCGTAAGAAATAGGTAGACCACAAAAGCAGACTTTTTTAAATACAGTAGAACCTCGATTATCCAAACCCTCAATTATCCGAACAATGACTTAGTTTAATCAACGCTTAATTATGATAAAACGTTGGCGTTAACGCGTTAAGATGGTTTCAAAATAATAATTTAAAAATAGCACTTGACTTTTTTTTAGGTATGTTATTAGTATATTTTAATATGTATGTCAAATTTTAATTGACTATACTGGTTTTATGTGAAAAGGTGTTGTTTTTGTTTGATCTTGTCCCAAAGTATCCACATTTCGATTATCTATTGTATATTATAATTGTTTAGGCATGTCATATTATGTTTCATTTATGTCCGAAAATAATCGCAAGTTCTTTAATACCAAATTACATAATATCTCCTTATTGCTTAATAAAAAAGGGTATAATGTAAAATATAATCATCCACATTTTCGTCATGTGATGCCTCCACCTACGCTCCTAATCAAAGCTGGGAGCTACGTTATTGTACGCTGTTATCGTATTCCAGGCACAGTTGGCAATAATGGCCAGTTTGCAAAAACCGATAACATTATCTTGTTATTTATCGCTTATTAGTGCGTGTGGTCAAACTCGAATCAAGTCGATGAAACTATTGTTCTTTTATTCGTTACAAAATATACACTTTTTTGCTTAATTTGGTTTATCGCTTAAGATATAATATGTATATAACATGGTGTATTATACGTAAATACAGATTTTAATAAAAAGTTATCGCTACTAGGCTAGGCTCTAGTCATTTTGAATTATACAAATACATATGCTTAAAAAATGTTATTAATAATGGCTAATGTGAATATCTTTAATTCTCCTAAGAATTCCAATATCATAATTTGTTCATTTGTATTTATTTTTCTATAACTTTGTTGTTTCAACCTTGAGCTCGTCGGGCCGGCCGGAGTCGAAAGATAAACACGATGAAGTAAAAATCACAGAAGCAGATTCATCTCAAATCAGATCACGATACTGATTCGTTTACGTCAAAAGTGAAAAGATATGTCTTATGTCTTAGAGTAACGCTACAGATATTGATTTTTTTTTTCATTTTATAAAAAAGAGCTGTTCGGTCTATTTATAATGTTGGAGCTTGAGACTCCCTTCAGCATGTTTTAACTAGAAGAAATAGGAATATTTACAGTTGCATCACAAAATATGTATTTTCAAAAACACTAGCTGAAATTTATATAACTTTACCTATAGTGCTATGTGCTCTAGCACACAAATTTTACCATCTCGAAGGGAGAATTTAAAAAAGTAGCCTGAGGCATTGGCTAACTTTTTTTTGTTCTCCGGGATTGAAACTATCTTCATACAAAATTTAATCTGAATCGTTTCGGCGGTTTAATCGTGAAGAGTGTAATAAACAGAGTTACTTTCGCATTTATAATACTAGTATATGCTTAACTCTTTGAGAGAATCAGTGATAATTATTGTGTCAAAACGAGAAAAATATATAAGCTTATAAAGCCAAGTTACCGACTCCACAAAGTCAATAAATATTTCCTGTTGGAAGGTATTCTTTTCTATACTAAAATGCCGCAGATATAATTAGATTTGCCAATTCATATTTTCAAAATGTTTGTTAAAAACTCAACAAGATAATATAGATGATAAAAAAGCATGAAATTAGCACTTGTTGACTTTCAGGCAGGATATGCAATATATACTGATTTGTAATATACGATAGTAAAATTGTCAATGTCTAAATCTCATTGTCTTTTATTAGTTGCCGGAACTTCTCAGTAAAAGATAAATTCCAACCCGACGGTAACTTTACATTTAATACAATTCTGGTATTTTCCGGTACGATTTAAGAGTGTTTGAAAAGCGTTACACAGGCAGGCATCGAACAGCCGTCTCAGCGTAGGTAGATACTCTCCGATATAGCCGAAGCTAACATATAAAAGTTCGCCCCAAAATCGCATGGGCAAAATCCGCGTAGTTACACATCTTCTATACATATAATGAAATTGGAGTGTATGTTTGTAATATTACAATAACCGCTCTTTACTTAATGCATATGTAGGTATATACGCTACACACTAATACACAGTACATATAATAAAAGAAAAGATAAAAAGAAGAAAAAATAAAAATATTGATAATTGAAATTAAATTTTAAAACTTGGAAACAGATAGCTTGTAAAATCTATATTCTTTATCTACAAATGCATTAAAAATATCAGGCCTTCAAGAACAACATTTTAAAATTTCAAAGTTTACGACATGTTTCGAATCGTTGCTCAATTTTATTTTGCGAGTGCTTACCTATGGGATTAACGCATATGAAACAATTTCTTTTTCTTTCCGAGCAAGTTTAATAGGAACTAAAAACAGATTCGTTGTAAAGTTGTAAAAATGTTTCCGTTTTAAATGTTTGTTAATAAATGTTATGTTTCACAAATATAAAAAAAATATGTAGTCAGCTCTAAAAATTAAAAAAAGCTATTCGATTTACAATGCATAATTTTTTATTTTTTCCACTTTAAAATATAATTTAATTAAATTTTCTTTCAATCTAAACAGTGATAAACTCTATACATTACATATTCGCAATAAGACCTTGCTACCTTTTGTATTTTATACCATGTTAAACCGCGAATATAAAAATGTTTTGGCACAACAGAAACAGACTCACGCTAAACGATCCTTTGTTATGGAAAACAACTGTGTACTCAACTCTACATTTAACATGACGTATTTCAGTTTGTAATGTTCGCTTTGATGCTTCCTAAAATGCTCATTAAATTGAACATGACTGACGTGGTTAGTTGTTTTTTACATAACAAAATTCAAATTACTCATCTTTTTCAATATAATGTGTAAATAATTTTATTTGTATTTGTGGCTCTTAAAATTAAAAATATAGCAATTAAAAAATATAACAATATAATCGTATATATTATAAAATCACAATACATTCAATGTTATCAACATAGTAAAGCAGAGCAAATACGTCTGAAGAAGTATTCGGTGCCTATTATAATCAATCTGGACGTTTCATTAGGTACACCCCTTTTCTTTAAAATAACGTATATATTTTTATTCTATGTCAATGCGGTTCATATGGTTCATTTAGTTTTCTACAAGTTCTATCCAATAAAATATCTCTAATTTATAAACGATATCCACTTCACTATCAATTGTTTTAAATTGCTTTAAAATCAGGTAAATTCAATTACGCTCACCTATACAGTAATATGCACTTAATGGCACGTACGCGACGTACAGATTTGTGGGTAATGCGGCTAGAATAATCACATGAGTGATAGTTCAGGTGAGCAAGTAATGAAATGACATTCTTGGACGTATCGATCGCACACAAATAGCTCAAGCCCGTGGCTACTCGCTGTGTTTTACGAAGTTACCTTGCTTTTACATCAAAAAGTATATAGGGAGTTTAATACTTTGAAACTTAGTACCGTAAGGTAATGTTAGCGGTAGGAAGAGGTTATCTTAACTTCTTCGAACTACATAAAACATTGCCAACATTGTCTACTTGTCTACTACGAACTGAGAAGAATGCAAAAGTTAATTTTAGCAGAATCTACATAGATTTCAGACTTTCTGATTTTGAATAGTTGGTTTAAATCAAATATAAAAAGTTATGTTTTTAGAAAGGGACCTTAATTTCCTGAAGCTGAAAGCAAGCAGACTGCTTTAATTGGTCGTGGTGGATACTTATGTTTTTTTCGATACATGTCTTTTTCCTCTCAATAATTTCCGTCACTACCAAGCAAGTGATTATTTATAAAATCTATATTAGCTATTTGTCAGATATAATACAATGGATAACTTCCTTTTTTTTGTAAGATTTACATATAATACAATAAATAACTACTTATGTATGAGAAGTTAGAAATATTCGTTTAATAGAGTCGTAGTACTAAAGTACTTATTATTTAAGTCGATCTAACTTTCTCGAGATTTATTTATATAAAGCAATTAATAATTTAACATGTAACTCAATCCAATCGGTTTTATTATATTAAATTGACGTTGAAATTTAGTTATACGCACATCCTCACACACATACTTAAAAGCAATAATCCGCAAAAGCTTAGTCATATTTGATTCAAATGATACATAACACGAAAAAGTGTTTCCTATTATAACCGCTTGGAGCGCTACTAGTATGAGTTACTAAATTATAGAAGAATAAATTATTTTAATTTTAATATGATTACTTCGTTTTTCAGTACAATATATGTTACGTATTATTTAAAAAAATATATTATGAATTGAAATACTGAGTAATAATAATTATTTACAAGCAACCGCACGAGTAAAGCGTCAGTCAGGTACTTAAATGATATGCTATCACCTGTTTATAAAAAAAATTAAATTGCCTGTACTTGGTACCTACAAAAGTGTCTACCAAATATTTATTTTAAAATTAAACATCAACCAGCGTCGATCATATAACCGGGCGGGGCCTCAGCGATGAGAGAAAGGGCGGCGCTGTTATCGCGCATGCGTCGAACTTCAGATATTCCGATATTGAGATTCTAGCGCGTCCATAGACAATTTTTTGTAATCTGGCATTAATATTCTGCATTTTGTTTGTAGGTTATGTTTTAGTCGTCAATTGTCAAAATTAATTTCCAGTGTTTTTCGTGAAATTATTTGGATATGTTGAAGTTTTAATGAAATACCTTTGGTTTTCTTGGTATTAACCATTTGTGATTGTCGATTTTAACATACGCAAATACTGCTGTTTCACCATAATGACTATGTATATAATTTCGATTATTACGGGTTGACATTGAGATGAGATGTGAATACAAAAGTCGATGCGCACTTTTTACGTGAATTACCATTTTCAAGTACATACTTTACAATCATTTTCGATATAGTGATACATGTAACCTTAAAGAAATACAGTAAATCTAAAAATTATCAAAATGACGATGAGTCAATTATCCGTATTGAAACTTTACAACACAGTGGTGGACGATGTGATAGCTGGTGTGCGGGATTGCTTTCTTGATGACGGTGTAGATGAACAGGTTTTGCAAGAGTTAAAACAGTTATGGAAGACAAAGTTAACGGCCAGTGGAGCTATGGACCCTCCGCAACCCGAAGCACCTGTAATGCCGCCACCACCGGCACTACAAAACTTCCAGAAAGCCAATGGCAGTAATGTTATACCAAAAAGAGCTCCGGATATGGCATCTCAAAGTTCAAGCCAACATTCTGGAGTTGAACATGGTGGGGCACCATCGTCTAATATACCTGGTGCTCATCCTCATCATGTTCTTGATCCAAACAATAAAGTTCCAGTGCAATTAACATTACCAGCTCAACCAGGTGTACCTGGATCACAACCACGTTCCTTTACCATACAAATTCCAGCATCTGCTCTTAATGGAAATAAACTACACCAAGTCCTTACAGGTCCTATTATTAATGCAACAATAAGTTTGCCACAGCCTCTGGCTGCCACTCTCTTACAACAACATATCAATTCAGCACTAGCTGGCCAACAGAATGAATTTGATGGTGGTGGAGGTGGCAGGAGCGGTGCTGCTCCATTCTCATTGGATGGTGCGTTAGATTCATCTGATGATGATGGCTCAAATGTTGGTGATGGTTCAGAAGACGGTGGTGGAGATGATGATGAAGACGAGGAGTCAGCAGAGGAGAGAGCTGAAGAGGAAGAAGAGGAAAGAGATGAGAGTGGAGGTGCAGAAGAGGAGCCATTAAATTCTGGTGATGATGTTTCGGATGAAGAACCCGGTGATATGTTCGATACTGAGAATGTTGTTGTATGCCAATATGACAAGATAACTCGTAGTCGCAATAAATGGAAATTCTATCTCAAAGATGGGATAATGAATTTATCTGGTAAAGATTATGTTTTTCAAAAAGCTAACGGTGATGCAGAATGGTGAATGTATCCATGTATGTTTGACAAGTGCTTAAAATGTTTGTGTGATTCGTCCTGGTTGTTGCTAAAAGGAAACAAAAAAGACATTGACATAATGGTATCTCAAATGTATGGTCAAATTTAAATAATGGTAACCTATTATTGTATATTCATATAATAAGTTACAATTAGAAAAATATCAATAAAGGTGATAGATTTTTTTCAATTAAAATTTACAGCATATTGGTACATAATGTTTAGAAAAAAATATTAGTTCATTGTATAGTATAAAATTTTAAAAGGCGATACTTTTATAACTATGAGGAGGTACAGTGACTATGTGAAGTATATATGCGTTGGGTGTGATTTTACTAGGTTAGCTTCACTTTATAATATTATATGTATTGTGGTAACAATCATAAAAATTAACATTTGTTAAACCAAAAATAATGATAAAATAAAAGCATGAAAGTGCCAAACAAATTCTTACTTTTTAATAAGTTTTCTGCCTCACTGTTTAAACAAAATAGAATGTGCTAGTGTGAGTGAAGCTAAAACGGTTTTATAATGTCAACCCAGCTCCAACTACAATTCATCAGATATTAACAGAATATAAAATCCATTTGACTCATTTAAACAGATTGTGAAATCAAATATTATTCAATTATCATCCTTCTACTATCATCCTTTACTTTTCCCGTAGTTTTTTTTGTTCTCATATGAATTAATTAATCTTATTATACCCTTAATCACTCAAAAAATTATAATAATCTTAATTGTCTAATGAATGTTGATGTTAATTTTGGAAGTGAATTGTGTAATAGAATAAGTAAGAAAATAATTTCAGTTTATATTATCATCCGTAGAACTTTCTACCCTTAAGAGCACAAATTTTGTTTAATTTCTTGGTTATTTCCTTTTTACACTGTCACTAATTTAATATTGTGATATGAATATTAGTAATTCTTATGTAAATTTTAATTAGAATGCTGCCAATTTTTGTAAGCTGGTAATTGGATTTCTTACCTTGCCTGGTTTACAGCAATTAATAAGTTACTGTTCAAATAAAGTAACATTCTTATAATTATGGTCCCTTATGTGATGAAGTTTGATAAGAATGGTAATAATAAAATATGTTGCATTATTATGTTTATTTATTTCCTTAACCTATGTTTTAAACATGTGTTTGTATGTGTAAGATATGTTAAACAAATAAGTTGTCATAACTTTGAGCTAAATTTAAATTTCATATTAAAATAATGCACTGAAAATCGGCTTTGGCATAGTTGTTATACGAAAGATGAGTGCTTTAAAATATTTTAGTCTCATATTGAATATATTATCCCATATTTAATAATATTAATTTTATATATTGAAAGATAAGTTAAACACATTATATTATTTTTTAATGAAGCAACAACGCAATTATAATGAACTGTTACGCTTATTTATATGCTATAGATGAATTTCCTAGATCCAATATTAAACAGAAAGAATGTAATAAATAACCAATCATGTAAAACATTTTTTTACATGATAGGTCATGTCATGTCATATTTTAAGACGATACCAACGTTTTTGGTTTGATGGTTATTTTATCATTCAATTAAATTATATTTCATTAAAAAATAAATATTGTTCCTTCAAAAATTACCTACATCTTAACTAAAATTTTATAATACGTATATTTATAGATATGCCAACATCACACCTACAAACATTCATACGCATATTTATATTATGTTTTTTTCTTGCTTTACCAGCATCGCCATCAAAACAACAGATACGTGTGCTTGGTAAATATTTTAATATCAATAATTTATTTGATATCCTTATTAGCTGCCAATGACAGAGTTTAACGAGTGTTTGTCTGGGTAGTCCATCTACCATTTATTGTAAGAGAATACTCATTATGGTTTTGCTTTTAATATTTAGTAAGTCATTACAATTAGGTGAGGGCACGAGGGACATAACATCTCATCCCACGTTTAGCAGCACAGTGACGGTACTTATAATAAGTGTTTATCTATATTTTATTATAATTATTAAATATAATGGACAGGCCACTTATGTGGGCTACTCAAATGAAACTGCACCACTTATAGATAACAGATGACAAATCACCTAGATTTCCATCTATTGGTGTGCTATTTTAATTTCAAATTTAAATGTGAATGTTTTTATTGAATATAAGAAAGAATAATTAAAATCGGTTCACAATCAGCCAGGATATGGAGTAACATATACACACAGAAACAGCTAATTTAATAATTTTAATATTTTCTTAAATATTAAAATTATTCATTTAGCTGATAATATTTACTTTTAAATTTATTTATATCACTGCTATTACTGATATAAAATCATTTTCCGAACCATATCCAATTGATCACATTATTCTCATAAAAAGTATTTTCTTTCTCGGCTTAATACTTTTATCACATTCTTACTGCTAATTACATTATGAGCGGTTACGAAAACTCCATTTTAGTGCGACATTTTTTACTGACGGCGGTAAACTCTGGAAAACAGTATACCCGCCAGGGACGGAAAACTGTCAAGTTCTGGAGTGAATTAGTGATTTTCATACGATAAAAAAAATGCGATGGAAATTTCTCTTAAGTTATTGCCTTAGAACATTGCCCATTGTAATATACCCAGTAGTAATAGCGTCTTTAAAACTTTTTTCTTAAATTTATGCCTTAGGGTTCTCTGAGATCTTATTTCATTGCTTAAAATAGAATTGATGTTCGTTAGATATGTTTATTTAAGATAATCATTTGTTTGACACAAGTAAAATCTAATTCAAGTAACTAATCTGTATTAGACAAGATTTGTAAACTGTATATTTTCTAAATCCAGTTTTGAAGGAAATTGAATTGAATATATATATATATGTATGTATGTATGTATGTATATTCAATAACAAGAAAATAACATGATATACAAAAAAATATTTTTTTTACCAAAGGCAAATAATATTAATTTTATATATTTAAAATATAAAGCAATCATCCTTTAATTTAAATAATGTAAAATAAGTAACATATACCTTGATAACAGCCGGGTAGTAGCATGTAATTTAGAATTTATATACCCATTGGTATCTACCTAGCTACTTTATTATTAAAAATAATAAGAATATATAATTATGCACAACGCAATGCAATAGTTCATTACTATAATATACTATTAAATTATTGAGTTTGCCATAATATCCACCTAAGTAATAAAATATTAAAATTACTGTCTGACATGCAAAGCACAGCATAAACCAAGTTTAATTGCAATGAAATTACTTTTGGAAAAAAGTCGAGTACCTACTAAGTAAGAACTTACCTAATCACCGATGATTTTTTCAAATTGGGGTGAAAGTTTGTAGAGAAGTTTGCTATTTCTGATATTATTATGAATATGGAAATCCGTGTTTCTGCTTCTGCTTATGAGTAAAATACATTTTTTACATCGTTGGAAATTAGCCAATTAAGAGAGTAAAATTGGGGATAAAGTAAGTTCGCTATTTTTGATTGAAGTTTGAATAAGGGTGCTGCTTATAAGTAAGAAACATTTGTTACAATGTTGCTTTACTTGGTGATAGAGCTTTATGTAGACATATCTGTGTAGGTACCAAGGATGTTATGGATCATCGTAACCGTAACCATCGGAAATCCGAAATAAAAAAAAAACTGTAATTCGGCAAAACATTGTTTAATATAATTTTGTTTTTGCATACTTATGTAGAGGTACTTAAGAGCTCCCTAAATGTTTTAAGACTACAAATAAAATAATTTGTTACCTTGTAATTATCCAAAAAAATCGGAACATCCGAAATTACATAATATCTCTGATAGGTACCATCTATCTAATTAGATAATTTACCGCCTAACTTAGTATTGTTGTGTTCCGGTTTGAAGGATGAGAAAGCCAGTGTAATTACAGGCACAAGGGACATGACAACTTAGTTAGGTTGATGGCGCATTAAACATGTAAGGAATGGTTTATATTTCTTACAGCGAATGTCTATGGACGGTATAAGGTGCCTGCCATCATTCGCACGTCCACCTATTTTAAAATAAAAATAAAATAGTATTTTTGGAAATTTATCACCTTACAGGGGAAATTGGCAATTAATGTTTCTATATAAGTGCGCCATTTTTCAATGTTGTAAATATGATAACCTTGTTTTAGGCTGCTGTTGTATGAGTCAAAGTCAGCATTTACAGTATTTTTGATAATTCATTCATTCATAATTCATTCATTCAGGAAGGAATTTTTGGATAAATATTTATGAATGGATTGGATGTTATTGATAAATATTGATGATATAACTAGCTGTGCACAGATAGTTCTAAAATACAAGTAGCCTATGTTACTCCTTATTGCATCAGTTATCTGCCAGTGAAAATCCCGTCAAAATCGTCCAGACGTTCCAGAGATTAGCCGGAACAAATAGACACTAAGACATACCGACAGACAAAAAATGTAAAAAATGTTATTTTGGTATATGAACCGTGTATACATACATATGCACTTAGTATAAAGTGGTTATTTTAATATTACACAAACAATTGTAAAGATTGTATAGATTTATATAAGTTCGTCATTTTTGATCCTACAAACATGGAAATCAATATTTACCCAGTTCTAAGTATTATTCCCGTTTAAAGTAAAATACATTAATAGTGCGTTTAAAAAATTATTACCTAAAAGGGTTGAACCTGAAAGATTTTCCTTAGTTATGGGAATTTCTAAGACTTCTTTTGTGGCTTACTTCAAAACAAACCGTGAATCATTACGGTCAATATAATAAATATAATCAATTGTTATCAATAGGGAATTTAAAATGTATGTATACTTTACTACTCCTGGCGGATAAGTTTTCAATCTTTAGAGGAATAAGACTAATTAAGAGACCATTTTTTTAAAATCAATTGTCCGAATTTTTTTTGGTGGCAAAGTTACACTTTATTTTGCCATGGCTGAGGTAATATGGTCATTGCATGTTATCAAAAAAATACATCATTAAAAATTATATATTAAGCATTATTTATAATTATGACATTTATAATAATTACCATTTTATTTTTATTACCAAAATATGATTGATCTACCGAAAAAAATCGATGTGTCTCTATTTAGTATCCAAACGTTATTTCATATTAAAATAATAACAATAGCAGATAACAATTGACTTAATTGATTTCTGAGAGAATAGATGAGAAGATATCAACTTTTATTTTATAGTATAAATATATAATAGTATTTATTTTTATGGATATAGTGAACTTGGTACAAATGGAAATAAACAAAATATATTTTTTTTATAATAGTTTAAGATTTTTTCAGAATTTCACATTGGTGGTGAACAGTTCACCCCCATCTTGCAAAGAACAAATGACAAATCCACTATATTTCTATGTTTATTCCACTCTTGGAACAACCTGGAGATATGTATATAGAAATTGCTCACAACACACACATCACCTACCTAAATAGTTTATATTAATGTTTGGGTGAATACGTAGCTCTGTCCTCTGAAATCACAGTTAGTCATAAATGGACACGACATTCTGCCTAATTGTATATAAGTAAACCACAATACAACATCACAAATTCATATTCACAAGTCGACGACGCATCTCTCTTGGAGAATATTCAAACGTTAATACCGTGTAGGTACGAAACCTTGGAACTTATTGTCGAAACGTACTAACTTACTCAATTATAAGTCACAAAACTTGGAGATGTTAGTTTGTGCTCTAACGTAGATCTTGAATGACTTAATTAATAGCTTGTTTTCATTAGTAACTTAATTTTTTAGTCTAAACCTGATATTAGTAAATAAATAATTTAAAATAACGAGTAATTGGGCCTGCGACTACGCTCGAATAAACATAAAGGTTTTTTAATGAAATTTTAAGCACACAGCCTTGCATAAGTTCGTATGTTTTTGATCTTACTTATCGATTTAGATAAAACACTCTCATTATGAGAACGAACATCCCCTAACTAAAATTATATGTCCTACTCTTTAAACCGATACACAACAATACTAAGCATTATTGTTTGGAGGTAGCATATATGATGAGTGGGTGGTACCTTCTCAAACGGGTTTGTACAAAGGTCTACCACCGAGTATAAACAAAATCCGTTACAGTTTCATCATACCAAAAAAAATGCTAATTTATTTTAGTAACAGTTGGTAAATACTTCACAGCTAAACAAAGAAGTCTCTTGTTGAGAAGCAGGATCAAATAATAATAATAACGGGATTTAAAATTACGAAACGTGTAAAGGCTACCAATTTACATATTATTTTTAACGTTTCGTATTCAAGAGCGAATTCATTATAGTTTCCTCCCAGTCAACTTTAGCTTTGTATTCCTCTTTTGTCTGCGCACTAGAAACTACTGTTTATCAATAAAATCTTATAAACATGAACCTTATTGTTTTACTTTAAATTAAATCTGAAATTCAAGTTTTACTCAAGAAGGCTTTTGAGTTTATTCATAAGATTAAATTAACTATAAAGCTACCACCATGTGGACAGATCATACTGGGAGTAACTAAGAAGAAACACTGTAGTTGGATACTCTCTTAACCAATTAAGTGACATTGATTAATTAGAACAACAAGAACAAACAGATTTACAATAGTATGTTATCCTGAATTAAAATCAGTAAACACTTTACTATTCTCGCTTTTTACATATGTATATTTTTTCTATTAATTATTATTTTAAACGCAAGGTCTTCAGACCTTGTTTTAGTTTGAGTTTTTTTTATTTACTTTTACTGTATCAAAATAAAATTATCATTACTGTAAATAATCCTCTTTAATTACATCCCTTATACTCACTGTAAGCTATTATTACAAGAACTTGGGAACAACTCCTCTATGTAGAAAAAAGTTTCTATATCTGTAACTTTGCCTCAAAGTAATACCGTTAACATCAATAATATAATTACGGTATTACTTAGTATCATTACTATTTTCACGTCATCGGCTTACCTGGATGGAGAGCACCCGTCTGCTTCAATTCTCTCGGGAATCCTTGACTATACTACTTGAAAAGGTGTGCATAGCTCATTCTTTTTCTACATAATTTTATTTGGCAAAGCTTGTTAGTGAAAGCATCTTGGTTCTGCCCTTCGCTTCCTACTGAGCCTGCCTTGCAGAATGAGCTCACCAACCAGCACACCCCAAACTATAATATATAGCCCTTTTCATACTACACAATGAGAGGTCTTTGTCAATTGCCACTTTCAGGGAATGGAGCCGAGGCGCAAAAAAGTGTAACGCACTGTGTGCACGAGCGCATAATACTAGTGACGAGCGGGAGCAGCAGCAAAAGGAGTCATCCTTTAGCTGCCTGCTAAAGTTACTCATTTAGCGACTATCTATGTTAGCCTAAATTAGAAAGAGCCACCTATACACCCAGCGATCACTTAGTGAGGACGATTCGCCTCCACTTTCGCCAGGCCAACGGCAAGAGATCCCAGTTAATCCTCCTACCTTGGGACGGGGTTCATTTAACGAAAGTCCTTCTGAGCCTTGTATTAGCGAAAAACGTAACTCTCTTCCTACGTAACTAAACTGTGTAATAAAATTAAAAACATTAAATTTCAAAAAACAACTGTTAGAAGTTCTACGTCACAAGGAGTTTATTTTATGTGATTATAAAACGTATTATAAATTAGATATAGTAAAACATATTATAATTGTCTTGTTTACAGAAAAGTAACATATCGGTGAAGAGCGTATATTTTTTCAATGTTACTATATTCCTTATTGCCGTTTAGAGACAACTATGACGAGCAAATATTCAATCAAAATCATACGCATTCATGTTCAGAATGCACTGCTCTGCATATTGAATATCATGGAGCTCGTATAATGAACCGATCATGTTGGCCAAATATTATCAACAAGTTTCTAGGATACCTCAACACATATGTATAACGATACATGTTGTACATTGTACATACATAGGCCTAGTTTATAGATACTGTTGCATTGTCGCAATAAATGTTTTTATTATTATTTTATACCATAACATTTATTATAAAGATACTTTTTGTATTGCGGATGCAAGAGTGGGATACAAAAGGCCACTTGATGGTATTAAAGTCTGTTTGCTGAACCCCGCCGGTCCAATTACCCGCACTAATCCCGCGCAGCCGAGCAGCCGCGAGATAACCATTCGTAATCGACTTACCCGCGCTATTTAATATCGTGCTCAATGTCTCGGAATTTGCTTTCTGTTTGCGGTCCCTTATAAAAAGCTAAATCAATAATAATTACGAGGTAGGAAGATACTAATTATTTTAAAAAACAGTATCTTATATGTTTGTACAAAACTCGTGACTAATACAAACTATTCAGTTTAAGATCCTCAAAGCCCATAGAATTTTTTATTTTGTTTTTATTTAATTTAATTCAAGATATAAAAAGCTAAATTTCTATTAACATTTCTCAAAGCAATGAGCGGATCGAAAGTACTCGAAGCTCTCCACGCCGGAAATATCGAAACGAATATAAAATTCCTTAAATGGCTATGCATAGCAATTAGCCTGTTGCCATAGTGAGTTGCTTGTAGGCATCGACTGGTGAAATAGGCTATTGATTAAACGATGCCATCTCCCACCCCGGACAGGAACGCGAATCAATTCGGATGACACACTTTACCGAGATATTCGTCGAAGCGAATTTACCTGCGCAAGTTTAGCTGACATATCTAAAGCTAGCGATTTATTCGGAGACTTTTCAATTCGCTATGTTTGTGGAAACGGCTTACGGCCTTCACGGTATAAGCGAGTAAATAGATGTCGGGAAACCTATTCCCAGCGCTCGCACTCATTCAATTCAAACGTCTTTATAAAGTGTGAGCAATTATAGCGTAACCTACATTTGTTATGTGATGTTTTCAATAGTACTACGGGTATCTATGATATATGGTTTATATGATGATGTATGATATGTTCGCTATGTTCGCATAAATTGAACTTTCAAAACTACTTTGTCCAAATATACCGCTCTATGTCTCAGTTTGTTTTGTATTTTTTAAATGAGGATGTATTACTAATCAATATAAATTAATAATAAAGTTTGAACATAATAAATGAATAATAAACCATAGGTTAAGCCTTCCAGCCTCCTCGCCATTTAAGGAAAAACTTTGGAGTCTATTCCACCACTACATTGCGATTCAAAATATACAATACAACTTGTTGATAGTACTAAACCAGAAACCTCCATACTAGGAACAATAAAAGTAAAAAAGTTCAACTCAGTCGGATGAACTTTAATTCAAAGAATACAAACAAACTTTCATTTCATTTCATGTCATAATTATTTTATATTTATATTTTATTTCATTTATGTGTAAAAAGTACTTACCTACATTAAAAAAACCTACCTGCTTTACTAGCAAAGACAAGTTACATTAAATTCTTATCAGGTATCTGCGACTCCAAATAATAAAGAGGGAGTATCAAGTAAATGTCAAGCGACATGTTTACTTTCATATATATTGTTACAAAAATAATAATTCTACTCGAAAAAAAAACGAAAGACTATGATGAATTACCGTATAAAAATGAGATAACGCGTGGTACTATGTTCTTATTTATTCCCAAAGGTTTTAGCGTAATCTATTTGATGGTCTGTTTATTGAATTAAGAGTCGTCCTAACACTACATCGTGTACAGTTTACAGAACAATTCGATTATAACATGTTTTTAGAGCCTATATGTCCAAGTAACTAGAACATGTGTATATTAAACTCAAACTCAAAATTCAAACTCAAAACTTTATTCAACATAGAAGCATCTCACTTACTTATTGATGGTTAAATTAAACACTACCACCGGTTCGGAAAAAGGAACGCCCTGGCCTGAGAAGAACCGGCGTAAGAAACTGAGCGGGTCTTTCTTTTTTATTTGTCAAATTAAGTACATACATAATTGTATATGAATAGAAACAGCCAGGAGGCGATCGTTTCAGTCCCAAGGTGTGCTATCAAACATAAACTCACTAATTGTATAGTAACCTTTCGCACACAAGCGTTCTTTAACAATTTTTTTAAATTTGGCAACAGAAGCATTTTGAACGCTTTCTGGGATCCCGTTGTAGAAGCGTATACATTGCCCCACAAAAGAGTTACTGACTCTGTGCAGTCGTGTAACAGGAGTAACAAGATTGTGTTTGTTCCTTTGTATGTTATGAGAATCACATTTTTAAACACAAAGACGACCAAGTACAAGGGGAATTTCATATTTATGACTATAATTCAACTCGTTCTCATCAGTTAATAAAAACATTGTGAGGAAACCATCTCACGAACAATCTACAGATTAATTAAGTTCTGCCACATGTGTGTACACCAACTGCATTGGAGTCGCGAGACGGTGTAAACTACAAAATTTTTCCTCAAAAGATGAGTCGTAAGCCCAGCAGTAAGGCATTTATAGGCTGTTACTTAATTGCTCCTTACTTAATTTTTAAAAAAATACAGTCACTTCATATCACATGAAGCGATATCAAAAAGCATTTAAAAATGTATAATCCTTACATGTTTAATTTTTTTGTTTCATTCACATACACAGTATGAAGCTATCAAATCTTACATTAATATAAAGATATCAAAGTACGAGCTACTTTTATTCAGAAAGCTTTTTGCGACATGCAATTTGATATCTTATCGTACAAAAGAACCAGTTATAAAAATGTACATTTAATCTATCTTTATTAAGCAACCAACCCGTATCTGATCGTCCCTATTTTACAATTTTTAAGCTTTGTATAGGTTAAAGGTGAGGTCTACGAATTGAACGGAAGAACAGTTGATCAATATGAATTTATACTTCTACCACAGATTCTCTTGATTGACTTCATTGACTGACATCAATTGTGATATTGTTTTACTCTTACCTCAAAATTTATTTCAATTCCCAAAAAATCCCAAAAAATTACGTACAGAAAAAAGAAGGAAAAAGAATATTTAGACTTATGGCAAAATTATTTGGAGTAAATACATGTAACAAGTAGTTTTGTAGACGTAAAAAATATTTTTAGTCTTATCTAACTAGTGATTCTGGATACCGGAGGGCACACTTCTAGGTCAAAGTTAGAACAAGCAACAATAAAAGTAATATGCATAATTTCACCTTTATACCGCTTTCGTTAGTAAATTATATTGTGAACTGTACAAAGTAGGACCTGTTGAATGCGTAGGTTCTGTTCATTCGCGCTCCGCACCCCAGCCCGAGCGGCCGGGACTCGCCTTACAAATTGATCGCTCGGTTTCACCGGCACATATCTGTCTTCTGAGACTATTGTAAGAGATTTAATTTCAGCAAATCAAGGCGTGTCTTTATGAGGATTTATTGAATGATTCATAAGTAAATAATTTTAACATGTCTCTTTGTTTCAGGTTTTCGGAATGGTGAAGTGTCAAAAATAAGTGTAATAAAATGTCCTGTTTTAGTGGTATCGTATTAATTCCCGATTAAGTGAAGTGATAAAGTTTTTTTTCTATATTTTGGGGTGATTATGTGACTGGAAGTGAACGTTATACCGCCACCATGCTGCCCACAAACGTTATGTCCTTCATGAAGAAGGTAAGTTATATGATAGGTAGATATTAAAAATCATTTTGTTTATTTTGTAGCTCTATTATTATTTTATTCGCAAAACTCTATTATTCGTATATAATTTTCTACTACTGCCCTCTATGTCTACTTGAAAAAGAATTTGAAGCAATTGTTTATTTTACTAATTCTACATAATTTTATTAAAAAAATATGTTATTTTACGCTTGATAAAATATTTTGATATATATCATGTTTAATTTTCGATTGGAAATTAGGTCAATGTTAAAGATGAGTTCATTATCAATATACCGATATTTGAATATATCTACTGTGATATACGACTATATTCTGAATTTTGTGAATCAAATTTATATAATCTGTAAGATGATGTGCCATAAATAGGACCAAAGAACTGGTGGAATTATGGCAACAATTTTCAACTACATGCGATGCTAGTTATACTAATTAGTCATTTATAATATGAAAGATTTTATAAACGTAACTACAAATAGTCGGGATATGTTGTAATTTTTTTATCTTATTATATAATTGGGTTGTTATTAAATACCATTTAGCCTTTTTTATAATAAACAACTGCTTATAAATTTAACATTTTCTGATTCTAGTACTTAGGGGCACTTTTTTCAATCTATGTACATTATAAAAGGTCGATATATACATTAAACTACATACCGAGATTGATATTTTAAATAACAACTATTTATTTGGAAGTTAAAACAAAGTCCACGTTTTGCTTTATTTGTACATACCTATTTTATGAATAAAAATTGTTCAAAAGTACAATAAAGTTAACACCGATACTGATTTTAAAATAATATTTTTATATTGTTGCTAAAACAACCAATATAAAAATTCTTGATGAAATTGCAACAATGCTAAATATAGATTTCTCAGCTATACTTATTTTATATATACTTTTGACATTATGCTGTTAAACTTTTATTCGCCTGGAAAATGGCTGTAAGGTAATAATCTTAATATAGCGTTAAATCGAAGAGATGACGAGAATCCCAGCCTTTCCGTAGCCTTGGTAATGAGATAATAAGTAGATTAGGTAGGTAAAAATAATTGCTTAATACAGAACATTTTGCTCCGATATATTAACATGAAATACCATTTAGTTACTGTAACTACTCAATTTAAATGCAATTGTAAGCAAAGAATCGATCTCGGATATCTAAATAGTTATATTGTTCTTGAGTGGCTACTTGATTGGACTGTTAGTTTGTCGGTTAACATTTTGTTTTACATTCTTTATAAATAAAGAGAAGAACAAACCAAAAACAAGAAGTTTCAAATTCGAATTAAATATTTAAAGGAAATGTAAAAACGCGCCTCATTAGGACGTCGTTTCCCCGATTCTAAAGAGGGAAAATTCGAGCTAGTTTATGCATCGTTAATTTTTATAAAGATCAAGAAAAACAACAAGAATATAATTCGATATCAAAGAGGGTTTTCGTAATTTTTTCTCTCTATTTCGTATTTTATCTTTTTCAAATAAGATAATAAAATATTTTTAATTACAAAGTTAACTAGAAACTTAATTTCGTAATTATAAATCATAAATTCACACAAGATTATGATTATTAAAAGTTTTAATAGTTTTAATAAACACTTTTTACATTTTCAATTAGTATATCAGACACCTTTTATCTTTTAATTTGTTTAATCATTAGAGCACCTTATGATTAACTTGCTCACATTCGTAAATATATTCGTAAATAGCATACATATATGTAAATACATCCGATGGCAGAACTGCTTTTAATGTAATGTTTTATCGTTCACAAAGCACGTAATGCGGAGGCTGATAAAAACTTATATCGTTTTTTCGACGCTTCATCCCCGAACGCGGCTGTTGTTTTATTTGTGGATTTTCCGCATTAACATAACGCCGTATAATGTAGGTATGTATGCATCATCATTGAGGATTAAGATTCCACTTTTTGTCTTATAAAAATTATCGAGCCTAAAGGATGTTTTCCCTTATATAAATTTAATTGGGATTATTTCATTCTGGTTGAGACTATTATACTATACACTTAACTGATAAGAAAGCGGTGAGATGTGTTCTTGATTTTTTGATTTATATGCCGTTGACTGTTGAGAAGTTACTTCATCTGGAGCCAATCAAGATGGCGAAGAAATCGCGCTTATATGAAAATGCAATGTCATCGGAACTGAAACTACCTATATGTAAAATCTCAACTCCGTAGTATAATGCAGCTTGTTCTAATTCAGCCTTCTAGATTTGACCTAAACAAACAAACATTGCAAGTTAAAAAAATACTTTTATAAAAGGGTGAAAAAATAAAATATAATTCATCATCATTTATTTAATCTTATAAAGAACGATCTGTTTCCTGCGACTACATCATACAATGTTTTGTTACCCGTCTCTTAATTTATACGCCATTTTTATCCAGGTTCCAGGATATCGCTGTGTCAACTATCTCTACAATTGGTCTATTGATTTAGACGTGATATTCATATTTGTTAGTCGATTAGTTAATATTTGCCTGATAAAATATACCACGCTTATTAATGATTTTTATTATAAATTGTATGTAACGTAAATACGACTTCAGTACGAGCTCGCTATTATTTTATTATTTGTATAGAAGTTTAACGTTAGCGAATTCAGCGAAGACAATTTGTAGAACATAAATGGAAATGAAGATATTAAATTCTTCAGCGAAGAGACGGAAGTCAAGAATTCAGACTCTTGTTTTAGTTATTGTCACCATATTTGCCTTTCATGTTCTGAATGATGCACTTGTATCTTATTTGAATAAGAACATTTAAGAACTAAAATCGTATCTTCAGTAATTAATTATAATTGCAAAATATAACATCCGTAATACAAAATCAATAAAAATATATTTTTTAATTGATGGCTGAGTAATAAAATGAAATGAAACGTAAATTGAATACAGAATAAGAGATTCATTCATTCTAAATCCTGGTTGACATTTGCCATTCCACTAGTTTTGAATTTGTAAAGAATATCAAAGCTTTCATTAGCATTTAAATTTGCTGTTTTTATTCATATAAATAGATATATCTTAAAAAAATTACTTCAATTTTATTTTATAATGATATAAAGTTAAGAATATTTTTATTTTTTATTTTTGACGACAGACTGTATTTATTTCATTAATTATGTTTCATTTATTTTTTTATACAGAAATTAAAAGAAACATAATTAATGTAATTGTAACAATAGAACTATAATTATATCAATTCATTTAAATACTTTTTGGTATACCTGAAGAACAATTACGAGTATATTACGGTAAAACAGAGCGCCTAGACAAAATACATATATTAATTCAAATATTGAACAATTGATGAGATAAAATTAATTTTAAAGTATGAAATCGTAAATAATCTTAATGCCGCGAAGTCAGAGCGGAACACTAGTGGTTTTAAAAACATTTACAACGTTCGCTTATCGGGTTGCGAGGAAACATGCTAGCTGCTAGCGCTTCCTGCGATCGTTAACGCTCCACCGAGTGGAAACGTCGATCTCTTCTTCACGTTATGTCTACATGTTCATAATACTTATGTATATATAATTCTGTTACATTTAATTAAATAAATAAATATGTGACGGTAATTTTAGCATGGTAATTATCTTTGACGACAATGTTGTTTAGTTTCTAAAGTTTGTTTGCCTTGCATAGCAAATTATCAAATTCCGGCCCATAAACTATCCCTACCTTTTATAGGTCACTCCGTTGCTGTTGCGGTAAAAAAGACAAACCAACAAACTATATTTATTTATAGGTATTTTGTTGGACAAGATAAAATTTAATTACATATACGTATCTCATCATCTCATCTCAGTAAATAACTAAAATTAAATTCCATAGTCTTATAAAGATTTATGTTATTGTTTTATTAGTAACGATTTTTGACCCCTTGATCTTCATTAATTATGAGCAATATTAAAGAGTTTTTAAAAGGAGGCATAGACAAGAGTTATCTTTAACTTTTGTATTGTAGTTTTTGAATATAGTAAAATAAATTTCGCAACAGATTTCGAGCCATGTTGCATCGAATTTATTTGTTTTCGGTAGGATCTACCATATCAACGTTCGATTATATCGAACCCCTTTTTTATAAAATTGGAAATGTTACTAATTGAAAGACGTACCATAGTGGTATTGCTCTTAGTGTTTGTTATAGTATAATAATACAATTCTGTCTGATAATAATGTCTGCTTGCCAGCTCCCTAACTACTGATAAAATTTATGATAGTTATCTATACGTGACAAAAATATAAATTATGAATGGTTTCATTAGCTATATTATGACCAATATATACGTCACTGAAGGTAGTATAATTTAACAAGGCTATAACATGTCATGCAAACATAGTAAAATATTTATAACAATTACACACGCCAAAGATTCTCAAATAAATAAAGGCGTATTTCGCTCTTAATATTTTAGTTTATATTTCATCTTTCAAACTATGTGTCGGACCACAAAATAACCAAAAACTGTGATCAGAAACACTTGTAGCACGTCCGTAGACAAATTCGTAGACGATGGTTTGAATTTAATTAACAAATTTATCTAAGTAAATTACCTACTTAGTTTATTTTACTGTGATTAAAAAAACATTAATTTGCTAAATTACTAAATATTTATATAAAAAGCGACTAGGATGCATCGTTACCCATATGTATAAAATATTATTTAAAACAAAGTCTGCACTTTTGAAAAGCTATCTGCTACGTGCTAAAAGGCGGGCGCGACAAACTTAGAAAAACTCTTACAATTGACGGAGCTTTGAAAAAACATTGTGTTTTATTTAAAAAGACTGTTATGATATTTTTTAACAGTCCGTGCAGCAATATTGTTGTCATAATGTTTGAGATCTCAAGGGCTCAATCTTTTGAAATTATTAAATTCAGACTGTCGTATCTAAATTTTGATAAAGTTTATTTTACACAAAAATGTTGATTAAAGAAACGGAATAAAATTTAAATGTAATTTCTTTATTAAATAGACTGGAGCGTGAACACTCGAACAAATTAAAAATTTCATAGTTAGATTGCCAATTCTCTCCGATTGTAAAAATATTCAATCATTTGTCAAGTGAAACTTACCGTCGGCGCCGGCGGTGCTTAAGTAGAACAACGTGCTTACGGCTAAATTGTTTAGATTATTATTAGAAAAGTTTTATGAAGTTAGGTACGTCATGGAACTCATGGGAAGTCATGGATTATTATCTAGTAACTAAATTAATTACTTTTTATTTTATACTTAATTATTAAATATAGTCTTATTCTTTTAAAACTCATTTAATATATTCTTTTTTATTTTTTCTTTATTATCTAAACTGCACAACCTTTTACTTTTATCACTTGATGGTAGGACTTGCAAGCCGGTCTGCATCACCACCACTCGTCAGCCATTGTACCGTCCATTCCGGTTTTAAGGGCGAGTGAGCCAGATTAACTAAAGGTTCAAAGGACACGACGTATTTGCGACGACACTTACCGCCCTATTTACTCGTCAGCCTATCAATATCAAATAAAAAATCTCACAAATATACAAACATTTTGTCACAAAGGATACTAGGAAAAGATCGATATTAGCGATAATGCCATTTATGCACGCTATTGTTAATCCTGTACTTTGATGATTTATCTATTTGTGTGCAATTCAGCATATGAATTACTCAATAAATAAATGGCTACCATTTTTATTTTAAAAGCTAAGCTTCAATATTACTAAAAATTTACAAACAGTTAATTTGATGTCTAAAACAAAAATTCAGCTAAGCATTTTATTTTTATATTTACCATTCGCATTCGTCCAAAACATCAAAGCAGTGTAGTTTGCACAAAAATTATAATAAATATCTTCAAAGCATTACTGTAATAAATAATCATCCTCGTGCTGCATTTTAGAACATATTTTCTTTAATTCGTACGGAACAATAAATAAGAAAAATGTCTTTTGCGTTTGTACTTTAATATCGCTGACACTTTGTAAGAAATCTTGACTGAATTTAAAAGAAATTATTCTTTTAACTTGTGTTATATATGTCACCGTAGAATTGTAAATACCGTTAGATTGTAATCTATGTCGCGGGATTGTGAATTGTCGAAAGATTGTGAACCGTAATGTACTGCTTACAATTTAACGCATTATTTTTCGGTAGATCATAATCTATCAAAGTACGTAATTTAAGTTAAATTATAAACACTAACCTGACCGAAATATCATAAACTTTGTTAATTCCGTTAGATCTACCTCGCGAGATTGTTAGCTGTCAAACGATGTGAACGGTGATACAATTTACAATAAAAATTTCGATAATTAAACGTATAATCTTTCGGTTTCTGATAAATTATGACTACCGAAAATAATACCTTAAATTAATGCATTATGTTACAGTTCACAATCGATCAATAGTTTATAATTTTACGGCGACCTAAATCAAATAATAACATGTCACGACATTAGTCTAAATTTAAAGCGGGTGAAATATTATTATAATATATATATAAAATTAATGTAGGTATATTGGTTTAATAGTTTTCTCAATTTTGTTTTACAAAAAAAAAAAGTCTATTCATTTATTAGTATAGATGTTGTATTCGTGTTATTTTTAATGTTAAAAATAAAAAATCTATATACTCGAAGACTTACTAATATTTACATTTAGATCTACATTTAGAATCTATTTAGAACTCAATTAAGCGCAAGGTTTCACATCGCCAGGTGCCCGTTATCGATGTTCTATAGAGGTTTATCGTCTCGATTTTATTTGCTGTAAAGACACAAGTAAATAAAAAATACATCGAGAAACTTCTGTGTCATATTCTACCAATCAGCATCGGCAAAAGTTCAAGGTCTAAAGACAAAGAAATGATAACTGAAGCTTTTTAGACCAATTTTTTTTAATCATAATATATTATTTCGGTCGAATTTAGTAAGACAGACTTATAACAAATGGAAATTTTACGAAGTATAATCATGAAAATTTAAATTTAATTTAACATTTCTTACGACAAACAAAGCAATTTATAATACAAACGCGAAGTTTGTTTGACGAATTCTAAGGCAGAAGTTTTTTTTTTTACCTTAAATAAAATGGATTATTCTTTTAAACAAAGCAACGATAAGTTTTTAATTTTTAGTCTAAATTCTTTACAAATTATGACAAAAAAATGTAGCATTCATACCATACGAAATGCAAATTAATAAATAAATATAAGCAGCACATGGGGGTTAAATGTGTGAAAAGATCATAGCAGAATTTTACGGAAGGCCCTCTGGTCAATTTCAATTCAACTTAGGAATGGTACCGGTCCTTAAGAAACTTGACGTACTGTCCTTGTTAGCACTGAAACAAGATGATATGGTTACACCTCATTACTTGCCCCTGAATGCTATAGGTGAAAATAAAATCATTATTCGACTTGGTGAAACCACTCTCACGTTATTTTACAGATATTATTAACAATAGAATATATTTTTATAATAATTCATTATTTTTAGATTCAATTCAAATTTGAATATAATCGCATACATAAAAACTGCATGTGTATAACATGTGCTACAAAATAACTACATGCCATTATGTTACAAGTCCAGACTAAGAAAAAACATCGATTGTGTGGTATAACAACTTTTGTTAAGTTTTTTACAGAAGTATTTTTGGATGATTTCCATAATTTGGTCAAAATAGTATATCCTATCATTGCAATTATTTACCGATCGGTAAAAGCTACAAGACAAGGACAAAGGACAAGGTTACAAGACTTACTCGGTAAAGTCAAGTAAATTAACTTCCAGTTTTCGTAATACGGATCAAAATCTAATTAAAGATTTACAAATCTGACTAAGTGCTAAACGCTCATTTGTCGCCTATTGCGTCATCGACAGCCTCGACGAATGACTATTCAAATCAATAAATCGGACTTTGATCACGTCCCCGCTAATGAGGTTACCTTAACACAAGGCATCCACCATTCTTCTACGAATAGCCGCAGGAGGGAGAAATTCTCTCATCCCTGCCTTTTCAGCGGAATCTGAGAAGTCCAACAGTCACTCCTAAAAATAGAAAAAAGCCAAGAGCGAACAAAAATCCCTGAAGCTGAGTCTCTTACCGACTTACTGTAGCAAAAATAGAAGAGTGCCGGGATTGCCCTATATCTCCATCATCGAATCGCACACCAGCTACCATTTAGTCTCATTTTAGCTCTCTCTCAGACGGGCTATAGCAAGTGGTGGTCAAGCTACCCCATTATAATGCATGCAACTGATCCGGTTTTTCTTACGTTTTTTATCAAGGAAAGCACGATATTTATGTATATTCACGAAATTAACTAAGATAAACTAAGAATCAATGGATGCTCGAATTATTAAAATACATATCGTCGGTTATGTATGTATCTTATACTATTGAACATAAAATTCATTTTAATATTCTACTACGTGTTTGTATGGTAATCATATACGAGATAAGGCAAGGAAAAAATTACATCGAAAATTTTAATCTGTTTCGGAAGATAAGTAGGTACTTTTTACAAAAGGTAAAAAAGTCGTGTGAGCCATTATATTATTTTCGAGATGGTAAAACATAAAAGAAAAGATTAAGTAAGATTCAAGCAGTTTGTGAAAAATATAATGAATGAAATTGTTTCTTAACGTGTCGTAATATTGAAAGCAATATATTTTACAGTAAGATATAATTATTCTCTTTTGAATTGCTGTTAATAACTTTACATAACGGTTTGGTCATTATATAAAATTTAATTAAACCTTGAGCTTCGGTCCTTTATTTTATTTGACTTCTTTCATAAAGAGACCCATATTGAAATGAAATATTGATTTATAATTCATCATTTAATATACTTTATCATAATTGACATAACATTGAATGAACTACATGTTTTATTTTTAATTGCGAATTAATTTTGGCCTGGTATAATATAGTGCTCGAGTGTGTGTCCAAAGGTGCACTCACTATTCCACGACAGTTTGTGACATCAGAGGTTATTAACACTTCCAACTTCCTAACTTCGAGCTGCTACTGAGAAATTCTTGACTCATAAACCGAAAACCATTTTACCGGTTCGACCCGGACATTACACCTAAGACGTCGAACTATTTCTAAAAACTATCAGGAACTGTACAACTTTTCTGCATGCTAACAGAACTCACGTTCAATTTTGATCTGCTGGACAATGATCTGCTAAGTTTTCACAAGACGTCGAGACCAACAAGGCACTCATGATATTAATTATAATTTTTAACAAAAGGATATTTAATACTGTACGTTATTACACTACAGCACGATTCGATATAAGTTTTATTTTGCTAGGGATATCTTATAATATTAATTAAATATCTGCATAAAAATTTCCACATTCTATAAAACTGGTATTAATTGGGCTATTCGCCATTGCCTTTCTTCTTCTTCTTGTCTTTCTTATTATTTCTTAAATTTTGCAAAAGCTACATGGATAAACTTTATTTATTATGTTAAGCATACATTTAAATATAAATACGAATATCCTTACTTAACGTTTTGGAATTTTCTTTGAGTATATATATAGCTGTTTTATTTTTTTTTAAAAACGAATGTATCCTATAGGTTTATAGGTTTTCTCGAGCGTCAATAACTCTTTCACTTTGACCTTTCAGAAATACTGAATAGCAATACTCAATGACGCATCTCGATGAGTTGGATATAAAAGGCATAGTGACGGCGAGAAGTTCAACACTTAAAATAGTTCGAGTGTACACATCTATACGATTAAAGTGTCCTAAGAGTCATTTCGTGTGGTGGCTATAACGATCAATGGCAAAACGGGGTCATTAAATAAAGACTCAAGTACAGAATATTGTATAGGTCATATATAAAATCTATTTAATTAATGGCATCACGAAACGGGAAGATCTGTAATACCATAAACTTGTACTACAAATCTTAAGTGTCTTAAGTTTCTATGTTAAAGTAAGAATGATTCTAACTAGACGTACTTTGTATATGAATTGTCTATGCATATCAACCACAGACCATAAAGATAAAAGTTAGGCTTCCATTCGCATGATGGTCTTATATATCAGATAGAGTTACTGGTTATAACGATTTTTTCAGACTTTTTACACATACATGAGTTAATATAATACAAAAGAGTTCATAATTTTATTTCCTGTGTTTGTCAACAGACTTTCTTTTTTTTTTTTGTTATGTAGTAATATACATTCACTTGGTGGTGGAGCTTTGTACAAATCCAACTAAGTAGGTACCTCATCATTAATTATACTGGTTCACTGACCCTTCAAATTAGAACACAACAAAACTTTATATTGTTTACTCTACGAACTAATTGCTGGGTACCCAGACTGATTTGCATAAAGCTACGAAGAAAAAAATATACTGATTCATATTATAAAAGATTCACTAAAGAATCTGTATAAAAACGACATAAAATGTAATTTTCTTTACATTTGCAAATAAACATTAACGGTACATTCATACGTACGCCATTACCATAACAATATTAAACGTACAAATACGTAATGCAGTCGAGCACGCGTATTGTATCCGAGCTGGGTTTTCCACAAACACTTGTTTTCATTCAAAAATAAGTAAATAAATATATTTAAGACAAATTGAGAGCCACGAAAATTATAAAACGCGCGAACGTAGAAAGCATACTCGGTGGTAGTCGGTTTTGTGCAAGCCCATCTGGATTGGTACCATCTACTCATCAGATATTCTGCCGCCAAGCAGCAATATTTGATATTTTTGAGTTCCGGTTTGAAGGACGAGTGCGCCAGTGTAACTACAGGCACAATGGACATAAGATCTCAGTTCCCAAGGTTGTTGGCGCATTGGTGAAGTTGTATGGTGGGGTGATTAATATTTCTAATAGCGCCAATGTCTATGGGCGGTGGTGATCACTTAACATCAGGTGGCCCATTTGCCGGTCGCTTTTTTTCTTCCTTACTATCATAATTCCAATTTTCTGAGCCAAAAAATATAATATAAGATTTTATACTTTTACCTTTAGTCATAGAATGTGATTCATATAATCATTATTAAAGATATGTTGTACTCATGTTTATAATGTTTCAATAATCTGTATATGATGAATTATTAATGTACAAATTAGTGTTGTTTTAATAAACAATACTAATTTGTACATTAATAATTAATAATACGACTATTATTATATTATACATTCTCATTTTTATAATATAATATTATTGTAGTCGTGATAGCTTATTGTTTAGATGACGTGAACTTTAATCGATAATTCCGAGTTCGAACCCGGCCAAGGACCACAGAATTTTAATGTGCTTTATTTGTGTTTAATATTGATTTCGTGGTGCAATAAAAACTGTGGAAACCTACCTGCGGCGGATGATAGTCTGTCACATTTACTAACCAAACTATTGGAAAAACGTGGTGGAGTTATATCCAAACCTTCTCCTCAAAAAGAAGAGGAAGCTTTAACCCAGCAGTTTACTTTACTTTTTATTATTATTTATCAATTGACAAAATCCGAAAAACAGCGCGTAAATAAGCGCTCTTAACGAGAGCAGAAATGTAAATTTATGCGGAGTTGTCTAATCAACGCCTGAATTTACTGAACAAATTCATCAATGTACGGTTAATCCAGACCTGTCAACTCCCCTTAGGCCAGCCATTTCGATGTTAAAGGGTAATTTAATCGTAAAAGAGTAAAATCACAACGAATTAAACCTCTTTTGTATTGAATAGGTTCACATTATTTGACTTTAGACACCTGCCCTTAAAAATCTTTCATAAATAAGTATAATTTGAATTCATATGATATTTAACTATTACATTATTTTGAAAATTAAAAGATGCAAGAACATTTTAATTACCTACATATTTAGATATACTGTAGAATTTACATATAATTAATATATCATTTGCTTATCTTAGTCTCTTTCAAA
This sequence comes from Vanessa tameamea, assembly GCF_037043105.1. Lineage (NCBI taxonomy): Eukaryota > Metazoa > Arthropoda > Insecta > Lepidoptera > Nymphalidae > Vanessa > Vanessa tameamea. The sequence goes on along the minus strand of NC_087324.1, from coordinate 5,986,805 downwards.
ATAATTGAATTATTACTTTGCAATTTATTTTTTATTTTGTCATTGGCTTTTGTGAAAAGTATACTTCATATTTCATTTAATAAATATTTACTATATAACATAATTGTATAAATGCATGAGCCAGTGTCCTACGTTATTGCAATACATTGCCGTGTCGCTATAAGTGTAGGGACTTGTTTTCGATTAAATGAAACTATTCACATACTATTAACCCGCCCAGCTTCGCACAAGTGCAATTTGTGTTACAAATAATAGGATATGACATAAGTAAAATCCCTATAGCACTGAGCCATAATATATTTTTTTACCAGTGAATAGAAATTTAGAATAGCATCATTCGTTCCGGAAATTTAGTTTTTTTGTATGTAGCTACATACACACAAACAAATTTTACGTCTTAATAATAATTAGTTTTCGGGTTCGTTAATTGTCGGATATTAGGCAAAAAAGTAACCTTCCATGAAGTTCAAGTTCATTCCAAATTTTTCATACTTATTTGACATATTTTGGACATTTTACACAATATCTTTATAGCTTAAAGTCTTTGTGTTATTCTGATGTATAACCTACATTATTGTAGTTTCATTAAAATCCATACTGTATTTTTTGTGTGAAAGAGACTTTCACATACATACATATATGATTATAAATAGTAGGATAAGAGGCAATAAAACTTCCGGTCACAGCACAAATGTCTTAAGATTTATCATGATTTATTTTAAATCCATAAGATAATGGCATACTTTTTGCACAGTTGTCGTAAAAGCGTATTTACGCTTTTAACCTTCATGAAAAACATGCTAAGATGAGCTTACTTTGAGAATTTGAAGGTTGAATATAAATGTTTAGTAGACCCTGAGTACTACAATATCGCAGAAAAGTCTTTCTTAAGGATCCCATGTAAGATCGTTTTTTATCTTGAACTTTAAATGAATGTTTTACATATTTTTACAAATTTCAAAATTTAAATTTAAATATTTCGATTTATTAATAATATAAAGTCAAATTTGTTTCTTTGATACAATTCTAATTTATTTTTTTCACTGGACGAAAACTACATTATTTCCAAAAACTTTAGAATTTTAAAATTATATTCACATCAAATCATTTTCTTTATTAATGAATTGCACCCGTTCATAGTCAGGGTGGGTCACTAATGGTAGATTAAGGTCTCGGACACCTCCTATGAAAATCATTTACTTGTATATTTATCTTATTTTTTAGCCGAGTGATCCAAAAGAATCACCCATGTCAATTTATTGTTATTATACCAGAAGACTTATTACTACATTCATTAATATATAAACGGCGCAACAACTTGTATGATAGCGAGAACCAAATATCAGTAAAAGTATTCCCAGAGAGGATTTGTATCGGTAAGGTTGTCGTTAAATTCAGCCAGATTCTTTCTATGCAGCTTACACACTGCACAGACTTCGACTAAAGTGAATAAGGACCAGCGCGTAATAGGTAGTTAAGGATGCTCATCAGATATTCTACCGCCAACAATATTACTTAGTATTGTTGTGTTCCAGTTTGAAGGATGAGTGACCCAATGTAACTACAGGTACAAGGGACATAACATCTTAACTTCCAAGGTTGGTGGCGTATTGGCGATATTTGGAATGGTTAATATTTCTTACTATTGGTCTAGAGCCTATTGGCCTAGACGGTGGTCATCATCAAGTGTTATTAAAGATATAAGTTTTATACGTCATGTTTCTGAACCAACCGTGTAGCCATTTTATTATAGACGAAAACTAAATATTAACAACAGCACTCGATTTCACGTACAGAAATATTTAATAAGTTGTAACAGTTTTTCATGCTGTGTGTGTGTGTGTCTCTTTGTTACTAGTTTTTCAGCGGGAACGAAAAAATTCATAACAGTAGAAGCATCTACTTTATTATTAAATTTGTAGGTTTAAAAAAATATATATAATTTTAAATACGCAAAACATCAGTGTAAGTCCTACTACCTACCTACTAACCTCCCGTGCCTCGGAAAACACGTTGTCACGTAAACCGTTGATCCTGCGCTTGATCTCTTCCCAGTCGCGTCGGTTTGCAAAAATTTATATATATTAAATAAAAAAAAATTGTTATAGATCATATTATAATATGGGTGGAAATACAAACAGATATAAATTCATATTTGTTGTATAGAATATGTACTTTCTCCACTCTCATTTTACACATTCAGCTTGACCCTTTATTTTGTCATTTAAAATTACTATAAATACGTATAATACTATAAAGTATTAGTGTGAAAACAAATACCTACTTCAGATTCACCAGTACTTTCAGCGTAATGTATAACTCCAAGAAAAAAATTAAGTTATGAAACGACCAAGCTATTGAAGATTAATCTATATATATATTGGAAAACGAACTTATTAATCTGATTTGGTATATGAAATGTTTTAAAACTATTTTGTTAAAACCACAATTTATTTTTCGCCATCTGCTGTACACGTGTCAAATTAAAAACCGCTGAATAAATTTTAATGAAATGGCTACGGCTCAGTGAGAGATTATATTCTATGTGATTACATATAACAGCTTACATATCGCATAAAACGAAAATGTACGTGGGTGACAACCCAATTAAATTTTAATCTAATTAAACTGTATAACTAACTTTTTTCATAGTTAATGCCTCATTTTTTTAAATAGCAACACAAATTCGATGAAAAAACAAGCTTCCACTACTTCAATATAAATTTAGTCCCTCTAAATTTATATTGATGTATTTTCGTATTCTGATTTTGTCGTTTTGTCGTTACCTGTTTTGTGTGTTAATCAAATAAAATCAAAAGGTTTGCTCAAAGTCCATATGAATGTAAAAATAAACTTATCGTATGTTTTCTACGGTATTTAACTTAATATATTCTATTAATTTAGACGTTTAATAAAAAACTGGAAATAAATGAAACATAAAGATGGAAAAACTACTTAATGTCAATCGAAATAAACGAAAGATACTATAAAGGCACAGATAATACTCTAGTCAATAATTGTAGTTTTGATAAAAAAAAATAATAATGAAATTACAATATATATTTAAGGTTGGTATAGATATAATAATCTATTGTAATACATAGACTTTATTATGCAATTTTACAGATTTATTAATTTAAAAGGCAAGTTATTTAACTTGCTTAGCTTGCTTGCTTGCTTGCGCACATTACACGAATTTTACCCAGTTGTCCTTACGATAAATTCTACATATGAATAATTTATTCTAATTCTATGAGGGATTATATTATATAAAATCTTATGCTTAATTATAGTATATTTTATTAATTCTGAGGCTGTAATTACTGAAATAATACATTTAATTCTAAAAATAATATCCCAAATCTCATTTTTAATAAAAACATAAAATTTAGGCATTTAATAACCAAGGTAAATAATACTGATGAATTTTAATTTCAAAATAATGAACGGTTGGCTTAATTTAGCTTTTCGGAATATTTCGTGAAGTCAATTCTATCGTAGAACTACTGAGGTTTAAATTTTATAGTCTTCAGGACAATAAAGATAATCTTGCTCAGAGTAATGGATGGGTAGAGCTGCGAAACAGAAATATATAGCGTGTTTACTTACATTAAATTCTATCTTTTTTAAACAGCGGTATGATTAAAATTCAAGGCTTTATTTCAATGAAGAAATTTCGGAGCTTAACTCATTGCTTAAGTTCCGTTTTTGGTTATTTTCGCTATTTATAAGAGCCATTAGCATTTTAGTCAAAGTACGTTTAGGGATAACAGAAGAAAGTATATTTATATTCATATTCCATGAGTATTTAGTGCCACGTTGACAATAATATATAAGAAAATATTGTTACAGTGACATTAAAAAAAGTAATAATATGTTACCGTAAAAACAAAAAAAAAATTGATTAGTAACTAATTTTAAAGTAATATGCATATTCCAATGAGTTTTTTAATATAGAAATATTATTAAATACATTTGTGGTTTAAAAAATAACAAACATCTTCGTGATAGAATGTTTCATTTCTGAACTGAACTCCTGAATGCAATACAGTATACCGCCTGCTGTGGTTTATAATATAACATTATTTTTACACATTTAGCCCAAAAACAGTTAGCGTAAGTTGGACAATGAGACAACTAACACATCATTATCGTGATTTTATATTGTTTTAGTGATTCATTTGATAAATACTAGATTTATTCTAAATTCAAACAATACAAAAAAAAACTATTATAATATAATATTTTTTTAACACAAAAATATATTAAATGCTGAAAAATAGAAATATAAATAAGAACATATTATAACATCATACATACAAGCGTACAATATCGTTAAATATTAATGATATAGCGAAGAAACATATTTGTAAAACGTTGACAGTTCGCAAGTAAATTTAGGAAAAGGTGGTACTAGTTTAATTGATTTCTTCGAGTGTCAGATTATTCTTGGACATAACCATGGGAAGAGGTAGCTAGCAAAGTTTTGGAACATTGATGGCTGGAAAAAGACAAAAGGGAATACTCGCTACCGGTGGACTTGTTGATATTTAATTGTCTGCCTTAAACAAAGAACGGTTGAAATAAAAACGGATTTATTTATTGTTCGGAGACCGACGAAGCCCACTGTGATGATAAAAAAGGACAATGAACCTGTGAACAATAATTCACAGCATCGGCTATCTTTGAGACGAAATATATTTATATAGATAAATACATTTTCTTGTAATATATTTTGTACAATATTGCATGCTGTGTTCTTCTTTAAGTAATTGTGACACTTCAAATATAATTTTACTTTTGTTTTATTATATTATTTTAATCAGTGCACACATTCTTGGAGAACCAAATAAAATAAAATAAATAAATAAATTAATAAAAATTAAACATTTTCTATCCGTTGAAATTTAATTTGAACTTTTCATTATTCTTTACCAATCACTTCCTTAATACCTAATACCCTAATAATTGAACGAAATACAAGATAATCACAGCAACGCGTGGCCGGGTCTGCTAGTATATATAGCATTATACAATAATTAGACCGATATGTAATTCCAATTTAAGAGAAATATAAGGTTTTATGATTGTCATCGTAATATCTTGTCGATTAAGATCTCGATCAATATATAGTATGTGCTCCGAATGCGATCAAATTATACGTTCGGCCCCGTAGCCACATAGATGAGAGGCTCAGCGGATATACGTTCTGCTTAGCCCCACTATAAACATTTTTACTTTATAACACGAACGTGCCTGTCAATAAGGACTTTTATGTAATATTGTAATGTTCTTTCTCATTCCTTTGAATTCAGTTCTAAGCTTATTTTTTTGGTATATATTTTACAATATAATGTATTTAGCGCTTTTGTTGTGTTTTACATTTACTGCCGTGGTAATAGAGTATCAACGTGTTATGCGATTTGTATACAAACATTATTTGAAAATCGTCTATGTCTAAAATCAAATAAAAATCCTCAGCGCTTGGTTTTGATACTTTTTTACGACTTATGTAACTTTGATAAATTATAATAATGATATATATATACAATAAAAACCAATTAATGCAATTTTTTAATTATCTCAACAATGAGGCGGAGCGAAACATCAGACTACATCACGATTTTAATGGTAGATTGATATCTAGGGGCGGAGCTCTAGCGGATCACGCGTGGGTGTGCTTACGTAACATTGATATGCTATTATTATTCAATATTTTAACTTTTTCTAGACTTATAGTACCTTCATATCTTTCTATTTATAAACTACTTTACTTTACTTGAGAAATTGTATCGATATAAAAATGAATATGACAAACAAAAATTAGGAATAACTCGCTAATGTTTATTAACGTTTTTTAAAACAAAAGCGATTGCTGAAAACGGTTATCAATCACTTTAATTAGTGAGGTTATAGATAGTTCAGTGGTTAACAATAACTATGTATATAAAAATAATTATAGTATAATGACACATAACTATGGCGTGTATGTTCAAGAATTCATCGTCAATATTTTATTGAAGTTAAACCGCAGTGTCATTAATCAATCCAAGCAGTAAAATTATAACATGTTTTTTAGTTTTTATAGAGCATATTATTATCAAATAAGCTACAAAATCCATTAACACGTTAAGCAAAAATCTAGAAAATAACTGGTTATTTTGGGATATTACAATTAAGTATTTTATTTTTGTTAACTGACGATGTTTTGTATATTCACAATAATATATACCTTTTTGCAAGAAACGGTGACAATTTTTGTATAGACACGAGGAGCAAAAAAGTAATAACACCTAGTTTCCCACTTCGCAAAGTTAACATTTAACAGTTACATCCTTCTTGGGGCACGGTATTCGTTTCTATAATAAGATTCCACAGTTATTTTTAACTTCGCCTATTAAAAATTTAAAGGTCTTGTCAAAAACATATTGATAAGGCATATTATTCAAAACATAATTATATTAATGAAAACAAGTGGACGTAAGATTTGTTCATTTCTCGGCAGGATAACTTTAGCAATTAAAATGGTGGAAAATAATACCTAATGAGTTTCTTTTCTTTATAGCATAGATTGGCGTACGAATATATGGGCCACCTGATGGTAAGTGGTCACCAACGCCTATAGACAATGGCGCTGTAAGAAATATTAACCATTCCTTACATTCGCCAATGTGCCACCACACTTGGGAACTACGATCCCTTGCGCTTGTAGTTCACCAGGTTCACTCACCCTTCAAACCGGAACACAACAATACTGAGTAATGTCGTTTGGCTTTAGAATATCTGAAGAGTGGTTGGTACCTACCCAGACGGACTTGCACAAAGCCCTTCCACCAAGGTAGCAGGTACTTCTCGGTAGAATCTAATTTCCAAACCGATGGTAGCTTTACATTTAATTCAACATTAACATGACGACTCAAATGTTCTTTTATGAGCCTACTTGAAGAAAGAATAATTTGTTTTTTTTTTGCTACATCTACTTATATCTATTTAGCATTTTTTGAAGATAAAAAACTGTCAGATAATTCGAATTAGGAACATATCTTATTAATCTTAATAATAAAAGTGTTTATGTGTGTGTATGTTAATGTGTGGTGGGATTTTGTTTGTTCAATGACATTCCAACATAACATAATTTTTATTCGTAAATAAAACTTATCATATTTTATTTTTCAACTAAAAAGGTGGCCGAATAGTATATGCGGTTCTATCATACATTTGTCTGTATAGATATAGTGATTATTTAGACGAAGTGCTTACATTTCCTTCATCGCTCCCGTAAATAAATATGAAATTTCGACAAAACAAAGTTAACGATTGTCTTAATGGTATAGAGTCTTAAAGTATTTCAGTACATGACTTTTGTCGAAATGTGAATTAAAGTTCACATAAATAAAAATCTATTTGGTTCTGTACGAATGTCACTTGTCTTTTTGCGTTAAAGCGCTTTAAACTTGTAAACAAAGCCAAGAGTACTCAATCATTTGCTTGTGTTCGATTCTTCCATCTAAACGACAAAATTGGCCTTGATATCAAACAATCCAAAAGGCAGTCATCAGCACATGATGCATATGGCCCTAACCCAATTTTTGAAGCGCTATCAGTTTTAAGCGCAGGGTGGCCATTCAGGAAGATTATTTTTTGTGGTCTTTAATCTATCAATACAGAGCCGCCTTGTACGCACTTCATAGACGTAAACATTTTATTCAATATATCAAAAAAAAATCTACCAGGACTCATTTTTGCATAATATTTAATCCTAAGAGGACTCTGAACATTATATGTATTAAACCGATCCATCAGCAAATCATATAATAACACTTTTTTGTAAGATTTGATACACTGAAATTTGACAAAGCAACGCTGTCATTAAAGATTCGTACGGTAAAATTATCGGTTAAAATAATTCAGCCTCATGAGCAAATTATATTCCCTCGCCATTCATAAATACTGCGATCTTTAGTTTTGAATAGCTCAAAGTTTGATTCCATTGCCTCATTGTGTTCCAATTCAATCTTAAGCTTTAGTTGATGCTTTTAGTTTAAGTTTAAAATTGTTATTGATGAATCATCCAATTCAGTTTTCATAACAATTTGAATTGCTCTATTATCTAAAATTTTATTATATTAAAATATAAATGGCATTGTTACTTTGTTATGCTCTCTTATTTTAAGCATATGTTATTATGAATTAGATGATCTCTATGTATAATGTTTGAGAAAATTAAGTCAATCATAATTTTATTCTAAAGTATTTCCAGTTTAGGAAAATAACAAAAAATATTTGCCAAAATACATACTTAAATATAGTTCTACATTAAATATTTTTATTTAATTAATATTAAGCCATACCCAGCCAGTTAATTCTTTTTATTCTTAATTCTTCCGTATGCGCCTCAGCTACTTTTTTTTATATAGATTTGTCACAGATAATATATCTAATTCTATTTCATTCTTATAAAAATAAGTAAAGGTAAGATAAGACTGTTGATAATTATGTTTTACATGAAATATAAACATAATCTCACTCTAAAAACATTTTTGGTTTATCTGAAGACAAATTGAATTTTATTATAGTTGTCAATGAAGGATAAGGGCGTGAAAAGAGGATTAAAGTGGATTTGAGGGAAAATGCGGTCCGCGCCAGATTTAGACTTATCCGTCTGTAGTTGCGACCGACCGCTCAAACTGCCTTAATGTGATTTCGGAAGGGTAACTTCGCAAGATGAAACGCCCCGCGAAACATTAAATCACTAAAATTAGTTTTCCTCCGTTTTCCGCTCGTTGTTTGTAAGATCCGACCGCATCGTTTTTTCTGCTGAACCTAGTGCATAAAATTCAACTTTGTTGAAGCATTATATAGAAATTTATGTAAATTGCGATATTTTACAGAGAATCCTTACAAAGTTTGTGCGATAAGTTTCTGGTTGTTGCCAAATATTTTTTGTTTCTTTAAATTACAGAGTTTTAGAAATTGCGCAAACAAACAATGAACAAAATAAAACTTGAACCAAAGTTTTTCATATAAATTAATGAAGTACCTATACATTCTAAATCATTTTTTTTTATAAAATCGTACAAACACAAATATAATGCCTTCTTGTAGTTAGAAAATTGTATGTATTGTATTAAAAATAAATATTAATAATGAAATGATTGTACTTATAACATTATAATTTTAATATTGTACATGCAAATGAAATCTCCTTTGTCGACCAGGTAACTTAGTCAAGTGAAGTGATGAATTTTTTGAGATAATTTCTCCATAACAATAGAATACGTAGGAAACTATTTGCCATTTCATAAAACGTATCACTTATCGACTTTTCCTTACTTCTACCTATAATATAAAATAAATTAGCTTCTATATCTTCCTTTCACATTCTATATATTGAAATAATCAAACAGAAATAAAAACGAGCACTGATGTGTATGTCGGTGACGTGTAATTACATTCTTTTGTTGTCCTTCGTCCACTTCTATCGAACAAAAGGCATTTGAACTCATAGCGTAGTTGGCCTCTTTATGTGTCATATACGTTAAGATGATTTACTTCAATTATATGAATATAGATTTGATAATTAATAAAATATAATCGCTTTAACCTGTTGGCTATTATTTATTTGTAAATATTTTAAAAGCCCAAATTTATGGACGGCTTATAATAACGGTATCTAAATCGTTGCTATTTATTTATATGCTATTTTATTTTTATAAAGATGACTCTATTTCAATTAATGGCAGAACCGCCATAGACAAATTAAAAATAGGGTTTTTATTCGAATTCATAGAGTTTCTAGTGTACTTTGCAAAAAAAGTGCCAAAGTAACATAGCATACATTTTCCTTTTGGAGTTAGTTGATGTCGCCTACAACATATCGTACAAAAACAGGGTCGAACCTAAATAGCCGAAACAAGGCCATTATTCTTGAGTATACTTAATGAGCTTTTGATTATTAATCGCATCATCCGTAAAACACAAATGTTGCCCACTAAGTGTTCACGTAATTGTAGGTTATTTATAACATTTATTTGTGTCAATAGTCAAGTTAAGCACCGGATGAGTTTTATATGCAAATGAGACATTGCGATTTTTGTTCATAAATAAATCCATATAATTGTAAGCTTAAGAGTTGTTGTAGGGTGTGTGCGTCAATTTATTGATCGCTAGAACATGTGTACAAATTGTAAACTTGCATGTTTACACTTCGTAACAAGCGGAATATTTGTTTCAAAAATAATTAGGAGTTGTAATGTAAATAGAAGGTTTAGGGCAACAAGTGGGTCATCCAGGGACAGGCGTGCCCTCACCTTGCCCCACGGCCCTTGCCTCACCCTTCGCACCGCGGGTCATGATCACAGATTGTTCATGACCTACTTTATCTCAAAAATCTGTGATATATGCTAATACACGAAAAAAAACCAATAATAGTATATTACGAAATCAATCAGAAGTGAAAATATCTAACGTACATCAACAAATATATTACAGATATCAGTACGAGAAAATTTTCTTTTTTTTTTTGGAGCTATATTTTCGATGCGGGTTTTTTTGGTATTGGTATTATAGCGAAAAAAATTGCAAAACATATAAGTCGTTATTTCCATATTGTATTATTTTTGGTTAAATAATAGTCTGTTGTTTTTTTTAATTTGTATTCCTTACATTTTTTTTTACAGCCTGTAAATTTCCATCTGCTGGGCTTACGCCTCCTCTCCCTTTGAGGAGAAGGTTTAAAGCATATTCCACCACTCTGCTCCAATGCGGGTTAATACACATGTGGCAGAATTTCGTTGAAATTAGACACATGCAGGTTTCCTCACCATGTTTTCCTTCACCGCTGAGCACGAGATGAATTATAAACACAAATTAAGCACATGAAAATTCAGTGGTACTTGCCTGGGTTTGAACCCGAAATCATCGGTTAAGAAAATATATATTATATTATTAACTTTATGTATGTACACTTTTAAAAAGTGAAATTGTAATTATTATATTTAATAAATACTTTAAGTGGTAGAGGCAGTAAACGTCCTGTTCTAATCTATAGAACATATTAAAAACAAAAATATCTGACACGTCCTGTTAAGACTAGTCTTTAGCCCTAGGGTTTACCTCAAACTCTTTTGTCTTTTTAGTGTTTATGCACCTGTATCAATTTTCAAGCATACTTTATTAATAGATATCACATATATATCAAACAAATTGTGGAAATAAAAAGTTATTTTTAAAGGATATATATAAAATACAATATTTGTAAGTTTGTTTAAAACCAATTTTGAAGCTGAATATTCAACCACTTTCACTCGTCCTACGTCCACGTTTTTTAGATAAGCTTGTCCTGGTTTTACATCCTGGATTAAATCCAGTCAAAGAAACTCCTCAATAATCAAAAGCAGAGATACGAAATTTTATGTGCTAATTTAATTTTGTTCGCCCATTGTAAATTGCACCATAACACAGGCTTGGCTTGGAGAGAACTATTCAACGGTCAATAGGAAATACTTAAAATTTGGATACACGTTCAATTATGTAACCCACTAAAGTCTGGCATAACTTGGATAGTGAATTGATGGATATGGATATATGATTTGTGTAATTTGGCAACAGGAGTATGTGTACATAGTACTCCTGTAACATATGTATACTAACTCATATAACATGTGCATACTAAAACCTTACAAAATGTTTAGGATTAGGCACGAAAAATGGTGCCAATTGAATCGTGCAGGACTTGCCCAGCACATCCAAGCCGATCTTCGCTGGTGGCAGAGCATATATGGTTTTTAGTAGGGCCAAGTAATTCGATGGTATATTAAATAACTAGACTCTAGTAAATTAACGGGTAAGGGAGCTTGCAACAATGATTCATTAATTAAAATAAATAAACAGATCATGTCCAGTGAAAACTAAAAAATAATCAATAAATTAATAGTGTTTTTTATATAAGTATATTATATAAAATTGTATAATGTGTCAAAATCCTAAGTTTAATTTACTTCAAAATTTATTATTTCTTTTTTTTAAGCCATTTAAATAGAAAAAAATATTCTTAATTTGAATGAATTGTCTATTATTACGATTAATCTTGAATTTTACATAAATCATTATTAACATATCGAGAAAACCTGAAAGAGATAGCTCACTTATACTTTTGATTAAACATTTGTAACTAATTGAATTTAAATAATAATAAATAACCTTACATTGGTACGCAGCACTGCTAGATTTTAAATAGAAACTGTTTATTTTTATATAATATATATTAAATGTAATTTAAACTAATTTTAACTTACCAAATAACTTTTTTGGAGTCCAACCTAAGCTAGCTTTGAAATGTGATATTAAATCCGATTTGCGCGTTTGCACGGGTACTTCTGTCTCATTTTAACATGATTGTGGATGTACTAAATGCGCGCTTAGTCGAGTACCTCGTGTAATGCTAATAGAGAGAACATTAATATGTTGTTAAGGAGTATGAGAATTCCGAAAGCACATGTAATTTAGATATCAAAGCAACATAAACCAACAATTTCAATCACACAACAATTTTTCTTCACCTTCAAATCTAGTAGTAGTCTATTAGGAGTAAAAACTTTTGAAGTTGACTAACTGTGTATGTGTTTATTATTCAACCATAATACCTATGAAAACAGTTTTGAATATTTATCAGTTTGAGAATCTAGTACGTAGCATAAATATTTTAACAAAATTAATGATTGTTCTCTCCTATTGAGGCAACTTCTAGAAAACTATTTTTAACAAGTTGCAAAAATCCTTTGCATCAGGGAACGGTAACATAATTGCAACTGTAAACTTCGTTATCAATTTAACCTCAGGCAAAGCGCCCGAGACACGGACGTGGCTGCTTTACTCGCAAAATTCAATAATAACAGAATGAAGAGCTCTCGAGGTCAGTCGCGTCCCAGCTATCCCACACATACTCTCCAGGGGAGCCTGCGGCATTTGGCATACAACTGATCCAATATTCATGAATCTCTATTGTGTCGATATCTCCCCAACGCTTATACAATTACTTTTAAACAATTATCCACCTTTTCATTATATTGATCGATACACTCGCAGTATTTCAATCTACTCACAGCTCCAATTAAAACTTCCACGAAATGTAACCTGGGCGCTTGTTTTATGACGCTATCAAATGAGTCTCGTCTCTGACGTTGTAAAAGGTACCGAACGAACTTTTCAAGTTGGTCGGACCCTCTCCAGTTTTCCGTACTGTAACGATTGCCTTGATGTTAAAGCCTTCCTTCCTTTGGCTGTCTTATCACGTGCCCGCTTTACAACGTCCGCCCTGACGCTTTATACGAGCTTATATATTGTTCCTTCCATCGGTGGTTCGTTTGACAAAACTCTGAAAAAAAAATGTGTAAACATAAAAGGAATTTAAAGGTTTTAGTTTATTTAAATTTAAAGTTTGCTTAATGTTAACATAGAACCTAAAAAAGGAGACTTAATTTGTTTGTTAATTGATAAATTCAATAATAGTTAAGTAAAAACAACGTAATAGCCTGTAAATGTCCGATTATATGTCTCTTCTGGGCTAAGGTCTCCTCAGTGAAACTCAGTAGTGATTGCTCCAGTCTGAGCCTACAGCTTTGATTGGGAAGCTCCACGCCCTTTTAGGTACTTTTTATATTGTAAAAAAAAAATTTTTTATCGTTTATGACCTCAGTGACGGTGACTTATTTTTGAACAGGGAGGGGGGGGTGATTACTGACTTTATATTTTATTGGTATACGTCAGATTATTCATTTAGTTTATCAGATTTTCTAAAGACACCGGGGAACAGTATAACCTATTGATACCGATATTATTTTGTATTTTGGAGTCTTGATACAAATTATTTTATTCCCAAGTATTACCTATATACGTGATAAAGTTTAGCCAACTATTGATAAAAAACTGTCAATGTCTCACTGTCTCTTTAGTAAAAGAAATATTTCTAAAGAAACTAAGTGTATGTACAAGAAGATATAATTTTCTTATATGACGTCGAAAACGATAAAGCGATAAAATGTTTATGTGATAAATAAGTCAAATGAGTAGACTTTGTAACTTATAATCATCAAAAAGTAGCATCATAACAATAGTCACAGTATAAACAAATATGTTTTTGTATTAAAACTTCTATTATATAAATGAATATATAATCAATTCGTTTTTATTATTATTAAGATGCAAGACAAATATTAAAATCCACTAAAAACGTTACATTAGATGAAGATGAGTTGCTTTTCAGAGAAAACCAATAAAAACTCACGACAGAATTAGGAGACGACAATATTGATTTCTCCTCGCTTCATGTATTCCGTTCTCCATCTGTTGCTCTCCATGAAATTTACGACAGTATTACTGGCTCGTTATTTTTGTATGAGGAGTTTTATCGCTGTACACCGTCACTCCACCTCCGACATGAGTTTTAAATGTATCCTTTATTATTATGGTTTCTAATCATTAGATTTTTTATGGATTTGACTTCATTGTTGTCACATTTTATATGAATTGAATTAATTATTATTTATGAATTGATAATGTTAACTAAATATAAATATAATAAATTTTTCATTCAAACATTCATTCAACTATAACCTCTATTGACAGTTTTTATGTTTTGTAATTTTTGTAGGAACTAGGCTGACTTAAACAATTTTTTTATTTTTTATTTCCATTCATTTTAGTTATTCTCTTAGTGTATATATTGTACACTACTAGTATGAATAAATATTTGCATTGTTATATTTTATTTTCTAGATGGTGGCAACGGAAGACACAGTGCCGGGTCAAATAGAGTCACCCGGTACTTTCGGCAAACTGCGACAGACTTTATCGTCTTCACTCCTTACGGCACAAGACAAAGGTGGGTTATGAACGAACGCTATTAAATATATACATTATATAAACTAGCCTGCAGACTTTAGTATAAGTAAATATAAAAACTAAATAAACAAACAAGCAAACCGAAAACCATTTCAACAAAACCACATATTATGTTTAGAATTATCAAAATAAAAAAATATATATAATTGCATAATATTAAAATATATGACGTTATAAATAAACATTACATGAATTAAATAATTACCACGTAATACTTTATTTTCATTAATTAAAATAACAACCGTATGACTTGGATAACAGGCAGTGGATTAATTACAATTTATAAGTGTCGGAGTTATGATGTAGAGTAAGTTTTCAAGTTATCTAGAAGCGTTAATAGCAGGCAAGTTCATTAGTTAATAATTTTAACGGAGTTGACATGTACTGAGTTTATAGGAGGAGAGCGAGCATCTGCTTCGGCTAATGTAAGAGATATAAAGTTAATACGTTTATGTAGATTTTTTTGACGGATCGCCCTTTGTAAGTACGCCCACACCTATAATTGAGCTCGATAGGCTGAAGTGATTTAACTGAAACAAAAAAGAAAATACAAAAACACGCATTGTGAGAGAGCATTTAACCTGACCACATTTAGATGTTTGATATTATACGGATCGAGTGTTTATCTTGGGTGTTATTCCAGTAATTTGTACTGTTATTAAATATAACCTAACTTGAATTGAAATAAAAGTTTACATTATATAGTTTTTGGTATTGTCAATCAGTATAAGTTGCCCCGATAGTTCAACAACTACAACATCCATAACAACAACTGATTTTATTAACTGTAATAAACGAAAACCAAGTCTGGTGTTCCACAAGACTGCGTACCAACAATGTTTTTCTGAATATATAATACTTGTTGCAAATCAGCAATATTAGCACTGCAGGCACAAAAGCAGGTCGATGAGAATCTCGACACACATGTGTCTGAAATCGAGTCTTCATTAATTAAAGAGTCAGACTGGCCTGACTGTACTTGGCCAAATTCAATCCCAAAATGTTTATCTTGACCGCTAAACCTAAATGGTACCTATTGGATGACCAATGATATGAATCATTAGTCATTTCGATATTTCGACTGACGTTCAGTTCCGTCGCCATTTGGAAGGTAAAACAATATGTCTAAAAAGCCTGGCGTGCACAGCAAGGCGAGATGTGGAGTACTGCTTTCATCTCTGAGCGGAACCCTCCCAACTTTTTCCATTTGACTGCATTTAATGTAGAGCAAGTCTAATTGTTTATTTCCAACCGGCTGATCTTTTGGTTTTGTGCACAGATGGATCCTCTACGCTTTTAACCGCGTGTTTCACGAAATTTTTTCCAATGAATTGTAAACTTTCAAGAAAAGATCCTATTCATTAGTAAAGATATTTGCTAGCTTTTTAAGTGGTGTTGCACAGATTCATGGGCGGTGATAGTCGCTTTCCATCAGGTGATCCTTCTGCCCATATTGTATTCAAAATAAGAAACACGCCACATATATTGCACCTTACTATCAGGTGGGGTATTCACCAGTCCGCCCACCTATTATTAATAAAATACTAACTGGTATTTTTAGAACAAATTCTCGATCTGAGTACTTTCTAGGCGAATGCTGCCAAAACTATAGCAGATACTTACAAACTTTAAAAGGAAGACAGATTTGTCGATTGTAAAACATTTACAGAAAAGTTCACGCATGACTTTTTCGACAAAGTTCACACGAATTTATTGTTTATAGACATTTTTTTTTCTTTTTAATAGATTGGAAAAAAAACTTCTCAATTTACCTTTTCAATTTAATTGTCTTACAATATTATTCAATATTAAAATATTTTTAACGGTTTTTGTTTTTAAATAAAATGACGTTAATACTTTGAATTCTGGATAGTATAAAAGAAAAAAGCCATTGAGCGTGTTAGCAGTGCTTACATGCAAGATTGCTAACTATGATACTCTTTTTTTTTAAATAACATGATATTGAACCTTTCCTTTCACACATATTATATTTTTTATTTTATAAGTCCGGATATGTAGCTAGTATGAAATAAATTATGATAACATAAACTGATTAGAACGCCTGGTGGGTTGTCTTCTAAAATATATTTAGTCTCCAAAATATTGACTAATACACGAACTAATTGTAAAACTCTAATGAATCATCCGTGTTTGACATTTTTTCAGATGTCAGAGTATTTTAACAAATCTATTATTCTGCTGAAAAACAGCACACACTTGACGAAACAATAAACATAAGTTATAAATTAGCTTCATTTGCTATATTAATATTGCAATTTTATTTTATTACGGGTGCAACAGATTTTATTGCCTACACTACACCTCGCTTATATATTAACATTGATTAAATATTTTCAATGAGAAACCCGAACCCGTTATTTTAGAGTCAATATATGTTTTTAATCTTTTTGTAAGTTAATATTTTAAGTTGTAAATAAACAAAAACAACGAAAAAAGCTAATATAAAATAAAAAGGTAATTTTGTCTAATTAATAAAAGAAAACTAAGTAGCTTAAAGGGAATGCGGAAATACACACCTGAGTACATGTTTCAAGTGTCACAAGCTTATAGTCCGAGAGGCGAGATGCGAGACATTGCAGGCACTTTCTCAAAGTAAATTTCTTGATTTTATATCACTTTTGTTTCGTGAAATAACTTGCCGTCAGTTTATTTAGCGTTTTGCGCACCCGCACTAAAATAATTTACAAGGAGTAACCCCTTACAGACAGAAACGAAAAGTGAGTTTGTTTTAGATATAGATTATTGTTTTAATTTTTTATTATCATTAGCATTATTATCATCAGCCTGTAAATTTCCCACTGCTGGGCTAAAGGCCTCCTCTCCCTTTGAGGAGAAGGTTTTTGGAGCATATTACACCACGCTGCTCCAATGCGGGTTGGCGGAATACACATGTGGCAGAATTTCGTTGAAATTAGACACATGTAGGTTTCCTCACGATATTTTCCTTCACCGCCGAGCACAAGATGAATTATAAACACAAATTAAGCACATGAAAGTTCAGTGGTGCCTGCCTGGGTTTGAACCCGAAATCATCGGTTAAGATGTACGCGTTCTAACCACTGGGCCTTCTCGGCATTATCATTATTTTGAACATAATTCAAATGATTTAATTGACAAATATTATAATAAATTGAACACTTATAGCTTAAATACATGTCGAGATTTTTAATAACTTTGCTGTTCTTGTTGAATTAATGAAACAAAAGTTATACAATGAAAGGTAATTAGTGAATTTGATGTTAAATAGTTTTATGTTTAACGAGTGTAATGTGTAAAATGACGATTCAAAAGTGCTTGTAAGATGCCTTCTTACATAAAGTATATTTTTGTGTTGAAAAAAGTAAAAGTAAAATTAACTAATAGATTTTAGTTTTTAATTGGATTTATTATCCAATTTTGTAAAAATACTTAAGATTTGAATCGATATGTCAACAGGTAATAACCGTAAAGCCTACGCCTACTGCGCTAGGGTACGCCAATTACTACTAGCCTAGAATTACACTTAATATTCTATACTCATATAATTTGTCTCAATTGTATCAACAATCAATTCTATAGTTCGACAAAACAATTACTATACTATGATAACATGTACTCTACTTATAAAATATATTACGGTAGCTGAATTTATAAAAGCCGTGGACCGAATTTGGTTAAGAGTACCGCAGGACTGATGATTGACACAGACAAAAGGAAGTCTGGAGGAAGAGCAGACCTAATTGCGGATAAAATCTGGCTGTGGATGATAATGATGAGAACGACAATCATTTTTTATTTCTGGTTGTATTTCTTTGATAGACGGAGACAATTTATATTTTTAATTAACGCAAAATATGTATACCTAATGCCTATATCCCCTTCCTATTAATGGATATAATATAATGGTCATAAAATTAACCGCACAGTAATAATATTTGACAGCAAAACATAATTACGATTGCTGTAATAAAATGATATACGACTATATAAACAGGCACGAGTAATAGAAAAGATTAGGTTAGAAAATCCGTCACATATTTTTTGTTGCTTAAGGATTTAAAGTCATATTTTTCATTTTCTTTCTCCTTTTAAGAGTCGAGCCACTATGCTGCTCTAGTAGTTATTATAATAGGTTTTTACCCAGTTTCGCTTATTTATATTATATTCACCTAGTATTACATATTGTCATCATCTATCTATTAATTGAGACACAAGGATTGAAATAAAATATTTAATATAATAAAGTCATACAGTTAGATGTTCTTGTAACATTTCCAAAATGGTACGACTGTTTAGTTCTATTTTACTATAGGGATCCGGTTGCTTGTGACCTTTAGCCTCAATTTGTGTAATCAGTGGTAAACGCGCCTAGCCTAATTCCATTTAAACTTAGATCGACAATTTGTATTTTACGTTATTGGACTATTGTCTCCAAAATTTTTAACCAAAAAATTTGCTTGTTATTTATTTTATATTCATGTGCAACGTTTAATTCAACCGGTACCTATTAATTCCATTTATTTATGGTCTTCTTTAACTACGTTTACAAAAAATATGTTTATTTATTTATAATTAGTTTGTTCTTATATGCTGTCTATTTCTATTCTTTTGTTTTCCTTCTAACACAGACTCTAGTCTTAACTAATATATTTAGTTTTAAAGCAAAAAATGTTACACTAGGTAAGTACAAACGTAATAATTGTAGAGAACAAAACGATTCAACTAGAACTAATAAATATCCATCCAAATCTACTTTTAGTATGCCCAAGAGCATTCTTAGCGGCTGCTCAGAAGAAAATCAATATTCCGACCTCATTCCCACCGGGCCGAGTAATGCGTCTTAGCATTATCTCCTCAGCCTACAATAACGACTTCTGTCTGAGGTTTATGTTTGAATTTCGGTAATTCCTACCGATCTACAATCTATCAATTTATATTTAAGATTTTGTACCAATTTTGTTCTTGTCTTCTTAATTCGAATTTTTTAAATTTTTTTAATAAAATACTTATCTCTTACTTACTTCTTATTATTACATCATATTGGACTTATCTGTTTCTCACATACTTATAGTTTCTATATTCTCAGAATATATTTTTTAAATACAAATTAAAAAATAAAATAAAATAATATTTATCAGATATATTCACGCGGTAATATAATCCTTTGCAAGAGTTCTCAATATATATCTGATCTCATTTCCCTTAAAGCAGACGTTTTTGTAAGCAGACCACTTGAATAAAAATATATGAGTATTTTTCAAAACATATCGTCAAATAAAGAACTCCGAGACCTTCGCTCCGAAGACATCAAGCGGCCGCGACCTTAGTACTGTTCACAAAACATAGACTTAATATAATTGCAAGTATGTTAAACTTTACTTTTATTTCAGTGTAAGAGTTTCTTTAATCATAATTTCCAAAAAAAGTACATTTATACATATTTGGAATTCAATTAAATTTTGCTTCCATAACCTTCTGAATAGAAAAAAAATAATTGTATGGAATGTCAAACAAGTAGCTTGAGGTATCAAGATGAGGTATAATAAGATATTTATTATATACGTTCTAGCAAATTATACCAATGTTCGGGCGACTTTGTGACCAATACTTGCAGACATAAAACTATGTACCGTGTAAATATTTACTTAAAAAACTGAAAAAGGAAATATTTCATTTTTATAAATAATAGCAACAGACCTAAACTTAAGGTTGAAAATGAAAGTTATAGTAACAATTACAATTAAGGTTGTTTCACGACATTTTTTCTCTTAAATGCAGAAATTAAATATTTTTATTTATAATGATTATATTAGATACTCAATCACTGAATCATTTATGCAAAAAAAGGATCACCCTTTCTCCCTTTAAGGTTTATTCCACCAAGCTGGTCCATTTTGGGTTGATGAACACAAATTCAGTGGTGCTTTTCTAGATTTGAACCCACTATCAACGATTAGTATGCACGCTTTCTACTGGGCCATCTCGCCTCTGAATCGTTTATGTCTTTGCCTCTTATAACCTAATATCTTTTAATTACTTGTCTTGAACATCAGTGAAAATAACTTATTTAATAACTTGTAGCCTATTTCATAGTAACAAAGCTCGGGCCGCGGACGGTAGTGACGGAAAGCCCAGCGGAGCCTGCGCCCGCACCGCCGCCTGTCCAGCCGACACCAACCATTACACAACCGACCAAGACTGAACGGTATTTCCGTATCAAACATATTTACTTCATGTCCTTGTTTATTATAAACAATTATTAAAACAAAGTATTGTAAATCTCATATTAAATATATGTCGTTACAAGTATTATATTTTTCTTAAAGCATTTTCTAACATTAGGGGTTAATATTTTTAGTGAGGCAGGAAAAGCGCCATCACGTGCAGGCGCTTGCCGCGTCTGCCTTAAAGCGTTAAAACCAGGTGAAGTATTTCATATATGCAATGGCTGTCAACATCGAGTGTGCGAAGACTGTTCGTCATATTCTAAACCAGCCAGCGATGATGAATCGGTAATAATAAATCCATATATTCAAATAAAAATAATTTCGAAATTAGCTAATATAAAATATGAATGTAATATAATATTTCCACTGTTGTAATATTGGCAGAGTTCATGGCGGTGTTCAGTTTGCCGTCGCAAAGCTGGTCCGAGACTACCACCTGCGGCACAAGATAGCACAGATTCGCTTTTGGATGTTCCCGTACTCGAAGCTTTGCAGCGACGTCATTCTGAAGCCAGACTCGGCAGCGGCGGATCGAGCACCGCACTCGCGCCGCCTCGCTCGCCTGAATTGCGCCGACATTCTGACGTGTCGCCCGCATCATTAAAGGAACTAGAAAAGGTAATATCTGTTTATTCTCGTCACGAAAGCTGTCGCCTGTCCCATCTATGTTTTAAAACATGTGTACTAAAAAGAAATATGTCATTACGAAATTTATATGATGTCAAATTATTTACAAATTCTAACCGCCGCAAACTACCTTTGATACGATAATAACGAGTCAGTACACTTACCAATTTATAACCACGCTGCCACTGCGGCAGTTAAAGGGCGGCGGCAGCACAACACCGAACGTGGAGTCACGGCGGCCGAGTACTGCCACTCCTGCGCGGCGACGCTCTGTGCGGGCGCCAACGCCACGCCAACGGTCGGTTGATGAGGACAAGAACGCACCTGCGTCCGCGCTCGTCGCACCACCGCCCATGTCTAGAAGGTATTGTGACTATAATAACACATCTTGTAGCCATTGTGTTGTGTAATAAAATAATTTAAAAAATGTATTCTATTATAATATTGTGCTGACATAACTCTTCATAGTATTCACAGTATTTATCAAAATAAAATTTAACAAATAATTAAAATAAATCTGCTACCAGGGCATCTGCAGTGGATGTGGTAGCTGGTGCAGGATCACGGCGAAGTTCTTATCGTCCTGAAGTAGATACAGCTGACTCTACGCCACAAATAAGCGGTTTAAGCGTTGATGAAGACCGACCAATCAGACGACGAGGCAGTCAACTGTAAGTAAATTTGATCACATACAATTATGTTAGTTATATTTCAAACCGATATCAGAATTGGAGCAAAATATAGAGCTAGTTGAGACGAAATTTAAATCCATTGAGGATATTTTTTAGCCTCGGAGGATAAGAGGAGAATAAACCGAGATAAAGTTACGTTTCACATAAAGTTTTACTGATGTACAAGATTTTATTTTAGATGTTATTTCTTCACTGCCACTTTGTATAAGAACATATTTAGTTTTCTATGCAATAGCCATTCCGTTCCGTTCAAAAGCCGTCTTAGCCCATTCAGCCGTAGGGCACGCGAGAATATGGGGCCCTGTAGGAAAATAAAAATCGTGGTCGACCATATTACTTTTAAAACAGTAACCGAAAATATCGGCCTTTCGGTGGCTCACTGAGAATGGGGACCCTGGGCTCAGGTGCCAGTATATGGCAAAAATGGTACTAAAGTTTCATAAAAGAAATATAAATGTCATAAACTCTTACACTCCGATTTAATTAATTATGATAACCTCACAAGGACATTTATAAAGATTGTACCTATCTGATCCGTAAATTACACTGGGTCCATTATTTCCAGCCCGGACATTGCCGCATTGCAACAAAGAACCGGTGCACTTAATGCTATGGCAGCTTTAACTTCACGTGGTTCCGATGCGTCTGAAGCAGCTAGCGCTGCAACTATTGCGGCAGCTGCGGCAGCAGCTGCGGCAGCAGCACGACAGATGTCAGTCGATGCAGAAGCTATTAAAATTGTTATTCATGACGTTGACGACCGATCACCGAGGCGAGTCTCATTGCGACGAGATCCAAACGACAAAGGACATCGATGTAAGTTCTACAAAAAATTAAATGTATATATATAATTATACATGAACCAGTATTTTTTCTACTATTTGTGTATCTATATGTATTGACAGCGAGGGGCTTTGGGATGCGAGTTGTAGGAGGGAAACCTGACGCAAGCGGACGACGCGAAGCAGTCATCGTATGGACCGTGCCGGGTGGCCCAGCCGATGCCGCAGGCCTACAACAGGGCGATAAGGCAAATTATACAAAAAAAATATGACACTTCATATTATAATCGAAGTTATATTCACTTTTTGCTTTTAATCACATTTTAGAAACTTTTCTTGATTGAATTTGATCTTTTGATTCAATAGTTGAGGATATATTAATTATAAGCTTAATTTGATGGTTTGCATAATACTCTATATGCACCAACGGGTTAGGTATTGGAATGGGGTGGTGTTCCGTTAACGGAGCGCAGTTTTGAGGAAGTTTGTGCGGTGCTGGAGCGCAGTGGCGACAGTGTGGAACTGTTGGTAGAGCCTGCTCCGCAGCTCGATGAGCCGCCCGCTCCGCCCTCCCTTACCTCGCACCACCATCACGCTCTATACGGTACAGTACAATTTGTACTCCTGACTTTAACCAAATAACAAAAATTTTGTTGTTGTTATATTTTATCGGGATCAATACTTAGAAAAAACAATAGAATAGTCGTGATTTTTAGTTCCTTACATCTTGTGAACGTACAAAACTAACTAACTACACTAACTACTAACGTAATTTTTGATATTAATAGTCTTTACTTTAAATAAGATTCGGGTGTAACATCTACGCCATATTTAATAAATAATTACGTTATAATATGATATGGGTTACTAGTAAAACTAGTTAAACAATTGTACTATAATAGTAAATTTGGTTGGTTGCAGAACCAGAAACGGACAAATCGCCGTCATCACCGACGCGAAGGAAATTGCCGAAAACCCCGGTATAATATCTATATAGGCATATAGGCTTTAATTGTAACAGTTTGTGTTGTGAATCTATGAGACAATGGAAAACTCTCGTTCCTTCATAAATCTGGTAGAGACTGTCACTCGGTGCCTCAACTGTGCTTCTTGGATCGCTCACTGACTATCACACTTCTCTTTCTCAATGTACATTTGATTGTTGGATCATAATTTACACTCAAAATAACAATTTTCATATAACAAACATTATTAAGATGATATTCTATGTAGCCTACTTTTATAATCCAAAAATCAAAATTATTTTTTAATTCAGTTAGTTATTGGGATTGGATATATATATGTGTATAAGTAAATAATATATTATGTTGTTACTTTGGTCATTTAAGCCGTGACGATTGAAGAGACAATATATAGTGTCTACCGAATTTCGTAACCGGGCGGGTTCATTTTTGTACTATATAACACTGTTCCGGATATGCATTGCAAATTTGAGATTGCCCAAAATTCGGATAAAAGCGCGGGAGTTAGTCTCCTTTGATCTGCTGTGATACTGTAGAACTAATCACTCGAACATCTTCCAAGTTAGACTAGTTATAAGAGATTAGAATTTCTATATGGATAGGAGTACTTTACCTTTGTTAATATTTTACTAAGTAGGAAAAAGATTACCTGTATAATCAATCGATTGAATATATTTACCTAACTATATTTTAATTTATTTGTTGTCTATATTCGTTATACGTTATCGTTTATATGGTGTAACCCTAAGTGAAGTGTATGAAAAAATGCTACATACTTATTTTCAGATTTTTATTTTTTTCTATCACCCGACCAATTTCATAATTTCATCAACGACGCTGACTGGAGTAGTAGGGAATAAGCGGCAAATGACATTCCGAAATGTTCAGTAAGTTTAGATAAACGCTGAGTTTTAGTGCTCGATGATAGCATAGGAGTCATTCCGATATGGAACATTATATATATGAATATCGTGGATGACTAGTTCTGACAACGAAAACATAACAAGTAGTGCAACTAGAACCATCGACGCTTATAGCTTGAAATATAATTAGTCATTAACAATCAAAAGTTTCTAACGCGTCAACTAAATATTAAAAATTATTACCACATATTTGATGAAAAATACAAAAATAATTTGTAACCATGTGTCGAGGATAAGACAAAAGACCATCGAGAATAGAAGATGTTTTAATAAAGTACAGCGTGAGGCACACAAGGAGGTGAGCGAAGTTGCGACGGGACAATCTGTTGACATCGAACCGCAGTCGACGCCACAAATCCCGTTTGTACCGTCTCATGTCTTGCGAATCGAGTATCTGTTACCGAGTTTTGTTGTTGAATTAGTGTAGTGTAATGCCGCACAGTGCCACGAGACATTTGCAACGACTAGTCTCGTAGGAGCTTCGAGTCGTGCCAGTACGGTACAGCAACTGCCGGACCGCAAACACCTTGAGCGACAGGCGCGCACCGACGCTTTGATTCGTGATGATTACTGAACACACGATGTACATAGCTGCCCTTTGTAGTTGAATGTTCAACATCGTACATATCGATTGAGAAATGCATGACATTGCAATGGGATATGTGCATTGATCGAGTTCAGAGCACTTACATATTTGCAAATGCAGCGTTTACGTGTTACCTAATTTTCATACAACTATTGTATTAAGTGATTTAAAACAAAAAATGTTTTTCATATAATCATGTTAAATAATACTGATACATAAAATTCTATAATATTTAAATAATATCAATATTTCTCTTACTACAAAAATTAAGTTTAATATAAAAAAACAATCACACTTTAGTACTTAGATGCGCTAAATTATGCGTAGGTGTAGTAAAAATAGTTACGAACTATTTTAACTTTTGTTGCGATACATTATTTAAATAAAATAGAAATGTCTTTAGCTACTCAATTTTATTAAAACGTAAATAATAACTACATACGGTCAAGATTGTTATTTAAATTAGTTCCAGAAACGAATATACCGCAGCTTGTCTACTCAAAACTAGCATGATAAAGCTTTCTGCATGGCGTATGAGTGCGTCAAAATTTATTAATTACTTCATTGTATGAATAGATATGCCTCAGCCCGACGCATGTTACTTTAATGAAATATTTTGCAAGTGAAATGAACATAATGCAAGGACACCATCCACATTAATCGTTACGTGAATGCATAACTACTATTGCACAGATCGAATGGGTCTTTAAGGTTCATAACTTTATAATGAATATTGAAACAATAGCTAACGGTTGCTGCATGTTACCATGAAATGTTATGCATTCCCTACAATATTCCAACTTAATTAGAATTTTGATACCAATTTTTAAATGGACCAAGGACTTAATCCCTTTTCCCCATTGATTAAGTGTTCTAAAGAAACAGTTTAATAATAGCTTTATTTTTATTAGAAAACAATATACAATGTGCCTGATTTTAAAAAAATTAATTAGATAATGTTTATGAAAATTTACAGTAAATCAGTATACATTGTATTTTGTAGTGAAAGGAAACCAAAATATTATAGATATTTTTACGTAATTAGGAACAAGACCGCGCAGAACGCGCTCGCGAGCGTCCACCGGCACGTGCACAGTTACAAGTTTGGTTCGAGAATGAAATACGAAAGCTCGTCGTAGTTCTCATCGCAGCCGATGATCTACCCCCTCGAGATCATACCTTGGGTTATGGTGATGAACCTGAAGCGTTCGCAAGGATACGCCTTTTGCCATCTCTGTAAGTGTTGATCCATATTTTATTTTCATGTGTTCGAAGTATATTTATATGTACTTCGAACATTTAAAAATAAAACTAACTACCGACTAGCGTATGGTAATTACTTAAAATTTATTCATCTATATATCGTAATGTGTCATGTTAACTCAATAAATATGCAACAAATACAGTTTTAAAATATATTCTGATACCTTAAAAATGTTTCCTCTACTTTCAGGCAATGATTTAAAAATAACAGTTATTTAAGTGTAGATGGATGTAATATTTTAGTGAGAGTTGCCCACCTGTGGAGACAGACCCCGCATCTGCATCGTGCACTCCAGTATGGAACGCAACGCTTGGCTTCGGCGGCCTCACTGCAGATCTATTAGCAGGCCGCGCACTTGAACTGACACTTTGGGACGCTTGCCCGGGCATCGACCCTGTTCTTATTGGTGAATGTACAGTAAGTATAATTACAACTAATTACCATTTCCAAAACAAATGTACAGATTTTTTTAATTAACGATTCAATGTTATACCATATTAATATTTAATTTATTCGAGTATTGAATAAATTCTGTGAAATTAATCTCCAAATAGTATAAAACAAAGTCGCTTTTTGCCGTTTGTTGTGTACGAATAAAGAATCCTTTAAAATACGAATACGAATAATCTTTTAAACTATTTTAATGCAATTTTCATCAATAGACAGAGTGATTGAAGAGAAAGGTTTTTATATAAAAAGCCGAGAATTTCAACCTTCTCAGCCGAAAAAAAAACAAGATTTTTTTATGTTGTATCTTCAAGTTGCCTATAGACCCTTACTGTACTCGTGTGAAGCCGAGATGAGTATCTAGTCTACATAATATGTAGATTACTATATAATGGTTTTATTCTGCATCCATCACGTGAACTACTGAACGTATTGGCATGAAACTATATTTAAACTAACCATTCAACGCTGAATCGTCTGCAGATGGTTATAGCCAATTATTTTTTTTAAATTCGTTCATCCTTCTCCCCTTTTATTTAATGACGAGCGAAGCGAGTGGGTAACAGCTAGTATAATATATAAACATATACTAAATAATCTCTAATAATAACAATTTATGTTTAGATGGAACTGGAAAAAGCATTTGCAGATGAACGTGCAGTATGGTGGACGCTCGAAGAACGCGGCACTCGTTCAGCTAACGCCTCACCACGTGGTTCACTCACAGGAGCACGTGCCTTACGCCGAGGAGATTTTGCTTCCCAACGTTCCGTTTCAGGTTTTTTTACTATTTTTGTTTGCATCGTTGTTTAATAGTTATATTAAGAATATAACAATTAATAATAATTACTAAAGTCGTCTACGTGTAAATCTCATTGTCTTTGTCTATAATATTTGAAAGCGTCTATGCCGGAGAACTCTGTATTACTAAAATTAGTATATTATAGTGTAATTAGTAGTTTATAAATATAATTCATAAACTACTAATTACACTTTTAAATAGGTTTATACATATATTGACAATATTTATTTCCTTTTACTTTAACATATTTACCAGATGATGTGGACTCAATCGGCGAATGCGCATCTCTACTTCATCCGGACCATGCCTGGGTGGCGGGTTCTCGTCGTGGATCTTCACAATCAGAGACGTTAGAAGTGGAAGTTTATCAACTCGGAAAAGACTTTTCACGGTCGCTACCCGGATCGCGACGCTCCTCTTTTCAACAACAAGATAAAGGTTCACTTGAAACTAGATAAAAGCTAACTTTAATTAAGCGTATTTTAAAAAAAATTGTAATTTTATTCAAACGAATATTTTTATTTCGAATATTTATATTTTTATTTATTTTTAATATTAATAAAGTAAAAGTATCGGCACTCACGTCAGTTAACTGCACAGATGGAGGCGGTGAGCCGCCGGTATGCTCCCGACGTAGCGAACGTCGTCGCTCGTCGTGCGTGCGGCGCGACCCCGACGACATTCTGCGCTCTCTGCGCGCTGTCAAAGGCGAACTCGGGCGCACGCTCTCGTTGTCCGGCTCAACCGCCAGGCGTAAGTTTTGACATGTTTATATGTCGCTCGTCTTTATTGTCTAATAATATTACTATTTTATGATCTTGTTGATAATTCATTTCATATTAACTTAATTACCATTAAAAAAAGATTTTTTTATCTTATTTGCTTAATATGAGGTTATTGAAACAAATATTCGCAATTCCTCTGCTAGGGCTAAATCACAACTTGAAAAAAATTTAAGAAACATTATTATTATTATGTCAAGAACATTAATGATCATACCTCAGTCGGCTCGAGTTGCAGCAGCGTCGTGCAGCTATATCGCGTTGTTTGAAAAATATTGGATGTATTCGCAAATATAACAAACTTATCCTCAAATCTCAACGTAACTTAAATATTTACAACAGCATTGGGCTGCTTTGTGCGTCCATTGCTTTATAAAAAATCAAATTCCAATGTCCATCTGGACTTAAAGTTATTTATTTACATTTTGACTAATTCTTTGATTTTTAACTAAAAACTGACGTTGCTAGAAGCTCAACCATAGCACTCGCTCATCAATTATCAATTGTAATAAAATATATATCGTGCGTATTAGTTTGCTAAATATCTGTTTGATTTACTTATAAAAAGTATTCAAGGAGTTAAAATAAAAAATCGAAATATTATTTTAGCTCCATCAGAAACGAGAAACTGCGACTATTTATTCAATAAGCTTGCATACAAATAATATTATGATCAATCCATAAATACAATTCTCTCTTTAAATTACATAAAATCAGTGACCAATATAATTACTTTTAAATACTAAATAAGATTATTAAATATTTCTTAACATTATGTTTGCAGTATTTAGGTGTGCAACTGATTCCTCCTTAAACTTAATTTAATTTTATATACTTTACTTTTCAAAATTTTTACGTCTATAATTTATTTTATTTTCTTATAAATCAATTCCTAAGTAAAATACCTAAGTTTAATTTCGGATTTCGGATGGTATTCCCAATCAACGCCCCGATCCGCTTAAGATGAACACTACCACCAACCGCTATCAGCTGTATACACTTGTCCCAATTGCCCCACTTCCTCCACCTATAGAATATACGAACATTGAGAGTACTGACATGTACCCTGTTATGCTTGTTTGGTCAGCAGCGACGGACCGTTAGCACCTCGGTAAGCGACTACCGTGCCCGCGACCGCGCGTGCTTCCCTGCAGGGATTGTCCGCGCGGTGTCGGTGTACACGATCCCTTGTGACGTCCGACGGCCGACCGTGCCCCAATCTGTTTCTATCTGTTGTGCCACCACCGAACGCTCCCAAGGATTTTACCCCGTACATATGGTGACGCATATGCGCGAAACGATACTTGGTTCGATCGGTTCCGGCCTAGAACCAGAATGGGGTTCCGCGACCAAGTAGTAGCATGGGTCATACATAGCTTGCGCGACGGCCGCGCGCTCGCACCGTTGAATGTGGCTGCGCCCGACGCTTCTCATTACTTCACTGTGTCTGTACTGTTCTGTCCTGACGCATGCCCGGCCGCGGGCAATCACGCTAACTTCATCTGTTTCTGTGTACCGTCTATTCGGCTGCCCGTCTACGTTCATTTCGATGGCATTGTTTCGACTAGGAATTTTGGACTTCATTACCTTTGCGAATGTCATTCATTGTTACGAAGCGCATTCTATTAGACTTCTTGTATATATAATATTAATCATAGGTCATAGATATAACAATCTTTATTAAGTACGTCCGTAAATTACCATCCCTATTAGGGACTTAGAGCACTCGCAAACGGGCGAATACGCTCCCGTACGTAGTCACCGCTGTAGGTCGCGGTTGCGCATGTCTTAGCGCACTCACCGGCGGTGGCATGCCAATAGTAATTTTACGGATACACATGTATACATAACTTTATTATCTTACAACTAATGGCTGTTCATGACACGGAATGCTTATATCATACAACGATTTCAAAATCGCTTCCAGCAACTATTAGAAACTCGAAACACTCTTGGCTGCACACGTTATAACGCTTCTTCTTTCATTTCTGTGTTTAGGATAGGAACCGTTTGAAAAGCTATGTACTTTGAAAAACCTGTAAACATCGGCACGATGCTGTTTGACGTGCTTAATCTGTGTATTGTTATTTTTAATGTTTGATTGAATGGTTTATTCTGATTTCGTTATTGTTACCTTGACGTTCATGTGTCGAAAAGATAGATCGATACGACGATTTCGACACAGTCGCACGGCCGCGCGACGTAGACGATCTCGTAAACAGATGGTGGGTAGTACGTGTTGTGGGTGCGCAGGAACAGCAACGGGGCGCAAGGGCAGCATGTGGGCGGCGGTTCCAGCGGCAGCAGCCTGCGATGCCGTGGCGGACGACGACGAAGTTCCACTGGGACCGGGACAACTGCCGCCACGCAACGCGCATTTGCCGCCGCTACATGCTGAAATTAACCTCAGCATTATCATGATCAAGGGACAGCTAGAGCTCGAGGTGAATATCTTTGACTCCAGATAATATATTTATATTAAAATTTCATTATAGTTTTAAATGTTAAACTAAAACGTTAATTTTATCATCAATAGGTGTCTCATGCGCGTCGGGTATACGGAGTTAACGGTGAGGTACCGGATTCGTATGTCAAGTGCTACCTCCGTGACGGCGAGAAGTGGCTACATAAACGCAAAACAAGAGTCATACGACGCACCACCGAGCCCCACTTCAAGCAAACACTAAAATATCAGGTATATCTATATTACTATTATTCTGGTACGGGACACTTATAATGTCTAATTTTTTATATATTCGACTCAAAAAAATATTCCTTTTCAGGCGAGCGAATCTCTTGGGCGCACACTAGTAGTGATGCTTTGGCAACGCTGCGGAGGTTTCGAGCACAACCTTGCCCTCGGTGGTGCTGAGATCTGCCTCGATAAACTAACATTGCCGCAGCGCACATACGGCTGGTACCCGCTGTTCCCAGCTACGTCGCTTGCTGCCGACGAATCGCCCGACTGATCCCGCGAGCCGTCGCCGGAGCGCCGCGATGATAACTAGCGCCTCCACGACGGCTCCACTCTACTTGTCCCTTGTAATGATATCGACACATGTACAGGCCAATGTTGCTGCCCTATGCTACCTAACGAGACGGCTACGATTTTAACTCAATTTGAGTTCGAATTAAGCAGTAAGCCCGACTCGCACCGTGCTATGACGAATGTCACTTGTCCTAATTTAAATGTCAAATAAATCGGTCCGGGAACACCTTCATGTGTGATTTTGTGTAATGGATTTACAAATATTCATAGTTCCATTTAGAGGATATACCATATTTAAAAGGAACATTGTGGTACTTTTAAACATGTTTATCGATTCCATTTATTCATTCAACTATAATTGTAAAATTTTATAGATAAATGAAAAAGAGCTTATATAATGTAAACTCGCTTTCATTTGAAAAAAATATTTGTAGAAATTCAAAATTGCTGTTAAACTGGTATTTTAGGTCAAATGTAACCTTTCACATAACACCGAAATCACTAAATGAACTTGTAACATGTTGCAGTGATTTTAATAATCACTACAACTTGTGTAGGTACGGTACGTTTCATTAGAAGTTGTATAAATGTAAACAAACACATTTATATAACCTTAGATTTTTTTCTTTAAATAAATGTAATGTATCCTCAAAAAAATAGTATTTGATACAAAAATATATTTTTCTATACGCCTTACCTTTTCTGGATTTGTTTAACGTTTGTACACATTGTAATGAAATTTGAAAGGATCTATTGGTTATATTAAATATGTAACTTTTTGTTTCAAGTTTTATATATTTACCCTAGTTTATATATATATTTTTTAGAGATTTTTTGTTTTACATTTTAACAAATTTAGTGTAAGCATATACTAATAGTATTCATTCATAATCACATTGTGTCGCTTTATCTAAATTAGTGTATCTACTAACTTTCCAGTGTTATGAAATAATTCTAAAAATATATATGATGATTAGAATATCTATCGTAGTATTGTGGTACTAACTACTTTGTATGTCATCTTAAACCCCAACTTTGACACTTTGCCTTATACAATTTATAGAAATCTTAAGTGATCTTAGTGTATAAGCGCGTCTAGGTACTATTCTTCCAAGGTTGTGCTTTAGTGAATTTCCCCTACATAACTTATCTATATACATCGTCATTTCATCGTATCAAAATAGTGATATCTTATAGTACTGTAAATATTGGTTGTTTTTCAAAATTTTCTACGCACAACTATCTCGTGATAATATAAATCAATATTTTTAAAATCGATTGAAACAACTAAGTACGACTATCTTATAGTACTTATATTCCATTTCAATAGAAAATTTTCAAAATTTAAACAATATAAAGTCTACGAAAGTAATAAACTTTATTATAATATCATACATTTAAACTATTTTCATTAATTAATAAGTTATTATCTATCGAAATAAAAACAGTAATTTTGGTTTTTATGTTTCGCTGAATTTAAATCTACTCAACAATTTAAAGTTTCTGTAGGTATTTTACAATCTCTATTGAGATGGATTGTACGTTTCAGCGTCTTCTAAATATTATGTCTAGGCTAATATACTAATAAACAAATAATAATATTTAAGGAAAATTAATCTTCTTATCTCGTTTCACAAAGTTTTATAATGTTTACAGTTGCCTGAAGCAATCTTTTATTAAGTTAAAAAAAAAACTAGTGAATACTCAAATCAAATTATTAAAACAAATAACCTGCTTCTCGCATATGTCCATTTCATTAAAGTTCCAGGTTGAATTCATTCGAAATGAGATATTCCTTAGTAGTAAATTTATATTACGTGTTCTTTACAAAATACGGAAAATAACAAGACATGCATTTCTTACCTAGGATGTTTCCTCAATCAAAAGCTAACCCTAGACTGTCTACGAATATTGATAGCTTTATTATTTTAATACGACTAAGGGTTTCAGGCATATGTATGTATATCGATTTTTTACGCTTAAAATCTTATACTAACATGAAGCTATGAATGTTAAAGTATAAATTATGTGAGCATTTTAATATTTATAAATTTAATTATATTAGTAAATATTATATGTATAAAGCATAGTAGGAGTAGCCGAGATATATGTAGGCTTACTCCGCATCATCAATCTGCCACTGGCCTAGCTTATTTAATATTCATGAGGAGGTAAATATTTTTATTGGTGTTAGATACAATTTACATATCGTCGGAATTTACTATATCTCGTTAAAATCTGTGTTCTTCCAAACTTTTGTAGCTTAGTGGCTCACTTGACAATATAATATTTCTTGATTGATAGAGATACCTTTAAAATTGCATCATTATCGCATTTATACTTGCATATCCCTTACTAGAATGACAGAATATGCCTTAAGATACTTACAATAAACATATTAATATAACACATAATCACATACTACGTAAGATGTTTTTGAGTGCGCTCTTAGATACCTGCTTATATTTATGATAAATAAGTATTTATGTGAAATTAACGATATTTTTAAGCTCCATCGTGATCGTACAATTCCTAAGAGAGAGAGACATATTTAGTACCCTAATATCTATATATGTAAAATTTTATATTTCCTTATTCACTATAGACGAGACTATCACGCGGTAAATATATTTTTACAATATAATTTTATATTCAGTTAATAAAAAACTGTGAAAATAAATTTATACATAATATGGATAAAATCTAAGTATTTAATATGAAATATTACATATATTCTGACAGAATGTTGATTACGATCAACTAATTTACGCTTACTATTTCAATATGTTAGTGTGTATGAAAGACGATATTCTTCGTAAGAAATAAATAAACATGTATTTACTAATGTTGTTATGTGCCTAAAGATCTAATATCATCCGTTCGCATCACGAAACATCTCGCGTGACGCGTATCTGATCACGACGTATCGCGGCCCATCGATGAAGCCTCTATGAAAAATTAATGTGATATGGTATCGGATATCAACAAGAACTACGTTTTCAATCTTAATACTTGACTTCTATAAATCTACATTAGTGTTATATCGTTTCTTAATAGATACAAAGCGATTCTTCGAATATTCCGTTTTCGCAATGTTTTCGCAGTAGCGTATTCAAACTCGATATAATCACCACATTTTTTTCGATTGGATAAAATATCTTTTAAATGAATATAAACGAATACACATCCATACTTTCAAGCACGTAGTGTTCATTGCGAAAACGGATTTAATACAAATATTATAGTATGTAACAAATATAAGTGTCAAAATATATTATTAAAATAAATGTGATAACAAAGAGTTTATTATAGCAGTATAAACACTAGCACTTGTTTTTTTTATTATACATCTCTTCCCAATCTAACTTAATGGAATAATTTATTTATGTATGTATAGCTTAACACTGCTACGAAATAAAATGTCCCAAATACGTCCTTCTAATTTACTTATCTTTCTAGTTTAGTAGTAAAACTAAAAGAAATAATAATTAAAGTAAAATATCAATACAATATTAGAATCTCAATCTCGTGAACAAGACATTCGTAGATAAAGTCGAAATATCGAGCTCTACCAATTAAAAATAAAACACATGGTAAATATCCCGTTTCAAATACTTGTAGTAATATTAGAATGTTCAATTTTGAGTACCAATAAAAATAATAACGATAATAGAAAGTCTTTCCTCAGTGCTCATTTGCGCTTTTTAAGAAAAGGGATCACTCAGTCAGTGTAGTCAGTTAACGTTGATTACAATACTTATGGTCTAATTCATAATTAAATCCTTATCGAAGATATAAACATGTATTAGTTAAATGACACTGCAAACGTCAGCTGATCAAAATCGGCCATATTTTTTGCTAATATACGTTTATCAAAGGTTTATAGTAGGGTCCGAGCTTGTATAAATCAAAGACCCTTTATCAGAGAGTTATTGAACGTTTTAGTGTTATGGCACGATTATGAATAACACTTTTTGAAAATTTACTTTTATTGAGGTTTTGAACTTCTGATAACTTATTATGGATAAGACCGTTTTTCTTTATTATATCTGACGTTGCTGAGAGTACTGCTAATAAGATAAGATGTCAAGCTACGTGTTTACATTTTTTAGTGCGATAAGGACAATATAGAATAGGGTATAAATAGAACAATCCACGTAGACGCGGCCTTCTCTTTCTCCTAAGCGCTATAAGTTTGCAATGAAAGCTGCTAGAATGTGAGTTAGGCTTAGATAAATTATATATATATGTATGTACATGCACATTAAGTTTATATACGCCATTTACGCTCTGCTCCTACCGGAAATATTGGCCTAAATACTTCTGCGGTAATATCGACGCGAGACTGTTCACTCTGAGCCTTTGTACTTTTTTCGAACGTCTCGCAACAATGACTGACTTCGAGGTTGTTGCAGCGAAAGCATTCCTTCTGCTCAATTTATTTAACTAAATGTTTTAAAAATAATTCAAAGAAAAGCAAGCGTAACGCAGTGAAACCGTGACCAATTAATAAGTTGTCGACGTTTTGCTTTCTAAAGTTGTGTTTATTTTTTTAAATTAAAATATACAGTTATAGTTTTCTAAAATTTGCTTCAAACATTATACATTATGTCTAATTTCAACGAAATTCTGTCACATGTGTATTCCACCAACCCGCATTGGAGCAGCGTGGTGGAATATGCTCCATACCTTCTCCTCAACGGGAGAGGAGGCCTTAGCCCAGCAGTGGGAAATTTACAGGCTGATTATGTTATTATTATGTTATTATACATTACATTTTTTTTTACATTAGCAGCCTGTAAATTTCCTACTGCTGGGCTAATAAAGGCTTGGAGCATATTCCACCACGCTGCTCCAATGCGGGTTGGTGGAATACACATGTGACAGAATTTCGTTAAAATTAGACACATGCAGGTTTCCTCGCGATGTTTTCCTTCACCGCCGAGAACGAGATGAATTATAAACACAAATTAAGCACATGAAAATTCAGTGGTGCCTGTCTGGGCTTAAACCCGAAATCATCGGTTAAGATACACGCGTTCTAACCACTGGGCCATCTCGGCTTATCGGCTCAGCTCCAACATTATACAGCGAAAGCAAAATCTGGATATTGTCCAAAACTATTTGTGCATAGGTATTTCGGAAGATTTTTTCAAAGTTTATCCTTTACCACTTTTTAAATTTAGTAATTTAAAAGAAAAAATCATAGTACAAAATAATAATTAGAATAACTTTCCCGATGATTACTAGCCGTAAGTACACCGAGCCGGTGGTGGTCGACTCGAACAGTAGGCGACGCGCCTTCGTGGATTGAACCATAGGTGTAGTTTAAGGGTTACAGGTTACTAAAATTTCGTTACTTTTAGGAATTACAACAACGCTTATTATCGAGTTTTGTCTAGATGATGTAAATCGAAAATAGCGTCTTTGTTTTCAAAAAAATCTAAAAAAGTTAAAATATAAGAATTTAAAAGACTGAAGACCTCCTTCAGCTTATCATCCTTCTTAATATTGAATATCTTATACTAAACTAAGTAAAATGTATTTTAATGAAACAATGAATAATAATTGTTAACAACCAGCACAAACAACAACTTAAGGAAACCATGCTGCCAGTTATTCTGTCCACAGATAACTGCTATATATTTAATAACATTTATTACATAACTTATTAAAGATGGAAATTCCTAATTCGGAATTGTATCACTTATCTGTTGCAGCTGTTACTAAATCTCAAATTGTCAAACAAAAACTTGACATGGTACAAAAAAAAAATTACAATTTTATATTTATTACAATAGTAAACATCAACATACAATAGTAACACAGATACATCAATATAATACATATATTTTTTTGAATAATAAGTATAGCGTTGATTTAACCAAATTGAAGAACTCTAAGAAAAGGCAACAAGCTCCGGACAAAACACACACACTTGCAATTGTTTTCAATTTTTTTTTATTATTATTGATGAGTTCAACAAATGTGTTGGAAAAAAGTACAGTACATTTATTTTGTTTAGTTTTAATAGCTAAAATTAACGATTTAATAGTTGTGACAAGAAGACGAAATGTGAAAAGTATTAACATCAAAACTTACGTGTAGAGATGTTAGACTGTTTTGTAAATAAATAACTATACCTTATTATATGAATAAAGCTAAAACAAACATTATTATAATTTTTTTTGGTTTTTTTTATTTATAACCATGATTTCATTTTTATTTTTTTTTCTTTGCAATAAAATAAAATATATATTTTTCAAATATTTTTACTGGCCTTTTCGATACTTTGGTAATACCTTATTTCATCAGCTTTTTTATTTAAACAAGTTTTTTGCAAAAAAATTACTGCGAATTTATACAATTAACACATATATTGTCAAAAAGAAGTTTTGATATTCGAAGCTGATTTATTTTTAAAAAAATATCTCATTTTCGCTCAGTATACATTGTTAAATTGAAATATTAAATATATGATGGTTTGTTCCTTATGATATTTATTATTATTACTTTCAAGTCTGAGAAACTCACGCATCTGACTACTTTTTTTATGTAGTAGGTTAGCTGACGGGCAAATGGGCCACCTGATGGTAACTCCATTACACCAATGTGGCACCAACCTTAGGAGTTAAGATGTTATGTCACTCGTGCCTGCAGTCACACTGGCTACCTCACCCTTCAAACTGAAACACCAATATGCCAAGTTTTGCTGTTTGGCAGTATACCCGACGAATGGGTGGTTCCCACCAAGTCGGGCTCGCACAAAGCCTCACCAGCAAATATGAAAATATTATAATTACTTTACATGCATTGTAATTTTTGAATCGCGTGAAATAACTCAGTGAAAATTAAAACAGTAACGAGGTCGGATAGCAGGCAACCGAGCTACACGTGCGCGGCGTCGGGCGGCCCGCAGCTCAGCGCCAGCGCGCGCAGCGCCGCCGCCGCCGCGCCCGCCTCGCGCGCCGCCGCCCGCACGCGCGCCCAGCCCTCGCGGTTGGCACACCGACCTGCCGGACACACTCCGCTCGCTACGAACACGCTGCCCGCCATGATTGTGACCACTCGTCGTCGAGTCGTACATTAAATCATCGACGTTTTGGTGGCGATATCAAAAAATCTAATGAAAACAATGGAGATACTCGCTAGGACGGGCGTATACAAAGCCGTACCTCCGAGTGAGCAGTGTTCCGTTGAACGTACCATTACTGAAGGTGACCAATCGGGTCGAGAGCGGGTATCCCGTGAGGACGCAGCACGGCTCGCCCTCTGCCACGCACGAGCTGTACTTGCCGCGACCGTCGGTTGGAAGCGTCTAAATATGACATATAAAAATTCATATGAGGAATGGATTCGAGGGTGGAGTGGGATTGTTAAAAAGGCCAGATGGCATCGTTGCTGAAATCGAGAATGCAAATAAAAATATAGCACAAAACAGTGGATTTGACATATACAAGAATACACAATATACTAATTATACTTGAAAACACAAATATGTATTCGCACATAAGCACCAAACTATGAGCGACAACAGCAGCCATCCATCGTCCTACCAGAGAGAAAATCGCTCCAATAGGAATAATATCGAGTGAGGGCGTACCTGGTCCACCTGCTGGTCCAT
Organism: Vanessa tameamea; assembly: GCF_037043105.1. Classification (NCBI taxonomy): domain Eukaryota; kingdom Metazoa; phylum Arthropoda; class Insecta; order Lepidoptera; family Nymphalidae; genus Vanessa; species Vanessa tameamea. The sequence goes on along the minus strand of NC_087324.1, from coordinate 5,947,176 downwards.
GGACACGGCGAGCAGCCAGTCGCGCAGCGCAGACAGCGCGGCGCCGCGCACGCACGCGCTCTCCAGCAGCAGCGGCGAGCGCGACCAGTCCGTGCACTCTGGACACACGCACGCAGTCACACCCACTACCCCCGCACCCTCGGCCGACTGACGCTCATACGCATTAACCGTTTTGTTGCTTCATACCCCAAGCTTACATCAAGCTTTTAGCCAAGGTTTGGAATATTCTTCCGGCATTTTCCAGGGTTTCGTGAACATTATTAATTCTAATATTATTGAGGTACTCGTGCACTTTTCATTAAGCGTGATTAATTTTAAGTATGTATTGGTAATATATATAAAGCCCATAGTAGCTCACTTTATGATGATTCCAAGTTTTCGTCAAGTTAACTAAAATACTGCTCGTTATTCTTCGTTAAGTTCCATAAATCATCGGACTGAGGGAGTTTTAGTCAACCATCGATTGTAGAATAATATTTAAAACAAATTTTATTGAAAGTTGAAAGATAGCAAAGTTTCATTAAACAAAGATAGAACTCGGACAATTGAAATAGCTTTCAAATTAGTAATTGATTAATTTAAATCATTTCATTTAATCTATCACTGGGTCTCGTATAGATCGATACTTTACCAAAGTCCGTGTAGTCGATGAGATGCGCGGAGTCGTCATCAGCCGCCTCCACTAGGTCGAGGCAGTGGTTAAGCATCACGAAGGCCTCTCGCGCGCCGTCCTCTTCCGAGCGGACCGTCGAGCCGCACAAGTAAAAGGCTGAGTTGACAATTATAAACATTATTTTTAGGGTTCCGTAGCCAAATGGCAAAAAATGAAACCCTTATAGATTCGTCATGTCTGTCTGTCCGTCCGTATGTCACAGCCACTTTTTTCCGAAATTATAAGAACTAAACTGTTGAAACTAGGTAAGTAGATGTATTCTGAGAACCGCATTAATATTTTCACACAATTTACCTTTCATTCAATCAACTCAAATATAAAAATAAAAAATTGAATTTCGTAAACATAAACCTTGTTACTTGCTGCTAGGGAACCCTTCATGGCCGAGTCCGACTCGCAATACATATTTAAGGTTTTACCTCCATTATATATTAATAAATAATGAGATAATAATAAAGGTTTTAATTCAGTCGACGACTGGCCAGCGATCTATCCGCACGTACTGTGCGTCTAACTTTTTTCCATGCGTTCATATGTACGGTAGGCAACAATTTGATTAAGCAGTATAACACTTACCAACATCAGCGACTATGATATCCGTATAGCGCGGTAATGCTCGAGCAACTTTAGATGCTATTTGAGGCACGTGTAGACCCATCAGCAATATGAGAGCCTGGTGTAACGACATTACTAAATTATCATTTTATTCAACACGATCAAGACGACTATGTTCCATAAAATAGTGTTCCCGTTTCCGTATCTCCTAGGATGTAGAGACTATTAATACACTCGATTAGGGTCTACAGTCAGTGCTGTGTCGACCATCTACTTCTTTAAGTTCGACATATATTATAAATTCAAGATTACAAAGTACTTAAGCATAGTTCATACTAATAATACATTATATATTTTACCCGGATCGGCAGTTTTGCCTTTGTCAACTTTAATATATTAATTTAATCTTCAAGATAACATTACAAATTATACATAGTATATATCAATTCCATAAAAAATAATTAATTATGGCCCGGCCGGGCGACTGGAAGAGCGCCATCCAGATGTACCGCTCGAGCGGGCAGTGGGAGAGCGCGGAGCGGGTGTCGCGCGCGCACGCGCCGAGCGGCGTGCAGCAGCAGGTGTCGCTGCAGTGGGCCGCCACGCTGGCGCCCATTATATATATATGTTATATAATCCATAAATAAGTAACCATTCAAAATTGACCTGTAACGTTCTATCATCCGCTCCAGCGGCAACCATCACCGCTACAGCGTCATTCATGACAGTGAATGCCTTCGGAGCTGTCGACATCCTCACGAGGATCTCGCTACAGACAGCCTTAGCTAACGGAACATCTGCACTGGATACGGTGACGTCATCGGTGAGATACTGACGAAGCGTATCGATTACTTGAGACAACACCTCCGGTACCTCTTCACTTTCGATATCGATACCTTCCGTACGCTGTAAAGTATGAAACGTTTAAGTACTCGAGCATCAAACTAAAAACGTGATCTTCGAAATACGTTTGCAACAAGAACAAGCGACAAGTGCTTTAATTAATCCAACAATATAAACATTTTTATATAAAATATATAAGCACACAGAGTATAACTTGTAAACTTTTCTATTAACAGTAGATCACATACTGAATGTGTCTTAAATAGGTTGGCGGCGTATCGCAACGCGTAGTGGGGAGCCTTCTCCCCCGCATGTGCTAAGCATCGCTGCCAATGACCCGCACGAGCCAACTTTTCTAATGCTGACGATTCGACGTCAACTTCTTCCATCACTGACTCGTGTTTGAGTTCTTCTTCTTCATAATCGGCTGATACACCTTTAACAATATTGAAGTATTACAAATTTATATGACTTTATACTTGTAAGCAGAAGACTGAGGTTACCTGCTGGCGTGTCATCATCGACGCCTTCTAGCAGAGCCACTCGAAGTTGTTCACCGACATCACTTTGTCCGATTGCGGCAAATCTGTAGTTTATTTAATATGTAAATCTAATCATCAAACTTTACCCAGGCAAAGGTACATGAAACGTCAAAAATGATAAACTAAGCAACATACGCGTCGGCCAGCAGGCGGGCCGCGTCCCGGCGCGGGGCGCCGCGCAGGCGGTCGCGCGCCAGCCGCGCCGCCCGCAGCGCCGCGCGCTCCGCCAGCCGCAGCGCGCCGCCCGCCGCGCCCGCCGCGCTCGCGCTCAGCAGCAGCTCCACCGCCTCCCACCACTCGCCCCTGTGGACATACCCAACCGGTACCGTGCTGCCGCTGTCCCACCGTCGGCCTCTGCCAGCGGGCTGCGCTCTCACCTGTCGGCATGGTGGGCGGCGCGCTGCAGCAGCGGCGGCACGGCGGACGGCACGGGCTCGGCGCTGTCCGGCAAATACTCGCGAGATACGCGTCCCGCCTCCTCCCACAGCTCTGTACATATACACTTTTTAATAAGCCACACATACAATCAATATCGTATCAGTGGAATGGATCTTCCATATGTAATCAAATAAAAACCAGATTATGACTGACCGAGGTCTTTGTAGTGCTGCACGACTTCCCTCGGTCTGTTGGCGCGAATCATCAAAGCCTCGAATTGTGCGAGGTCACCCCTCTCGGCAGCCGCTCGAGCTCCTTCCACTAAAACTTCTTCTACCTGTCATATCAAATCATCTACTGTTATAATGGGTGATCTTTAAAAATTATTATTTGAGATTTAATTTCTACTTGTTTCACTTTATTGTAGAAGACTAACCATATGCGGCGCGTGCTGCTCAGCCAAAGCTAACGCTCGTTGGTGATGCGCCTTCGACAGCCACATGCGAACCGCGTCTTCAGCGGCAGCAGCGCGGAGGAACGCCGCTTCAGCTTCTTCGGGCTTTTCCTCGGCTAAAGCTGCAGCTTCGTGCCTAGCTACTTCGCGTTTTGTGATTCCACCTCCTAGGTCGCTCAATTCCATAGCAATATCCCATCTGAATAAATACAATCGAATAATAATTAATATAAAATAATATAGATGCTCGTTTACATAACATAAATAAAGCGATAGATGATAACTCTTTACACTCTTTAGTAGAGCAATCTAGAACGATCGTATATGATTTTACATAAGAATCCCAGTATATGTTCAAACTTCTACTAAATAAAAAATAAACATAAAAGGAAGTTTGTGTTTAAAGGGTAATTATAAAGTTAGTGAATTAGGACACATTAGTATAAACAGTCGCCTATTTTTAAAATCGATAATTGTAAACAATTATGAAATTTGACAAACATAATTTGATCCCCGGTTTTTCTTTGGTCTTTGTGTTTAGATTTCCAAACCAGAGATACCTATCAAGAAAACTCTAACTGTCGATAATTTTCAAAAGAATACTCAATAATATTTTTGAAAGAAAAATGTAAGTGTGTGCGGGCAGCTCGCCTGTGCGCCTGCAGCGCCCAGCGCGCGCCCAGCGCCGCCAGCCCGCGCGCGGCCAGCAGACGCGCGGCCGCGGCGGGCGCCAGCGTGGCGGCCCACTGCAGCGACACCTGCTGCTGCACGCCGCTCGGCGCGTGCGCGCGCGACACCCGCTCCGCGCTCTCCCACTGCCCGCTCGAGCGGTACATCTGGATGGCGCTCTTCCAGTCGCCTGGTCGGGTCACGGTTCATTATTATTACTATTACTGGATGCGTGACCTTAACGAAACGCGTCCAAACATATCGTTGCTTCGAACGGGTACCGCAAAATCGGAAGATGGGACGATAACATCATCTCTATTTAACTTACAGACTACAAATTCAATGAATTACTTGTACGCCTACATGTAAAGACTTTTGTATTAAAATTTTACTTGAGTAACTCAGGTTCCCGTGCACTTACGGCGAAACCTTCTCGCTAACTACTAGGAGACTACGACCGACCTGCCTGCACGTAGTAGTTCTCGGCGGCGCGCAGGTCGCCGGCGGCGTGCAGCGCCTGCGCCACGTGGCGGCGCGTGGCCTCCAGCAGCGCGGGGCGGTGGGCGCCCACCAGGCGCAGCATGGCCTCGTATTGCGATGCTTCCTGTTTATATTATTTGTGGTGGATTTTCGTCGAATAGCCATGTTTCATATTTTAAATAATGCGTGCCTCTCACCTTATACATGGATATGGCTTCGTCCGGATCTCCGAGCCCGATATAAATCTGCTCCGCTTTCCTCAGCTGTCCCTCTTGGCGTGATTTTTCCGCCAGTGGCATGAATATATCCTTAGTTTCTTCTTCGGTCAAATGTGCAGCGGCCAAGCGTAGTCCATCAGCTATTTTACCCGCTGCGTTATAGGCGCGCACGCAGCGTTCCACCATACCGCACGATATTAGCACACGTTCGGCAGTTTCCCATTCCTAATTATAATAAATATGATTGTTTATTGCAGGTTTGTTAATTTGATATTTAATTTAATTATGATTGGACTTTATAAGTTGACTTGGTGTTAGACCTTTGTGCAAAGCCGTCTTGGTAGGTACCACCAACTCATCAGATTTGGCACCACCAAACAGTAATAGTGAGCTAGTACTAGATACATGAACCACTGATCATGATCATGATGCGATGTAAGGGATTGTTGATATTTCTTACGGCATATGTCTATGAGCACTGATGACCACTTAACAGTAGGTGGCCCATTTGCCCGCGTACCTATATTATAAAAAAAGTTTTGTGGAAGAAAAATCAAGTAATTACTAATAGCTATAAAGAAAAATAACTTACTTGTGTAGATATAAAATAGTTTCCCAATTGCTCACATTGATCTCGTATAGCTTCTTTATCGTCAATGACCTTCAAATTAAAAAAATATATATTTGCGTAATAAAATTTTGAAGATGATTACAAGGAACAGTTTAATTTATATTCACCTGCACAATCTGCAACGCCTTCTTGTAATGATGTGCTTTGATCGCTGCCGTTAGTGCGTCTACCGTGTGTCCAGCTTCAATTAGATGTGGGACAGCAGCACCCGCCTGTCTAGAGGCCACCAACCATGCACCCCATTCTCCTTCTAGGCGAGTCACTTCACCGGGGCACGCCTGCAAATATTATAATCAGGATTATATGTAATGTCGCCCGACTTCACCGAACGCTTCCACTATCATACAATTAACCCTGACTTATCTATTTCGATTGCTAATAGCTCAGCTGTACTATGCACTACTAACCGTTTTTGACTAATATATCTTTATTCATAAGACAACACTACTAAACCAATACCAATAAACTACTTATATCCACTTTAATATTACTTCCAATGTTCCGATAACAGATTCGTCAACGTTCAAAACGCAATTTTTTCGCAAATCCATAATGAATATAATAGATCATTCAAGCTCTCGGTCAAAATAGGTGTAATTATAATAAAGAAAATAAAATAAAATTCGATGTCAAATGCTGTTTATATGGCTTTTGTCCTCTTGTGGTTGGAATAAAATCGATGTAGGCTCGGCAAAGTATGTGGGCTACATCAAAAGATTATATTCACCTCACGTGCAAGCTGAACCGCCCTCCCATAATTATTGCCCTTCGCATAGTACTCGACGGCTGTCCCGGCATCGCCCATGCGCTCCGAAATCTCGCCGGCCACTTCCCACCACTCCTCCTACAATAACATTATAAAATCGGAGTTCAGCGAGACGGATCGAAAACCCATCGATCTCGCGTCCGACCTGCACGAGTCGATCGAGCACGGCGTGCAGCAGCTCGTCGTCGTGCAGCAGCGCGGGGTGCTGCAGCAGAGCGGCCGCGGCGCGCCGGGCGCGGCCGCCTCGCAGCCACAGCCGCACCGAGCCGCCTGTGTCGCCGCGGGCCGCCAGCGCCGCGCCCGCCTCGCCGTAGCGCCCTGAGGGGGGAGCATTTCTTTAAAAGTGCCTCGAATGACGAAACCAGAGTCCGATAGACCGCCTTAGACTTTTACCGGTGGAAGTCAAGTAATCCATGTACTGTTGTTTCAGAGTCTTGGCGATGTCTCTGTCGGTCTTCTCCGCGAGGGCGATGGCGTCGGTCCACCGATTGAACTGCTTGTACATACTGATAGCCATTTCGAGCCGGTTGGCTCTTTTCACGTAACATTCCTCTGCGGTCGCTAGGTCACCCGCAAATATTGCGAGACGAGCTCTGACTATTGGATTAATTAAACCTGTAATTATTTTTAAATATACAATTATTTCCTTTATTAACCATTTTTACACTTACAGAAACGTATTATATATAGGACAACTTCGTCAAATTAAATAAATATAACAAATACCTGTCGTTACGTCTCCGTCTCCTTCGGCGACCGCTAATTCCACGGTCTTATCTAAATAGTAAGTTCGAGCTTCGTCACCGACTTCTCTATAGCATTTAGCAGCCAACTGTGTATCCAAAAATTTCATTTAATAATAAACAATTGTTGGTAATTCGACGTATTCCCGTTAAGCGATGGTAGGGGTGCTTATTTGCTATAATTTTAACACTTATATGCACCATGCAAAAGTGAACCATTTTTGAGTTCATTTGCAAAATGGTTTATTTTTTCATTATGCATATAGGAGTTAAAATTATAGCAAATAAGCACCCCTAGCACCTTCTAACAGGAATACGTCGAATTACCAATAACCCTGAATATGTATGTATATAGCTGCACTATATTCCTCGATAAAAATATTAAATTTAGGAACGACGTTTCGTACTGGTACATTTTCATTCTTTAGAGCTTGCTCTGCTAGCTGGCGCCACAATTGCGCTACATCTGCTGAGCCACCCACACTATCAAGATACTGCGCACAACCCTCGAGGTCTCCATTTCGAAGTGCTGTATCTAAGAAATCAAGTAAAAAACCATAATTTTACTATTATATCAAGAAGTAAAAAAATGCCATGACTAATTATTACTTAAGTGCCAGATCTTCATTCAGAGATTTAGGAAAAAGGCATTTTACACAACAACAACAAGCAAGTTTACACAAAATTATAGTAAAAAACACTATCCTTACCAACATTACCTCGCAGAATTTTATCTTTATAAGCGACGCTTCTGACTACTGTACTGTTAGAAAGCTAGCAAAATTGCTTTTTTAGTTATTTAAAAACTGCAGAACTGCTATCGGATGAACATTTATTTAAAAATGCTGTTCCAAGCTTCTCGAAATGCAGAATGAAGAATGCAACGTAAGAAATGAAAAATGATCAAAATATTTATATGAATTTTTTTACTTAAAGAGATCCTAAGATTTATTAAATCTGTAGACTAACCAATTGATCTAGAAAAGTGACCAAAATGTAATGATTGTTATTGAATTTCATTTAACGATCGTTATGGTTTCGACCAAGTCAGTTACCAACATTTACCTTCTATTTGAACTCGTTCTTCGTTTCCTTTAAAAGCCTCATCAATGGAACCTCATTATCACTACGAATTCTACCTGTCCTTCAAATTTTTATTTTTAATTGTTATACTCCAAGTATATCCCATTATATACTTGGAGTATAACAGTTCATATTAACATTCATCACGGAAAACAAAAGCATTGCGTGGGGAGAGTCAAAAACTGCATATCAATATCCAACATTGACGTCGGTCAGCACGGATACCGCACGCGACACGTACTGAACTCCAGTCGATGCTCGTCGAGCGCGAGGCGCGCGCCGCCCCGCAGCAGCACGGCGCGCGCCTGCACGAGCACTGCCCCCGCGCCGCACTCCGACATCTCCACGCACTGCGGCTCCCACGCGCTGTACCTGCACGGGGCGCCACGTGAGCTGACCGACTCCTTCGCCGTACGGTTACTTTTCCATACAATAACCATACCAAATGAGTAGATGCGTCGGTGTTTGCGCCACGACGGCATCGCTATTTTCTATCCACTGAACGAAACTCACGCCACTCGCTATAATTTCCTAAAATATTGTACATTGTTTAGTCCCGTGAATCGAAAGTTGCTAAAGTAACATTTGTTATCTTTTTTTAAATATTAAAATATTCTGACTATACCTTCTCGCCGGTATCCAACCGTAATAATGCAAGTCGTCTCCTCGTGTCTCGAAGGAGTAATAAATGTCCACTCTCGTTTAGCTCGAGCCAGTCCACGCGAGCTTCGTGCCACCACTGACCTAGCTGTACTCCTAAGAACAACAACAACGAAAACATTTTTTTACATCCGCTTACTGCAAACAGACAGAGAGCTTCTATCGGTATAAAAATATTCCAATGAAAATATGATGATAAAAGTGACCTGAAACAAGATCGACGACAGCTATCGTCTGTCGGTCGAGCAGATAGGCGAGATGTTTGCGATCGCGGCCTTCTTCTTTCTGTCCTTCGTTGATGCGAACGCTCAGCACATGGGGATTCACCCGTTCGGTGCGCACCTAATGTCCGTAATAAACTATATTCATATACCAAATCATAAGACATCCAACTATATCTACTACATCTTAACAAAATCATGATAGATATAAAATTCAGAATGCCCGATTCTTACTAACTCAATAGTTGGTAAGAACAGAAGAGTTCTGAATTATTAAATACTAAGGATATTAAAAAAACCTTAGACGTCGCTACAAGATACAGATAATGCATTAAAACAACAAAAATAAGCTCACCGTGTGCAGCACGCGGTCGAGGCCGTACTCCAGCACGCTGAGCTCGCCGGCGCGCTGCAGCAGGCACGCGCCGCCCACCGCCGCGTACACGCGCTCGCCCGCCCCGCTCCACGCCACCTGCGCGTGCGGCTCATCAGCCGGCTGATATTTGGAACTACATTCCTAAACTGCGGCTAGTGGGCTTATGACAATTTTTCTTTAAACTAATCACATCCCGAGGAAGACATGCATATCCCCACGATGAATTATGAGACAAATGAGACTTATGAGAAAAATCAGTGGTATTTGACCTTATATTTTTCCACTCAAAGAGATGACCCGTCTCACTTCAAGCAATGCTATTAAAATTGTGACTCATTGAAATAAAAAAAAACTGACCTCACTGGTCAAGCCCCGCGCTATGTCGCAAAGTATCAAACTACAGCTCGTCCGGCATACCGCGTACCAGTCATTACCTACACATATTAAACAAAAATAAAAAAGTATTATCATGAGCTGTCTACATTAAAAAACAGAAAACCGTACAAATATAAATTACCGATGAATCGCACGTTAAATATATCCGGAGCGAGCTTAGTAGTAACTGTGAGTGGTAGCGAGTCGTTGGCGAGTCGCGTGAGCAGCAGCTGTCGCGGGCTTACGTGCCGCACTTCCACCGTGTCGCGCCATACCCAGCGTCTGCGTGCAACATACTCGTAACATTCGACACAAAATACATTCTAATAGCCTTCATGTAAATTATGTTAAAAGTTTGATAATATTTGCGGCAACATAACTGTTTATCTCATAGAATAGTAACATAATTTTAATAAATCTGTGACAATTACGGCGTACAAGTATAAGATAATGATGATTATGGAGATTCTTGGAGCGTATTGTATATACATATAAGATTTTTTCTTGTATTCTTTTTATTAGGACGACACAGTTAATGAAACACAATTGAGTTTCTCTGTAAAAAGAGATTTATATGTTTAATTTTACAATAAGAAAGAATAAAATAAAATTTTGTATTTACCTACGAATTTTTACAAAAATAATATTTACATACCTGTAAAAAGAGAAACGACATTTAATGTTTATTTATTAACAATGTCTGTTCCTAAATCACAAGATACTTTATACTTTACTTTATACAATTACGAGATTGATAATATTTTTCATAATTATATTTTTTATAATTTAGTTGTCATGTCACTGCGCGTTCGATGACGGTTGATGCGCGGAATTCAAATTAAAGAATAATACATTTTTTCTTTACATCTCCCCCCCTCCGTAAAGAAAGTCAGGTGAAGATGTTTTTTCATGCACGGTCTTTAATCGTAGATAGGAGCTGGTGTTAGCTTTGAAATGTGGAAAAAAGTGGACTCTGATCTCTTATGTTCAATATTTATTTTGTAAATTGAGTTTGAAATTTTTTGTAAAATTTTGTACGGTCCAAGTTTCAATTCATCAAGCTTCTTTCGATTCAGTTTATTTCCATTTTCTATAAAAACAATATCACCGACTTTGAACTCTATATGTTTTCTATTTTTATCGTAAATTTTCTTGTTATAATTATGTGATTTGATTGTATTTTCTAAAGCTTTTTCCCTAGCCTGGATTAAATCATGGTCAGTCTTCTTCTGTTTCAGCTCATTTGGCAAAATCGTAACATCTGTACCATAAAGTAGGTATTTAGGAGCATATCCAGTAATAGTATGCTCCGTTTCATTGTATTTTTGCACACAGTTGTGGGCTATAGTCGTCCATGCCATTTTAGTGTCATGTTCATTTATCTTGCACCGGATTTTATTAACCAATGTCTGGTTTAATCTCTCATTTAAGCCATTTGAAAAAGGAGAATTCACTGCTGTAAAAATTATGGGAATATTTTTTTCATCCAAAAATCTTTTAAATTCCTTAGAATTGATACCTGGGTATTGGTCTGATAGTATTAATTCAATACCATCACTTTCTGTACAGTTTCTTATTAATTTAATGAAGTCATTAGCATTTTGAGTACTTGATGTTAGAATATACGCGTACCTGGTGAAATGATCTAATAAAAGATGTAAATATTTCTTTGTTGATCTGGAACCTCCGAAACCTCCAATGGTATCAATAGAGCATATCTGAAAAGGTTTTGTGGCGGGACCCAAGTGGGACATCAACCCATATTTAATTTGTCCTCTTGATTTATTCTTTAAGCATACTGTACAACTTTCACAGATTTTTTTTATGTTTTTAGTCATATTTTCTGCTGTATACACTGAGCTAATCATTCTCTGCATTTGTTTAATTCCTATATGCCCCAGATCTGTATGTACACTTTTCATGAAATCTATGCTAAATTCCTCTGATATAATAATTTTTTCTTTCTTCCTTACTTTTTTGTAGTAAACATTTTGTTTTTTCATTAACTTGTTTTTTCTGCATCGTATATATTCATTATTAACCTGGTCTTTTAGAATATCTTCTAGTGTTATTATATTAACTACTTTTAACTGTTCCTCTGAGTTTTCATTTGGCCCAAGTACCGGGTTTCTGCTTAGACAATCAGCTTCAATGTTGTATCTTCCTGGCGAATATTTAATTTCGAAATCATATTGTGATAAGTAGTATGTTAGATCTCCTAATTCTTCGTCTGTTCTAGATCTTATGTTCATATTTTCCAATGGTTTGTGATCAGAAAATACAGTGAATTTCCGACCTATCAATAGATGTTGCCAATACTTTACACATTCCTTAATTGCTAGACATTCCAGATAGATGGCTTTCTTCCTTTTCTGTACTTCAGTCAATTTTTTCGAAAAGTACGCTACTGGTTTTTCTTCATTGTTATTTTGTGGTTGTTTTAGTACTGCTCCTACTCCTAATATACTAGCATCTGTGTATATATGAATAGGTAGGTTTGGGTCAAAGATTGTTAATATCGGTTGAGAACATAATATTTGTTTCATTTCATTAAATGACTCCTGACATGCATCAGTCCAGTCAAAGGTTTGTCCTTTTCTCAAAAGGTTATGCAATGGTTCCAACTTAATGGCTATATTTGGCACATATTTATGATAAAAATTTATTTTTCCCAAAAATTGCCTCACATTCTTTTGAGTTTTAGGAGTCGGGAAGTTTTTTATTGATATTAAGTTATCTTTCAGTGGTCTGACTGAATTATTTTGTATTATGTGACCCAAGTATTTAACTGTATCAGCTGCAAATGTGCATTTAGAGAATTTTAGTTTTAAGCCTTCGCATTTTATTGCTTCAAAGAGTTTTTCCAAATATCTGATATGATCCGAGAAAGTTTCTGAGAAAATTAAAATATCATCTATGAAACATACTGCGAAATCTCCAAGCTTGTGTTTCCGTATTATATTACACATTATTCTCTGAAATATAGCTGGGGAGGTTTTCAAACCAAATGGCAAACAGGTCCATTGATAGTGTCCCTCCTGCGTCACAAACGCAGTTTTGTGTCTATCTGTGATACGTAAAGGAATTGACCAAAACGCTGAGTTTAGGTCCAGCGTTGAGAAAAACTTGCAATCTCTCGTCTTTAGTATTAGGTCGTCAATAAGAGGGAATGGTTGTGATTGAGGCACAACAATTTTATTTAAGTCTCGAAAGTCGATGCACAATCTTGATCTTTTGTTTTCATCTCTTTTATAAGCTAATGTGACTGGTGCTGCGAATGGGCTATATGATTCTTCTATTATATTTCTTTCCAATAATTTTGCAATTTGATCTTCAATCTCCTTCTTATCTTCTATTGTGCAACGATATGGTCTTTTGGAGCAATATTTTTCTATAAGTAGATCAATGTGTGCTTCATAACCTGTTACCTGTCCTATGTCATATTTGTCCTTTGCAAACACAGACTTATATTTCGAAATTAATTTATCAATCATGGCCTGTTTTTGAAAGTCTAAATGATTTATGCAAATTTTGAACTTTTCTTCAAGTATGTCTTCATTGAAGTTTATTAAATTATCATATTTAATCTCTTTAGAGACTATATCTATTTTGTCTGTTTCCTTGGAAACTATTTCACTTCTTTTTATAGGTAATTTCTGCGTAATTTTTAAGTTTTCGTTTTGAACTAGGTAAAATTCTTTTATACAATCAAGACCCACTAAAAAATCATAATCGAAATTTTCCTTGTCTATTACGAAAACATTCATTTTTTTTTCCACATCAAAGATGGCTATATCAAGTGTTATTACTCCATTTGCCTTTTTAACGCCATTAATCGTTTTTAAATTAGTATTGTTGCAATGACTGGTTTCCTTATTTTTTATTTTTAACAATTTAGAATTTATTAACGAAACGTTAGACCCAGAGTCATAGATTCCAGACACTTCAACATTTTTATTCAGTACTAATTTCACTTTGATCAATGGCGGTACTATTAGTTTTTTGGATCTTCACACTGTAATTCACATTCCAATTCTGAATTATTAACGAGCTTTACTTGCTTTTTATCTTTTTCAGTATTTGAATTTGTTTTAAACCAGCAAGAATCTTCTGAATGATAGCGTACGCCTTTATTTAATTTTTCACAAATGCTACATTTTTTTTTCTCTGGCTTAGTATCTTCTTTCTTCTTGATAAATTTTCTTCTTGAAACTAAATGTTCTAATTTTCCAAGTTCACTAAACAAATTTTTTGTTTCTACGATTTGGTCTTTGTTGATTTTGTCTGTTATAAAATCTGGTAAGCCGGCAGCAATGATATCAATAAGAGTCCCTTCATCTATTGTTTTTCTTACCTCTAGTAAAAGTTTTTCTTTCTTTACTGCATATTCTAGTAAAGATCCTGATTGGTACTTGTAAGATAAAGCATACTTACTAGCAGTCCAACCTCTATTAGCATATGTTTCCAAAAAACATGATTTCCATTTTGACCACTCGGAATGTAAGCTAAGTTTCATCATCATGGAAGAATACCAATCAGTGCATGATTTTTCAAGAAATAATCTGAAGATTTCAATTATTTCTTCTTCTTTTACGATACTAAACCTTGTACATTCTTTTTCAAATACTTCCATCCACTGGTGTGCATTCGAACTTTTACCATCAAATTTTCCAATTACAAACTTGTCAGCTAAATTTTTAATACTTTGTTTTTCTTTGTCTTGTTGACTTTTAACAAATGTTTCCAAAATTTTCACTATGGGATCTTCTGAACACCTTTTACTACCAATAGTCATTTGTTCTTGGGTAGTTTCCTCTAAAAATTGATCCTGAAACATCATGTTTCCATCCTCATCAAAATATGTTTGTAGTATATCCTGTGTTGTTTTTATCCAAACACTTCTAGTTTGATATCTTTTCTTTAATGTATTTTTCACGGTAAAGAAGGTTTTCGAGGTTTGGATATGTTTGTGAAGTGATACTGCTTGATATTCTTCAGGCATAACGAAAACTTTTCCATCTTTTGTGGCAATTGCGGTTATGGCGATATAGTTTGACTTTCCGTCTATTGATGGTTTAATTTCAAATGTAAACTTCAACGACTCCATTTTTTTACAATAAATGTCGTTTTATAAGATTTTTTCTTGTATTCTTTTTATTAGGACGACACAGTTAATGAAACACAATTGAGTTTCTCTGTAAAAAGAGATTTATATGTTTAATTTTACAATAAGAAAGAATAAAATAAAATTTTGTATTTACCTACGAATTTTTACAAAAATAATATTTACATACCTGTAAAAAGAGAAACGACATTTAATGTTTATTTATTAACAATGTCTGTTCCTAAATCACAAGATACTTTATACTTTACTTTATACAATTACGAGATTGATAATATTTTTCATAATTATATTTTTTATAATTTAGTTGTCATGTCACTGCGCGTTCGATGACGGTTGATGCGCGGAATTCAAATTAAAGAATAATACATTTTTTCTTTACATACATATATGCAAATGTGAATACGTCATTTAAATTTCTTTACATTTATTTAACTCATTATTGTTCAGTTTTTTTTTATAGCAGATAGCATCCACGGGGCCGCAAAGAAGTACATACCTTATATTGATATTATTTAATAAACTGATTACGCCACACCGTCGGTGGTAAAATACTTTCGATAAAAACAGGGGTCCTAGGGAAGCACTGAGATATCAGCCATTTATGTTTTAGCATACACAGTTGAAACCTCACATCGAAGCATTTTTGTCGGATGAATGCAAAGTGCTCTATCAAATGCCACCGCTATGACTGCTAAAACAATGTATCGTGTGTTGTTTGTTACTATTTTACTATAATCGTTTCAATGGCATACCTACTGTGATAATTACTTTGATATATGTTTTTTTTATTTTCACGGAGTAACAAAATGGATGTATTTATACTATTTGCATATACATAAACCACTTAAAAAAGACAGCGACAGCTACTTGAGAACAGCTTCGAACTGCAGCACGGCGCCGGTCTGCGACGCCACGGCCAGCTGGGTGCCGTCGCCGCTCCACGCCAGCGCGCGCGCCGCGTACAGGTTCGGTATCGGCAGCGCGCTCACCTCGAGCGCCCCGGACTCCTTCACCTCGCCCACGAGGCAGCCGTCGAACACGCCGAACGCTACCGTCTGCGATCATGACGAGCTACTGCTATAATAACGACCTCTTCTAATTCTAAGTACAAGCATAAAATTATGATATTTAAATTATACGAAACTATTAAAATGACAATTCTGTAGCGATAGATCTAAAATGATGTCCTCATACTTAAAAATAATTATATGTTTTTATTTTCGTACAGACATATTGCATCTATCCAGAGCGCTAGTACAGTTTATTTATACTAACTGTATCGTAATACTCCCTCACCTGACCGGAAGGACTAAGAGTAGCCGAAATGATGTCACGTCTGTCAGGCGGCAAGGAAGGCTCCAGATTACGTAGTAGAGCCCCACGCTGAGCTTCGTACACCGATATACGTCCGTCGCAAGAACCCACTATCATCTAAATATTACAATTACATTAATTGGCAGTAAAACTCAATGTTAAGTAACGTCATGTATGTAAATGACCAACTGATTGGCTAAGGCCTCCTCTCCATTTGAAGAGAAGTTTATGGAACGAATTTGTGACACGTGCAGGTTCTCACGATGTTTTTCTTCACTGCTGAGCACGAGATGAATCCCATTCAATCCATCCTTTTAAAAAAGTTGATGCCGAGCAAACAATAGGCACGCTGAAATCGCTCTTATTGTAAATACACTGGCCAAACGTTTAGTGACGTTTGTGCTTTTTACATTAAGCTATAAATTTAATCAAAAAGCTTGTACATATATTTTATAATATCTTTAAAACAAATACACAGTACAAGAGCCACGGCAGACTATATGTCAATGATGTCAATTTCTCGATTTTTTTTAAAAAGCCAATGTTTTTTTAAATTATTTATAAACATTTTTATTCTTATTTTTCTGATAACCCCCATCAATTGGCCTATCGCCCATTGCCGGCTTGACGTTGATTTTTGGGACACCTGTATATCTGCAACGTGCGCCACCATGTGACTCATAATTTACGGTATGACGATCTCGAATTTCTCCCAATTACATCGACAGGTAAATTGAGCCTATAGTATTCCCGCGCTAAAATAAGTCAACTTGAAGATTTTATTAACGGATTTCATAAATGTGGTCATCGCCTAATTGACCTATGTTTTATTTGACTTCAATACAGATTGTCACTCACGTAAGGCGGCAACAAGACGAGCGCGGTGGGCGGGAGAGCGTATCGCAGCAGCAGGCGGCCGTTGAGGTACAGCGTGCCGTCCACGTGCCCGGACGCCAGCGCCGCCTCGCCGCCGCCGCGCGCCAGCGAAACGCAGCACGCGCCCGCCGACCACAAACTCGAGCTCTTGTTACTCTTGCAATCTAACGATCTATTACACACCCCTACACTAGTAACTAGCTACCTTATTTAACCTTTTTGTTCAACAAAGGTCTACGTAGAATGTTAGTATTAATTGACACATTAAGATACATAGCTAGAATAGGAATGAAACTTAAGCGAAACTTAATTATCTAAACTTTTCTTAATACGTCTTGTATTCTTGAAAGATAAAAAACGTTCGATCATAAAACGATTCGCTTTAGCGTATATACTAAAATTAGAACTTACTTATTAACCTAGGCGACTACTAGTTGTCGCCCGCGCGGTTTTGCTCGCGTTTTACAGGTTAGTTGTCAGGTGATAGGCATATAAAATAGCCTGTCCTTCCTTTGAGACACGTTTGCTTCATACTAATTCGGTTTAATTTCATCAAGTTCGTTTTAGTTTTTTGGCCGTGAAAGAGCAACAGACCAAAGACAGAGTTACTTTCGAATTAATAATATTAATAAGTATAAAAATATGTGGAGTGTGGTATAAGGGCAGGAGAATGATGAGGTTGGCGGACCAGCATATGGGCCACATGATGGTAAGTTGTCACCACCGCCTATAGACAATGGCGCGGTAGAAATATTAACCATTCCTTACATCGCCAATGCGCCACAAACCTTGGGAATTAAGATGATATGTCCCTTGTGCCTGTAGTTACACTGGCTCACTCATCCTTCAAACCGGAACACTGAGTACTGTTGTTTGGCGGTAGAATATTTTATGAGTGGGTGGTACCTACCCAGACGGGCTTGCACAAAGCCCTACCACCTAATAAAGTATTTATACATCAACTATTTATCATCAGTGAGTTATTTAAACATCACCTGATTTTCCCGTCGCTTGTTCCAGTATAGAAGCCATTTTCGGCAGACAGCAGACGCAACGGCGCGCCCGTTAGAGGAAACTTGTTGCATATCACCTTCTTACCGCTCCAATCTGCGCCTACTCGATACACGAATACCATGTTATCGCTTTGCGCTACGCCCAGCAATTCCGAATTTTCACTAAATGCCAAACCTTAAAACAAAAAATAAATCGAACTAAAGACAAACAAACGCTTTTTAAATGTTTTTCTTTATGAAATATCTCTTTTAGCATTTTTTCCAAGTTATTTCGCCCGTAAAGTTCCACGGCTGGTTGAAGGCCGCCTCTCCGCTTAAGTAGAACGATTGGAGCTTAAACGACCACTATGTCTCAATGCCTATGGGTGGATACACATGGCACAATTTTATCAGACACATATTGGTTTCATCATGATGTGTTACTTCACTGCAGAAGGTGATATGAAATATACACGCAAATCAAACATGGTAAATCATTAGCCCTTAATCAGATTTGAAGCCGTGGAAATTGAATCTTCCGGTTAAAATCCACATATTCATAAAAAAAAATTATTCTGAATTCAAATTCACAAATAGCAAAAATTGCTCTGAGTAAACTATTATATATACTATTATATATATATAGAGAGCCGAGATGGCCCAGTGGTTAGAACGCGTGCATCTTAACCGATGATTTCGGGTTCAAACCCAGGCAGGCACCACTGAATTTTCATGTGCTTAATTTGTGTTTATAATTCATCTCGTGCTCGGCGGTGAAGGAAAACATCGTGAGGAAACCTGCATGTGTCTAATTTCAACGAAATTCTGCCACATGTGTATTCCACCAACCCGCATTGGAGCAGCGTGGTGGAATATGCTCCATACCTTCTCCTCAACGGGAGAGGAGGCCTTAGCCCAGCAGTGGGAAATTTACAGGCTGATTATGTTATGTTATGTAAACTATTTATTAAAACAAAAATTAAGAAGGCAAGATAACAAACTTGTTATAACGTAAGACTTCTTGCCCGCAGATGGATCAGACGGCTTGGTGCTAAACTTATCGCGCCGCACACCATCACGATCAAATAGCAGCACAATTCTCTCAGCAGTCGCTACAGCTAACTTTACATTATTTGGTGACCAGCTTATATCAGCTACAGGACTGTCGCTATCCTGTTCATTGGACAAATATTAAAACATTTTAAACTAAACATATAGGTATTTAAGTTTCTAAAAATTAATACCACTTTATGCATGTATTGCATCTAAAGAATAATTTTTAATATATTAATATAATAACTCATATTTCTTTCTTATACTCTCTACCTGGCCTTCCAGAATTGTCTTTAAATATTTTAGACGCATAATTTATTTAAAAAATTAATTATTACGATTACTTAAAACGTTTTATAGTGAAGCAAATTTTCTAGTATTATTTCGTAATTAAATTGAAAGAAACCGTTACTAGGCAACTAACCTAACCAACAATCAAATTTAACCGCTCTCACTTATATTCTTTATATTTTTATTTAATCTGTGGTGAAAGCAAATGTATTGTGATGATATAATATGATATTTTATACTGATACAGATATCTTAAATAAAATAATTTATAACCGATAGTTTTATATTTATTTATTGATACTTTTGTACTCCAATAAAAAATATATAATTAATAACGGGTGCAACAGACGGTTAAACTGTAAAAACCGATCTGTTCCAGACAACCTTTGGGCATAGGAACAATTGTAAAAAATATGAAATGAGGGCACTATAAATAAATTAATTTAACAGTTACATACACACTGTAAATACGAACAAACAATAATATAAAAAATACATATACATACAAAAATATTATACATACGTCTTAAATATAATTACATAAATATATACTGAAAACTAGTAGTATTATTTAAAATATATAGAAAGTCATTAAATTACATTAACAACAACAATTAACATAAACACATATGTATAAATATTAGTTTTAATAATATTATTTTGTCTTTTGTAGCTATACTCTATGGATTTGGATAATTTTGACACAGACTATTAAGATATTCATTTAAACGCATGTTATAGTTGACATTCTGTATGTGTATACTTGTAGAGTCTGTGGCATAAGTCTTTCTTTCAAGTGTTTCGTGTTTGTAAAGACGTTGTAAGGTTAGAAAAATTTAAAATCCACTAAAATCTCCCTATATAAATAAAATTTATGGAATATATTTCGATATATGCGTTTCTAATATAGTGTAGTGTTAGTGTTAACCTATATTTCAAATATTATTTTACTTATAATCAATATAAATTTAACATAATGTATTATCGCGGCATCACAAACAACAAGCCACACTTCTAAAGAATTCCTCGTCTTTCAGGACGTCATGCCTTTCGAACGCTACGTAGAACCAGGGCGTGTTGCCCTGGTAGCCGACGGACCCCTTAAAGGAAAGTTGGTGAGTGTTGTGGATGTCATTGATCAAACACGAGCACTCGTCGATGGTCCCGGCAGCGGTGTTCCACGACAGCAAATTCGTCTCAACCAACTGCACCTTACAAAATTCCGCCTTAGCTATCCATTCACAGCACCAACACGTGTTGTAAGGAAAGCTTGGACCGATGCTAAGCTTAATGAAAAATGGGCTGAAAGCCAATGGTCTAAGAATCTGGCTAATAAGGAGAAACGCGCTGAAATGACTGATTACGACAGGTTTAAGTTAACATCAGCAAGGGTCAAGAGAAACCGAGCCAGGACGGCTGTTTTCAAAAGCCTTAAAGTTAAAGCTGCGCGAGGAGGCAAATTTGGAAAGAAGAAAGTTCCCAAAACACCAGCCAAGAAGCAACGTACGAAGAAGGCACCCGCAGCCAAACCAGCGAAGAAGTAATTCTTGTTTTGTGTCTGAAACAAAAGTGTAATTTATAGGACAAATCAAATAAAGGATTACTTTAAGCTAAAATTGATCTATTGTTAAATGTTCCCATATAATACCTTTTTGGCCTAAGGTGAGTTCTGTAGCTATTTTAGAGCAAAGTAATTTTTCTTTATTTAATTTGTTTTATTTTTCAGGTAATTACGTGAAGTCAAGACGCTGGCAAGTTGAAGGTTAGTTTTGTAGTATTTCTAACTTTTTTTTAAAATTTATTCGTAAATGATGAACAATTAATAAATAGTCTCGTTCGTATGAACTTTTATGATTTTAAACATACCAAATAAACTGATAAATTTAAAAAAAAATAGATTTTATTCACGAGTGGTATTTTATTTAATAAAAACCTTTTTTTTTATATAGAAACCTCATCCACGCGCCTTGACCACGTGTGATCATGTAAGTTTTCTTTATTTAATAATAAAGCCATATAATGCATCAGTACTTCATTTCCAAAAATATGATGAATAATAATGTCTCGTTCGTATGATCTAAATGATTTCAATTTTACCGATATCCTGAACACTAATTATAAATAATAAGAGTCTCGCTTACTAAATACTTCTATTATATTATAATAATATTTTTTTAGCTGCTGTCCGAGGAATCATCGCGAGTAAGCCAAAGATGTAAATATGTAAGTACAATTTAATTTTTACAATTCAAAAAGATCACAATGTATTTCAAATATTCATTTTCTGCAGCTTTTTATTTTCATTTAATGAAGTCAATAGATATAAAAATAATATTACCCTACCAAAGCCGATGTGTAGCCAGACAAAACCTGATACGCTTGACTCTGGATAGGAACAGTATAATGCACTCCGTGTAAGATATTCAGTTTCAATAGCTGTATATCCAAGGGTTGAGTGCAACATCTTAATTAGCTAAATATCAAATAGACATATTTACTTCAGTTCTATTTATAACTAAACCTTACATTTTCATTGCAGATTTATATTGAAACCTGACTTATATTGGATATATAATGAGTAACAAAAAATAATGATACACTCAAAGAAGGAATATTGGTAAGTTTGCAGAATCCTTGATTATAAAATCTACCTTTACAGGCAATAATCACTAAAATTTAAATGATGAATATCTTAGTTATCCCTGTCTTACTTAGCCATGGGGAAAATTTGGTATGGTAACAACTGAACTAAAAATGTCAATAAATTGAAAATGAAATATAAAAATACATTGTGTAAATATAATTACTTTTGTTACAGCTTTTTCCATTCAAAAACTAAAAGAAACATTCCAGAAAATGGACAAAAAAATCAAACAACTTATGATGAAATAATGTGTTGCATGTACCAAGCAGTCCAAAGATGCTGTAAAATTGAAAAAAAATGGTAAGAATTTATTTTTGTATTCCTTGCTAGTTCAATTATAAAATATGTTATCCTCTTACCTTCACATTTTATCAATTATATAAAATATATATATTATTTATATTTGATTTGGAAACAACAGGACAGATTTCCTGTTGTATGTAAATGATACAACAAAACTAGTAAATATAATGATGAATAAATGTATCGCCCCTGTCTGAAGTCTGATGATTGATCAGAACTGAATTGAGTTTAAATGTAAATTTGTTAATTTTAAATTAAAAATATGATTTAGTCTCTGTTGTCTTGTTTTCAGATATGTCATCATATATTAAGCCAAATTCATACATAAAATATAATTGTATAAAAACAACAAAACAAAAAGGTAAGATTAGTTAATCATCTAATTTTTTATCAATTAGTATGCAATACAATTGTGCTAATCTAAGTACAAATTCTATTATCTTGTAGTTATGATATAGAAGTTAAAATACTATTTTTTTTTTATTATATTATTTGAACTCTTATTACCCTACCAAAGCCGATGCATGTACAGATTTAAACTGGCATGCTTGACTCTGGATAGGAACATTATTACACTCTGTGTAGGATTTTTGGTTTAACCTAAACTAAACATCCAAGGGATTGACTGTGACAAATAAAAAATAGTTGTAACTGTGAATAATTTATTTAGTAATATAGAATAAAAAGAATGTCATTTTTATCTTTTCAGATAATCTTTTTGAAGTAATATAAATAAAGCAGTGGATTTTACATAAAAAAGTTACAAAAATAAAACTATAAAAGGTAAAAATCTCTTTTCTTCATTTGCATAAAATAAAAATTCAAAGAATAGTATCACAAATAGTTTTTAACAGTTATAGTAACATCATTTTATGAGTTGATTATAGAAAGTCTGGTATAGACATAAACTATCCTTATTTCATGATGACTTTTGTATCGCCCCTATCTGATCAACTGATGATTGGTTTGTTCTGATTCTTTTAAATCTAATCATATACTACAGATACAAAATTCTGGAATTACAACATTATAATTTTTTTTTTACAGAAGACAAATGAGTTTTGGCAGATAACAGAAGAAAAAAAAAAGGCAAATCTTAGGACTGAATATAAGAAATACATAAACTTGCTAGAGAATAGAATTATTAATACCATCAAAAGATATGTAAGTATTTCTGAAATTTACTGTCTTTAGTAAAAAATACAGTTGTACAAAACTTAATTAATTGTAAAATGTTTACTACTTTTTTATTATAAGTTTGTAAAATAATATGATGATTATTATATCGCCCCAGTCTGAATAAATCTGTTGATCGATTTCTCTGATTATATTTAATCAAAAATGTTGCCCATATGGTATGCTGTTTATACTTTATATCCATATTTTATTGTTTCAGAATTACATGACAATTCATAGTAATAACACCCCACTTCCTCTGCCATGTAAGTATATTTATTATCATTTGTCAGTCTTAGAATTATACTTTTACTATTGATCATTAGTATAAAATAAATTAGAATTTAGATTGTAAATACGCTTAAATGATGGTAATACAAGCATATATCATAATATTTTTGATGATACAATAACATACTGATTCACTAATTACTATATAGAAAAAAAAAAACATTTAGAACATCCTGTTATTGTTCTGTCTTTTTTCAGGTTCCAAGTAAAATTATTTGCACTGGAAAATCAAAACTGCTCTTATATATATTATTTATGAGGTAAGTTTAAACATAATATATTTTTTTTAATTATTATAATTTACTGCGCAACACTTAAAAATAATCTATTTACAATATCACTAAATGTTAAATATCAATGTATTACTTTAACTTATTGTAGGTGTATCAATTTATAACTTGTTCTCTTACTAACTTACTTTGGTACAAATTAAAAACTTTTATATTTTATGATGAATTATCGTTATCCCTGTCTCACTCAATCATGGGGAAAATATGGTATGGTAACAACTGAAAAAAATTAAATACTTGAATATAATAATTATCATCATTGTCAGAAAGATTTATGTCTCATTGTTTTATTACAGATTTATAGAGGACTTTATTATCAAGATAAGAATGAGAATAGGTGAGTTATCTATAATCAAATAGCTTTTTTGTGTTTTATATTAGCAACATAAATAATAATATGTACATAATATATCATACATAACTTCAAATTTTCTCTTTATATATACTATGGTAGTAATGTGTAGTTTACTTTGTGGAAAAAAAATATAAATATATTAATTTAAAAAAAATATATTTCATATGATGACTTTTGTATCGCCCCTATCTGATCAACTGATGATTGATTTGTTCTGAACCCTAAATAATGTTCCATATATGAGTATATTATTACCAAACATATTTAACCCCGTTTTTTTTTTTTAGGTTACAAGATTACATTTGCACATACCAATGTAAGTATTTTATTTATTAAATAGTATTTTTATTTTAATATAATGTTATTACGTTTTCACTTAAATGTTATGATGATTTTTATATCGCCCCAGTCTGAAGTAAAATGTTGAGCGATTATTCTGATATTGAAAACTAAAAAAAATATATAAAAATTAGAAGTTTCTTTACTAATAAAATATCCTTCTTGTTGCAGAAATATCTAATAAATATTGATGAATGAAAAAACCTTCTATTTTATGTAAGTATTACAGGGATTAAGTTATGAATAAATATTACATGATTATAAATTTATAATTGTATTGGTTAACTGTACCTAAGTTCTTATATTAACCAAATGTGAAAATCTCTTTAATTTTTTATATATATAGTAGAATGAATAAATTTTGTATCCTGTATGAACATGGTTTTATACTGTTTCTGACTACACTCTTTTTTTATATAAATAATAATTTTAAATATTTTTATGATGAAATACTAAGTTATCCCTGTCTCACTCAATCATGGGGAAAATATGGTATGGTAACTTCTGAACAACTTATAATTGAAACATATAAAGCTTCTAAACCAGTGGATAATCTAACTATGAATATAATTTCTTTTATCAGATACTATCACTAGTTGCAGAATGTACTAAACAGACAATCAAAAAGATGTAAGTAAACTTCAAAATATTTATAATATATACATATAAACACAACTGGAAAGAAATAGGTTTTTTTTTAAATATCTGCAGTTATCTTGCACCTGGTTTCTGCATTACCCAGATAAATTGTCACTATTAGATAAAACTGTACAATACATAAACATAGCAAGTTCAATACTATTAAAACCAGCTTCTTATTATGCTACTAGATGGGTTTTATTAAGAAACAAGTCAGAAACTGATAGTTATTTTATAAAATTTTGGTTGCAAAAGAATTGTTCTTTAGAAACAATTTTTGTTGAAAGTGACATAATCGTCATTAGCCGTGAATAAATTAAAAAAAAAGAACGTATTAAAATTATATATCTTTCCAGTATTGTAATAATTGTATTAAGTACTTTAATATGATGATTTTATTTTGACAAGCATATATCTAGATTTTTTTGAAGAATTATTAATTCTGATTACATTAAAAATTGTATTAACATATTTATCATGTTACACTGGATACATTTAGTATTGTATTTTACTTGCAGAAAAGTATACTAATCGAATAGAAATTTATCTATTCACTGCAGCCAATTTGTAATCAGAAAAATCTTGCTGGTGAAATAAAGATTTACTATTATTAGATTTACATCTAATGAAAAAGAAGATGAAATAAAAGTATTACGAATAATTGTATTTGATAAGCAAGTGGCATATTTGTATGAAGGTATAAAATATAAATTGTTAATAAAATAACATTTTATAAAATAAAAATAAAACATTATATTTTGTATTATTTACCTTTAATGTTAGTTTTAAGAATACAAATACTATGTACTATTCGTTGAACTATTAAATGGCATCTAAGAGGACCACAGAAAAAAATCATTATTAAATTTCGCGTTTTTCTTTGTTAAACACTGTTTTTTTATAATAATAGTAGCTACTTAAAAAAATCTATCTTCATAAACTGGGTTAAAGTATTACAAGAAAATATGTGAATATAGTTGCGAAACTAACTGAATCTTTAAAATCTTAAGTATAGACTGGTTTTAGAATCGTTGGTGGGTTGAGTATATTATTAGATTACTATTAATTTGAAGTGAATAATTTGATTTTAATTCTAACGAAATTCTGGTCAAGATAAAATTAGTTAAAAAATACTAAGTATGTTGTTTTGTACGTTTCAGGAATTAAACAATCAAACCTTTTTATATAAGCATTAGAAAAAAATAGTAAACTCCAATATCTATAAGCAAGAGTGATATTGTAATTATCACTCCACCACATCCGGAAACGTTGATAAATTGTATCACACTCGACTATTCTAAGCGTATCATTTTATATGAAATCAGCTGCATAATTAAACCTTTTAACTTGGTAAAATGCATTACATTATTGTTACGGAGTTTGAAACTCCTAGTGAAACTTCGTGTAGAATAAAGGTAAATTAACACGAGTGTTTCGAGATTTTAAAACATGTTTTTAAATAGATAATTTCGAATAGCTTAAAATGTGTTCCGAAATATATTAAAATTTTATATTTATAGGGATTGCTTTCAACTGATGCTAAGAATTTAGAAACTTACTTTTTGGGATTCCATATAAATTGCAGTAATATGCAAGATTTCTTTGAAGTGGATATTTCAGGAGACCAAGTGTTACAGATTTTAGGCGGATCTAGTTTCAAGTACGTATAATAGTGCTGTATACCCTGACTAAAACAAAAGACTGAAGCAATAAAAGCGAATACAAATTCCCAGCGCGAATGCGAAACAAAATTCGTCACTTATCATTTACTTATTGACGTTCATTTTGTTAAGTACTACACACCTTACTCGAATTTGCTTTTGTTGCTTAACTATAATTAATGTTCTGTGCACTCTTTCGCCTTTTGTATTATAATCGGAGTCAATATTATACCGATTAAATAAATATTAACAATACCATAAATCATTTTAAAATGTACAATACATAATATATACCTTATAAAAAGAGGTAGTTTAGTTTAACATCTTAGGCGGTTGTGGTATCATTAAATTATTTTTTTCCTTAGAAACATTAGAATTATTGTAATCGACATGACATTGAGCATTATGATATTAAAGTAAATTAGCACAATAGGCCATTTGACAATGAAAAAATAAAGTGTCAATTATTGTAATCAGTATATATTATGAGATTAAAAATGGTTATTTATTAACGAAAGTAGAACATAATGAATTTATTCAAAAATCCATAAATAAAAATTCATTTTTTAAAACGTTTGTCACGTAACACAAAACGCTCCTGATTGGTCATACTTATGATGACGTCACGTGTTAACCTCATTTGACTGTATGTGGATTATATATGCCACAGATTACAATACAGGAAAGTGACGTCACCGACCCCATTGTAGCGCCATATTGTCAAAGTAGCGTTCTCGCGCGCTATTTGAATATGGAATTTTTAATTTGATATTTTTCAGCAAATATGTCCTAGAATTAAAAAAAACAACTTTTACTAAGTTCCTTAACCTCTACTAAATATTTTAAATGGATTTTAAAAACTAGTCAAATAGCCTATTAAAAGCCATTTAAATAAGAATTGGAATTCAATTAAAATAAAATCGAAGAGTCTGTCTGTAATTTTAAAATGCTGAATTCAAAAACTACCTTTTTAAAGTTAATAAGCCTATTTTAAAGTCACTAAAACTAGTGTATTTGTCTATTTGTTTCTCCGAGGATCATCTTCAAAACAGTAAAAATTATAAAATCTAAGTGTTTGGATTATCTGATTATCAAAAGTTAATGTAAATACAAATTTAATATTTATTTATGCATTTGTGTAAATTAAAAAATATACATTTTAGGATTTTTTTTAATTATGATAATATTATTAAATTTATGATTTTATATCGGAGCTTAAAATAATATCATGCTATTAGTTACAGTATCATCAGTCAATCAATGGCTATTGAAAATACTGCAATTGGAGGGAGAACCGTGAAAATCCAAAAATTGGTTTGGACCATGGGTAAATAAAGGATAATAAACATGTTCTGTTAAATCATATTTATTCAATAAAATAATATCTATAAAAGTATTTAATTGCCATTTTCGAGTGTCAATTCGCTCTGACAGTCGCTTGGTACCCTATCTGTAAATAGTTCTGGAATCTAAACAAAAAAATTATAATTATATTCATCGCTTCCATACATTCTAAAAAAATGTTTAGTAATCATTTTCTGTATTTTAAATACCTGAGGAGTATAAGCCTCTACTCTGTCTAGCAGTGAATCAGAGTAGCCTGGAGTATAGTACCTGAAAATAATTATCTCTAAATATCTTTCTTTATCTATATCGCATCAATTAGATAAATTTCTTAATGCATCGTTTCATTACAATAAAATATACTTCGATATATGTTTAGTTCAAAGTTTTATACCGAACGATTTCTTCAGGAAAACAGCTGTTAATTATATTAATATATTCTTTAAGAGAGGTTCCAGGGACAGTATCAATTTCTTGAACTCTTTTCAAGGCTCCTGTTGTAACGAATAGTCTTCGAGCTCGTGCATCATTAGGAAGTATCTAGATTTAAACACAAGTGTAGTTTAAATATAAAATGAAAATAACTGGGCTGTATAATATAAGACTGTCGGCCATTTCGTTGGGAAAAAATGTTAAGTCAAATGTCATTGATATTATTTATGAATTGTTATTTTTATAGCATGTGAAAGTTAAATCAAATTTTTTTAAAATAAAATGGCAGGAAGAGGCAGAGGTAATGGGAAGTCATTAACTCATGAACAGTTACAAGCTCTTGGTATCACTCGGGCAGATAATGCACCACAAATTCTAGCACCACCGCCTTTATTTCCAAAATTAGAAGTAAAACCGCTTCCCTTAAATTGTGACGCGGCGACGGATTACATGGTTATAGTAAAGGATCAATTTATTGAATATTTGCATGAGTCACCTGCGTACGTTAAAGCAAATACACGAACTGATGGCATAGAACGATATTCCGACAAATACAAGCTTCTCGCTTTAGATGCAAAAAAAGGTAAGGTTTTAGATTGTGTTTGGGCTAACATGCCGCCCGAGTTAAGGCCACACGGTGGTCGAGCTCGCACCACTACCCGGAAACGAAAATTAGACGACCCTATTGAAATAGCAAAAAGATTACAGACATTGGAGAAGAAAGAATCTCAGGAAGATACAGCTATGGAAACAAATGAAAATGAAGAAGAAGTAAAAAAAGAAGATGAAGATAATGAAGAGCTGCTGGATGAACAAGAACAGGAAGAAGAAATTGATGATGGAACGGACTACGCAAATAACTATTTTGATAATGGAGAAGATTATGAAGATGAAGATGATGCTCTTGATGATGGACCAGTATACTAACTTAAAGTAGTTTTTTTTCAATCTGTGATAATAAAGGAAATATATTAATAATTACTTTCTAAGTATTTTTAAATTAAAACTATTTTATAATTAAAAAAAAGTGATACTCTACCTTAGCATATTGAGCCAACACATATTTTAGTACACAGGCAGGTGCTGCATGAAGTAGTGGTTCTAAGGCTGGTCGATGTAAACAACATTGTAGAGATTGTTTGAGAGCACATAAAGAACGTGCTTTTACCTCCCCTGATGACTTTGGATTTGTATATAACTATAAATAAACTTATTATAAATTTGAATAATACATTTAGTGAGTTTATTAGAATTTAATTTAATCTAATATTAGCGTGTTTATATGTAATGCACATTAAACAATAACTAACTTGTAACAATCTTGGTAGGGCATTAGCAACAGCAATAGCAAGACTGTGTTGTGGGGAATGTTTTGCAATGTGACCAAGAGTCCATGCAGCAGCACACAAGTCAGCGTCATCTCCATTGTTTTGCAAGATTTCCACTAGTACAACCACTGCCTTCAAAAAAGTTATTTGAAATCAATGGAAATATATTAAAGGTTAAAATTTGCTCAAGACAACTCAAGAAAACAAATGACTTCTTCAGAAATAATAGAAATAATAAAATGCACTCATTATTACAATTTAATGCCTTTTACCTTGGCTTCAATAACAGCCATTGCTAATTGATCAGATTGGCCAGCTATATAACCAAGGGCCATGCAGGCAGGTACGCGTGTACCTCCCGTGCTTTCTGATAATAATTCCACGAGGGGACCACAACCACCAGTGTTTACCACCAATTGTGCTAACTATAAGTAAAAATATAAGAATTAATATTCATAAATATTTTTTTGCTATATGCTTGATTGTCTTATTGAAAATGACGGTTAACATTCATTACTGTTGTGTCGCTTATGCATGCCTTTAGTTACTTATCCTATTTGAATTTACGTGCGAGTACATCAAAAAGTTAGGTCGTGCAATCTCACGTCAACAGAATGTTTGACGATGTCGCGCAGCAAGCAAGCAGCAGCGCGACGCACTGGCGCCGTGTCGTGTCCAGCGTGCAGCAGCGCGGGGGGAAGCGCACCTCCCGCCACCACCGCCTCGCCTAGAGCCGCCCGCGCACCCGCAACAGCCCCCAGCGCGCAAAGTGTGCTGCGCTGTAAGGGAAAATAATTAATTATTATTTTTAACATAATATCTGTACCTATTGTACATTTTATAAGTATACAAATGTCATATCATATCGTAAATATAAAAGTACAAAGTTTATGAGGCTACGGTCATGGCTGGGAGCAATAGGGGTATGATTTATAAAACATGAATGTAACAAACACATGATTAATGGTAAATATCGATTCTAACAACAACATCGTATTAAACTCAATCTCAATAAACCTATTTGTACTAACTCATACCACGTCAATTTTTCACGTAAATCGCTCTGAATTTATACGCCTTTTTTCGAGTCTCACTATATCATATTGTTTTTATTTCTTTTTAAACTTATAAGGCGTTCCGTGCCCTTTTTACTTTTTTAGATTTAATATATATTTTATTATTGTACATTGTAACTGTTAAGTGTTATATGGTTACAATATTAACATGAATCTAAACATCAGTTGTTTGCTCTCCTTTAGCTTTTTGTTCTCCGTGAAGGACGTCCAATACTCGAAAATACGAGCCTTGGTCACCGTGGTGTCGCGTTTATGCATAGACATCTTGAAGTTGAAATTTAAATTTGAACGGCTGGTGGCATCCGCGATGGCCTTAATAATGATGACTTTTGTGTATAGTGCGTTGCGGTGAGATGAGCAATTGGGTAAGATCGTACCGATCTTCCCCAACTCACCATATTCGGAGCCTCACGCTCTTGGTCTGGATTATGATGACTACGCCGCAGTCTTTCCTGGGGATTCGTGAAAGAAATCCTTCTTAAAGGTACCCAGGCCCCTGTGGGGGAAGCCGGGTTATGCGGGATTCTTACCCACTAAAACCACTGCGATGGCCGTCCTCGGCACTGATCGGAGAGGCTACGGGATCGTGTCAATATAATGCATCGTGGCTCGGCTGAGCTCTTCTCAGAGGATGATTATCTCGCCCCTCACATTCCTCGCTAATGCGTACGGCAGCACGAGGCCATCCAAACTACCGTCTTACTCAGGGCAGCCTGAAATAGAAAACGTGAGGTCCCCACCTCACGTATCTTGGATTGGTCACGTCCTATCTTTTAAGCCGTCGTGGGGGCTGTGGGAGGGCCAAGACGACGCCTTCGTCGTCTCCGCCGAGCAGAATCGGCCCTTTCCCGTGTGGAAGGTAATCCCTCCGTATGCCGCATCCCTAGTCGATCTGGAGTTTATTTTGAAGGAAAGGACGATGGGACTTCTACACAACATTATACTGTATAATATTGTGGAGACCTCGCTGATGACGTATATATGCGACATCGATGAGGTTTCGGTGCGTGCTTGCCCTCGTGAAATAAAAATAATATTTACAGAATTTTGAATTGGTAAAAATATATATCGAATAAAAATATTCACGATAAATTGAATTATGAAGAGTTGTTTGGTTGGTTGGTGTTAGTCAAAATTAAAAACAAATTAATGATCTATTTATTATCGAATGATGTTTCAAGTTTGGATCTGTTCTGTTTATGGGTAAAATTCGTAACAGCTAGAATTTAGGCTACATTATACCTACCTTTAATTTAGGATCTTGATTATCTAATCCACGTACTAAGTGACAAATTGCACCTGCATCCACAACGGCTTCTGGTTTGTGTTGTGCTAAATCTACTAAAGCACCAGCGACGATCTAAAAAGGATAAGTTGTTAAAATGTTATCTTACTGTAGTTTAGAGAAAAATGATTTGAAATTGAAAAAATCACATACGCTTTACCTTTACAATATGTAATTTATTGCAACAATATTATGATTTTTAAACCTGTTTTAAACTCATTTCGGGTTCTTGAAATGCTAACACTAATAATGGCAACGTTCCAGCATCTACAACCAGTCCTGCCAGATGTTCGTTATGCTTTCCTATGTATCCCAAAGCCCAAGCCGCATTTTCTTTTACCTACATCAAAATATAGTAGGAAAGTAAAACATTCTATATCTTACATAGTACTTATGTCAATGATTATCTATACATATAATAAAATTGGAGTGTCTGTTTGTAATAGTAAAATAACCCATTTTTACTAAATGCATATACACGGTCTGTATACGCGGTACATATACCAAAATAACATTTTTTACAATTTTTGTCTGTCTGTCTGTTTGTTCCGGCTAATATCTGGAAAGGCTTAATCGATTTCGACGGGACTTTCACTGGCAGATAGCGGATGTAATAAGGAGTAACTTAGGCTACTTTTATTTTAATTACAATTATATATAGAATAAAAATAAAATCACGCTACAATATCCATATAACTTAAATTCAAACAACGCGCACGAAGTCGTGGGTATTGCTAGTAACATATAAAATCAGTAAGTAGTACCCTAATACAAGAAGAAAACAGCAATAATCATTTTAATCTTCAAATATAAAATAAATATGTGTTAAAAGTATAATAGGAGACAACCGTGTCGGAGAGATAGTGTTGCTCCAAACGGAAAATTATAAGCACTACTAAAAAATCATTTTGTGCTTTAATAAAAAAATTGATAATAATTAAATGTCTAGTGACATAATGCATGATTATTTTAAGCTAATCAGAAGGTAAAAAGTAAAAGTCTGTAAATGTATTTGCAGTCGTTGCTGGGCTTAAGTCCCTTCTCTCTTTGAGGCGAATGTTTGGGGCTTATTCCATCACGTTGCTCAAATGTGGGTTGGTAGATACACATGTGGCAGAATTTCGTTGAAATCATTTACATGCAAGTTTCCTCATTATTTTTCCCTACACCAACGAGCACGAGATGAATTATAACAGAAATTAATCGAATTAATTCTAAGAACTTAGCCATCTCGGCTCATATCAGAAGGTAGCTTCTGTAAATCTGTAAAATAAAACTACCTGCGTATCGAAATCTTCTAAGCACGAGACAATATGCTCCAAGGCACCTAGTCTTACAATAGTTGAAGCTAAGTCCTCATTATGCCTGTAATATAAAATTAAATATTATCTCATTATATGAAATACAAAAGAAAGAATTACGCTGCTCTCTAATATCTTACTTAGCAATGGCCCTTATTAAGTACAGCGCTGATCGTTTGTAATAAACCTGTTGATATAAAACAGCATACTGTTACATGGATTTGCATAAAAATAAATAATTCCATTTTTCGAGTGATTTGGTATAAGTTATCCTCTTAGACTAAGGTTGTTTTACTTAAAGAATTAAAAATACTAAATATATTAGCACTTCAAAACCAAATTCAAATTGATTAAAAGTAATATCTAAAAAGTGTAGGTACGTTAAAATTGTTTAGATTTTCAATTGTTATAGTGAGCATGCCGCTACTAAGCAATTGTTGCGCTACACTCTCGTCATGTTCAGCAAGTCGCGCCGTTGCCATCACCGCACATTGCCGTACTGTGCTGCATCCGTCGGAGAGCAAAGGACGCAGCAAATCTAAAACGTAATCATTTTTATTCAAATATATATCTATTAATTTTAAAATTATAATTAGATCTAACTCAGGAGTTTAACATATTTTTCTTATCTATAGGTACACGCGACGTAAATTAAGGCATCCTCCTATTTAACCCCTCTACTAGAGTCCTGAGAAATGTCTGATTTTGTTTTTTGTACCTATTAAGTCCTTGAATAGGTAAAGACAATCTCATATTTACTAAGATGATTGAATTGATTAAATGATTTTTATTTAATTTTACCTAATACTCCAGCGCTTTCAAGACACTTTACATTGGTTGCTCGAGTCGCCAAATCAGCCATTGTCTGTACAAAGACTAGCCGAGCTTTCTGATATGTTTCGAATACTGAATAAAGAAAAATATTGTTTTATTTTTTTAATATTTCCAATCCAGACAAGCGCCAGTTTACTGACAATGTGACTAATTTTTAAAAATGTATCTCGTTATATGGGCGGTGAAGTTAAGATCATAAGGAAACTTGCATATGTCAGATACATACTGATATCCACAAACCCGCATTTTAGTATCGTGGTGGATTAAATGGTAAAGTCCAGCTGTGTGTTTTTTATTTACTCTAAAATTAATATTAAATTAATCTATTCGGAATTTCTATAATTTTTACCTAGTTGAATATTCCGAGGGTTGCTCATAGAGTGACTCATGATTGCCAAACCTGTATTTTTGATATTATTAAAGCTATTATTTACTATTTGCAATGTTTTTAGGAGGCAGATTTAGCTTTTGCTATTTATATTATGATTTATGACATTTGAGTCTGTCATTTTTTTAACTCTTAAACAAGGAGGATAATATAATGATTCGTATGCTTGATTGGTGAACCTACATTCCTATCACATAGAGCCTAAATTTAAAGCACCCCATTTCAATATAACTGTACAAGTTGGATTTATTTATATACTTAAAATAATTATTGGTTAATATTAACCATTGCCTAGTCCTGTTATCGTTTACCTGTTGTGTCTGCTGTTTAAACAGGCAAATGGTTAAGACTAGAAAATGACGTAATGTATATTTTACTTATTTTATTAAACATCTAACTGAATAATAGAAATGGAATTTACATCTACACATTTTTATGCAAAATTTATGAATCTATATTATGCACAATTACATAACGTAGGTAATCCCCGCAAAAATAATGCAATTAGCTTGGCTCAGACAGTAGGTATGCTATGAACGCAATGTAATATTTTTATTTCAGTAGTCTTA
Organism: Vanessa tameamea; assembly: GCF_037043105.1. Taxonomy (NCBI): domain Eukaryota; kingdom Metazoa; phylum Arthropoda; class Insecta; order Lepidoptera; family Nymphalidae; genus Vanessa; species Vanessa tameamea. The sequence continues at coordinate 5,911,603 of NC_087324.1, read as the reverse complement.
AGTCTATCGGTAACTTGTAAGTCGTAACTCGGTAGTGCGCACTGCGCGGGCGCAAGTCGTGCAAGCAGTCAAGCACCCGTGAAGGCCATGTGACGTTCGACATCACGTCGCCCTCCACACACGCAGGCTGAGATACCTGGACCGCACACATTGAAACCCATTGTGAACCACGTCGCGCGTCGCCGCTGCTTACCTGGCAAAGTTCACTCACACACGAGTACACAACTTGTCGCGACCGCGGTCTCCGTTCTCGACCGCTTACATACTTATTCATTTTAATAAAATAAAAAATCTTAACTGTAGTTACAATGCACTTCGGTCCTCGTCATTAAAGATTTTATTGAAATTCAAAAAAATATCGAGCTGGATGCAGTGTGACTATAAAATCTATCAAATAAATACAATATGCCGTATATCATGGTAATGGGCAGCCTGAGCGCGCCGCATCTATCTAAAGATGAAGGAGCAACTGTCTACGGACTGAAAAGCGAAGAAAGAGCTGCGCTTGTGAGGGTGGGTTCTTTTTATTTTAATAACAAACGTAAGTTTTCAACAAGAAATATATCATCTATTTTTAATTGCAAAATTAAAAAATATATTAACTATAATTTTATTGTTGTTACTACGATTATGTTGTTATTTTCATTATCAAAGAAAGTTTAATTTTTTTTTCTTACGTACATATTATGTGTAAAAAGTATCATAACTGAAAATGAATCATTGTTATAGAAATTTTAATTTGGATAAAATAACAAGTTCGTAAGAAAAAAAATTGATAGGTAAGTACTTGTAAAAGACTATTAAACGCTAATTGTGTAATTCCTTTCACAATTAAAATAAAGCATTCAATATTTAAAGAAATTCTCAAACAATAAGATGCCTCAGCTGAAATCTGAACGACTGCCTCGTTGTTATCACTACCAACAACTTACAACATTTTTAAATTAAATTAAAATATTCGAGTACCTATAAAACATTACGTAATTTTATAATTATTTTGGTAAACCAAAAAATAATTTGTTTTATAACATTAAATTAGATAAATCTACACATATTAACTGTTCATCTGCGATAAATTATTGTTATTTATAATGTTAGTTGTTATATAATTAAATTAATATGACATTCAAATAACATTCACTATAATTGTTTTTTTAGCAATCTAAGTGAGCCGTTTGAAAACCTGTACATATTTATGTAATTAACTTGCTTTTTTTTTGTCACGTATTTATAATATGTTTTGATTACTTTGAAAATATTATAAAATAGTCTAACAATTTTTTTTTTTATTTTTGATGTCTACACATGTGAGGAAATGTACCAACCCACACAAGTTTTATAGTGACAGTAACTCGGTTAAAATTATACAATATGTATATAATATACACTATTATGTTATGTATATTATTTTAAAGTCATATATATTAATGTAATATTTTCTGTATTTCCTTACTTTAAATCTTAATAACTTTTATTAGTGATTTTGTGAGTAATTCTGCACAACACGGCCCAATTTTCCGATGACTGGGGTGAACATGATGGTTTATTAATTATTTTGTTTCAGGAGATGAACTCATCTTTCGGCATGGTAGTTTCAACGTCATCCGATCAAGAACGGACCGTTCGCGTAACCCAGAAGGGTCTTACACTCGTACTCGTCAACAGAATCCATGGTCTACTGGGTTACGATGTTGTATCACATGCCATGGCGATGACCAATGCGAACCGAGAACTAATTTCATTCACCATGTACAAGAAGTCAAGTGGAAACTCTCACAGTCAGTCTCATGGTCAAACTCATAGCCACGGCCATACTAGCTCTCATAAAAGTCATACACACAGCAGCGTGGTCACGCTTTGATTTTATTTAGTCGACATGATGACGTACCTACTTCACCTGATGATGCTCATTCTATCACGTGGCTTTAGGATCAACGAATCAAATCAGCCTTACTTTATCTCGTTGAAAGTCGCAAAATTTGCTACGATGTAAATAAATAATTGTGATATAACGGTTATTTATGTAACATTTATGAATGTGTATAAATGTAATAAATAGGTCTATTAAAATAAAAAAGTTGTCTTGAACATAAACATTTTATTTGAAATTCACATATAAAAATGCATAAACAATACGAAACATACTTATATCAGTCTTAAAATACAGTTTGGAATTTATTGTTTAAACATGATTCGCCATCGCATCGCGTCTTATATTGTAATTATTGTAGCGAACTAAATATTATGGAAAACGCTTTTCTTTCTTTATATAAGATCATTCTCATGAAACCATGATTAAAATTGTTTAATCTCCACCTATAGTTATATCTTACCTAATATATTACTCTTTGTAATTGCGTTTGCCTCGCACTATATAAAGCAGCATATTCTATAAAATAAAATTAATATATTACTATATGACTACAAGATAAAACTGACCTTATTTCTATTTATATTTTTAATGCAAATAATGCAATTATAGCTTTTTTTGCAAAAGCGTATATAGATCTAGATATATCATATACATTGAATCATTACTTTAACCACTTTGCTTATTAATAATTTATTGGTCTTTGAAGTTATATTTGTTTCATTAATCCACAATAACTCCCACACAGAGACATTAACGGTTACTGAAGGCGATCCTCTATACAGATTTACTAGTACAGCCTATTGCAATCGCAGTAGTAAAGATAAAAAAACCCTTTGATTTTATTTGATGCGATTTTCTAATTGCACTGCTATAATAAAGCAGCTACAAACAATTATTATAAACATATCTTTATGTATATTACTACACTATTTCTCTTAACTACTCATTTAATTTTATTTCTATAATACCAACGGAATTGTCGCCCACATTCAAAACGAAATAAAATTACTAGTAGATTCTATACTATGGAGCACCTTAAGTAACTGTTAAATGTCTCAGAGTGTGGCAGTCAGTACATACCTAGCACATCGCAACCAATATTGTTAATGACATGGTGGGCTGTGTCATTTTTAAAGAACCTATCATATATGTCTATATTATAAATCGTTCAATTTTGATCTCTTTCAAACTTGTGTCGCTGTTCTGCTAATTTCTTCAAAGCAGCTGCATACTGCCTCTGCACATCCATCAGTCTGGAGTACTCAGCATGTAAAGCCATCTTCTGTTCTTTTTCCGATTTGAATTTCAGCTCCACTTTCCTGACCGTCTGGTTTACCCATTCAACAATAGACTCGAATTGCGTCATGAACTCTTCCCGTTTTCTCGCTGATGACATAACTCTAAAAAATATTTAACGTTAATAAAAACAACACTAAGAAAAACAGAACACCTTCTTTTTCTTTTTCAACAAGCGAGCAAGTAAGTCCACCTTCGCTTATACAATCCTGCAACATAAGACTTGCTAATGCGTTGAGGGCCTTAAATAGATCATACACAAGTCAAATCACGTATTAGTATTTACATTATTATAATAATGTCTTGTTAAAAAAAATTAATATTCATTAAGGGTGTTAAGGTATATGATTATTTTTTTTCTTCAGATTGATTAAATAAACTACCTATCAGATTGCTGAAAATTTCACATACTGACAGTTACTTCAAAATAAACAGTCTCAATGTGTAAAATAAATTTTATGATATCTAGTCACTGCAAACTGAAAAATATATTTCATGAACAATATAAATATATATAATGCTCGGGTTTTTCGAGCTAGAATTATAAGTTATTGTTGAAAATCTACAGTTTATTACCGCTTGTGAGAAATATTCACACAGTATCAATTAATTTAAATTATATCGTAAATTTTATAAACACCAATTAAATCTAAGTTAATCAAATGTTAAGAAAACATATAAAAATGCGGAAAGTAAAGTAAGATTTTATTAGCACGGTATGCTAGGCTGGTTACCGAAATACGGAATATAATATATAAATATTATATGTATAAATAAATACAGAAATTCATGACAACTGAACAGTGTGGAATAATAGCATCAACAACAAAAGAAAACATGCAATTGTTATGTTTACGACTATAACAATGGATATCAGCAAATTCCGGCCGCTGAGAGAATACGTCGAATGACTAGTGATACACAGCAAAACTAAACATTCGTGTATTGGCTTAAATATGTAACAGCGCACTATGTATTTTAAAAATATTGTTTTGATTTATCATTATATGAAAAGCGGCGCAAGTGGAGTTACATGTCTCGAAACAATGCCCACGTACATAATTATATACTCTAGTCTACACGAGACATTCGAATATTCAGCGCCCAAAGCATTAGGCTACTAGCGAAATAAATTTAATTAAATGTCAAATAAATTATTCAAAATCTCGACCAATGTTATCACGTCAATCCAATGTCAAAGTTTTTTATTTATCTTTTGTCCTCCTATTGTTGGACTATTTGCATATTCCATTTCTTCAGTCATAAGTAGGTCATAATTTTCAATCACTTTCGTTGGTAATTAATAAAATGGTAATTATTTTTTAAATCCTATATAGGTATAGTAGCACTACAAAAACATAAATATTTTTGTTCATTCTTCTTTTTAGTTATGTTAGTTCATAAATTTAACAGATAAATATTTACTTACTCATCATAATTGTCTAAAATAGAATTAAGCAAACTCAATTCTTTTGATGTGTAAAGTTTAACTTCGTACAGTGTATTATAAAATACGTAATACTGTTTGGTTTCCTTGTGTTTCGATGAAACTGAAATAAATATAAAAATGGTGACTTATTTAAAATGTTTAGGTAGACTGGCAAACGACCTACCTGGTGCTAAGTAATCACCACCGCCCATAAATATAGACGCTGAGAGAAATATTAAACATTCCTTTCATTAACAATGCGCTCCCGACCTTGGGAACTAAGATGTTATGTCGTTCGTGCCTGTAGTAACATTTCGGCTCACAAGCCGTTTAAATCGAGACAAAACATTACTATCTATTGTTATATATTATCATGTCTATATATATATATGTTACTGTGAAAGCTCGAACTACGGTAAATCTTAAGATTTTCCAGTAGTCAGTCTTAGTTCGAGCTTTTACAGTAACATATACATATATGTCGGATTTCTCGTCTCTATGGGAGACGAGATGGCCCAGTTGTTAGAACGCGTGCATCTTAACCGATGATTTCGGGTTCAAACCCAGACAAACACCATTGAATTTTCATGTGCTTAATTTATATTTATAAATCATTTCTTGCTCGGCGGTGAAGGAAAACTTTGTGAGGAAACCTGCATGTGTCTAATTTCAACAATTCTGCCACATGTGTATTCCACCAATCCGCAATGGAGCAGCGTGGTGGAATATGCTCCAAACGTTCTCCTCAAAGGGAGAGGATGCCTTAGCCCAGCAGTGGGAAAATTACATGCTGTTAATGTAATGTAAAAAAATGTCGGATTTGCAATATAATAAATCCTGTGCAGTTAGCTAGTCTTTCATGAGCATAGATACCATGATAGAAATCTGCCAGAACATTATTTATATAACAAAGAATGTTTTACAAAATTAGTTTGCCATAATATGCAGTTGTATTACTTTCTGTTGGTAATTATTATTTGTTATTCTCTGATTGGTTTGGTCTTTAGTCAAAGCTAGGATTATTGAATATCAAGGTCAAATTTTTATACAATTTTCATAATTAAATGTGTTACAATTAAAATTTTCTGATGTTTCACTTCTAGTCAGTACTTTTAACTTTTATTTAAAAATTATATAGAATTATAATATACATTACCCTGATTATATAGTTCTACAAATCTCTTCTCATACTGCAGCAGTTCTGCAGTACCGGGTACTTCATCTATAGCTGTAGAGTACCTCAGTACTTGTCTATTCAGGTGACCAAGTTCTACTCTTACGCTACTGATGTAATCTTTTAATTTCTTCTCGCGCTCTTGAAATTCTTTTAACTCAGTTGGAGATAGTGGCTTTTCTTCGATTTCTTTATTTGGTTCTTGGGCTAGTCTGAAACAGATACCAATTTATCATTTAATATTTTTGGACAATAAAGTCTTCTTATTTTGAAGAAAGTGTAAAGAATATCCATTTATAATATATTAAATTTGTTTTATCAGTGTTTAATACTAGCATCATACTTGTAAACAATATATTTTATGTTTCACAAAAAACTTTACCTAGTGGTATGGCATTATGCAAGCCTCAAGCCACAAAAGCTGGGTACTTGAGTACCACCACATAGCATCCACTCTTCACACATACAACCCTCAAACAGCAATACATAGTATTTAGTCTTGTCTTGTCTTCATCCTCTATTATAAATTTTAATTCTACACAGTAGTAAATAGAAATTAGCATATAGCACTGAATGAGAAGTATACCTCAAAGCATCTTCAAGTTTCTTATGCTCCTTTTCCCTATGTTGGATTAATTGAATCAACTCATTTCTTTCCTTTGCCAGATCTTTTAAAGATTTATAAAATTCCTTAACAGCTTTGTCGCTAAAAATAATAAATATTAACATAATTTATGTGACATACAGAAAAATAAACATTTTTCATATTTTCAAGTTATAATTTGAACTCTATAATTAATTACATAAGAAAATAAAATTGTTTTCTTAGGTAATTAATCTTGGTTTTGAAATAATTGTAAAAAAACATTTATTAATGATAGTATTTTAGTTTACATAGTTAATAAATTAATTCTGGCATCAAGTCTACGTATGAGAAAAATTTGAGATAACATGTTAAATATATTGAGTAGTTGTAACAGATAATATGTTGGGAATTAGGAATGAAAATTTAGCCTTAATTACCTATAGTCATCAGTTTTCATTAGTTTTTTGGTTATTATTTTCAATTTGTTAATTAAATCAGCATATTTATTTTTTGCTTCTTCCATTCTTGTTTCATGATCTTTCCTCACCACTTCTATGTCTTTTTCCATAGTGTCTATTACTTTAGTCAATTTATCTATATCTTCAGAATATTTAGCTTTTTCTCTTGCTTCCAATTCTTTTGGAACATCACCTGAGAGCTCAGAATGCAGTACAGCATAATGAACTTTTGTATTAGTTGTATCCTCATTATGTTCCCCATCATTTAAATATCTCTCCATCTACAAAATATATATGTGGAACATAATATTAATTACTTAAGTTAATATTACATGGAATACATAAGTAATTATCTGAAAACTTACTTCTGTAGTTATCTCTGATGGATCAGCAAGTGTTTTTTCATAATCATACTAAAAGAAAGAAAATTCATGCAGATATTTTTATTATTATACTTTATTAAGTATATACATTGCTTGTACTTCTTGTAACTTTGTTGCCATCGGAAAAAATATCCAAAAAAAAAAATTACCAGGAAATCAAGTCCCTCATCTCGTTTAGCCTCATCTTGATTGTTGGAGACAAGCATCAACATGCGCTGATCATATTCAGAGAGGACCGAATTTACTTGCTCTATTTCTTTTGCAGGTAGTGCTCCTTTTCTTTTTCTTACTCTACATGGTTTGTAGAGATTCTAAAATAAAAAAGATATGGAACTAGATATTATTTTATTTGTCAAGTACAACATAAAAATAAAGCAATTAAAGTTTTTTATTTCATATACCTGAATAGCTATAAGGTTTCGTAACAGTTTCTCATTTTGAAGGAAATAAACACGATCTGCTTCAAATATATGATCTTTTTCATATTGAGATACTGCAAATTTACGCAATTCATCCTCTTTGGCCTCTCTAAATTCACTTGAGTATTTAATTAGCCATTGTACCAATGGATAAATATTAATAAAATCAAGACCTTGTATTTGATGAGGTTCAATAATATAAGGGCACTTCAAACTTGGCAGCACCTTTACAATTTTTTCTGTTAAAGCTCTAAAAAAAAATCATAACAATAACATTGACTATTGAAATCCCAGATTAATATAATTTATTTTAGTATTCCAAGATTAATTCATAATTTTATCTATCCTTGTAAATAAAGAAACAAATGAAAGGGCAGTAATAAAATTAACCTGCTTACAAATTAAGATCAAAATTCAATTTCCTTTGAACAAATTTTCAGAAGTATTAGAAAGTAAAACAGCAACATACATTTTCTTGCCTATAGTGAGATTCTCTTCAAATAACAAACTGATATCCACATCAATGTCACACAGTTCAATACACCAAGTTAAGCCTCCGACAATTTTATCAAACGCTGATAAACCTTGAAGTTGGGCTCTATAATATCCTGCAGCAACGAGAGCATCTGATATTTCATGCCATTTTACAAGTTGTTCTGCATCTTCACGTACTTCTACCTAAATAGTTATAAATTATAATTAATCATTCAAACTAACCTATGAGCAATAAGTATGATGACACTAGTTACCTCTTTGCCTTCTTGATCTACTCCACTGTAAATGTTCATTAAGGGCTTACTCCGAGTAAATATGTTTTTCTGTTTATTAGCCATATTTGGAGATAATAAATATACTTAAGTAATTAAAGGGCTGATAGTTCTCAGGCTACAAAGTATTTATGGGATAGCCTTACAAGAAAATTAGTCTGTTCTGAATAAGTTGGCGTATAGGCAAAGGACGTTCTTATAGAATAACAAATTCTAATGCTATAAGTTGTGTAAAAGGAGTTTAAAAAGAGAACAGGTTTTACTAAGCTTACAATACTGAATTCTCATAGCTATAAATTTATGATCAACATATTTAATAATAAATTATCTATTGCATTCAAAATTCAAACTGACAATGTCATTTGTCAATTCCTGTGCCATCTTGGTTTGGTTAGGTTAAAACTTAAAGGTAAGGAGAAGTATCTCATTATTATGGATCATTCTCAATGGGTGTTCATCCGAAAACCAAAATGTATTAATCAGCATGTAGACTAGACATACATAGTTTAGGATTACATAAATTGTCAGAAGAATGGCGTAACTGTAACTTGATGGTAGTACATGAAGGCTAAAATTACTATTATTAATTAAGATTTATAAATATTTTGACTGACGAATAATTTTAATAGCGTATTTTGAAGATGTCTAGTTCCAGCTAACTTACATTTTAAGGGACACTTTTTATGCTCAAAGATACTTTCCCTTACCTCTTCACTCAATAGATTGGGCGAACAACAACTTGTATACAGGCCCCAGGCCCCATTGCATATCTATATCATTGATGGCAAGCACTAACCGTCCGACAGGTAGTGGGCTCTTTTTGTAAATACTTCTTAACGGCCTGGTGCTCGCTGCTGAAACCGTTTTCACGTTCACTTTGAACAACTCTTGGGAAACAATTAATTTAGCTAAATTTATTTCTTTCATTAATTGATTTCCCTGTGCCAACTTGTTTAAATAAAAAAACCTAATTATTTAGTTTAAAAAAAAATTAAGAGAGCTACTTCTTTCTTATATAAATTAAAATTTTAAAAATTATGGAATTTTATTAATGTTCATTCAGTCATAATATCATTGAACAAAATTGAATACAAATTTAATTTACGTTGGGTTTTATTGTGAAAAAAATTTAAATTATAAGATTTGATAAAATTTACATTTTTTAAAAATTGTTGAAATCGCATTTTTAATACCTTCGCTTTTATCATCAAAGTCATATCATACCACTAATGCTGAATAACAATATATAAAGCTGAATATTTTGACTAGTAGAAGCATAAATATAAAAAATCTCTCAATTTATACGAGTCAATTTATCAAAAATAAAACAAACCTTAACTTTTCAAAAATCGATATTTTTTTATAAACTGACATCACTAACTTATAAGTCAAAAACGATAGAGGAGGAGTAAGGATAGAGTATTATATATATATATATTAATATCTTTGGATTGCAAAAAAGACGAGAACGATAAATATATTTATTTTATATTTTCATTGAAATTTGAATATTAAAATAATAAGAACAAAAACTGAATAACAATAACGAGAAAGAAGAATTTATCCCATTAAAATTTAAAGAAATATTGACAAAGTGACCATGAATAAGTTACCAAGAGTTTTTTGCTGTAAGTTTCACAATCATTTTAATATTATCTTACTAATATATTTGTAATGCTGCTAATAAAATCTATTAACAGTTTTACAAATATAATTAATGCCGATATATATTGTCACATTTTTACATCGTATCGATTCAAAAATTAGTTTAATGTTTGTGTGTTTGTCTGTCTTTTTTCATGCACATAGTGTAAATTATGGAATCTATAGATTTTAAGGTTGATTTACAGTACCAGAATCAAATATTAAAAATGCACGTAAAGTGTTGGGCCGAAGCATATTATAATTTTATTTATAAACTATGAACAACCACACACATGTTGTCGTTATTATTTGTTTCCATGTAAGATTTAGAATAATTAAACTGCTTTCTTCAATTACCGCTCAGTTTGAATCTACTAAAAACATGGAAATATATAGTATATTCCTGTGGATAAGTTAAGATTGTACATCCAAACAAGCATTAATATTAAATGAATATTTTTCCAAAAAAATAGTATTACAACTTTGAAAATTAATTTCAGAAATCATAAAGTTCGGACATACAAGCTTACTTTCCACATCTTTCATCATGGAAAAAAGTGTTGTGGATTTAATATCTTCATGCCTGGATTCTGGCAATTATAAGGAGGCTCTTAGTGCATCCACCAATGAGAAATATGCTAATGATTTGAACAATAATTGTTGGGATTTAATAACAGCAGTAATAGGGAAGATTGAGGATGACACATTGATTCTAAAACCATCACTGTATGGCACTTGTGAAACATTACTATCTAATATAGTTAAACAATGCTCTCCTGAAGAAGCCTTGTTTGAATTTATTGAACAAATACAAGTGGCAAAAAATAATGCTCAGTTTGCTATTGTATTAGATCCTGTTCAGCAACTTCTGATAAAATTATCCACCAAAAGATTCAGAAGTTTGGAATTTACATTGGATTCAATGAGCACATATATATCATCTATCCCTTTACCAGAGCATCAACTTGAAGGAAAGGAACGTCTTTTAATGGATTCTGATGTGAATATCAGAAGGATCATAAAGATATATTCTCTGTTACCACCTTTTTATAATCCATTAATAAAAGAAATAACTTTAGCTAATGCAAATAATACAACTAAAGATATCTTAGCTGCATTTTTAATTAGCCTGCTTGGAAAACCTTTAATATATGTTGATTTGGATCCTGATTGTAATGCTAATAGTGAAGCTAGGATATGCACTAGTTCTATTATTCAAGATATTTGTATTTTAGTCAAAAATGTAAATAAGTTATTAGACTATGTAGAATTTCACCATAAACAAAGTCTTAAGCCTAAATCGAGAAATATTCTTACTGACAATGAAGAAAAATTATCACCTTATGATGATAAGGAGAAAATTAACATGACAACACTGTCTGGATTGTTTTATGGAATTTATTCTGGTCATTTCGAAGTGCCCGAATATGCAGTTCCTGCTGTGTATAGTATTAGTTATGTTGTACATATAAATTTGTTTTGTGTTCTTCATCTCTTAAGTTTTGCTGAATATGGACCTGTAGCCAAAGGTATGGGTCTGTGTACTAAAATACTTAATCAATATCCAACCAATACCTCACACTCTGTGCTTAAAAATTCAATTCACTACAGCTTATGCCAAAGTTTGGTGAATATTGCCATATATTCAAGTTATGATACCCTACGCAAGGAAGCTGTCAAACTCATAAGTAACCATATAAATAAATTTGAATATAAAGGACGATGTATGCTTATTAAATACATATTAAATAATGCTAATCATTCCGGAATGATAGGCTATGCAATAACATTATATAAAAATTCAATCGAAGATGCTTTTAAAGAATCTGAATTACCAGATTGCTTTACTGGACCACAACTTCTGGGTATGATAAAAAATATGTGTTATTTACCTCATGGTGCAGAATCTGATTTAGTAGAGTTAGCAGATCAGATTATAACAGCATTAAACTTTTTAAGATATCTAGCATTAAAAGATAATTTGAACAGAACTGGAATAAGAGAATGCTTCACAATCATTGAAGATGACTATTTAAAAAAGCTGAGAACTGCATTGAATATGTCTAGAGCTCATTATGAAGTAAAATTAATGGATATTAATAATTCAAAAGGTTTACCAGAGGAACAAGTTGATATCTCAATCAATGTTGGTGGTAACATGTTGGATAAAATACCCACAGAAAGTAAAAAACAAATAATACATTCTGCACTGAATGCTTTTCATTTAATAGAAGGTTTGGTAGCTAGATTATCAGAGTGTATTGTAATTAATAAAAGTCAGTAATTAACTATTGAATGTAAAATACTTTAACCAAATAAAACTTTTTGAATACTATGAAAAGTGTTTACTTAATTTTTTTTACCTTAAGCATAATTATGTTGTATATTATACCAAACATTAATGTATTTATTAAATGGATATGTATAAAATAGTTTGTAAAAAAAATATATTTTGTTAACAGCTCTAAGGATAAATCATAGACTTTTCATGCCTCTTACGACTATTTCATTTAGTAATGCACAAAAAACATTAAGACACTATTGCCAGGGGCAAACCAATAAAGAAATTATTTTGACACCAAAATCAACTGAGCAAGATGAACATCAATATGAGGAAGATATAAAAAAAAACATTTTGGTAAAAGCTTTAGACTTTGTGCTGAAAACAGGATGGTCCATTGAATCTTTAGCACATGGAGCTGAAGCTGTAGGGTACCCTGGAGTTGCCCATGGATTATTTCCCAATGGAGGAGGAGATCTGGTTCATTATTTTAATATTACATGTAATGAAAAACTTGTTGAGCAAATGAAAAGTGTAAGTATCTTAAATATCAACAAGTAATTAATTTTTCTACAAATTATTTCTCAATCTTCTCAAATATTGTCAATTTTATAGTGGCCTAAAGAAGGGTTAAAAGAATCAAAAGTTCCAGCACAATTAATAGAAAATGCCATAATGACCAGGTTATTAATGATAGAACCTTACAAGTAAGTCAAAGTTCCTGAATAGTTCTGGTTTTCAGATATGGATTATTTGGAATTATAATTTAATTCTGGCTTAAATTTCAGGAGTACCTGGCCAAAAGCAATGGCTATCCAAACTCTACCTAATAATGTACCTAATTGTTTAGCTACTCTGCTTTCTCTTGTTGATGATATTTGTTATCATACAGGTGACCGGAGTGTTGATGTAAGTTCCGTTGAATATTTTTATAATATTTTAAAAAATATATTAAATAATCTTTGTGGGAAAATTTCAGTTCAATTGGTACATTCGTCGAGTTGGCTTGGCTGGTATTTACAAAGCTTCTGAGCTGTTTTATTTAACTGACAATAGCCAAAGTAATAGTGGTACAAGAAGTTTTGTTAAATCAAGAATAAGGGATGCTGAATTAATTCAAATAGCTCTTAATGTAAATCCAGTTGCAGTTGCACCACAAACGTTAACAGCAGCTTTTGTAACGGTAACAAAATAAATGAAAATTATAATTTTACTTTTAACATATCACATTGTTGCTCAAACACAAAAAATATACAGGAAAGATAGTTTTTGGGTAAAATAAAAATTAAAAGATAATAGAGAAATAAATAACAAATAATAATATTAAAAAAAAAAATATAATATATATTTATTATTTCAGCTTTTAAGAAGTATGGTAATTTAATGTATTTTTTTTTATTTTCAGGCAAAAAATATGTTAGGTATGAATACTTTGAAATAGTTGTATAGCTTGAAGATATATCTCGATAAATTGTAGTATTATTTTTTTAAATAAATTACTAGTTTTATTCCATTTTTATCTTTTCTTTTATTCAATTATTTTTACATGGATTTCAAATAAATGAGTTAAGAAATACAAACCAATGATTTACAGTAGTCAATAATTATTGATTTATTAAAATAAACTTTTTGTATAAAATTTATTAACACTTTACATTGTCATAAAAGATATGTCTTGTGTAAATATATGATTAAAATATGTTAAGTGCATTGAAAGATTAAGGCACTCTTTATATATTTATTATATGCTATCTATAAAGGAGCTATGTAGTCACTGCCAAGGGAAACATAAGATATTAAATTCGAAGGAAGTGGTAATTTGTTCCATAAGTCTTCTGATACAGTTTGTCTTATAACAAATCTGCAGATCTTTTGTAATGAGTCTAACTTTGCAAACCTGTAAAAAAATTGTATTGAGTATATTCTCTATAAGTTATTTTATTTTTTTATATAAAATATGATACATACCTATTTAATGGTCTTGCTAATTTAACTGGCATAGCAAATAAATTTGACTTAACATCTACTGTTGCACAATGTTCTGATATCCTATTTGCTGGCACAAATGTTTCATTGTTCAATGAAAAAAGTCCATCTGCATGTCTAAGCCTAGCATGGAGAGTACGTCCAACACAACGGAATGAAACACACAGTATGTGTCTTGAGTCATAGGAATCTCGTACTAAGAAAACATTATCATGTTGGCCAGCAAGAAGCTCCTCTGCCTCACTGGATGTTATACCACCCCAATACCAACCATGCCTGAGAAGAAAAATATGTATGAGATGTTTTATTTGATTCTATATTAACAATATAAATTAATAATTTAAGTATATATTCATATACATGTTATACAGTGTTAATAGTTTTTTATTAGTTCTGGATCTGAATTTTTGTTGAGACCTTAATTTATTTATTTGAACCAGACTCTGAAGCTTACTTGGAAAGTTGGCAGTATATGGCGCAACTTTCGACTGATAGGTGTTGATGATGCCCTCTCAAAACAGAATGACCATCTGAATGTTGACATTTCATGTGAATACTTTCTAATTCTTCGTTCCTAATTTCATTTTTAGTAGCCAATATCTGCTTTTCTGTAGTGTAACTATCCGCTCCTTTGCTAAAATTACACATATATTCACCACCACTATTTTTATTCCCGAAGTATCGTTGTAACGATCGGACGCTTCCAGTAATGAAGAGTTTATTTTTCCAAAATTTTACAAACTTATTAGTATTAACGGAAGGTTTCCTTTCGGGTAAGAACACCGTGTTTACCATGTCTGTGTTATTGTAGTCCCTTTTGCTATCAATAGTTCTTTGTAAATGTTTACATTCCAGTGGTTTTAACCATTTTCGTAAACAACCAGTAGCTAGCCATTTACGTCGATTACAATGTGTACACCTTTCATAGTTTTTATTCATTTCTGGAGAATTTTCTTACACAAAACAATATATTTGTTTTATTATATAAAAACAATATTTAGAACTTACTACATTTAACAAGTCAAAAGCAAGAAGTTTTTTTTATAATACACAGTCACAGAGTATGTTATGAATAATAAAATGAAAGAAGGAATACAAATTAATACAGATAAAAAGATATGTACAATGCTTAACAAAAAATACATATAAATCAAAAATAAAGTACGAGTAGAGTAAATTTAAAAGTATGTTTTCATTTTATAAACATAGGGATTCAATTTATATTTTATTCTTTTGGTAATAATGTTTTATATGGTAAACACAATTTTAGTGCTCAACACTTAAACCTATTTCAGACTTTAATTAATGTATACTATTTCAATTATATTATTATAATTGAATCAATATCAGGCTCGTTGTATTTATAATAGGAATGTAAGTAGGTAGTATTCCAAAATCCAAATATCTTCCTAAAATAACGAAAAATTTGCTACCAATACGATAATAACCCAATGAGAAAAATTCATGTTTTTAAAAGTATTAGGTTTTAGATTTTTGTTAAAAATAAGTGTCTTTAAACTGTCATTTTATTTAGCATCTAATTACGGAAAAGATTTCTTTTTGTGTTCTCAATAAATACAAAACTCAATGGCAGAAAGCTTAAATATTTTTTTGTGACATAATTTAAATTATTTTTTTCTTTATATACAAGTACATAATATAAAAAATATTGTTTTGTTTGTATAAGTTGGTACTTAGATTACATTTTGTGTTTTGAATTTTGATGTTTCATCTGTGGTTACAAGTTTAGCTGAAGTGTATGCTGATTGGTGTTGTGAATTTAAGTCGATAATAAATTCTTCAATTTATTCGATTGAAATGTATTTTTCTTATATAATTTTTTTAAATAATTTTTACTAACATTTACTTTTAACTATTGTAAGTTATGAATCAAGCATGGGTGTAGTGAGTTATAATAAAAATAAATCTAGTTAAAGTGATGACATTAAAAAAAATTGTAAAAATGTCAACAAAATCTCAAATATCTACAGAATTAAGCGGTATGTGAAATTTAAAATGTTAAAATTGTGATTTTTATCACTGAAAGTACTATGTAGTCACACGCAATAAATATCTTCATATTAATTGGTTGATTTTTTTTTCTAGAGAGTATCAGCAATGTATTAGGGAAAAATGCCAAAATTCTCTATAAATCGCTTATTCGGATGGAATCAAGAGGTGATAAAGTAGATAACCGTGTTTTGGTGAGTCATTTGACCCGTATGATTAATTTTTAAATATTTGACCCATAAAAGTAAAACATATATATAATCCAAAATCACCAATTATATTAAATTATAATTTTAGGTAAGAAAATAAACTATTTAATAATTTATTTTTATAAATTAAGAGTTATAAATTATAATCGTATCAATAAATATAAATTCTCAAAGTAAAATATACCAAAATTATCATTAATCAAAGATGATAATAGTTGGTAATCTAAACCACTGTAAATGATCAATTTTCTGGACAATAGCATGAGTCACTTAGGTGTGTCTTGTAGTCTATGTATAGGCTGTTTATATGTGTGGTCCCTATGGAGCTTACACCCACAGTGAACAATCAGTGGTTAAATTAAGATAACAATAGTAATCTGTAATACTGCACTGACTACTAATCTATGAATACTATGTATGTGTTTATGTAATGAGAATATCACCACCGACATAGACACCAATCGGTACACCTTTATGATGATAAAAATAATCTTTTTTAAATCTATTAATATATAATTATATCATATTCCTATAATTATTACTAATTATTTGAATTGATCCATATTTAAGTAAATAAGGAAGCATTTTACGGGGATAAAGTGTAATAGTACAGACAACCCAGATATATATATTATATATTTGTTTTTTAACTTATTGTAATAATATGTTTTAGGTTGTTACTGCATTCAGGGTTTTCATAACAACAACAAAAGTGCCAACAAGGGTGAGTGTATCAATAAATATTACTGGAATTATTTCTTAACTTATGACATTTATTAAAAAATAATAGTTCATTTAAGATTTTGTATAATATTTATTTTTAAAGAAATAAATTTGTCATTAAGAGTTATTATGCCCATAAGCTTTTGGCTTGGAAATATTAACATGAAGACTGAATAATAATAAATAATTTATTAATAAAACAAAAAAAAGATAGCCCAGTGGTTAGAATGTGTGCCTCTTAACCGATGATTGCGGGTTCAAACCCGGGCAAGCACCACTGAATTTTCGTTTGCTTAATATGTGTTTATAATTCATCTCGTTCTTGGTGGTGAAGGAAAAAATTGTGAGGAAACCTGCATGTGTCTAATTTCAACAAAATTTTGCTTGAAAGTAGTAGTTGAATAAAAAAATTCACATACATACATGCACCATGATAACATCACACTTTTTTAGGCAATCGTGTAAAACGAGAATTACTCTTTAAATATTATACATATATTTACATTTACATATAATTGGAACCTTTGCTCAAGTAGAAGTTAATTTAATTTTTTCACAAAAATATTTTGCACAATATATTAAAACACTAAATACAAAGATGTACCCATTAATACCTAACATACTTTTTTAACCAATTAAAAAAACAATATTTTAGAATCTTTTTAAATTTTAGGTTTTTTAAATTAAAAAGACATCTAAAACTGTTTAAGTTTATTGTTATAAAATAGTTATCTTTAATCTGTTATACACATCATTGCTTATTTAATAAACAATATACAAAAACATATATTATATAACAATACATTATTATAAGCTCTTTATTGTATCTTCTATAGCATAAACATAATAATGCTGTCACTTAATAAACAAAACTTGTTTATATTTTGATAATTGTATTTTCTTCCAGATTGACAATGGATTTCACTTAATGGAAATAGAAGCTTTAGAGAGTAAGAAGGCGAATCATTTGTCGATAACGCTAATCCACGAGCACAAACCAGTGTCGATCCTAATAGGTAAGCCATAGACTGTGACCATTGTTTGCTAATTTCGACCTTGACACGGAATAATGATTCATAATATATTTTTTAATTTTTTATTGGTAATTATAGAGAAAAGCCAAAAAGGTCAACATACAATAATGTTGATTTTTATAAAAGAAAGAAATGTCTTCTGCTAATTAAAATCTAACATATATTTTAATAAGAATTAAATGGTTTGTGTTCATTTGTTATCATGAATTAATTAATGAATTTTGATCGTAAGATTTGTAAAACTACATACATTTATGCTAATACTATATTATAAAAGTAGGTTATCGTATGTACGATATAAGAAATGAAAACTAATGAACGTAATGAAATACTTGAGTAATAACTACGTGTCTTGACTTTCAGGCGAGGAGGGGACTTCCGAAGGCGTTATTAATGCTATTCACGCGCTGATTGCGGCATTTGATGACTTATTTCCTAATGTAGCTATGGAGGACATTGTTACAAAGGTTTGCTTAACACCTAATTATATATTCAATTTGTGTTTATTTTTAATTGGAAGCCGTAAATAACTGGAGTGTTTTTTATTAGCTTAATTAGTTCGTTAACTTCGCTTCCATTGTGGATATTTTAATTGACTAGTGTTCGTGTGGTCGGATTATAATTTTTTTTTGAAAATTTTTTTGTACATATGTTACTTTGTATGTTTCGAATATTTCCATTTCTGTTCATATTTCCTGGTATTGAACCGTTTAGCCTTTACCTAATTAAATATAGATAATAACCATGTTAATAAGTTTAGTCAATTTTAGTAGAATATAAGTTTTAAACTTTATATTCTATATCGCAGTCTATACCGCAACAATTCCTATAAAGGAATCATAGTAACATTAAAAAAAAATAACAGTTGGGTCTTACAGTAAAACGTAAAAAATCTTGTAATGTTTAAATTCTATCAAATTCCTAAGAATATACGGAAATTCCTAAATACGGAGTTACTGAAACTGTTATCCCTGTACTAAGTATTAACAAAACCAATAGCCGGGCGATTGGGCGAACGCTACAGAGCTTGATATGATACAGCAACAAGGCTGATGGGATTAAAAACTTCTCTTCTTTTAGTCCGGCTTGGAACGTTAAAAATGTCACTTAATATATATTAACAATATGCATTTATTGTACGTATAAACCTTCCTCTTGAATCAATTTGTCTATTGATGAAAACCGCATTACATATTTTTTAATTAATCCGTTGCGTTGTGCAAAAGATCCAGGCGGACGGACGGCAGAAAGCGACTTTGTTTTGTAGAGATGTAAAAGAAGGTTTAATTTAACTTGTTGTTTATTATGTATATACATTTTCATATGGAAAATAAACAATTTGTTTGAATCCACCTGCAAAATAATTTTGTAGTGTAGTACAGAAGTTGAACGAGGATAATTAACATTACTATTGCTTTTAAGTAATAATATAATTTGTTTCGCTAATCAGTACGAGTTGCAACAGCTTTTGTAATGTCCTACCTGCTAATTTATAACGTGACTTGATTACGAATTTCGTCATAAACATTCTAATGAAAAATATTTTTTTATTTTGGTCGCACGATGCTAGCCTTTATCAAGCATTCTTACATTCCTGTTATTTTCCTCAACTCGGTTTCATTTTTACTAACGATAAACAATAGATTTTTTTTTTCTATTCATTCTATTAATTAATTAACATATTTATTTTTATGTTACTGATTAATATTATTAACCTTAAGGTTAAAACGCCTCCATTTTTTTTTCAGTGAACCTTCTGCCCAATTGCTTCCAACTTTCCAATATAAGATTATTATATTATATATCTAGTTCCCTTAATTCTATTGAATCACTCATCTGCAACCCAAATATAGCTACTCTTTCAGCAGCAGTGTGGAGGATACGGATTTCATAGCGTAAGATTTAGATTCATAGATAAGATTCGTCCATCGATTGAAATCCCCCAAAACGAGTCAAATTGGCAATTAAATTGGTATTGTAGTATTGGTGTTTTCATTATAAATTACAAATGCGAAAGTAACTCTGTCTGTCTGTTGCTCTTTCGTGCCGAAATTGAAATTTGGTATGAAGTAAGCTTTAACAAAGGAAGGATAGGCTACTTTTTACGCTTAACCCCTAAAACGCGAGCGAATTATGATAAATCAATTCATAGCATATATTGACCCAGGTGATTAACGATATGAAAATAATGTTGTCCGTTTATCTTATTGGTAAATATTGTGTTGTTTTTTTTCTAAATATATTCTAAATATATTTATCTATTTCAGGTAAATTTACCGTTTCCACTGCAACCAGTAAGCGGTACTAGAAAACATTCCACGTGTGGTGATTTTTCGAATCAATATGCTGCCATGTGTGATCTCTGTCAGACACCCTTCAGGTAAATCTATCGAATGTTGTAGAAACTTTTATATATTTATAATCCATGAAATGATAAAATTATATTTTGTGTTATTACAGAGCCGAGGTTGCATGGGACATCGATACGATATACTTAGCGCATGATATAAGAATGCTTCATTTAAAAGATTTTGACCATTTGGATCAAAGGTAAATACCCCATAATTTAATTGTATTTTTTTCTTTCTATATAATTTTCAAATGAGCTTAACATAAGATTAACCATTCAATGTAAAATTTTAAGTTATGTAATGAAATACCGATATAATATATAAATATTGTAAGCGATTTTAATGTTGAATACTGTATATGGTAGAAAAAGAATCAATTTTTAAAACAACGATATCGGTTCGGCTCGCTACGTTTATATAATTGTATATCCCAGTAGCTATATCAAGCTCGTCATAAAAATATCATATCTACATAAATAATTGCTCAACCGCCACACAAAACAGGATAACATCATATTAATACTTCTATATTGGAAACAGATTGACTCAACTTTTATAATAAATGTATCTATGATCCCCTCACCTCGGTGGGGGCGCACAGGGACCTAATCCCGCTGGTGATGGCGCTGCAGCACAACACGTGGTTCGACGGCGTGTGCGGCGACGGCGTGCGCGTGGGCGGCGAGGCGTGGGAGGCCGTGGCGCGCCTGCTGCGCGCCGCCGCGCCGCCGCCCCGGCAGCTGAGCTGGCGCGGCGCCGCGCTGCGCCACGACCACGCCGCGCGCCTCGGCCACGCGCTCGCCCGCGCGCGCCACCCGCCCGCCATGCACACCGTCGACCTCTCGCAGAACCACATCGAGGACAAGGGTGAGCGCGCCGGCGGACCAGTAGTATTCAGATTGTCATCTTTAGGGTGCTGGTGATGTTTAGTGAAACGAGCTCGAATCGCTCCAATGAAGGAATGACAGTACATATTTGTCTTATTTATGAACAGAATTAACTTTTTCTTTTCTACCGATGTATTGTGAAACAGACGCAGTAGTAGTTTCGTGCGTTGAAGTCATATGAATGACGTGCAATGTCCTAGACCGCACTAGCAGCGGTAGAACTACGCAACGCAATACAGCATGTCAGTTTTATCTCAATCGATTTCATTTAAACAATCTTTATTACATTTATTAGATTTCTTCAGCGAAAAGTTTACAAACTATAAATCTATTACGAGAGTTTAAAAAATATAATAATAATTTTTGTTCGCAGGAGCCATCAGTATGCTTACAGGGCTAGGGAACAACCCGGACGGGTTGAGGTACATAGCGCTGTCGCAGTGCGGACTGACCGGCAAGACGGTGTCCCACCTGGCGGTCATGCTCAACGACAGTCCGTGCCATCTCTCCACGCTCTCCCACTTGGATCTGTCGCACAATAACCTTAAGGACGACGTTCACGTGAGTTACTTATTTATTTAGTTCAGAAGTCCCGTTTAATGTGGAATGCGAACGATGTTAACGATTATAATAATAATTATGTTTGAAAATCTTCAATTATATCCTTTCTTTGTTTCAGAACTTGTATAATTTTTTAGCTCAACCTAACGTATTAAAACATTTGAATTTGATAAATACGGAAACTACTTTGGAAAATGTAAGTATTGCTTATGAAATTATTATTTTTAAATTTTCAACCAAGCATTACCATAATAAATTATAGTCTGCATTATATAATTTGCATATCAATAATGTTGAGCTAGTCATATTCGAATCAAGGATATTGCTGATTGACAAAATGGTCCTTATATAGTTTATGGACATTTAAAACTAATTTGAATTGTTGACATGACAGCACAACAATCTTGCAAATTGTTAAAGTGACCGGATGAGAACGATTAGGTTCGAGTTGGATTATATTTTGAACATGTTACATATTATTTTAACGTATATATATTTCAACAGAAAATATCTAAGCAAATAGCATAAGTATAAGTTTTACGGTTTTTGTACTGGGGTAGTTCTGGTAGGTTTTAAGTCTGGGGTAGACAAATATGGCGACTGTCAATTATTTATCATTGATTGTACGAAAACTGATAATTATGTTAAATCGGGCATGACATTAAAATCAATTAATATTTACGGACAGCGTAGGTCACGGACATTAATTATTCCCTATCTTATTTTTGACTGTAATCACATCCAGCGTCCTCGCACAGAAAGGGTACCTTTTCTGGCGCACTGGCGGGTTTGTTTTATCCATGCCGGTGCAACCTTTGGCGACTGAGTCTCAGCGGTTCATATAATATACGAGTAACGAAAAATCCAAACGAGATTATAAGTCTATGTGTATCTGTGAGACGTCTAGTGGTAGATGTGAACACCAGGGCTCCCGCTGAGTCTGCCAAGCTTGGTGCGGCTAGATATGACTCGACGTGAAGTGGTAACGTCCACGGGCACGTGGTGGCCGGCGGTGTGCGCAGTACAGACGTTGTGTCAGATGTGGGGCGCGCTGTTGCGCGGCTGCGCGGCGCGGCTGGCGACGCTGCTGCTGGCGCGCAACCCGTGGTCGGCGGCGCGACGCCCGCGCGACCCGCCGCCCTCCTTCCGGCAGTTCTTCACGGCCTGCCTCGCACTCACGGACCTCGACTTCTCGTATTGCAAGATGCCTCCGGACGCGCTCAAGTACGCGTCGATTCTCATTTTCTCATATACTATAGTTTGTTCGCATCGAATATCTTCAATCGATGGAAAAACCCTGTTTGCATGTATTTGTCTCTAGAACGAGAAAAACATGTACCTATTCTGTGTGACTGCGATTAATTCTAGGTCGCATCAATATTTTATATCAGATTAGTGCGGCAATTTAACTGTGGAAGCATTGCTTCGATGCTTCGTGTACATGGCGTGGGAACGCAAACTTATTACTTGTGCCCCAGGAGCTTGCTGCTGGGGCTGGCGTGCAACGAGAGCGCGGCGGGCGTGAAGCTGAACCTGGCGGGCGTGCTGTCGTCGTCGCAGGCGGCGCACGTGCTGGAGTCGTGCGTGCACGGCGTGCGCTGCCTGCAGGCGCTCGACCTGTCCGATAACAGTAAGTGTGATTGTCTGGAAATTCGTCATATTAAATAGGATATTAAGTACAAGTTACTTGAAACTAAATGTTGTATGGTCTATCGTCGACATAGATCTGTTAACTTTATTTTATAAATGCTTTTTTTTATCTTATCTAATTTTCTTTCTAATTATTTTTTTTATTATTTTTAATTCTAATTATTCTAATTGTAATTATTTTCATATTATAAAAATATTTTTTTATTATAAAATATCTAATGGAAAAATATATGCATTAGAATATAAACAAATATTATAATAATTATACTTTTGATTTATCAACAGGCATGGAATTCGAATTATCCGGAATAGTGAGGGCAATAGGAAAGAATCATTCGATAACACAATTATCTTTAAGCAAGTTGACTGGAAAAAGGTCGTATGCGCCACCGTTAATTCAGGTAAAATACTGTCATCAATTAAATATTATATATTATTTAGGGAATTCTGATTAACTTATTTTGCTTACAGGGTTTAGTTCACGTACTACAAGAACCTGATACAGCTTTGACAACATTAGATCTTAGCGATTGTAAACTTAAGGTAAAATCTATCCGGATATTTTATCGTACTTTAACCAGAACTGAGTTATTTATTACACATACATTTTTAACCTTTAGTTTAGTTTAATAATATATTGTCATTCTTCATTATAGAGTGACCTGTACGGTCTACTGAACGCGTTGGGAGGCGCGCGGAGATTGCGCACGTTAGACGTGGGCGGCAACCTCGCGGGCGACGCCGGCGCGCGGCTGCTGGCCAAGGCGCTGCAGTGCAACTGCACGCTGCACACTCTGTACATAGACAGGAACGCGTTCAGTTTGCAAGGTTAAACCTTACCACCTCTTAGTCTAATTATACAAACTTAAAGACTCAAAATTATTTTATCATCGTATAATATTTTATACGATGATAAAACGCAACTACAGAATCGCCAAAAATGACGGCTTATTTCATTTGTGTAGTATATTAGAAATGTAACACATCCCAAACTCGCTTCCTTTCAATAATAATTCGTGCGACGGCAATGCGCGGTGGTGTCGACGCGCGGTGCGCTGGCAGTAAGCGAATGGTGTGCGCAGGTCTGACGGACATCGCGACGGCGCTGCGGCGCTCGGTGAGCGTGCGGCGCGTGGAGTTCCCCGGCTGCGACGCGGCGGCGGGCGGCCGCGGGGCCTCGGAGCGCGTCGCCACGCTGTGGCGCGACCTGCACGAGAGGTGCGCCCCGCCCTACCGCGCGACGGCGGCTGACCTGCCCCACCTAACGCACGCGCGCTTGCAGGCTGGCGACCAACGGCTCGTCGGGGCAGAGCGGGCGCGTGCGCGCGCTGGCGCTGGAGCGCGCGTGGGCGGGCGGCGAGGCGGCGGCGGCGCTGGCGGCGCAGGCGGCGGCCGCGCTGCCCCCCCCGCCGCTGCCCGCCGCCACCGAGCGCGCCGCGGCCGCCGCGCACCACCTGCTGCACCAGTACCTCCAGGTAGGCGAGACTATTAATTCTTGTTTATTTGAGCCCTCTACTTTATTCAGTAAATAGGTACGTTTTCTTACATATTTATTTAATATTACATAAAATTTTTAAGTGTATGACCAAATCTAATCTATGAAATATAGCAAAAAAACTCAAGCGATTCCTGGCTAAGAATATTGCTATTTAAAATTGCGCCTGATGCTCCTATGAGTATTTTTCTATTCCTCATAATTTCGGATTTGTCTTTCCAGTTTTAAGATTCACCTGTATACATTACCTATATTCGTTATCCATGACAGAATAATTCGACTGGTGGTTCTTGTTTCCTATTATATTTATCTTAAATTTAATTTTCTTGTATAAAAACTTTGCCAGAGGTGTAGCGAAGTGTTTGCCGCTATGGGTGGCAACGGTGGTGGCAGTGAGCTCGTGACTTTGCAAGCCGTGCGCGATGCTATGGCGCCCTGCAACAACACTCTACAGGATTTGCTCAAGTAATGTTTAATAAAAGTTAATATTAATATATAATGCAATTAAATACTTTCAGTCAAACCCAAAGAAATTGTTGAATATATCAAATAATTTTATTACTTTTTATTAATCAGGATTCCCTCAGTTATTTATTAAGGATTTTCATGTAAGGGGCGAGTTGAAATAACATCATCAATCGACGTTTACTAACACACAATACATCTGTCGTGCAGCGAAGCGGTCGAGAGACTGGCGTTGTCAGCGTGCGAGAGTGTGGAGGGTGCGGAGAGCGATCGCGGCCCGGTCATCGACCCCGAGATGCCCGACCTGCTCTCGCCCATCTCGCACTCCGGGGTGAGAGTCATAATACACTTGATCCTTTATGGATCCACCGGAATAAAATCAAGTCGTTTGGGGTCGTCCCATTACAGAATCTTTCTGGCAAAATATGTTTAACTAAAATTAAAACATTCAGTAAGTGTATACCTGGTGTTCACACTTTAAGTGTAAGATCACAAAATCTGATTGCAATTGCTGAATACATTGAATAGCTAACCGCATCCATACACTAAATACAATTTACTTTCTTTCATAATTTTTAACTCTATCCTTTTTGACTTCTAACATTTTCTTTAATTTTCATGCCATCACAGAAGTTGGATTATTTGAATTTGGTAAGAAATATATGAATTTTATTCATCAATGTACCAAAATTTATTTTTTTAAAGTTGGCCTAATATATTATTGACGCATAATGGTCCGCCGATTATACTGTCGAAGCATCATTGAATCCGTGAGGACTGACCGTGCGTCCCCGTAGGCCACGCCGCTGGGCTGCCGGCGCCGCGAGCGCGGGCGACGCGTGCGGCCCAAGTCCGTGGCCGAGCAGCAGCAGTGCAGCAGCAACGAGATGCTGTCCCTGCCGCCGCTGCACGCCGAGGCCGCCGACGCACTCGCCGAGCTGCCGGCGCACACGCTGCGGCACCTCGTCAAAGGTGTGGCAGTAATATAGGCAGTTGTGTAAATGGCGAGATTTGTTCAA
Source organism: Vanessa tameamea (assembly GCF_037043105.1). Taxonomy (NCBI): domain Eukaryota; kingdom Metazoa; phylum Arthropoda; class Insecta; order Lepidoptera; family Nymphalidae; genus Vanessa; species Vanessa tameamea. The sequence continues at coordinate 5,884,903 of NC_087324.1, read as the reverse complement.
ACTCCTAGTTAATACTTGCTCTTGTTAAATTATTTATTTTATTAACATTTTTACAGGTCGACCGAGAAGAGCAAAAACTAGAGCGCCGACGCGACCCGTTACCGATCAATCACAAGATATAGATGAGGGTATTATATTTTACTAATTAAACTCTGGCAGCTGTTACAATTACATTTAATACAACATAAAATGCTATGATATGATAATCGACCTAAATTTCGTTACCGTCAATGAATTTTGCAGCATTATTGTACACATTGACAATGACAAAATATAAAAACAAGCTCTATAAAAATCTATCTTATCCAACAGATTATAAACACTACGTTTTGAATGTGTAATTAATAAATAAATATATTGAAGATATTCATTCGGTTGTAAAATTAATTAAACTCAAACCTGGTGGGAGATCGAGATGTGAAAGCGTAGCGCCCGACAGGGCTGGACGAGTTCTGGCGCGCGTGCCGCACGCCGCCCGGCAGCGAGGAGGCGTCGTCGCTGTCGGCGCGCACGCCGCTCACGTCGCGCTCGCTGCACTCGCTGTCGTCGCTGGCGTCCGCCTCGCCCGCCTCGCCCGCCTCGCCGTCGCCGCTGCGCCACTCGCCCACGCTGCGCCGCGACGACACCATGTGCGTATCCACACCTTAACATCTGTAGGTAACCTCGGGAATAAGCCAGGCTCTGTCTGCGACCGCTCCTTGCATATAGAACACTGTATGAAATATCCTGTAAAACAAAGCATTGAGTTATTGTTATCGGTAACATTGAGAAATCATTTATGCGCTCAAAATTATTTACAGGTACAGCGTAACATCTGGCGAAAGCACACCGGTTCTCCTAGAGTGTGGTAAGTTTTGTAATTATAATCACCGAAAATATTTTTCGTGTACTTATTGAGCAATACTGATTTATTCAATAATATGAGTTTTTAATGTAATAGAAGTGTCTCGATGCAAATCTTCGGACAACGTGGGCATTAAGGCGGCACCCACCACGCCACCACCATCGCGTTCATCTGATAATGTCAACACAATGGGTAAAAGATATAAAAAAATATTGTCTGTCTTGTGTGAAACTATGGCAAGTGTTCGTCCAACACAACTCGAAGTGTATTGTTGACACGGCTTATGTAATATTGTTTGACGCCTCCGAGTGTACTGAACCTGATGTAGTCCATACTAGCACATGAGCTTTGATGCTTTGTTTTAAATAGGCCTTGTTATGTATATATGGCCTGGTTATATTATTTAACATACATATATTGCATAAACAGCTTCAAATTTCAGTAAAATTAAAAAAAAACACTGTAGATAGACAAAAATACGATGCATTATGGATTTGATCCACACAAGTACTTGCTCTAGATTAGTCTATGCATAAATATATTTTTAAAAAGGTAATTTATTGATATCAAACATTGGGTGCATCATGAAGATTATCAATTTTGGAAAACTCTATCATGAGTAATTTATTTAAATACTTACATACAATTTTCTCTTTAATTTACACCAATATTTATATTAAATACGCTGGTAAAAAACAAAAAAAAAACAATGAAAGAACAAGGCTTGGTTTTTATAAAATGGTTTATGTTATTATCAATTTAGAATAACACCTGGCACTGCAATATACTTTAATAATATTATTTTCAAATGGAATGAAAGGAAACCTGCGCTCGGTGATAACAGGAGGGTTGATTGATGTGAGCATAATCGAATCCGCTTGGCTAACCGTGTGTGTGACGCAGCGACTGGACGTATTCGTACACAGACACTATCGGACAGCAGACGCCCAGGGCCTCCGACCCGCCTACATTGATATTGACATCGAATTGGTACGCATGAACCAATTCTCTTCCTCATTTGCGATGCGAAAGGCTAAGAGGTGCAGGACACTCCTCGGCGTCTGCTTTCCGATATAACTGGATTGCGCTTAACGAGTCACGGCGGCATCGGCGTGCGCGAGCGTGCGTGCGCCCGAGTGCGTGCGCGTGCGCGCGTGTGAGAGGTAACGTGTGGGTTGGTGGGCAGGCAACGGCTGCGCGCGCGGCGGCGGCAAGGCGCGGCCGTGGTCGGTGGCGGGCGGCAACGCCGACAGCGCCGCGCTCTGCACCACAGGTACCGAGCACCCGCAGCCTCGCTGTGCCGGTCGCACAGATTGTCGCACCGCTCCCACTTAGATGTTGCGACTGAACTATTCACTTTTAAAAAAATATCCAAATCACACAATTGCAACTCACTTATGTGGAGATGACGTCGATGATTTCTTGATTCTTTTTTGTAAGTGAATAACAAAATTAAAACTTGGCCGCGTCTGGCGCGATGGTTAAATTTAATAATAAAATTATATTTAAAGGCTCAACAAAATGTTCGCATGGCAGTTATTTGTTGCTTAGAATATCGATTATTCGATTGATATGTTGTTTATAGTCCGCAATGAAAGTAAATGATACCGGATATAAGATGTAAGATGCATTGGCAATAATGAAAGTCTTGTAAATGTACAATTTGAGACGTCGTTTTGTTGAGCTAACGTTGTGGTGGTGGTCGACAGAGGGCGTGGAGGCGTGCGTGGGCGGCAGCATCGTGGGCATCACCCCCGGCGCCGCACTAACCAGTAACATTACACACGCTATCCCTTACTAGCTAGCGCAGCCCGCAGGCAGTGTCGTCCGCTTGTAGGTACGCTTGCCGCTTTCCATGTTCACTGTCTTATGTGTTTATTGTATACCGCACGTGAGGTATACCTGGATGGGTAAGGATCGTAGGGTTTTAAAAACTATTATTTTTTTATCATGCTTCATTTATTTAAAATTCGAATCAAAGCAATTCCAAGTTCAATTTTCTTTCGCACTTAGAAATAAATGCTGAGTTGTTCAATAGATAGCTCTGTTATATAAGGAAACGGAAACATGATAAAAAAAAACTTTTCTGAAGCAATTAACTCGCGATACTCGGGCTGGATTATGTTAACAAAATAACATATTATTTTAGCTAAGCAAAGCACTACTGTAACCATTTATTCTATAACTAACTTATCAACTTAATTATACCTAATAAATGCATGGTCTATCTAATTTGATAATGTCTAACGCCTGAAAGCAGTGGCGTTACATGATACATCCCTTAAAACACAAAAGTAGATAATGTTACTTATACAACAAACTATGATATGATAAAAATAGTATATACAAGTACGTAACATATACATACGTTGCGTTAGGGGGTGCGATACAAAACCCAATGTACGCCACTGCCCAAAGCATGCTGTTAAAATTGTGTAGTTGACAAAAATACGCAATTTGCATAGTTTTTAATTAACTTTTCAGTCAATTCATTATCTTTAAGAATTTTACTATATTAATGAGGGTTTCCTAAAGTTAATATGAATTTTGCAAAAACAAGATATGTATATAACTAGTCTCTGGCAAAATACTAAGACAAAACTATTATACTTCTAAAATCATTGCGGTCAAATACCCAATGTCTTGTCACGTCATTGTGTTGACTAAGGGAGTATTTTAGGTACTATTTATTTAATTTTCTCCTAGAAATGGGTAAAATTGGTTTTCAATAGGTGTAAATATTTTATTTTCATTATAGCATGGTAATTTATAAGATTGGATTATATTTATCAATTATTTCTCTTTTTTTTAGAGAAACTGAATTAAACAATTTTACTGACATTTTTTAAGTTATATATTTAACAATTTCAGGTTCAATGATGCGTGATCACCCTTTAACTCCTGGTGAGTAAGTTTTTTAATATTTTTAAAAGTTGTACATTTACAGTAGAACCTCTGTTAGTCTTAATGTTAGTTACATAGATTAAGCTTGAATAAAAAATAAAATGATTTTAAGTGTGAATGCTCGGGAGCGAAGCACCAGAAATAAACTAATAAAAATATTACCAATTTTGTTACAGAGGGCACAGAGGCCTGAACGAAGCACAAGTAAGTGTGATGAAGCTATCGTGATAAGCTGAGCAGGGTTAACAATGAATCGGACTTTATCTCTCATGCTCACTATTGTGCCAGTTAGAAGTTAGGCTCTAGTTACTCATTCATAGTCAAGATGACAACATACGCTGTGTTCGAAGACACCGTTTCGTTCTTTCAATACTGAATGTTTTATATAGTATTTAATTCTGCTAATAATTAATAGTTGATACGGCATAATAATTCCAAGTAAATGCTAGGTAAGGTATTCGAACCATATAATCGTTTTTTATTAACTGTGATGAGTTAGTATTATTTTGTAGCATATTATATACAATATTTTATCGTCTATGTTATATTCTCACTGCTTGTACTGAGCACACCATGTGATTATTTTAGTCTCGCAATCCTCGAGGGAAGTTATTATGGCCATTTTCTCTCGAATTATCTAGAACATTTATTTAAGGCAGATTATTATTGTTGTCATATCTTTTAAGTTATTCTTACGCATTTACACGCATGTTTAAGTCCTTATTTATCCTTATATTATATAAATCCTACACATCTAAGACATACATGGATTAAAAATTATAACTAATTGATATAAAATTTACATATATTCGAGAGGCTTGTTTTCAGCGATTTTACACGTAACTCGTACCGGTTCGAGTGCCATATACCGTTGTTTGATTATTTTCGTTGGCTACGTGATGAGGAAAAACTTCATTGCCGATAAATAACTAATTGGTCTTACTAGTCATATAAATAAAAGGCCTAAAGATTACGCACAACATGTTTTACAAATATTATATTGTAAGAATTACGAATATTTCTGTTAAAAAAAATTCATGATGATATCTTCCATTTTTTACATTCCTTTATGTGTACAGATTAAGGCTCGACTATCTCTAAAATTGATCAAGTGTGATTTTTTAAATAAAGTTCAAATGCGAGATAAATTTTAGACTATTGCAGTTGCATTGTAAGGTTCAATTTTACGATACATTATAGTAAGTGTAGAGAACTCGCCCCATAACTTTTAAGTGTTCACTAGAATAATTATAAAATCAATTATTATATTATTCATTTATCTTTTGAAAATAAGGCTGTATTTTATTGAATTTTCATGTACGTAAATTACTGATTGAAATTAGATGTATGATATTATACTATTATTAAATTATTTCATAGTATTTTTATATTCATTCCAATTATTCGGTTTTGTGTAGTTTTTTGGTACCAGACTGATTTTAGGTACTTTTATTTTATGGTGCAATTTATGTCTAGAGCGTTGTGATAATCTGTTTTAAATTACAATATAATATTATACAACATGAACTTTGTTTTGTTTTATCCTTCCTTCAAATATATTATAGAACTCCGATGGATTTAAAATTATAAAAATAATAGATTTACTGTTATTAGTATTGTAATAGGTTTATACTCTCTCTGCGATATACATTTTTTTTTACGCAATGGAATCCTTCAGAAAGGTACCCGGTATTGTTACATATCGATAGTCCACCATCGATAGACTATCGATAGTTAAGGTGTAATCGATACTATCGATAGTCTATCGATAGTATTGTCGCGTGTCAATACTATCGATACTATCGATAGCTTCCCATGAGCAATACTATTGATACTATCGATAGTTTTGCAAAAACCATTACTTTAACCTAAACTATCGATAGTTTTGTGCTATCGATAGTATTGATAGTAATTTCCGATAGTATTACTTTCTCAAGATAAGTAATTTAGTAGGCCAACTATAGTGTATATTTAAATGAATGAAATTAAATTTACCACAATATTTGTTTTTAGAATTAAGACATTTTGTTCGGAATAAGGAATAATGAAAAATTTAAATGTGAAAAATGTTGACAATATTTTTTGTGTTTGGTTTATGAATAAACATTATAAATACTCATAACATTAAAAAAACTTTTAGGAGGACGATGGCATTACAATGAAACTTTGTAGTAATCTTGTGTAGCGATTAGAATAAATTACGAATACATTACTTACATTAAAAAACTAATACTATAAAAAAATCGCTGGCTATCGATAGCACAAAACTATCGATAGTCTAAAATTATCGATACTATCGATAGTAGCAATAGTATCGCTACTACCAATAGTATTGCTTACAGAGAGCTAGCGAACCTATCACGGAGAGCTATCGATATCCTGAATAGTTTTTGAGGTCAACTATCGATAGTTCTGCAACTGAAACCTGGTTATTGGCAGTAAGGCAATTGAGTGGTAATGGTAACTTTAATTAATCTTTTAATATAATAATTCAAAAATGCTTATATATAATGAGATTTTATATGTATAATTTTAGAAGTCTCAATAAGTAAGCCAACTCTTAAAATTTGATTCATTAGAAAGAATATTTATATAATTGTTTATCCAATATTAATCATGTCTTGTTTTAATAATTTTCGTTGTTAAGGAAATGGTAGTATAATTAAATTATTTTTGACAAAGCTGTGAAGTTAATGTGTTGAAATAAAAGGCATTATTAGACACATTCATGTATTTAACAAAAAAATATTTACAGTAATTGTGTTCTATATGAAAAACCAAAAAATCGTTTTTTAACAAGAAAACGAACATCACATTTCCGTAGTACAAAAAAATATATAATTCAAACATATTTTTTTCTGCATAATGTATCATAAAATAAATCCTGCAAAATACTTGATACTTTTAAATACAATGAAACTTTAAAAAGATATATGACTGACGAAATATTAAATATTGATATAAAGACACACGCACCCCTTTTTTTTGTCAAAATTTAATCATTACAATTGCATAGCAATTTGAAGCATATTTTTGAAAATTTGAATTAACATGGATTTAATTATAACAAAATACATTGTCGTATAAAATCAAAGTTTGATGGCATATACAACATTCAAATTTCAAGGAATAAAATATTTAATATATAAATAAATTTAAAGTGAAAATTATGTTTATAATTAAATTACCAAAATCAAAATGATTCTCTGAATTAATAGGAAACTATTTTTATAACTATTTTAATATAAAAATAAAACTTATTTATTACTTTCCTATATTCTATATCGAAGATTACGACTAAAGAGAATTTATGAAAATGTGTGAAGAATCTGAAGGATTTTTTAAAGGTTATTTTAGCGTTATACATTTATATATGACTATAATGGTATGGCTGACGCAAGTTTCTTGTAAAAGTTTCTGAATTGTGAAATGCTTATCTGGATTCCGTGTAAATCGTATGGCAATTGTATTTTTAAAATATTGTATTTTAACATGATTTTAAATAATAATTTAGGGGATTACATTAACAAAACTTAATTTACAGAAGTAACGAAAACAAATTATATAAATACGATTATTTCTTTGGTGACAAATATGAGGATATTCGTTTTTATAAATGAAATTATTTAATTCCATGTTCAATGCTGTTCATAGTACAAATGTATGTACACTATAAATAGTCCATTATTTGAAAGTGTTAAAAATATACATAGGTCATAAAATTAAAAACCAAATCACTTCTGTATGTTTCAAAATTATTGTATATTTTTTTATGATAAAAAAAATACATTCGGACTAAAAATTTCAAAAGAAATTTTAATTTGTCAGCCATGCCATAATACAGTAATCATGAAGTTTAAGATGAACCATGAGACATAATTATTAAATACTATTAACAGATTATATACTTAGGAATTGATTCAAAAGTATATAACAATTCAGTTTCCTTCAGTCAACTAACGACATATTTAATATGTATGTGTATACAAGTGGCCAAAATTTATTCGACACTATTATAACAAGTTCAATATTCTACTGCAATTTAAATACTTTAATTTTTTTAGGGCTTACAATATATTCAGACCAAAATTGAAGTAACATGTGCACACAGTATCACATATCATTAGTTGCCACAAGGACACAAAAAACTAAATTGAAATACAATTAAAAAAGTAACTAAGACATCACACAATTATGTATAAGTTAATAATTTAATAAATGATTAGCAAATGCTTTTAGAACACAGTATGAATTTAATTATTTCAAGTTTTATTACATATATACATATAACAGAATAAATAAAATATTAATTGTAGGGACATTTGTATCACAACAATGATGAAAATCTGTCAGTCTGTGTCTGAATAATACTGAAACTACTGAATGAGTTTTTTTGGTAGTCCAGACTAATGAGTACTTTTTAATCCAGTAATTGAAGGGCTTCCTCATTATTGTCTAAATCTACATTTAAAGTGAAACTTCACTTTTAATACCGATTTAGGCAATACATGTAACTACATGTAAGTGTCAATAAAAAATCTTTTAACATTTCATTGAACAACATGAGTAAAGAATATTTCAGTTTCAGACATTTCTTTGTAGATTATAAATCTCCTACAATCATAATTTATTACACATCCAATTTCGTAAAAGAAATCTAATCATGAAACAGACCTGATATTTTTTCTTATAGACAATTTGTTACCAACCTGTTTAGTTGTGTGTTTATTTAAATATGACAAATATTACAATCTGGTTACATAAGCCAACTAACAAAATCTTTATAATATAAGATTTAAACCAGTCATGTTCTGTTATTTGTAAAAAGTGTATTTTTAGTAATATAAATTCACGCGTATCAAATAAACTTCTTGATCTGTTAAGGAATATTTAGTTTTGCCATTAAATAATATTTCAGACTTGAAATGCGACATGTCTTTCTTAAACTAGCTAAATATATAAAAAAAACCTTAGAAAATATCTTAAAATTAGAGATCACATTATCCACAAATTACTTTTTCATATTGAATAATAGAGTAGTATAAATATGTATATTGTGTTGATTCCATATTTACAACGAATTTTATGAATAGATATTACAATATTTCAAATAAAATGCCTCAATTGTATTTTTACATCTAGTCCCATCTAGATATAATCGCATATTTTGGTGCCTCACATTCCCCTACACGATCAAGATGCTAATGTAATGACGGTTATCTGTTGCATGTCTGTGGTTTTTGTGATATCCATATTCAGTTTTGTAGTTTAAAAGTCACTTATCATTTAATCGTAGCCTAACTAGTGATAACACTCACTCTTATTTGCTATGCACTTTCGAGTCAATACAGAAATATTTTCATAATAAAAATATTACCGCTAAATATGTAACACATTAGCGCACACACCTGTGTTCAAAAATCATTAGTGGAGTTCAGCTGTATGCTGATTAATGAACTTCCTGGTGTCATTTATCGCACGCATCAGGCATTCGGCGGCACCTCTTTCTTTGGTTCTTCCATATTGCTTATATTCTTTACATCGTCTTTTGTGTCTTCAGCTAAAAATAAGAAGCCATAGAATATATGAATAAGCTTTTCGTAGTACACAAGCTAATACCAATGATTAATTTAAGACTTTACATATTTTGTATGTTTGTTTACTTCTCAAATATGCATTGTTTGAGATCATTTTTAGCCACATCCAACCCGCAACATCGAGGCATAATCATAAATGGCATAGAGTATAAAAGTAATATAGAGCCATGTGGTTTCCAGCAAAGTAGATAAGAGCTAACCCAACTCAATCTGTGGGTGTGTAAGAGACGATCGACTTGAGCGAGGGTAGTGTTAGGCAGTGAGGCGAAGGGGAGTCAGGCGTACCTTTGGCGTCGTCCTTGGCGGGCGTGGCGTCCTTGTCGAGGCGCGGGCGCTTACGCTGCGGCGCGCGGTATGAGCGGTTGTCGCGCCGCCCCTCGCCCTCGTCCTCGGAGTCAGACAGCTCGCCGTCGCCGGTTATACGTTTGTCCTGAACACGATGACACGTGTTATTTTATATGCGTTTTTGACCATTTTAAGATAAAAAAACTAAATTCTTTTACAAATCAATCAATATATAAAATTATACATTATATGCAGTTTAATAATTTGTTATAGTATAGTATATAGGGTGAATAAAACTCAAAACTTAGAACTTAACCTAATACAGGTTAAGTTCTAAGTTTTGAGTTTTATTGAAGTGAAGAGAATTATTATCTGGTTTTTGTTTATTAAATTAAATATAACTTCAACCATAAAAAAAAGAAGAAAGCATAAACTATATTTGTACATAATATAGTCTTGTTTCTGTGAATTTCTAATTAAAATTTGTTCAATTTAAAGTATGTCATAAAATTACTTTATATAAAATACCTTTTTTGTTAATAATAATATGACAGATACCTTTTCACTTTGGGGAAGTCTTTCATCTTTGTCAACCTTATCTTCATCTTCAGACTCATCATTTACAGCATCTTCTGGAATGGCTTGTACCTACAAAAATACATTTCTCATAACCTTTTAACTAAAGTACTTTGCTAAATAATTACAACATATACTATTTAATAAATGTTACAACTGTTATTAGAAAACATTAGAATAATACATATTTCTAGTAAACAATATTTTATATACCTGTACTCCTGGTGCATGCGGTAACATTCGTAAATTTTCAAACAGTCTATTTTTAATTTTTTCCAAATATTCGGGTGTGTTTTGATTAGACATGTTACTTGGAGATATGTGTAGTTTGAAATCAGGTCCAAAGTATTCAAAGTAGTCATTGTAAGGCAATTCATTTGCTATTTCTACTCCAAGTGCAACTGAAGTCTCATAAGTCCAGCAGCGGGAAACATTGCGGATTGTATATCTAAAATAATGTTATTATATGCCTTAGTTACAGAATTTATCATTAACATAACAAAGAAACTTTGTACATACCCTCCGCCTCCAACAAGTAGGAAAGGAAGTCCAAATCTCTTCACCAGCTCTACACATCGTCCATGTCCACGAACAGTTAAATTGAAGCAACCCAATCGGTCACCTAATTCAAATAAATAATATCATAAGAAATATCTTAAATAATAACCATTTTTCACATAATATTAGATATAATTAGTAGTCTTAAGTATATTAATAGCTGTTGGGATGTTTAATGTGCTAACTAGTTAAATTTGTCTATATTATTAACAAAAATAGAACACCTTTAAATATAATATACAATAAAAAAGTCTTTGAAAGTAAGCAGTATTTTTTACCTGTTAGTGAATCTGCTCCACACTGCAACACTACTGCACTGGGCTGGAAAGTTTCCATGACCTTAGATATTATGGGCACAAAGATAGACTCATATGAATCATCATCCATTCCATCCCGTAGAGGTATGTTCACTGCATAGTATTTTCCTTTGCCAGCCCCAATGTCCCGTAGGTCACCTTTAAACATTCATAGTTTAAGAAACATATTAAAATATACATGCATCATATTTTTAAATTTAATGTTTTTCTAGTGCATATTATACAATTTTCTGCATTCTAAATACTTCCATGTAAAGTTCAACTCTGTCGAATTTCCATCCATGTAATTTTTTTAAAAAGGGTCACAATTTTATTGCTTTACACATTAATTTATCAGTTTAAGTATATTTGTATGACTGTTCTCAAATATTTAAATATTAAAAAATATTAATTAAACAAAATTATAACATTAAGATGGTTGTTGGGTAATAGTAAGAATTTTTACTTTAACTTTTTGTCAACTCTTTATTTCAATTACCTGTCCCTGGGAAATATTCTCCATACTTGTGAAATGAGACTGTCATAACTCTGTCTGTAGTGTAGAACGCCTCCTCCACACCATCACCATGATGTACATCAATATCAATATATAAAACTCTTTGGTGGTATTTCAATAGTTCCAAAATTCCAAGAACAATGTCATTTACATAACAGAACCCTGATGCTTCTGATTTCTTAGCATGATGGAGTCCACCACCCCAATTGATACATATTTCTGAAGCCTGCAATGTTTTTATGTAATAATAACAATATTATGACATTATTTTTATTTAGATAAACTTATACAAATATTTCATACTAATCATACCTGTTTATTTAATTTTACTGCTGCGGCTACCGAACCACCGGCTGAGAGCTGACAGAATTCATATAAACCATCAAACACAGGACAGTCCTCACCAACATTAACTAAAAAAAGTTGAATATGTCTATTATTTGGAGAATAAACTTTTTTCTAAATTAAAACTTTCAAAAGACAAATTAAAACAAAAGAGTTATGCTAAGATTTTTAATAACAGATTTGTTTTTTTTTATATTATTGATAAGAGGTTGCATAAAATATATACTTACATCTTTGCATTTGTTTATTATATTCAGACATGTTGTCTGGTCTGATCGATCTTAGAAACCGAATATAATCATCTGAGTGGAACTTAGTCATTTCGTCAGCTGTAGCCTTATGTGGTCTCTAGTTTTAATGTAAAACACAAAATTAATAGTGACAAAATGTTTTTATTGTGATATAAAATTTATTTGATCTATAATTGATTTGATTAATTATTTCTATATTTAGTTTCACCATAAAACAGTAATTATTGTTTGTTTACATATGTTTAAAGTAAATGCTATTATTGTTTTTTTTTGTATTGAACATAAGTGTATTAAGATATGAGAATAATAGAAATGAATTATTACAACCTAATAATAAATATTATGTGTGTAACAATAAAATAAATTTATAATAATTATTATACTTACATATATTTCCATCTTCCTATAAAGTCCATAATTTAAAAGCAAATTGTGAGTCATACGTATACGATGAGGTTTCATGGGATGGCCTTGCCCATAGTAATAATTTCCGATGTCACCTAAAATAAAAATTCATTCATAATTTCAAAAACTTATTCACTTACCAATTTTAACTTCTTAAGAAAGTATTACTCAGTTCTTTTTAAAGCTTGACATATTGAAGTCTGTACTATATACAGTAAAATGAGAATAAATTCATATCCACCAATAGCGTTGCAGATTGAAGTACAGACGCTTCGAAATGGTGCAAAGCACACCCTCGTAAAATAGTTAAGACGAACATGTCACAAAATGGCATACAAATTTATGAAGATATTCATCGAATTCAGTTAATAATGTAAGATAACCAACCAATATATTACAAAACTACATATTTAGTCAATAGCATATTGTAAATCGATATATTGGCGCGTAACAAACTTTGTAATACTTACTATCATAGTAATAGCACACTCTTTTTTTACTATGTGGTTGCATAGCCATTGCGTTAATTTTAACAAATTATTTATAAAATAGTCACTAAATTATGTTATTCTTTACTTTACACTATAAAATAAAACATGAAATAAGAACTTGAGATGCAAGCATTTACTTTCTTTGACTTGATCCACTAACTTCAGCAATCAAACACTTCATTCAAGTTCATTCGTATCTCGTTCAAAGCGGGTGAGCGATAAAAGTGTGGGGGTAAAACAGATTATAAAAGTACAGACATTGATGCGAGGCAATTGACGTGTCAAGAAATTAAGCAGTGTGATGAAAAATGTAATGTTATCGTTTAGTGACTTTAGACCTGAATCATTTCGATGTGTATTACTAGAAACATTTTTTTTCATGTAGTAGTAGTATATAGTATAGTAGTATATAATTTCTAGGTTTGATTCTGAGAGAAATAATTTAGAGTGGTCATCTTAAAAAAATATGGACTATATTGGGTACGGCCTCATAGGCAGTAACGGATTAAAAAAAAATTACTACTTACATTTGATATAATCGTCATTGTCATACTCTTGGCTTATTCTGTTTACATCTGCTTTTTTCCGGCTATCTCTCTCTCTTTCCAATAATATATTTTTATCTTACCTTTTTCAACTATCACTGTCTATGAGTGGGAGTTTGGAATAAACCAATTGATACAGACTGGAAGACGTAATTTAGTGCTGTCAGTAAAAAACAGAATAGACCGTCGAAATCATACATCACTGTGGTTTTGCGTTGCAGCACTTCATTTTTAATTTCTATAAGGTCAAATCTAAAGCTTATACATATTATTTTTAAAAGTGTGTTTTTTAGATTACGATATAAAAAATACATTTTATCATGTGTATTTAATCGACAACGTTATCTTTGAAATAAATCAAATAGCCCGAGCTTCTCCAGCTTCCTGTTGCACACTTCCGTTCCATTTCGAAATCGAAATCAATCCCACGGATTGTCAGAAAGCGAGAGGAAAAATGTTACATATAAAAAATCTGAATAAATCTTACTGTATAATTTACTTTAACATTTATTCAGGGTGTTAGTTAATTTAGTATACTAAATTGCATTAATAATGATTAAAATTATGCGTTGTGACCATTTCTAAAGTTTTATTACGGAATATCTTTTGAGATACATATTCCATAATAAAACTTGCATACATAAATCAGGGATATTGTATAACTCTGGCACCTATCCTATGTCATATCCTATGTCAATGCTTCCACATGGGCATCTTTCCAAGATCATTCAAGAAGGCTATATATATAGTAATTCCTATATTCAAAGGTGGAGATGTGAAATCCATAAATAATTACCGTCCTATTGCAATTTTAATAGCCTTATCGAAGGTTCTTGAACGTTTAGTTTATAAAAGACTCGTTTGCTATATCGAACAATATGATATAATTTCTTCCCAACAATTTGGTTTCTATTCCCACACTCCTATCGAAACTTGAGAGACTAGGTGTTAGGAGAACTCAAAACAATTTTTTTCGCAGCTATCTTACTAATTGTTCTCAAATTACCAAAATCAGCAACCATGTTAGTGATGAGCTGTCGATTTCTTACGGCGTTCCACAGGGTAGTATTTTGGGGCCAATTCTATTTCTTATTTATATAAATGACCTTTGTGGAATGCATATACCCAATGGACAAATTGTCTCCTTTGCTGACGATACCGCTATTCGGTTAATCTACCTTCATCGGTAAATCTTGGCCTGAACTCCAAACTATAGCCCAGAATGGACTGAACTCCATCCTGCATTGCATCCACTCTCTGCACCTTACAATCAACGCTACAAAAACTAATTTCGTAACTTTCTCCATTCGTTCAAACTCTCAACTAAAAACTCCAGTATTTCTCAAACTTCACTCTTGTTCCAATAAAAATAACCCAAGCTGTCAATGTCCATCTAAAACCTCTTCTGAAAAATTAAATATCTTGGCATTGTTCTTGACAAGCATTTAAATTTTAAAGATCATATAGAGTTACTAACAGGCAGAGTGAGCAAATTAATGTATATTTTTAAAACACTAAGACATGTTGCAAATTTTTCAGTGATTAAAAAAAATTATTATGCATTATGCCAATCTCATCTTATGTTGGGGTGGTGCACCAAAAACTACTATGAAACCCTTAGAAATTGCTCAACGTGCCATCTTAAAGGTGGCAACTTTTCGGCCACATCTCTATCCAATCTGTTATACTCAAATTGTGGGGTTCTTGGCGTAAGAAAATTATTCGTATTAAATTTAATTATATTAAATTTAATACGAATAAATATATTACTAATATTAAAAAAATATATTACTCCTATAACCTAATTTCAACTGACCCATACACACTTACACGCACGCACACCCACGCACACACAAAAAAAACAAAAAAAAATCATACCTCTCAATTATTACCTATTTTAATTTAATTAATTATTTACCTATAAACATTTTACCCAGGCGATAGATCTCTAATGTATTTTAATTATTTCAACTTTCGGGGAGAGGACTGATTATCCTTAACACAGGCTATTTAACTTAGCCTAGCTAGGATAGCCAGTACTTGACCTGTTTTTCTTTTGATGACCATATTATATTACACATTAAGTCTTTACTCAAAGTGTAATCATGTAATAGTTTTATAGATGTTTTCTGTGTGAAATAAAATAATAATATTGTGGAGCTCCGTAACCATAACCGAAACTGTTTTTTTTTTATTATAATTTTGTTTTTCGTTATATTTAAATGGAATAGCTAATTGTATTTTAATAATTATTTTTTCTTTGATAATAAAATAATAGCCTGCAAATAAAATCAATTCAATGTCTTGTAATTTTTATGTTTAGCTTATAATTACACATGTATGTAAAGATGATAAAAAAAAATTTGTGCCTATTTTAAAAAATACGTAATTTACAATGGTAATGAGTCATATTCAAACCACAAAATGATAAAGAATGAACTGAAGTTTCGTTCACTCGTTTAAATCATTCGCTCCTCATATTTCAGACATTTCAGTGCTAACGCCATTTTATCTCTCTTGCTTAAGCAGTGGTCAAGGTGAGACGTGCGCTCTTAGTGACTGTGTTAAATATTAATATATATTTTTTTACTTAATTCTTATAAATGTGTTTTATGTTTAAAATTAAATAATTGTCATAAACAGTTTGTAAAAATAGTTTATTTCTATCTCATTTATAAAACAAGTAACATCTTTACAGAGAGACCCTGCTAAAAATCTTCCAATATCGAGATCATCCTGCAGACATCAATAAAAATACAAAATGTAAGTACTTATAAATGTATTATACTTCCGCTTAAGACAAATATTTTTATATAAATGTTATTATAAATGTTATTATAAATTTAACAAAGCTAACTTTGTTCCATCGGTATTGATTTTAAATCAATACCTCACGTCACCTGACTTTTCATTTGCAACCTCTTTAAACTATTATCATTATTATTCTTAGAAGTAATTTCAATCGTTCTCATATTGAGCTAAATATGCTAACATCATCAAAATTTCAATTAATCGTGGTGCTAAAATTCAGTTTCACGTTTCCTATTTCTCATTCACCGCCATTTTGTCATGGCATGAGTGATGAGGTGTGTCATGACACTTTCGCAGAAATTTATACCTGGACAAGTATTAGTCTATCATTGAATTAATTGTCTAATGTTGAATTCCTCTATAATAAGATGAATAGTATGTTTTATATAATTGAATTATTTTTATTTTTTGGTAATTGTGTTACTTAATGAAGCAATTGAAAGCAATCCAACGCGCATGTCAGAACTGTAAATTTAATCAATACTACCGCATGCTCTACTTTGGTGAGACAGCGGTTTCAATATTACACGAGATCCGCCATTACGATTTAATGTTTTTTTTAAATTATTAATAATGAACCGTCGGTACATGCTTTATTTGTTGTTTTATGTGCCTGTAAATCTTAGGCTAGGGCGTACTCCCAGTTGAGGCAGAGCTTATTATACCATTGCTCCATTTTGAGTAGGAGGATACTAATAAAGTAGAATTAAATTGAAATTATACATACACTTTCCTCGCGAGATTTTTGTTTACCAGCATCTGATAAATTTTAAACACAAATTAAGCACATGGCAGTTTAGTGATCTTGCCAGGCTTTGATTCCGCAATAAGCGGTTAAGATTTTGCACGCGTTTAAACCACGAGGCCATCTGGCCTCGTTTTTCTTTAAAGTTAAATCTTATTGAATGATTTTTCTTTCAGGTCTAGCAATTGGAACAATAGCCGTGGTGAAAACGGTGGTTCCAAATTTGGAGGAAACAAATTTGGTAGCAATAACACTTCGAGATTTGGAAATGGTGGCTCCAAATTTGGAGGTGGTGGAGGAAAATTTGGCGGTGGTGGAGGTGGTTATGGTGGCAAGAAAGAATTTTCGGGCGGTCAGAACATGAGGCGTCCAAATTGGGATTCTATGTCTCTGCAACCATTCAACAAAGATTTTTATAATCCACCTCCATCAGTTCTTAATAGGTCGCCATATGAAGTAGAAGAATACAGAAATGAACATGAGGTTACTGTTAGTGGAGCTGAGGTTCCAAACCCTATTCAGCATTTTGAAGAGGGAAATTTCCCAGACTATGTCATGTCATCTATCAAAGGCATGGGTTACAAAGATCCAACACCAATCCAAGCACAAGGCTGGCCAATTGCTATGTCAGGCAAAAATTTGGTTGGTATTGCTCAAACTGGTTCAGGTAAAACATTAGCCTATATTTTACCAGCCATTGTGCACATAAATAACCAACCTCCTGTCAGACGAGGTGATGGTCCCATTGCTCTTGTGTTAGCACCCACTAGAGAACTTGCACAACAGATTCAGCAAGTAGCCACTGACTTCGGCAATGCAGCCTATGTTCGTAATACTTGTATATTTGGAGGTGCCCCAAAACGTGAACAAGCTCGTGACTTGGAAAGAGGAGTGGAAATTGTTATTGCCACTCCTGGACGGTTAATTGACTTCTTGGAAAAAGGCACAACTAATTTACAGCGGTGCACATATTTAGTTCTGGACGAAGCTGACCGTATGTTGGACATGGGTTTTGAACCCCAAATAAGAAAGATAATAGAACAAATTCGCCCAGACAGACAAACTTTAATGTGGTCTGCAACATGGCCCAAAGAAGTTAGAAAATTGGCAGAGGATTACCTTGGTGACTATGTACAGATCAATGTTGGTTCTATGCAGCTGTCTGCTAACCATAACATTCTACAAATTGTAGATGTTTGCCAAGAACATGAGAAAGAAAACAAGTATGTATTATTGAATTGTAAATTGTTAATATTAACATTAATATGTGATGATTTTAAATTTAGAATGAAACAAACTTTGATTAAAATAAAGTATTATCCTCTAAGAAGATCTGAATACTCAATCCTACTATCAAAACATATTTTATGTTTTCTCTCTCTCAACTTTTACTTTTATTGCAGATTAAATGTATTGCTACAAGAAATAGGACAAAACCAAGACCCTGGAGCAAAAACTATAATTTTTGTTGAGACCAAAAGAAAAGTAGAAAATATAACAAGAAACATTAGACGATATGGATGGCCTGCTGTTTGCATGCACGGGGACAAAACACAACAAGAAAGAGATGATGTCCTATATCAGTTTAAGCAAGGACGTGCTAGTATACTAGTTGCAACTGATGTTGCAGCCAGAGGATTAGGTATGTCTGAAATTAAAAGATTAAAATATTTAAGTTATATTGGATTTCCATATTGACTAATGAGACATTATGTTAAACAAAGTAACTTAAATAAAATGTGATTTGTTTTATACTTTCAGAGGCACTGGCGGAAAGTTATTGTGTTCTGTTTGACTATTACAAAATATTGAACAAGTTACTGCACTGGATTCGTTGATAAGATCTAGTCCGATGCAGTGGTATTTTTTTGGAGAATGCAATAACTCGTCTTAAATGGTGCCTCAATGTGCCTTTCACTACAACTGGACCCGCGGCCGGAAAGCTGGATAGTATGTCCGTGATTTCGGATACACTTGAAAGTTGTTGAAAACCTGGTGATGCACTACGAAATGTTGAACAATTGCTAAGTTGAAAGATAGAATTAGAAGTGCATTGTTGAAAAACTTGACCACAAGTTGAACTGATCGGCAAGAGGTCAAGGGTTTTCTGTTTCGGCCAAATTGGAGTTTTCAAGAGGGCAATGAAAATTATATCATACTACTTTAAATGTCAACGCCCTTAAAGAGACTCCTGGGTTCTGAGTGAGAGGCAAAATTAGATTTGATACAAATGTGTAACTCATTCATGTAAGTAATACGGCTGTGAGTTACCTAACATATTTGTTTTCAAGACTTCAAATAACTGATTTATTGAAGATTCTTGTAAATAATTATCATAAAACTTCTATGTTATATAAATACTCTCTATCAGGAATATTATTTAAAATGTATTCATTTTTTATCTAGATGTGGATGGAATTAAATTTGTTATAAACTTCGACTATCCTAATTCATCTGAGGACTACATTCACCGAATTGGTAGAACAGGGCGATCTAAATCAAAAGGAACGTCATATGCCTTTTTCACACCTTCGAATTCTCGTCAAGCTAAAGACCTAGTTTCTGTACTCCAAGAGGCAAATCAGGTTAGTAGTAATGAGTCATTATTATTTTAACCTAGTTATTTTCCTCATACCTTTGGCATGGGTACGCCTATCAATGACGTGACATGAATGCAAGTATGAGGTACATAAAAACAGCTACATGCCTTCGGTGTTCACATACAATTTTATCTGGATCCCATCCTCAGATGCTGTAACATTGTTAATTAAATTAATACCATCTTTTTTTTTTTAAATTTTATAATTTATATAATAATCATTTTTTGTTATTATAGATCATTAGTCCTCAACTGCAGACCATGGCTGACCGCTGCGGAGGTGGAGGCGGAGGATGGAATAGAAATCGATTTGGAGGTGGCCGTGGAGGCGGTGGCTCATTTAAAAGAGGATCAAACTTTGGCAGGGGCAATGGACATGGCAGCAGTGGTCATAAAAGATTTAATGAATATTAATTTAATAACTAGCTATTATTTAAAGTAGTGATTTTAAGCAAATCCTCATAGGAATAAAACTTAAGTGTGTGAATGTTGTATCTAGAATAAAGTCTAGACTGGTGTAAAAGCAAAATGACTACAATAATTGTACTTCTTGAATTTAAATTTTATTTATTTTGTTTTCCGAAATTAACAGGTCAAAATCATATGAATGAACTGAATTATTTAATTTAATTTTTACTGTGATATTTAGTGAGGATTAGCTGAAGTGTTATTAAGTTATTTGTCTCATTACCTGTCAAAAATATCTCAATAAGCAATTCAGCTGTTGTAGATGTCTGCCCCAAATAAGATTCATTCCAATTCAGTTATCTGGTAATAAAAAAAAATGTAAATTAAAATGGCTTTTATTTATAACGCGTAAAATTAAATATGAACTACCTATCCATTAGAACATTTAATGCCTTTAAAACAGTGTTGCAGAACTATCGATAGTTGACCTCGAAAACTATAAAGGATATCGATAGTATCGTTTGACCAATACTATCGATAGCTCTCCGTGACCAGTCCTATTGATAACGGCTATACTATTAGTAGCATCGATACTATTGATACAATCGATTACATATGGACAAGTTACATATAAATAAATAAAAACCTTACTGTGCTTTACACGTGATGTAACATCTATACAGTTATAATATGTGCTCACATTTCTATTGCATTTTACATTTTTAAACGTATTTGTAAGTTTTTCTATACATCTTAGTAGAGAAACTGATAATTTTAGAGGTTTTTGAAGTGATGTCATAATTAAACACATTTTTTGCGCTTACATTGCAAATGTTGGCTCAACCAGCATAGTAAAATATAAATAATGTACTACAGTATTGTATACCTTAAAAAGGTCTTCAAAAAAGTTGAGCGATGAGATATTCCTATCTCTTAGGGATAACCCACGATAACTATTTTTTATCCTTTACTTTTTACGAGAAATAATGGCTTATTTTCAAAGCGTTTTTAAGCAATACAGCATTAATACTTATCCAATTAACTACCTTAAATACATTGTGCATTTAATATCTAGATAATATAGATCAATATAGCTCTTTACAGCATGTAATTTAAATGAATATTTTCAAAGATATTACAGATTTAAAACATAGCGGTTTGTATAGTTTAATGACTGGAAAACTGTAAACGTTCTGAGACATTCTGTAGTATATTAAGTACGAGTATTGCACCCGTGTGAAGCCGGGGCGGATCGCTAGTATTATAATAAAAAATCGTAATATCCATATATAGTTATGCATATTTCATCTTATTTTCTACTACATTAACTTAATATTTTTTATGGTTTCGTACCAAAAGGGTAAAATGGGACCCTTATATAAATATTCCGTCCGTCCGTCTGTTACCAGGCTGTATCTCCTGAACCGTGATAGTTATACAGTTGTTTTCACAGATGATGTATTTCTGTTGCCGCTAAAAAATAATAAAATAAATATTTAAGAGGGCTCCCATACAACAAAGGCTGTTTTTATCGCAAGTTTTTGCTTGGTATTGATAATGATAACAGGTAGACGCTTGAAATATTCAAAGAATTTTTAGTTATATAACAATGAAGTTAAAATAAAATACATATTTAAGGGATAATAATAGGAGCTCCTATAAAAAACTTGATTTTGCCGTTTTTATACATACGGAACCCTTCGTGCGTTAGTCCGACTAGCATTTTGTTGTATAAAAATAAGGTTTTAGTTAAAAAAAATTTTCAAGCAACACAAAAATATTTGGTCAATTTTCTGGCAATGTTACAATATTAAATAATTATGTTTTTTTTGTCTTCAAAAATATATAAAAATCATAGATTTAAGTTATAATTTTGTCTTTTGTGTGTCCATAATACTATTTGTCTGATACTTGACAGTTGATAGCGGAAAAATTCGAAGTGTCAAACTGTCAAGATCTTGTAAGAAAATAAAGAAATGCGGTCCTTAACTTGAATTTAGAGGGGTGAATTATTTGTATATTATAATACTAATGTGATTTATGACCACTATAATTTATCTGTCATGGCTCTTAATGTTTTAAAAAGTTTTTTACAACGCAATGATTTCGTCAAAATGTAAGTATTACAATTATTATGTCATGTATCTACCTAGAAAAAAATATATTTGAGGTTATATTTAAACATGGTTTGTATTTTCTTTGTAGATTCCTGAAAGATGGTAAAAAGATATTGCAAAGCAGAACATATTCAATTGGAATAAGTACTGACAGTAAAGTTAAAGCAAATTATATACTTTTACGAAGCAATGTAGCCAGAGACTGGCAATTAACTAGCTTTTCAGTTAGAAATCAATTATATTCTACACAAACAGCACAACAAAGTGATAGTGAATATTGTAATGAGAATAATATTACTGTAATCGGGGATGACGTGCCTAGCCCAGTAAGAGACATAGACACTAGCAATCTTCCAGACTATATAAAAAATTTTTTGAAAGAGCAGGGCTTTACCAAGCCTACAGTAATTCAATCTCAGGGATGGCCTATTGCAATATCTGGTAAAAATTTTGTTGGTATTGCTCAGACAGGTACTGGGAAAACATTGGCATATTTATTGCCTGCAGTAATTCAGTTGAAAGAAAATAGAGGGCGAAAAGGAAGAGGACCAAGGGTGCTGGTTTTGGCACCTACTAGAGAATTAGCAAGGCAGATTGAAGTAGTTGCTAAGGATTTTCAAAAGTTATTAAATATAAGGTGCTTATGTATATATGGTGGTGTCAGTAGAACAGGTCAAGCTGAACAGTTAAAGGCAGGAGTTGATATATTGATAGCCACACCCGGTAGATTAAATGATTTTATTAATAGTAAAGTCACAAATTTGAGTCGCTGTACCTATGTTGTGTTGGATGAAGCTGACAGAATGTTAGATATGGGCTTTGAACCTCAGATTCGTGAGGCTTTGGAAGAAGTACCATATGATAGACAAATTTTGATGTTTTCTGCTACATGGCCGAAGGAAGTACAATATTTAGCAAAGGATTATTTAGGAGAGTTTGTCCAGGTCAATGTTGGTTCTACAGAATTGTCAGCAAATCACAACATTCAACAGCATATCCATGTATGTGAGCAAGAAGAAAAGATGAGCAAGTGAGTATTGTTAATCACTAAAATAACAAATAAACCATTTTTGATATAAACATTTTAATATATGTATTTATTTTTAAGTAAGGTTTATTATAATTGTATTTTATAAAAAATTTTTTTAAATGTGAATTGTGAAAATGCAAAATGTAAAACCCTTCATAACAATTAATAACCTGAGCCCAATTAACTGTGGTTATATTTATGACATGGTCTATAATGATTTTTTTGTTTACATATTTAGAGCAAATTTAATTGATTTTTTATTTGTGTAATATCATTTTTCAGGTTTAAATCAATTATGCATGATATATCTGGACAAGGCTTTGGGAAACTGCTAGTGTTTACCAATACAAAGAAATTTGTTGACAATTTGTCTCTTATGTTAAGAAGAAATGGTTGGCCAGCTGCAGGCATACATGGTGATAAGACACAGTTGCAAAGGGATAGTGTTATTGACAAATTTAGAAGTGGTAAAACAAATATACTTGTTGCTACCGATGTAGCAGCTAGAGGATTAGGTAAGCCTTTGGACATTTTAAACTTGATTGATTAACAAGTTATTGTGTATTGTATTGTTGAGGTTAGCAGCACATTGGCTGCCTACAGAAGGATTAATCATAGAGCCTATTCCAATGGAAGTAGGAAAAAACATAAACAAACCTTAGATTTACGTATTTCGTGTGATTTTCTAATAACTCAGCTATATTGTGCACTACTAAGAACTTATGATTAATATTTCTTTATTTAGAATACAACACTATTACACTTAACTACATATTACCACTTTAATTTTTGACAACGTTCAAAATGCCATTATTTTCACAAATCCATAGTGATTATCATTGATTAATCAAGCTCTCGACCAATGATATCGTGTCAATTTGCTGTCAAATGTACCATTTAATATTTATAAAAATCTTATCAGTATCATATTTTGTATAATTTTTTTTAAATCTTTCATAGCTTTGATCTTTACAAAGTTTAATCATTTTAGATGTGGAGGGGGTAACCCATGTGATCAATTATGATTATCCCAATACTTCAGAAGATTATATACATAGGATTGGGCGAACAGGTCGTTTGCAGAATACTGGTATTGCTCACACAATTCTTACCAGTGAAAATGCGAGACAGGCTAAAAGTTTAATTTCTGTTTTGAAAGAAGCAAATCAGGTTAGTTTATATGTATAAAGAAGTATCAAATTGAATATAAATCATATTCATAATGATTTATTGCTAAATGTGGTCTATACATTCATGTTGACTAACTTTTTTTAATTATTACTGTTTTCAAAATTAACATTTATTCTTTGAAATCAATTGTATCATAACATGTGTGCAATTTTGAAATCACTTTGAGGCTAAAAGTATGGACTTTAGTGTTCATGCTTAATTTTGTTGCAGCTTTTTAGCTTGGGTCAGTGTTAAGGAACTCCCTAAGATATAAAATTATATTGTCATTACCAAAAGTTTCACTTCTATTACTTTTTTATTATATCCAATTTCATTTCACAGGAAGTTCCAGAGGTCTTACATCAGTTAGCCAGAGAAAATGTGAAAACCAAACATCAGCAGTCAAGATATACTCCAAACAAGTACAATTCAAATACAAATAGAAAATGGAATAAATTTCGTAGTAATAAAATGTATTAGATATACCTTGGTATCAGTAATTTAATGTTAAGTGTATTCGATTATAAGTCGAAAAAGTCGAAAAATATAGTGTAATTTATAATTAGCGCATTGTGTTAGAAGTAAAGATTCATAGACCACTGAATAACTGATTTTAATTTTTTTTATACCTTTAAATTTCACCTGAAATTGTATACTTAAAAATTGAACATGTATCAATTATTTATATAAATTTCCCGCAGATTGTCTAACACTTGAGATTAAACTCGTGTACTGATTGAAAATGTTGCATGGACGGATTAAACAATTACTTTTTCTTTAATTTTTCCAAATTTGTCTTTGTTACTAAAGCGGTTATGTATATTTAATATTTGTTACTCTTAAACTGAAAGTAAATTTTAATGTTTATTTCATTAAATTAATCTTGATTGTTTTTCTGTCACTACCTATAGAGTCAATGCCGTGTATTATAGCACTTTCAAAAAATTACATCCTAACAACATTTGGAACAGATAATACATAAAATATATTACGTGTTAATGACGACATTCTATAGACGTACTATAGATACTCAATAATTTATATAATATCATGCGAAATTGTTTCTGAGATAAATTTATTGGTACGTAATTTACCTACTGAGATAATATCATCTTATGTTTGTTACCTTATTATGTTTGTTGGTATGTTAAATTATATTTATTATGCTTTTACGACAAAAGTTTCCGTTTTAAATCTCTATAATATAAAATTAATCAATTAATTACTTAGTTTTACAAGAATGAAATTGTTTTATCTAAGACGTAAGTATAATGCTGTTTTATATAGCGAAGGAATTTTATATACTCTGGGTATTTCCATGGTAACATAATGACATTAAGCGTTTATTATTGCTGCTTGGTACATATAAAACAGACATAAATAATAATAGTGAAATAACTTTAAATATAATGACTTCGTATAAAAGCTAAGAAATGGCGTTATTGCCTGATTTAGACGTTAAATCTTTGCTTAATGTCGTAGAGGAAAATTTCGAGCGAGTGGGCTTGGTTTGTAGACGAAAACTGTTATTCACAGTAGTGCTATATTTATTTAATTGCGATAAATTAGAACGATACTTTTTAAATATATTATGTACATTAATAAAATATACCTAGATGTTAGTTTATATACTCTATGTACTGATTTTTTTTGGTCACGAACACATGCTCTGAAATGGGAATATTTGTCTTGTCACTATACCCATATTAATAAATGAGGAGACGTTTTTTTATGTTCTCTAGTATAATGTAAATAAATCACACTACATGTTATATATACATACATTTTAAAATCACTTTTAAAACATTTCTTTCTCTATGAATATGAAATTAATTAATTTAAGTAGGTAAACAAATTTAGCACTTGGAATTGAATTAAAGCTAAGTTAAGGTTTTTAAATTATTATACTTTTTCAGAAATCTTTTGCTATTTGCATGATATACATCGGAGAGCATGTTGTGCCAAAAGATCAGTTAATAAAAAATTTCGAAGCAACAATAAACGACGTAAATGCCGGTTATTGTGATATTAAATTGTGTGGTTTGCTTATGGTTTATGACAGTTATTTTATACATATAATTGAGGTATTTATATTTGTATTGTTTGTCGTAGGAATAACTAAACCTTTTGTATTCTTGAAGCGTTTATTTTAAGGGATCTGAGGATACTGTTCATAGACATCTAAGATTTTTATTTGAACACGAAGTGAAATGGGTACAGCAGAATACTCAAGACGATGAAGCTTCATCTTCAGCGGTAGAAGATGGGAAGGAAGGTCTTACTGTTATTCTAGAAGAAAAGGTGGCAACAAATGAAATTAAAATGTTCAAGCGTCTGAAAATGCTAACTGTATATCATTGCATACAAACAGTTTAGTGTTCTTTGTAATTATTTACTTATATTTATTGTAATGACTTACCAATTTCGTACTAGATTATGCATTTTAAACATCAACATATAGGCGCTATTGGCTGAAGAACGCGGTCGTCACAATAGCATTTAACTTGACATTTAAGTCGACGGTGGACTATTAAATGTTATAAAATTTGTGCTTTCACAGTCATAGCCGATTTCAGCTAAGCCCCGATTAAATTTTCAAGTTTAGTGATATCCTTTATAGATTTACCTTTTTTAGCTTACGTTTGAAGATTGGCGAGCTTTGACCGCTCGGCCGCCGTCTCTCATTGGCACGCTGGATATTCATGGTTCAATGGTAGAACACATGGAACAATTGCGAATTTGTCTCGATAAAATTAAAAGAATTTGTGCATATGCGAAAGCTGATCAAGATGTGAGTATGGTACCCGAGTAATATATTTTTGTAATCTTTAAATGACAAACATCAAAACGTATGAATAAGCTTATAACACTTACAAATATTTTATGTATGCGTTTTATGAATACGATTTAAAATGATAACAAATGTTGTGGTTCTAATTACAGTTGTCGTTCGAGGGTTTAAGCGCAGTAGACCCTAAAATGGAAGCGTTACCTGAAGCGGCTTTATTGGACTATCTCTTACAATCACGATTCATTTTAGATCTTCGACATGTTGTACATTTACATCGACGTGTTGACGACTACGCTTTCTACTTCGGTAATTATATTTAATGAATATGATAATCGCAGTAATTAAATCAAATTACTACAATTCTTACTTATTAGTTTAAATTACAACGACATCATATCGTTACTGTTTTTAATTAAAGGTAATTAAACATAGGTTCATGCTTATTCTAAATTATTATTGTTTTTGTAGAGAACGTATGGCCTCTTCCTACTCACTTCACACCTCGTCTTCTCTACAAGTTGAAGGTAGACGATTCATTTGTGGAGCCTCTTCCCGTGATGCCTTGGGAGATGATACAAAAAGAAGTCGATGAAGAGGAAAGGGAAGAACGGCAAAGTGCTAGTTCTTCAAGCGATTAAAAACTAAGTTGTCAAATACCTTAATATGTATTGTTAAACATATAATTTTGTTTCATTACGTTTCATATCTAGTCATTTTTATAATAAACATATTCTAACTGTAAATACACGTGTTTTCATTTTGGTATTTAAAACATACGAAAACTTTAAAGTAATCAATCAATCGGTTGTTTGTCAGTAGAAGTGAATCATGTTGCCAATAGAAATGTATTATTTCGATGTCGCTATAGTAACAGCGATATCATGTGAGATCAATGGAATAAGTAACTAGTACGTTGGTCTAGCGATATCATGGAAAAAAAAGTAGTAAAAAAAATTCACAAAAACCCCTTCAGCGGAATCAAATTACCTCCTATCACTAAATGTAAGAAAAGTGATGTTAGAACAATTTTAGACGTGGATCCTCAATATTTTTCATTAGTGGAAGGAAGACCAATCAAGACCAATACATCGATTAATAAATATAAACAAAATATAAGAAATATAGCTTTGAAACGAACACTTCACGGATTTCTTACGGATGAAATTTTAAGAATCAATAGAGAAATTGAAACAGAAAGAAAAATATATAACACAGCATCAAAGCATTTTGAAGAATATCAGCACAGCTTCGATAAATTTTTAGCAGATGATAATAATAAAACGATCGTAATCATGAAAACATCGGATAATTTAGCTAAAGAGTTATCCAATGAAACGGAAGAGCACAAAAAAGCTAATTTTGAATTGGCAACAATTAAGTCGAAACTACAATATATTAATGAGACCTTACAAATATTGTTATCTTTTCAATGTTTTCTACACAAAGCTGCGCCGATTTTGTGGCAAGAAAAATATAATATTAATTTGAATTTGGAACACTTGGAAATTCTTAGTATGGATTCAGATATTTTTGTTGAAATTCATATTAATTTAATAAGGGAACGTTTAAGTAAATTACCACCTTCAAGACTGTATTTCAAAACTCCTGATCAATTGTTAATTGTTTTTGATTTACTTGAAAAACAAAATTTAAATTATCTGTTGGTAACCGAGGAGTTAAATGTAGAGAAAAACAAGTTTTTAAAATCACTGGGATTTTTGAAGAACTTACTTGGAAATGAGTTGGAATTCATTAAAGCAAAGGTACATTATATACTATATTATATAAACTTTAAATTAACCTAATGTAAAATAAAATATTTTTTTATTTATTTTATTTATCATTTATCAATTGCATACTTTTATTTTGTAGATGAAAAAAATCGAAGAATTAATAGTTTGGAATAAACACAGGGAAATAGAATTGAAAGAGATATTTTTTCAAATATTAGAGGATAAAATGCAGTATTTGGTATCATCAGAGACAGTGTTACAAATTTTTAATTATGTAGAATTTGCATATGAACAAGTAATAGCATCAAATGATGCAAATCTAAGTTCTTTAGATATGACAGTAGCTCTTGAAGAAGAATATAATAATTTGATGTTAGATTTGTCAGCATTTGATTTAGATGTTATTAAAGCTATAGAAAAAGAAACATATCAAAACGAAGCGAAAGAAACAAAACAAGCGAAAATTGCGAGTAAATTACTAAAAGATGTTAATAAGTTAAACAAGCGTTTGAAATCGTCCTACGAACCATCAAGGAAAAAAGCTTACGAGTAAAATTAATCATTTTTTAATCTTTAATGTGATGTTGCATTAAACTGATTTCTTAATATAAATTAATACTCGTAGAAAGAACTTTGCAGATTAATTTCTTCTTATTTTCTTTTTGTGACAGTGACAAACAAAACTATTTCAGACATTTTGCTTATTGTGAAGTTTGTGAGGATTTTAATAATTTATATTATTTTAGATTGTAATTATTCATACCTAAAATGTCGTGCTTAAAAGAAAAGCGTAAGCCAATGGTTCCGCTTAAAACTTTGGACATAATATTCCGACGTCGTTACGTGCCAAATACTCAGCACTATTTTGCAAATAGAAAACATGCTGTAAAAGAAGATAAAGTAATCATGAAATCTAGACCATTTCGAGTACCGAGGTCTGAAAAATTATTATCATATATTAAATATAGCGATCGTAAAGAAAAATTAATTAGCAAGAACAGATTGTACCAACCGTTACATTTAAAAGACAATCTTAGGATAGCCGCTACAAGAGATATTTCAGAAAGACTTTTTGTAGAAGAGCCCCTTGATGATGTGAGAGCAGTTGTAGAAATTCACCCGGAGTTTTATACAGTTATTGAAGGACGACCATTACGAAGTTTTGATGATATAAAAGTTTATGTAAATAATATAAGAAATTATGCCATGAATCGTCAGCAAATCGGGTACAGGCGTGATCTTATTATGAAGATAGAACAAAATATAGTTGATGAATCGAAAGACTATGATGACATCGTAATTAAACTGAAACAGCATATAAAAGATTTTCAAAGATTCTTAACAGAAGATTATAAAATATCCTGTGCTAAAGTTTCAAGGACAGAGAAAGTCTATGGTGAATTGCTGGCGAAAAATTCTGAATTTTTAGGATATGTATCAAAATTAACAATTTTAAACAATATTTTATTCAAACTCGACGCCATACGCAGTATTTTAAAAATTTATAGAAGTTATTTAATATTCGTAGCACCTTTATCATGGCGACAAATTTATGATGAAAATTTAAAACATAAAATACAATCAATACAATTTGAAACTGGAGAGTTTGTTACCGATAACGATTTAGTTGAAACCATGGATATCGACAGAATGGTAGAATTAGCAAAACAAGAATTAAAAAACCCTTATCCTCCACACATATATTTTAAACGTCCACAACAAATGATTTATTTATTTCGGACGATGGAATTGCAAAGTAGAGAATATTTAATACATCTTTCAAAAACCGATATACCTCACAGGCAGCTACAGGATCGTATACGACAATTGAAAAAAACAACCAAACAAGAGCTTGATTATTTTCAATATTACATTGATAGCATAAAAAATGAAATAACTCGAGAAAATTACAATGAAAGTCATTTACAAGAAAAGTTTTTTAGAATTTTAAACACCAATTTTTACGATAGCATAGCCAGTCCCAGCACACTTAATTTGAAAATTTGTATTGAGTATGTATACGAACAAATTTTCGGCAAGTGTGAGGAAGGTCATCAGAATCTGCAAGACCCTATGAAAATTCTAGAAGTAATGTACGAAGATTACAATTTGCGCCTTGATTCTTTAGATTTTAAAATAGTTAATCAAGCTCAACAGGATTTCTTCACGCAGGATCTAAAAACAATGAAAAACGCATACGCAGCTCAACGCGAACTCAGAGCGTTCCGTGAAATGACAACTGCGATGAATAAAGCCTTTCTGCCTCCTTCAAAATATAAAAGACCGACTTTTTCTAAGTTTTTAGATAAAAAAAGTCGGATGGCTTTGGTAGTTGCCGAAAAACGAAAGTCACAGCTCCTGAGTGGTGAACGTATAAAACCTAAACAAATTAAAATTACTCCGGAAGAGCAAGATGGGTTGATAATGTTCACTGAATGGTGCGAAGGTATGAATCCATTACCATTTTTAGCAGAATATTATAAATATGTAAAGCCTGCTTTCGAGTGGGTACCGCGAAAATCCGTCCTGCCTTGACTATATCATTGTCAATCGTTACCGCTTATAGCTACAAAATAGTTTGTTTTGTTTTTTACTATCAACTAGTATAATAAAATAATTTAAATTGAATGAAATGTAACTCGAGCTGGATCGTTGTTGTCATTATTGAAAATATCTGAAGTTGTAAATGTTTTTCTAAAAATCTAGTTGGTTTTGCGATTTGATCCATTTCAAGACGCTTATGTTGATTTAAATTTTTCAAATATTTAGACAGTTTCAATAATGATTAATGATACTAAATCAAGAACGATGCCATCAAATAAATCTTTAGAAAAATGTCCAAAGAAGTTGCCGTTGAAAGAAGTAAATAAAAAAAATAAAAAAGAATTATCAGATGTTTCATTGCAAAATTTCATTCCTGTGCCATACGAAAATACCACTCGACTAACTAGTTTAAGGAAGGTTGAAAATATTTTACCTTTGAAGTTATATTCGAAGAAGCAAGACAGTGATCGATTTAAACAGCATTTAGATATCAATATTTATAAAAAGTATAAAATTATCAGCTTAGATTTGAAAAACCGTCTACACGTAGAAAATCCAATAAATGATATATTTGCTGTTACTGACATTGCTGAAGATTTTTACAGGCGTGTAGATGGTCGTCCAATACGGCTACATATTCCTATCTTTAAGTCGCTTAAAGAGTGCATAAATAAACTACTACATATTAAACAAGAAATAGGAGTAAAATCGGATTATATTTTAAACGTTGACACAAATTACCGCAATGAAATGTATATATATGATTCTGCCGTAAAAAGGCTAAAAATACAAATCAAATATTTTGATACGTTTATATCTGAAGACTATCAGAAATCTATGTCTTTCTTGACCAAGTGGGATAATTTAAGAAGTCAAGTCGATTTACAGGTAAAAGAGTTACAAAGTGTAGCTTTAGAAAAATTTACTATAATATCGAAACTTATTGGTTTGGAATATAGGTATGGTCTTCAGCAAAAATATGGTAGGTTTCTGTATTATTTGTCACCATCGAGTTGGCGTTTAAGTAATAGAGATTTCGCAAGGTCATGTGAAATTGAAGCCAAAGGTTTTGATTTTGATAATTCCAATGATGATGATACTTTTACAGTAATATTTGAAAGAATGCGAAAAATTTGTTACGGAGTACCAATTAAACCAGCACTTTATTTTGCTCAACCGAAAGATCTAATGGATGTATTCGATACAATGGAGACACAGCAGCTTCACTATTATACGCATGTTTACCATCTAGCACCATATACAAAAATATTAAAGAATGGAATAAAATCATTAAAAGAGATTATTTTTCAAGAGTCTGCCTTAGTTAAAGGTTCCATTAACCGTTTTGAAAATTTTCTACTATTTTCCGAGCAGCGATGTGCTCAACTAGAAGCAAAGTTTTTTAAAATTTTATATGGTTTATTTTACAAATCTGTTGCTTCCCTTGATGTTATAAAATTAACATTACATTTACAATTCTGTTATGAGAGAGTGCTTCAAGAAAAACCTTTAAATGTGAACCTAAAAACACTGGCAAAAAATTTAGAAAATGTTTATATGGACTATTCTAGAAAATTAGATTCCATACGTAATGACGCTGTTAGGCGTGCTATGAAAAACTGTATGCATTATGAACAGTTGAAATTTAAAAGAGCTAATAATGCTGCTATAGAGCTACGCTTATTTTACAGATTAGAAAAACAGCTCCTTCGCTCACATGGAATCTTAACTGATAACCCATATAAACCGATAAAAAAACACGAACCAAAAATTGAAAAAAATGTGAATAATAAAATCGTAAAAGAACTCAAAAATAAATCTTTAACGGAAGCTGAGGTAGAATACCTAAAACTTTTTACAGACTGGACCGAAAATGAAGATCCTGCAATTTATTTGTTAAACTTAAACGCTGATAATAAAGACGGTGATTTTGATGTTATATAAATGATGATAATAACATGCTCTTACATATTTATTCAATAAAAAACAAAGATATTGAAAACAGACTTTATTACGGGGATTAAATAAAAATAACATTTATGTATCACCATAAAACACAATACAATTACAATAGCATTAATGTTTTTTATAAAACAAATATAATAACAAAAAGTAGTCTATCTACTCATATAAATGTTTGGTTTCTTGGTATTGACGAATAACTACTTGGAATTTACATATTTACAGGGTGAGTAACATAAATTCTGGTAAAAGCTTATTTAATTCAATACATTGGTTATATTATACTAGTTATACAATTACGAGTAAGTAAATAAATAAATACCTAATTAATTTATCGCTATCAGTAAACATTGAATTGATAGCATGTAGTGTACTTTATTCCGATATCTTGTCTGAATTTCTTAGGTTCGTTTGATTGAATCAAGAAGTGTTTTGCTGCTTAATCTAAAAGGTCTTGATATATAGTGTGATGTTTAAGGTACAGAAATGTCGATAGCCGTAAATGCAATCCTAAAATATATTTACAAGGTATTTATGTACAAGAATGCAATAGTAAGAATGAAAATGGTGACGAGTGTAAGGAAACACGTTACCTAAGTCTACAGTGGGCCATCATCAAGAAGAGATTATAAATTACGTGGCTGTAACTCAGACGGTTAAAATGTTTTTATGGACAAAGTACATTCAGATTCTTAAAGACGAAAATTACCTTTGGTATTTAATATTTAAATAGTTTAGTAAACATATAGTTATGTATTATAGTGGCCTTGAAAGAAAATTTTAATATTTGTTAATGAAATACGCCGAATAAAAGGAAAACGAGTTTGCTAAATTAGTTTGATTTAAACTATTTTTATAGCAAAAACAATCGATGTATATTATATAATGTATATAAGCTACAAAACCTGATGCTACTATAACAAAAAAATCCTTTTAAAATTGAGTTCGCGTTTTTATTATTAAACCTCTAGCTATTTTCAAAAGAAAATATCTAGCGGTTAAACAAATTTTATCAAAATATTCTTTCACCTCAAAATGATCAATAAAATTTGAGCAACACTGATGGAATATCTTCATAAGACGTTATAAACCTATAGTAAAACAATATTTGGTGTTCTTTGAGGATATTATTAGAATATCCATACCATGAGCATTATATAACACTTCTACTCCTATGGACTATTTTATAAGTCAAACAAAAATAACCATTTATCTGACTCTTTTTTTCTGTAACTTGGCCAGTTTTCTTCTTTTGAGTATCATCTCGTATAATGCTTCAAGTCCCTCATGAAGACCTTCGCCAGTAATAGCGCAAGCCGGTTGCACATGCCACGAGTGCGCATCGCGTGAACCGTGTGGTGAAGACACAAGTTCGTGTAATCCTAGTAGCTTTTCTAATTCACGGGGTTCCTTCGCTCCTGGCAAATCCTGTTTGTTTGCTAGAACGAGTATTGGAACTCCTGCATTGTCTGGTGATTTGGCTGTACGTATGAGTTCCATTTTAGCTTCTTCCATTCTCTCAATGTCTACGGAGTCTAAAACAAATATAATGCCATCCGTGCAGCGTGTGTATGATTTCCATAACGGTCGGAGCTTTTCCTGCCCACCTACATCCCATACGAGGAAATTAACACCTTTAGATTTTCCGATTGTGCCTTTAACCTTCTCACAATTGAAACCTATAGTCGGGACGGTGTTAAGATATTGGTCGAATTTGAGCCTGTAGAGCGCTGTAGTTTTGCCGGCGGAGTCGAGGCCCAGCATAACAACATGGAGCGTGCCCTGCGTGGAAGGCAGCGCGTCGAGCAGGCTCGAGTTCTTGCCCATATTTGCACCCATAATGTTTGCGACGGGACGACTATCTGACAATCTCGTCTGGCCGAAGCATCGTGAATATAGGTTGACACCTGAAAACGAGATGGAAAAAGATATAAATTCACTGCTAGACAATAGAAACATTCAGTTACCTAATAGGTATATGTACGCTATATTCACTTTAATAATTTTATAATTTATATTTTAATTTCAGCTTGATTTACAAACTTAAGACACATTGAAAGTGTAAATAGCATTAAAATACTTTAAGAGTCAATAGTTAATTTTCAATCAATGACGTCATATGCTATTATAATTTAAAGAGTGAAAGAAGATCAGCCAACCATACATAAGAATCGTTAAAGTAAAAGTACATAAACTAAACACAATTTGCACAAACATAAATAAAACTAATTATGATTGACCTTGACAGTTCCGCAATTACTTTGCTTTGAAAAAACAATTTATTTCTTCAATTTAACAATTTCTAATTATTATCAAAACTATTTTAAGATCAATACAGTTGCATTGTAAATTCGTGGTTGAGGAAAATTTGGAAACTATGTTACGTCGGTCTTTGGTGTTGCTTTAACGAGTTTTAAATTATTCCGGTCGTGTTGTATTGTACTATGGGTATTAACTTACGTGAATTACTTAAAAGTAAATAGCATGTAATAATCGTTTTATTAAAATGGTTATTAAAAATAAATTATACGAGTCGTTTAAATAGGTAATATTAAGTAGAGCGTAAAAGCTGAAGGACTTCTCCCCTTTTAGCTTCAATGCAGACTACAGGATATAAATGTGGCAAAATTTAATCTGACACATACAGATTTAATTAAACGTTTTCATTTCCAGTCGAGCTACGAGATAAACACAAATAAAGCCCATACCCAGTCGTGATTACGCAGATTTTAAACCGGGATTTATAGTAAAGATTCACGAGTTTAAAAAACATATTCTTTTGTAATTTTTTGCGAAACCAATATAAAAAAAAATAAAGTAATAATAGTCTATAGAACAATGAAATTGAAAGATAGTTTACTTCGATGCAGACAGGTGAATGATATGAGAATTAAATAACGGTAAGAAATGGTAACGGATCGAGAGTGTAGACGAGACAAGATGTCGCCCAGACGCCCTTTAATGCTTCGTACTACTTTCTCTAGCGATTGATAAAAGCCACAGACGGAGGTTCGATTGAGATTGAAATTCAATTCATGCGTTGACATTTCAAAGATGATAGCGGTCACTCCGCTGCTAATATTTTAGATTAAATGCTTGTGTGTATTTAAAAGTTGCATTGAAGATATTGTTTGTCATGAAATCGTATCTTATTGGTTCTTCGTGTTCGAAGAACGTAATTCGATGTTTTTGCACAAATTGTGCCGGGGTCTGATGTAATAACTGAACGTGTTATTTTTGACAATACAGGTCAACGACCGGCGGGATTGCACGGTAATTTATTTTATGCCTGACGCGTGGTTTAATGAGTCTAATGATATCATTTTGTCGAGGGTTTATATCTATCTATATATTATATTATGCAAATGGTATATATGATTTTTGGATTGAATTTGATGGTTATGATTTATATTGTATCTATAGGGCGGGTGTTAATTTGATTATTATTTGATCATCGTATCGGTGAAAGAAAGTACATTAATACATTTCTTTTCTTAATTATTACCGAAAAAATAGAAAAATTGGAAATACGACATATTTTTTTACTATATTAATGTTCGTAATAACATAACTTATTTTGATAATATTATGTTGTCACAAAAAGTATTATCACGATCATAACATTTAAATTAAAAAAAAATTGGTCAATTACCAATTTTCTTTGGTGAAACAGATAACTATTATAGGTACTAATCTGTTACGTACAATAAACAGTACTGCTTAAATGGTTCAACTCAAGCGATATAATACAAAGTGCATTAAAATAAACTGATGCTATCTGCCTCTAACGGAGTTAATGTTTTTTTTTTAAGAGAAGGAACAACTTTTCATTTTAAAAGAAACAGTGTATTTTTTTTACGATGTACCACTAAACAACATCCTTGCGAACTGATCTCTTAATAATCATCTTAGGTTGAGAAGAATGGATGGAAGATGGCGTTCAATATTAACAAACCCATATTCATGATAGACGTCAAATGCAATGTCTAGCTTAAGAAAACGTGTTTTCTGTTTTATAATTAAGATTAAGCGTAAGATTTTGCTTAATAAAATGTTGCATTAAGTAATCCAATCTCATGAAATGTTTTTTTTAAATGTTTATTTTTTTATTTAATTTATGAGTCTCCAACAAAAGATAGTTTTACAAGTTGTGTGCGCTATTAAGCAAAACATATTTAATAACAGTTACTATAGAAAGTGAAAAAATAATACAATAGTAAAAAAAATATAATACATAACGGTAAAAAATCAATTTATAATTTATCTCGGCACAAAGGATAAGCATTAAGCACTTTTGATTTGTCATTTGTCATGTAAGGTTGACAAGTTCAAATTATATTTAAAGTAGATTAAGTATAGAGTAAGATTATATTTAAATTAATTTCCTTACATTTAATAATTATGACACCGTTAGTCATGTATGTATGTCTATTTAAAATACATGTATATATATATTGACCTGAGAATTCAAATGAATTTACCGTTTTATGTTTTACGGTAAAATATTGAGTTCTTTCAAATAATGTGATTCGTATCACTGATAAACCAAAGCAGGTTTCATACCACAATTTCTATTAATTCGAGGTCATAATGAATCGCAAATGGGATCACTGCTTGGGGCCTTCGACCTGTCTATCTTGAAAAACTTGTATGGCAACTTTTGTTTTTATTTGACCGAGATAATATATTTCTTTTCTCTGCCATTTGTTATTGTTATACGAGTATATTGACAGGATATCCGATTAATGTTTAGAACGTTTATATATACAATAGGAGCATTATTATTACCCCTTACTTATTACTTACTCCTTAGCTCAATTATCCCCTTAATTGAGTCAGTAAGTGCGGTATGTATTATTTATAGCACCGTTGGATTGTAATGCCAAATATAAAATTAAAAATAAAAACACTGGCACATAAAACAAAAATCAATTAAAAAAAAAAAAGATTTGGAACGACCTGCCTGGGTCTATTTTTTCTGATAAGTTGAACTCTTATAAGCCTTTAAGAGTAGAGTGAACAGGTTTTTTTTGGATGGGCGTGGCCACCTTCGTCTTCGTGTACACTTTCCATCAGGTGAGATGGAAGACAAACGCCTATTCCATTATAACTACATAAAAAAATAAAAATACAATCAGTAATGTATTTTCGACGCAATATCAAACAATAGCGCTTTTCAAGTTACCTTTTTTCTTTATCTTTGCCAGTTTACTGGCTTCATATTAATTTATCTAACATTTATGAGTAGAGATCAAGTTGCTATATCATCGCCGGGGTCATGGGGTCGAGAGAAAGCCCGGTATGCTCAGACGGTGGCCCTTTACTTTCACTGTTTTCCTTTGGGCTTGCATAAGCGGAGTTATGATGATCGTCACGCTTAATAACCTTCATCAATTAATTTTTCTAGTGTTGCTATAATTCGCGGTTACAGATATTTTCTTATGTTAATGAATGAATGTTCAAGAAATTTTAATTTATCTAAGACTTATACAACCTTGTACTTTGATGGTCCTCTTTAAAAGCACATAAATGCAGTCATTAACAAATACTTAATTATAGATGTTAAGATTTATTTAAACGTTTTTACTAAAATCCTATTTAAATATCGTGAATAAAACTCCAATATTTTTTTAAATTAAAACAAACTTTACAATATATATTATTAATGTTGACCAATATCTTTACAGTCGTTTTTTATATAATTAACCGTATTTAATGATTATTAAATACATTGCTTCCTTTTTTAATATACACCAATACTATTAAGGACGATACAGGAATGCGAATGAAACGAGTTCGTAACTCGGTTAATTTAAGCGATTATTCAGTCGCATTCTTGACCCAGGTTTAGTATGTTTGCATGTTAATATTTCATATAATGTATTTATTGAACGGGAGAAAGTTAACCTGATCAAAATAAAAGAAAGTAATTTAGTGTCATTTTTGTTGTTTTTAACAAGAAAGCGCCAGTACCGTTAGGTTTTAATGGTTGTTTCGTTTAAAATTAAAAATAATTTGAACTTATAGTTCGAATGTTACTTTCATCTGATTTAGAATCTTAATAAGAATATTTGAATGCATATTTTCTTTCATAAAATGTTTTGTTCGATGTTTAGGATAGGTATCTAGACGCACCCTGTCCGATAACACGTAGATATCAAAATATTTGAATGCGAAAATACGCTGCGGTCTCAGAGACAGGTAAAAGATTGTTAAGAGTTACTAAAATATTCAAAGGAAATTCATTTTTGTTATTTGTTATGTCTATTTTAGTTCGAAATTGATAGTATTTGTCTTAAATTAAATTGATTGCAATATCTATGTTCGTTGGCAAATGGCTCAAATACGTCAGATAAAACAACAAATCTCAGAGTAAACAATTTATCTGTGAGCATCCATTTCAGTAAAATTTCAGTAAAAACAGATGAATTAAGATGTTAAAGTCAATAATTCTGCTAGTGCAGTTTTATTTACCGTATAAATGTAATTTTATCAGAGACGAATCGCGTGTCTTAAACTTGATAATGCATCGTTTGTAACGTTTGTCTGCGGATCATTAATAGTTTGTGCAGTTATGTTCCGCTAGTCCGGCTCGGAATGCGAATCGTCGTTCGTATGCGACGAGTGGACGACCCGCGAGTGACCCAGCCCTATTTAGACAGGCGGTAACCCACTAATCAACCGTACCTACTTCCGCTTGCATTTGTACTTTTCCTATTGCGTATCTCTAAGGATTGAGGAACTTCTGGTTTATTAAATAAGTGCTTTATCGTTTGTATGGCAATCGAATTCCGTATTAAAGAAAAAAAAAGAATCTATTTTCAAATATATTCTAAATTTTATTTGTAGTAATGATTAAGTCAAATGGAATCAAATAACTGCGTAAAATATATTATTGTGTTCACTACTAAATAATTCGCGCATGTGACAACACAGGTACAGGCCCTAGCTTCACTGTCATGATCCAATCGAACGGACATAAGACGTGCTTTCCGAGGTACGGGTCATTAAATAGAACCAATTCTCTAACTATAAGCTGAGAATTTCTTGAAAGAAACACCTAAAAAGTAACTAGCCACTAGACTAATGAGTTACTTCATAAAAAAGGAGAAGTAGAGGTCGATGTCCTTAAATTTTAATTAAAACGCTCGTTGAATCAGTTCCAAATAAAACGTCTGCTTTTTACTGAGGTTAAAATAATCAGCGTATTACAAATGTAATTAAATTCAACTATGGGGAAGCACTCGAATCGGATCATCGAGCGAACAGTAAATTCGGTCAATGCATATCAAATCGAGACCACCGTTAAATGCATGCAGGCCGGCGGCCGGCGCATGCATAACGGAGCGGTCTAAAATTGTTTTAAGTGGAGATTTGTGTGTGCTACACACGTATATCGCGACTCGCGAGTGAGATATGCTATTACCCTGCTATTAAAGCGTCTATAATAGGAGCAGCTGGATATCATATTTTATATTCATACAGTACTGTATACCGTATACCGTAGTATTACATTCCGAAATTGAAATTCGACCTTATTTTTTTACTTGGTGGTAGGGCTTTGTGCAAGCCCGTCTGGGTAGGTACCACCCACTCATCAGATATTCTACCACCAAATTACAGTACTCTGTATTGTTGTTCCGGTTAGAAGGGTAAGTGAGCCAGTGTAATCACAGGCACAAGGGACATAACATCTTAGTTCCCAAGGTTGGTGGCGCATAGGTATGATGATCGTCAAGGAATGGTTAATATTTCTTACAGCGCCTTTGTCTATGGGCAGTAGTGACCACTTATTATCAGGTGGCCCATATGCTCGTCCGCCAACCAATGCCATAAAAAAAAATCTTCATCTAATCTATTTTTTTATTATTAATCGATTTCATAAATTCTAAAGTATAGATACTAGATCTAAAGTGTAGATTACACTTTAGAATTTAAAAAGTCGTCATTATTAT
Source organism: Vanessa tameamea (assembly GCF_037043105.1). NCBI lineage: Eukaryota > Metazoa > Arthropoda > Insecta > Lepidoptera > Nymphalidae > Vanessa > Vanessa tameamea. Next base: position 5,843,424 of record NC_087324.1, on the reverse strand, counting down.
TTTTAAAATAAAAAAAAAACTGCTACTTACGTGATATATTAATTTAATCCGTAGATAAAGGAATAACTCGGGTAAATCTGGAACAATAAAAACCCAATAATTAATATACTTATATTTATATAATTTTTTATTTATTAGTAAATCGGATGTAAGTATAAGTTAATATTACGAGGTGAAGAGATTTTGTTCGAAAAAAATTTAATCAACTCAAGGAAAATCTTGAATGATTGCGGATGTCCTCATCCGGTTTTATGCATATCTAACGAAGATGAGGATTTCCATTTTCCTGTTCTTCAAACACTACAAGTAGGCACCGAGTGGCATAAATATTTCACGGATGTATTTCAGAGATACATAACGTTACAGTATGTAAGGTTCACACGATACCTTTTTTTTAAATGACTCGTGAGTTTTGTTAAGGATGTAACGTCATTATGCCAACTAATTTTATATGCGAGACAAAGATAATATTAGGTAGTTTTTCTGTAACGTAATGCATATAATATACTCTTCCCCAATCCTTTTTCAAGCAAATATAAGTATACATATAAGGCGGTAAACGGTAATTACGCACTTGTAATACCTTGGGCACTTGTGCATGTTTAAGATCATCTTTTAAGTCAAGAGCTCGAAATAAAAAAAACCTGCCAATTAGTCGCGTTGGTTAGATATTAATGTAAAACATTCGTTCTTTTAGAGTAATTTATCTTTGAATTGAGTTAATATTAACTATTAGAAAACTTTATTACGAAGGACGAGTTGAATTGTATCCACTTTATTCAAATTAAGAGCCCGCATATAATTCTGCGCCTTGCTCAACCAAGAGTAGGGCTCGAAAGCTCTTTATATTTTACAGATAAATTGGTATCAAAAATATAAGCAGAAGTATAAACATTGCTAATAATTCCTTTGCTAAACTCTACCACCAAGGGTATTGACTTGGGTGTTAATGTACATTCTAAAGTAATTTTTACGACAATGTAGAGAAACGCATTACGTGTTACATCATTAAATTTGTTAAAACATGAAAATACTCTTTGAAGTAATACACGGAAAAGAAAGTTTATCGAATAAATGCGAATGACGTCATAGTGGAAATGGCATTTTGAGTTAACAAAAAGATGTGATCTTCGCTCAGTTATCACAATACACGATGAAATTGTGAAATTATGTAAACAACGTTATAATGTGCTGCACTGTGTCTCACGTGAGAAACATAAAAATATTGTTAAGATAAATGGAGACATTGTATCTCGTGAGATTATTTTTATATATGCAATAACTTTTTTACGTAATTAAAGTAATACTGTTGTAAAACACATGTACACAATTTTCTGTCAAAACAAAACAATTAAGTAATCGATTACTTTGCGGAATTTTAGACTTAATTTTATATTTTGTAAATATTCTATACTAGTTATTGTCCCCGGCTTCGTTCGCCTTTTTGAGATTGGTTGTGAGGTGCTAGGCATAAAAAAGTATCCTAAAGTAAAAAGTTGGGGTTCAAGCTTGCTTCATACCAAATTTTAATAAATTCGCTTCAGTGCTTTGGCCTTGAAAGAGCTACAGACAAACTGTCAAACAGACAGACTAGTTACTATACAGAGTTATTTGGCATTTATAATTTTACATTATTTAAGAACATAGTCGACATTATACGGTGTTCAATATTTTTGCATAGATGTAATTAGGTACTTTTCTGTAATAGAAATCTATAATTTTGTTTCTAAAACTGTGACTTTAATTGTAGACATTATATAGCGTACGTTACGTTAAAGACATCATCTTACTAAAATTGAGACGGTTAACGTATATGTAAATCTGTGAGTTTAAAAACCGAGGTTCATATTACATTATGGTACAATAAGCGTTATTTACGAGGCAGTTATGAAGCTTTGCTAAGTCGAATGAGCCTTTTAGTGTGTTAACTATTGCGTAAGTAATTTTCTACACGTGTGAAACGCTCTGTGATGCTGAGGCAGTGGGGTCCTATCTTGTTCTTTCGACTTTAATTTGCATGGCGTAACACTTGGTCACGGATACATGGTTAGATATTACATTGCCTATACGTGGCATTTCCAATGTAACTGTGTTTATTTAAACAATAAAGAGTGTACTTCAAACGGTTATCTTGTAAAGGTTAATTTTATTTATTTATTTATTTATTTATTTAATATTTGGGAAACAAACAGATATAAAGTATAATCTGATTACATAATACAATTTAAATATCACATTATCCAGCGAAGTTTTATTCAAATAATTATGACAACAGTAACGAAATTTAAATGTTTTGTAAGATCTTCCGACAATGGCATTCGAATACGAAATAAATTTTCTACTAATTAAATAAAAACTGGATTATATTTTTGCTTAAGTTTACAACAGTTTTATGACTTAATCTGTATAATTATACATATAGAGTGTCTATTATTCAACTTCAACTGTAACGAGTCTGTTGCGTTATTGTTAAGCGAATTAAAATAATACTTCATACTAATGACATGGTATATCACCGCGATTTTTTATTCCAGTCCGTCGATTTCATAATAACTTGTAATAAATTATTGTTGTTGTTAGTATGAATGAGCGTATTTAATTTTATTTATTAATAACGTTTTATGTAGATTTGTTTTATTTATTGATCACTTCATGTCTTTAATTTTTGCTCTGAATTTGTTTTTTCTTATTCTTAAAAGTTAAACAATTAATTTTAAGTTGTACACGACATACCTTTACACAAGCCTTGAAAACATCACCCGATTCGCTTTGAGACCTCTGTATGGGAAGTAACCGTTTTGTATCATTTGTCGGAGGTGTTTATGTATTGTATGCTAATTTATGTCTTTATGGTTATAATGGACGTGGGAGTCACAATGAGCCGTTGTCATATCTTATTATCAGCATCTTCAATATTACTTACGGCTTCTTATTTGTTTAAGATCAGATTAATATTTCACTATGTTAAGAAAATTTGTTGTGTTTTATAGGTGACAGGCTCATCAGGATAACACGCTCAGTAGTTAATCGCCAAACAGTGATGCTTCGTAATAATATATTCTAGTTTGAATGGTAAGTGACGCGGTTTAATTACAGACATTATTTTTTTGATATTACGGTTGACAGCGCAGTATGAGGATTGGTTTATACATCTTGTAGTGACAGGTTCTATATCATACCTAAAAGGGGTCCTTTTTTTGGTCAAAATTGGTCAGAAAACGTGAATCGTAACCGAAGATTGCTGGTTCAAGTACTGTCAATAACAGAGCACCATTAAATTTTCATGTATTTAATTTTTGTCTGCTTGTAATAAGAAACCTGTGAGGAAATCTGCACATGTAGGATGAATATCTGCCAAATTTGCATCCAACTAGGATTAGCTCCGTGGGAAAAACTCCAAACCTTTTCCTATACTTTCCAGTATCTATGGATCAATTTTATTCATAACAAACAGTATGTCTATTTGCTCATTGGACTTTCTAAAACAAAATAAAAAATAAACCTATTTTTTTACAAATAAATTTCTTAATATACATAGACACTTTATCTTGAAACAGTTCTCATGATTGGGTAATAAACGTTACTTAAGTTCACATCGCCCAGCAATTTGGTCTCAAATTGTTATTATGACTTATGATTCGGTTCTCATATTTATGTTCATTGAACTCGGATCGTGGTTAATCTAAGGCGTGACTTCTAGCGTCGTGATGATACATGTTCCGTTTTTCTTTACACTACAGAACACTTTAATGGAATATAACTGTTTTTTAAGCAAATATTTTTATACACATTGCAGTGGCAACCACAAAGAATAAAAAGAGTTTACTCCATAGACCGTTGGAAATAATGAATTTAAAAAAATGCCTTCTATGGAAGGATAAACAATTTTCAAATAGCTAACTGTTATTGTTGAAGTTTCCCGCTATTATTAAAAAATGGACAGTAAAATTTATCCTAGAAATTATAGACTAATTTTACAAATAATAAAAACCCTACCTGAACATCCACTTAAAAGTAAAAAAAAAACCATTAAAACCATCAAGTCGAATCAAACTTCTCTTTTCTCTTAAAATGAATATCTTCTAAATTTCGACTCTAATTCCACCTTTGCAAGTCTATTTTTTTTCTGCCAAATTCATGTGAGAATATTCTCAACTTCTATGTATTCAATAAAATTAAAAAAGAACATCAACATTGATTCTTAATCGGCGAAGCTATTAAGATCACTCAGTTCACATACACACGCCGAATTGGTAACCTCTTTCTCTTTGAAGTTGGTTTAATAAGGTTGGTTTGAAGATAGTTATATAAAGTGTGTGTTTATTTCAAGAGTAGGTAATGTAGGGTATACATTAATAAGCATTCATCAGTGACAGCTGCCTATTTGAAACAAGACGAAATTGCTAGGAAAATATACAAGGAGTCGTTACCTACTTTCACTGAAAGTAAGTCACTTTTATGAAGTATTAAATGAGATCATGCTAAAAAGAATTTTCTTTATGGACGTTTAGTGTGTGAACTCAAAATAGCTATCAACTCGTATATAGTTGATAAAGAAAATATATTTGGCTTTGTAAGTGTCGGTTTTGGCGTTGAATTTGAGGATATTTGGATGAATATATTATTTTCCCCCCGTAGGTCCATTGGCTAGATTTATTACAGTTAATACCAAGATTTTGAATTCTGAATTCTCAGTTACTGCCAAGGGCCATGCCTAGTCAGTCAGTAGTTAGTAAGTTACACTCTCGTGCCTCGGAAGGCAATTGAAGCCGTTGGCTTTCCGCCACCTTTGGCTATTATTGCCGTCCCATCTGACTATGAGAGTAAAAGGAAAAAAAAATCGCATGTTCTTGTACACTACAATATATTCTGTGTAGCCGCAATCGGGCTGGAGGAACAACCGTGGAGGTCGAATTGGGCGATTATGAAAATTTGTATATCTTTGAAGTAATACATCCCATTAATACATTTACAAGACACGTAATGCGTATTTCTCATCGATTAGATAATAAAATAATGTTTATATAATGAATGTAATAATTGACGAATATTCACTGAACATATTCGTAGCGTTTTGTTATTTCTCTGAAACTAAATTCGTTTTATCTGTGACCTACATAGAATGTTGATAAGTGTAAGCGACCGTGATGTTCCCAAACAAGTTAGACTGCGATGTCACAGTTCGGTACTGGAGACCGGATTGGGGCCGACGAAACCGTGGTGCGTCAATTTCATTAATTTAATTTCTAACTACCTAGCTTTCCTTTTGGTCGTCAGCATCCGTTTGATCGTTGGAAATAATAATGGAAACGAATTGTGATGATAGATGATTCGTTACAAGGTCAAAAGGAAATAAACAACAAATTAATAAAAGATCTATTCGTTAAATACTCTGTTAATTGAGTAGTTATAGTGTAATTAGTTTTCGAATAACTTCGATCACGTTCTTGTTCACATCGCAATATATATAATAATATGTTTGATAAGTTTATTGGAGAGCCGGTACCATCTCGGACTTTCGGCTAAAAACAAAACGTGGACTTAAAAAAAATGTACAAGACGTATGAGTATGTATAAGTGTGTGTATAATTTTTAGTGTAGTGTATGGATGAATGTTTGTATGATAAGTGTGTGTAATGTTGTGGTTCTTTTTTGAAACACATTCATTTTGGTTCGGTATTGGAGTTCACTTTAGTATTTGTCACACAGTAACAGAAACGGTTCTCATCTGAGCAAGTCTCAGTTGTCGCCGAGTCTTCATGAGCTGAATTTATGATTATAATTAAATCATCTTATAAGTGTGTGTCCTTTAAAGTCCTCCAGTTACAATTATTTATAAAACAGCTAAATACATGAAGATATAAAGGATATCCATCGTACTCAATATGGGTTATCTGCCTAGACTAATGTTAACAACTTAATTTAACTTAGTCCCCAAACATTTCACAACCTGCTAACATATACGTTTTAATTAAAAGTAATTAGTAATGTCTATTCACAGGACACTGGCCTCTAATGAGATTATTGAAGTGACGATGCAATATAACTGCGTTTTATGTTACTAAGTACAATTGCTTGTTTTTATTATAAGCGTTAGACATAAAATAACAGAAAAATAATAATAAAGTAACAGAAAAAGTTATAAAATCATTAGTCATACAATATTTTCAATATATTTAGATATTGCGCTCTTAATTAAATACTGATCGAAATCAAAATCACTAATTTTCGGTATTTTATATATATTATATTTTTTGTAATTACTGTAGAATTTTAACTAAAATCGTAAGACAAAATTAAAATAGCAGTCAGGGAAATGAAGGTATGTTCGATCATTGATTTAAAAATGTTTTTATTCTACCGTGTAGAGTTGAGCCATTATGTTACTATAAACATTATTTTTCAAATGTTTTACTAAAAAAAATCAGGTCAATTGAAAATCTCTGATATATTTACTGTTTACTCTCTAGCGATTTTGTTATTGATGTTGTATTCGGTAAAATAATTCTAGCCAACACTGTATTTATTTATTTACTAGTGTAAAAACTTAATCTTAACTCAGGAATAAAACAATATTTATCAGGTTTTCTTATATAAATTGATAAGAATTTTAAATAATGTTTTAATCAATACGCAGCTAAAATATATATATTCAAGAATCAATTTTCCCGCCATTAAGAGTGTCTGTCGATGTTCGTGTTACCAGATTAAAAATATAATTTTTAATAGAAAAGTGACAGATACTCGTCTGTAACATACAGATAATAATAATTCATATAATATTTAATATAAAGTATTACATTCTTATTGAGTCTTACATTAGACAGTACAAACAATAGGCCGATTGGATGAAACTCGTGAATCTGAACCGATGATCGCGAGTTCAAATGAGTAGAGTGAAATTCTACCACATGTGTAGATTCACATGTGGTAGAATTTCATTTAATTGAATAGGCTTTGTATGTTAACCAAAATAGGAAAGACGGCGTTTGCACAGCAGCAGATTATTTATGGGCCGTTACTTCAACCTTAATAGCTAAAATATAAAAAGAAAGAACATCAGTTGCCTTTTAAGGGTTGAGGCATAATTTATTTTTTACTAACAAATTAAATTAATTTCCTTTAATTGATATAACTATATAAAAGTTTACCGATTTTATTACAGACATTATATTTTACTCTAAAAACGTATGTATTTACTTACAGTCGCAGGTATTAAAGATTTTTGTCTCACACAGGCGTGTATGCAACAAATTGTATTGTTTTCACGACGAATGATGTCAGTGTTAATTACTAAATTATAGGTACATGTATAGCAGTCGATTATATAAAAGACCTTGGCTACACATTGCATCGAAATAAAATAATAATGTCTTACGTTATTTCAATACAGGTTTTATATCAATTAAAAATAGTTAAAATAAAATGTTTGTATTTATGGTCAGTCAAAGTAAAATTCTTGTTGAATAATAAATATTGACTTGAGAAGAACTAGGTTAACAAAGATCAACGGGTTATTTTATAAACAAATTAGTTGTCGCCCGCGGTTACGTTCACATTTAAGGCGTTGGTGGGCAGTTATTAGGCACAAAAAAGAAGTGGTGCTTACTTGTTCTGCAATTAAAGTTTAAACAGGTAACATATTTTCCGTTAAAACTTCAATTTTAATAGCATATAATGTAAAATAAAAATACAGAGAAGTTTGACAGCTACTAGAAAATTTTAGCTATTAGAAATTGTTTAAGCTATAATAAAAAGTCATAAAAAAACTTTTACGGGTCATTAACTGCAATTACCTACGAGTTAAAATGGAAATGTCGTCAAATATAGTTTAAAGTCGTCATAATATTATTATGCTTTTTGTAGAGTTGCTATAATAAAAATGTTTGTTACGTATTTGGAAAGTATTAATAACTAGTTGTCGCTCGCAGATTCGCTTTGGTTTTAGGGGTCGTTAGGGTTAGGCATAAAAAAGTATCCGATATCGTCCCTTGGTGTTCAAGTCAGCTTCATACCAAATTTCATTCAATTCGGTCTAGCCGTTTGACCATGAAAGAGCAACAGACAGAGTTACTTTCGCATTTTTAATATTAGTATAGAAGCATATATGTATGTTGTTATATGAAAGATTTTTATTATCTTATACTTTGAAAAAATGTTTGTAAAACAAACTTATATATAATAATAGGTAGTGGTATATCTGTTTGAGATTAATATACCTCGACCTTGACCGATAAAAAAATAAAAAAATAAATATCCACGATGTTGCAACTCGTTAGCCGCTGCCAAAAATCGTAGAAGAACATACACTAATATACCATTCAACAGACAATCAAGTCAATTGATATACATATATGCGCAGATTGGACAACGTCTGTCGGGTTCTGCTGGGATAATATAAATAAGATACTTATCCATATTACTAATATGTTAATATACTTTATGACGTGATGTACAAAGGGTGGACTTATGGCTGATTAGCCATCTCTTCCAGACAACCCAATCTGAGAGAATTTTATAAACGCAATCTGGGTAGGTGGTGCATGTATAAACTTACATACAAATATTTATACTTATACTAATAAATATGTTAAGATAATAAAATTGTTAGGATACAATGAAATTAATTTAAGTCGTCTAAATTATTATTTAAGTAATAAGTTTTAACAGATTTTTTAACTACTGAAATTGATTTAGAATTGTTTATGTTTTTTGGAAGGCATATATCCCAATGTCGCAGGCAAGTAGCTTAATTAGCCATCCAATGAAACGCCTAGCCACTTTACTATACGGCGCTGTTCAATTAGCGCCCTCAGCCAATTCATTTCCGTTCATAGTATAGTGATTTGACTTTTTATTGAAAATTAACTCAAACTGACTATTTTAACTCCACCTCTATGTGTTCTTGTCGGCCTTACCCCTAGAGTGTTTTTAAGAAACCGAAGGCGCGAAGGGGGTACGAGAGGCGATGGTGCTGCACATTCCGTAGCGCCGAAGGCCACTGAGTTTCTAAATTGTGGAAAATATTTTAAGGTTAGAATTATAAAATTAGTTTTTTGTCAATATCTCAAGAACGGAGCAAATATGCATGATGGGAATGGTACCGGGGGATTGGGTGAATAGACCCCCCTCCTGCACTCGATTAATAAACCGCAACCATATAATTTTTTTTATTTACATGAGAGTCCCTATTCTATGAATGGAAGATGTATTAGCCGGTGTCATTCAGGAGACTGGTTGAACGGCGCCCTTTAGTAAAATGTCTAGGCCGTCAATTAAATGGCTAATTTAACCAGTTGACTGCGACATATATATGAATATAAAACATGTCATTTAGTTTTAATATTATAAGGTTTTTTCCTCATCTCTTTAATTATACGTTTAAATAATACGTCCTAATTACTATTCGCTTAGGTGTAAACCTAAGATCGATTGAGGTTGAGATCTGTCTAACAGCTCACTATTGTCAGAATAAGAATAAAAGTGTGAATAAAATATTAGTTAGTTGTTTTGTAATAAAAATAATATAACATGCAAATTAAATCTCGTTAGTAGTTTTGCTTTATCAAACAGGTAGTTTCAACAAGTTTAAATGTTAATACCTCGATAAATATTCAAGGGCCATTAAAATCATTGACCTTAGTGTTGAAATATAGGTAATTTTGTAATTTGACTTTAAACATAATTTTCATTATAATAAATTAGTTGTTAAATGTTAATTTTAAATGTAGATCGCTAATTCTTAGGCAAAGTAATGAGTCTCCGGTAAGGCTGGTTCGGCTTAAAAGAATATCAATGTAAATTTTGAATATAAAACAGCCAACTTTCCGCTTCGTTTCTCTTCTTTGATTTTTGGTAACTTATTCAATTATAAATTTGTAACAACTTCTAATTAGTTGATATTGTGCTACGTTGGTTTTGTCAGCATTACCTATTGTTTTGGTTTTGAAATTGGAATTTTTATTATCTACTTCTCTGCTATATCATTATCTTGTTTTTTTTTTTAAATAAGTTACTCGTTAAAAGTCCTTTTAACTATGGTGACTTTAATGACTCGTTGTGAGTCAGTTTATGCTGACATATGTAGTTACTTTTAGTTCGATATATTATGTTACAAGTAATAAAGTTTAACTTATCCAATAAATTTATTCTTAAAACAACCATGACGTAATAGACCTAAACCATCGGATTAAAGCAAAGAGAAAAGGAGAACAAAAAGGTAACAATCTTATCTGCAAATCGAATTCGTTTTTAAACTTGGAACAGTAATTAGAATAAATGTGAAATACAGATACATGTAACTTTGTTCATTAATATAAAACCAGTGTGAAATCGAGGTAAAACTTGATATATTTTCTTGAGACGATTCAACGAGCGGCAGCTTGAGTGTGGTTTTAAGGCCCGGAACCGAATGTCCATTTGCATTTTTCGGCCGTTAATATTAACTTTACATGCGGACAAAGGCCTCGAGAAATGCTGAAACAATTTCTTACAATTTTGCTTTTGCATTTAAATTACATTTAAAATTTTCGAATGTTTAACTTAGGTTTGAATAATTTGGAAATATGATAACGAATACAATAAGAATTGTATTCGTTATCATTAAGGGTATTAAAATTCGCCAGAGAGATAGATCATAGGTGTCTACGAATTGTTAAGTGAATGTCTTTACATTAAGCTTTTATATTTTCGCACGACACTTTGCACAAACCTGCTATCATTGCCGAGACAAACTGGTCCCTTATAGCGTGTAGCGGTAATCTAACTTCACTGCATCTGCCTTCAGCTAAAACCATTCAGAAGACGTTGACCGCATATCATTTTCAAGTCAGATTAGACACACCGTCCACAGAAGTTAAGGCGCTATGTTGTACACATTTGATTTTTACAAGGATGAGAGCAAATATCTTGGTATTTTCTGAAAATTCATGCGTAATTACAGTTATTCTTGTTCTTTCAATTTAACTTTATTTGAATTATTAATTTTTTTTTTATATATTCTTTCCGACTAGACGTGCCTTTGCAATTTGCCAATTATGCGTGTGATTTATTGACGTCACGGTTCTACTGTTTTGTACGAGGTTATCATTCGTGCAACAGATGAATTCAAATGCTATTGAAAGCTGAACATTCACTGGACAGAGGCCCTTTTATTGCGCTTATGCTGCTTTTATGAATAGATTTAGCATCCAATTACGAAAAAAAAAACGTTTTTATTTTATTTTGCGACGTGTTTATAGCGATATCAAGTATTTATAAGGTTAGGCTGAATCACAAAATGATCTGGTAATGGTAATGGTAATGAAATTTAATAAGGATGTATCATTTCCTCCATTATTTTTTGTTACGATAAAGGTCGCTACAAGGTCGATACTGAAGAACGTTTGCGAATTGGATAATGCTTAATTGCTTTTGTATTCAATTAAGAAAAATGTGTTTATTTAATTACGATCTGATTCCAAGTATGTTTTAATGATTTTTTACTAAGTAGTTTTAGTGTAAATTAGTTAACGGTTATTTCATTGGAGTAATTCAATAAGAGGATGAACGAGTAGCTACTTAAATTCATACACCATTGGTTTACTTTGGTTATATTATTATTATTTTTAATAATTATAATATTATAATAAATAAAATTATTATTAATATTATTGGGAAGTAAAGTTGTTGTTCTTTTTTTATAAAAGTTATGATGTTTGATTTTAATAACATTGTGTGTCAATTTGTCTGTATTAAAACATTTATGTGGGTAGTTTTCTAGTATCTGCGAGACTCGCTAGAGCTCTACCAAACCCATTCATTAATCTGTGGCTATATTCTCAACATATTTGTGTGACAATACAATTTTTCTAATGGGCTTCTTAAAAACGTTCAAAAACATTAAATTGTAAGGTTCAATAATCTAGAGAATAATCGTGTTAAAAGGTGAAAACGAACAATTCTGAAAACGAAGATAACATACGTTTGGAATGTAACAATTTCCACCCTCCTATAAAAGAGATATTTTTTTACGAAATGGATAAAGAAAAACTGATAAAGAAGATCAATCATATAAATTACATAAGTGTAAAAGAGGTCATAAAGGAGAACTAATAACTCGATTGAGTTTCTTATGCGGTTCTTTTGAGGTTTGAGATATATATGTCTTTTTCCAAACCAGTGATACAGTTTTGACCAGATATGTAACATACATTTATTCCTCTATTTTTAATGTAAGCATTTGACTGATAAAATAGTAATATAAAATGACCAGCCTCTTAGAGAAATTTTACAAATACGTCGTTATGATATGTACATCTACTTATATATATCATATACATACATATGTCGGTCTTGTAATTGGATTACATTACTGATATTAGTTGCACATATTCAATTACAGTTCAACCTGAGTAATCTAGTACTCAGTAGGTTGGTGTAGGGTTTGCATTCTCGAATTCATATGAAAATCTCGAATTCAGCTATCGAGTAACTGTATAAGGGACCGTAACTTTATACTTTATCTTATACTAGCTGAACGGGCTACTTTATCCGTGCGAAATTTATAAAAAAATTTTAACCTATAACACAAAATTTAGGAGGGTCGAATTAAAAAAAGTAGCCTGTCTTTACCTGCAACTCATACTATGTAACTCCAAATCAAATTTCATCTAAATTAGGTTCGTATTTATAATATTATTATAGAAGTAAATCATTTCTTTAAAAAAAATGTTTTAAGAATGACACAAAATTAAATACTACCTAATATGTACTAGGTAGTATTTATACAATTAAAGTTTGAACAGATAACAATTTTTCTGTTAACGCTTCAATTTAAATAATGTTTTATTTAAAAATACGAATACTGAGAAGGTTAACAGCTATTAGAAAATGTTTTAACAATAAGAAAAACTATAAAAAATGTTTTACGGGTCGTTTACTGCAATTACCTTCAAGTTAAAATGGAAATGTCATCATACTATTAAGCTTAACATATTAATGTTTATATTAGAGTTGCTAAAATAAAAGTATTGGTTACGTATTTGGAAACTATACAATACTATTAATAACTAGTTATTGCCCGCGGTTTCGCTCGGCTTTTAACTCCTAACTTCTAACGATCCCTGTTAAAAATTAGGCATAATAAAGTGGTACAGTGGTTTGGCCGTAAAAGAGTAACACGAAGACAGACAGACAGATTTACTTTCGCATTTATAATATTAGTATAGATTTTATTCTTGTCATTTTACATACATTATTTATTCAGAAAATTACCCACCCGATGGTAAATGCTCACAACTGACCATAGAAATATTAACTATCCCTTATATGGTCACCAATCTCGGGAACTAAACTGTTATCCGTGCCTTTAGTTACACTGACCCATTCCTTTAAACTCTGCATACAACAATACAGTCTTAAGTAGTGGCGGTTGATTATGCAGTGAGAGGGTAGTACCTACCAAGTCGGGCTTACTAACAGCCCTACCACAATGTATTTGATTGTAAGTCCATATATGTGTTATTAAATATAAGTAACAATATAGAAATTTACTTTAGGAATCAATATACTTGTTAACTAATACATTAACATTAAATTAGAAAATGCTTTTCTCTAAGTGTTGATATTGTCAATTATTGTAATATTTCATTTCTATTGAACTCCTTGATCTAAGGAGAAAACAGGTGTTCCGATTTCGATTAGAAAATATCACTGTCTATGAACATGTAATCTTGTTCGGAAATGACCCTCAGTTAACGAACAGGTTACAGTTTGCGGTCACCGACTCGAGAAATTGCATTCAGATTTCAGCTAGTCTAATACTAAAATGTTTAATTTACATACTAAGGTAATTACTACCTTTCATTGATTACTTTTTTTTAAAAAAGATGTTGATTTTAAGTTTTTAACTAAAAAATTTTTTGTAATGTAATTATTTGAACAATGCACAATTATGTTTTTAAGAGTTATTTATATTGTCATACAAGAGTTGGAGCTAACTTAAGTATCAACTTAATTACATATTTAACAATCAAGTTAGCTCTATCATTTATATTTTTTGTTAAAAAAAATGAATTGTCCTTTTCAGTATACAAACATACACGTAAGGATATGATACTACGCTGTTGAAATTAACGAATTAAATCTGAATTTGTATAACAAGTTTGAATATTTGGTTAAAATGTATATTTCAAGCGTTTTCAACATTGATGCAGAATATAAGTCCGTTAGTGTATATTCTTGTTATTTCACAAGACTAAACCAATTACTATTAAATGGCTGCCAAAAAGATTATCCAACATTTGTCAGGGCTTTGCGAAACGAATTCACCTTCAAATCAATTGCTCGCGGGATTGTACAAAAAGTATTACAGAGTCAAGGTCCGAGGTAACGGCTGTGCGGTAATATTGTTTGATCTGACTGTACAGGTGTGCTCAATGTACCTTGAAGACGGGTTCAGTCATTAAAATACTCATTACGGATATTACTACTACGGTAAGACCGAATTTAGTATAAAAGAAATGAGATTATTCACTTATTTCCATTGTGTGTCATAGCGTGTCCCGTTTGAATGTTTTTTTTTATTAGCTTTAAAATCGATATTTAAAATTTGTACGCCATCAGGTATTAATGTTCATTATTTTTAAATTGATTTGGGTTGATGAAACAATAGAGTTCAAGAATTCGTTTCATATATAGATATGAAATGTTTAATCCATTGTGTTTTTCTAGTTAGAAATAATCACGTACTGTTGACATATGGTCCTTAAACAAGCAAAGAATAATAAAAACTTATTGTAGTTGATTGATAGCTTTGTTTGCATATAACTGCGTTATCAGAAATACTTAAAACTACACGTTTATTCCCCCACTCATAATAACTAAGATAACCTTGCATCATGATTTATTCTGTCATTTCCGACATTATGCACGTTCAAAACACAATAACAACGTAATATTATATACTATTTACACCATGATAAATAATAAACTAAATATACATTAAGTTTAGTTGTAATTAAGTAAATATAAACTAATTTAAATTATGGACGTACAAAACAACGTTATACAAAAATGCGTTTTGACGTGGGGATATATTTTACAAATGACTTATTATTTAGGCTGCTTACTGATATAAAATAAAGGTCGCAGATTCGAATTTGAACGCTTGCGGTATTTGTTCGCTTCACTACTAAATTAAGCTCTACGCTGACAAATAATTTAATCAGTGTCATCTGAAGCGATTGCCATAGTTTAAGTATAACTCACAAAAGTATTTTGCTTAAAACATTTTTTTTTAATGACAATTGCCAGTGACAATTTGTCATTTTACAAATGCATTAAGAGTATTATCGTGTCATACTTAGTTACGGCGTATGTAATAGTATCTGAGCGCTCTTCTGAAAATCGTTCAAAACTAAAATTTAATTAACGGCTCTGTCAAAAATATAATATAATATTAAATATTCAACATATAGGCAGGTTTATAAGCTACGTCTATCTAAATATTAAAAACTTTTTTTTTAAATTTAATTTTGATTAATGTTCTAAATCATTTCCACTCACGTAGACGAAATCTCTTCTTTATTATGAAGATTAAATGATTGATAGAAATACAATTATTGGTTTATAACTTATTCTTAGTAATATAGTTCTATACGTAACAGTTTGCTGATAATCTTAGGGTCTGGCTTTTGATTCGATTTTTGTGATTAAATTGGATGTTTTCCAAAGAGGGTTTCGAAGTAAAACATTTGGTATCTGCGAAGGCTTTTCTTCAAGAAACCTTTGAATGTCTTTGAAAGAAAGATTTTGTAAAAGAAAATAAAAATGTACACGACAAAAAAAATAATCACATATGTATGAATATATTTTCAAGAATATAAATGAAACGATTCAGAGATAAACTAAGACATGCATTCTACCGTTCTACGTAAATAGAAAGTTTAACGAGCTTGTTATCGACATTAGGTTATCAAAACATATTATTGAACGTCGTTGGTTATTTTCCTTTCTATATTATTTCCGAGCAGTTCCGGATTAAGGACACTTGATAAAAGGAAATAAGCTAGCAATTCATCCACGGTTCGGCAAATGTCTCCTCTTGGGGCGATGGTTTGAGGCTTATTTCACCAATCTGTTCCACTGCGAGTTGATTTAACATGTGAGTGGAGTTTCATCCAATACATGCACTCACGATGTTTTCTATTGTTACCGAGAATGAGTGGTGCTCGCTCGGGTATGAAGCCGTATTCCTTCGGTTAAGATTCACGTGTTCTAGTCGCTGAGCTGATTGAGCGTATTGAATACTTGATACTCTAATATTGAGTGGTCAATAAAAAACTTGGTCAAGTAAAATTCTCGAACACTTTTCTTTTCTTTATATAAAACGAAATTGCTCGATAGAACATAGAAATCAATCAAGAGAGGTTCTGAAATCCAGGTCACGCGTCGCAGATATTTCCATGTAATAAACTGGGATTAACAAATGTCTGTCGCTGCCTTCGGTAAAGAAAGTTATTTATAAGAAATCTAAATTTCTCTATTCCAGCCAATTCATATTGGAGCAGTAGATCAGCGTGGTGGAATAAAATACTAATGATTTGCCCTAAGCGAGATGTGTTTGAGCAGCATTTGCATATAAAGAAGGTGTATTCTTTTTTGTAATATGAACTTAAATGAACAAGCTTCAAACAAGAGTTTCTTTCGCTTCTAGGTAGCATTTATATCTTTGTTTGTTGAAAAATGTCGATTCAAAAGCACTTATAGGCTTCTTATATAAAGTATCTTTGTTTTGATAATGAACAAAGTGTACTTCCTCCTTTGTCTGATGTTGTTAAATTTTATGAAAACGTGTACAATTTTTGGAAGTCCTTGTTCATGTCAAGAAAGACAAAAGATAAAAAGAAACCTTTCCATTCCATTATACTCTATAACTTGGTTATTTTTTTAGTGGCAATGAAAATTCTAAATCTATTTTAAATAACATACAATAATAGCCTTTATTATTGTTATTTACGTGCTATTATTGGTTACTGGTTTCGGTTTGGGAGGGCTTTTTGTCTTGTTGAATAATTAAAAATTAATGCTGTGACGTATTACGGTTTTACCGTAACAGTGATTACAGCTTGGTCGACCCGGGTTCAAAAAAACAAGTTTCCTAAAAGTATTGATCTTTAACAAAGATGGACATAGACTAGTAATAATAAAATTTCAATTATAGTTCAGATTTTATTATAATTGATGTGACTGGAATAGAGGCCATTGAACTTTATTAACAGGAAAGGCTAATCTTTTCGTATTAAAAGATTAAAATAAATAATTTGTATACGAATTTGGAGATTAGAAGTAACTTTATGTTAATAAAATGTATGTTTATATTTATTCAGTTACGGTAGAAAGCAAGTCAGTTATGTCTAGTTAAATATTATCTTAGCCTAAATCCTGCTTAATGATATAATTCTAACAAGATATATTCTGAAATGTTATCGGCAATTTCGTAGTCGTTTTCGTAATAATAAAGTAATTAGTGAACTCTAAGAATGAAATATAAACAGTATCTACGTTATTGCAATAACAAAATAATGAAATATTGCCTTATTATATTCAACTGGAATTCTAACCAGTCCGCCTATCAAGTAAGTCAGTCAATAGAGCTGACTGAGGTATGTTATCTGTCAAGTGCGTCTATGATTACTACTAGCACTCGGTGTAGCAACTCATCTGATGACGGAAACGTCATCATATGGGTTGTTAGAGACTACCAAGAAAGGCATTTCCAAGCAAAGCTGACGCCAGGTTGTAAAATCTGCCTTATGTCTGTTTTATCATTTTTTCTGGTATAATTTACAACAAACTTCATTTTAACATAATTGATATTTTCGACTTTGGGATTTTTATTCGATTTTTAGTTGCGAAGCAACAGCTATATTTAAAGCATTAGAATTAATTCACAACGAATCTAATTCTAAGAAATTTATAATTTATTCTTACTCGAAATCATGTCTGGTAGCATTACAAAATAAAAATAATAATAATCCACTTATTACGGATATAAAACAAAAAATGATTGATCTTCTAAATGATAATTACATATTCGAAATTATTTGGATTTCAAGTCATCAAGGAATAATTGGCAACGAAAAAGCTGATCGTGAAGCTAGAAAAGCAACTAATGAAAAAGATATTTGTAATACAATCAAACCAACCCCAGGTGAAATTAAAAAGAACATAAAACATAAAATAAAAATAGTATGGGATCAGTACTGGAAGTTAGAAAATACATCCAAATTAATCGCTATAACAAAATCAATATTTGATAAAGCCCCTACTTCATTCAGATGTAGAAGAGAACAAGTTATAATTACTAGACTGCGTATTGGACATACAAATATGACTCATATCCACTTAATAACAAAAACTAACCAAAATAAATGTAAATGTGGACTTAACCTGACAATTTCCCATCTTTTAGTCGATTATATGGCGTACAAAAATGAAAAACGAATATGTAATGTACCTAAAACTTTGAAAGAATGTTTGAATCAAGTAGGATATTCTGAAACCTTAAAATTTTTGAAATTAATTGATGTATATAATTTAATATAAGAATTGTTAGATTACTGTGGTCGCTAATGACCCTAGATGTTAAAAAGCGACCTAAAATAAATAAATAAAAAAAAAAATTGATATTTTATACTTTGCATATAGACTTGCACGAGAAAAGAAGCAGGGAAGACTTTCAAGCTCAGATTAATAATGATGATATATCATCATCGACTTTTCTCGGCCACTACACTGTATCATAGCACTGGATATACTATAGTGTGTGTACGCTATCATAAGTTCAATTTATTTTTTCTCACTCCATGAGACAGAAATTCCGACGAAGAGAAGAGTTTAGGATCGACCGTGTAAAAAAACTTGACACAAAAACTCAATAGTTTCTTATTGCCCCAACTCGATATTTGAAACCAGGTCACAGGGCACTTGATCATCTAGACGGGTCGAGTAATAAGCCAGGTCTGTAACAAAACAAACATGTTATGTACAGTAGGCGGATTGATCGTGGTAAAATTTATATTAGTGAATTCTATTTGCGTAACGTTCCATCAATCACAAAGATGGCACTGTGAGTGTCCCACTAGGACGTTCTCATTTCTGTCCCCTAATATCCGACCTATTTATTTGCCCATCACTCAGCGAGCAACAAGCTAATGAGGGATATAATGTACTAGCTAAGCCAACTTTATTGCCAATGACGCAGTCAAGCATCCCTTTGTTTTCTAGTTAGATACAATATATATTTAAAGTTACTATTAAATAATAAATAAAAGATAAAATATATTATAGTATTAATATAAAGGTAGGATAATAATAATGTAATGTTTGAAAATATTCTTTAAACGTAAAGGATGTACATCTTCTGTCTTTGTAATATCGTTTCTAGAAGTCTGGATTTTTGTTATCAAAGCTATTGTTAGTATGACTAAGGGAAATATGTTCACTAAAGTCATAACTATAAAAGGTTATGGATTACCTTTTGTCTCGCTAATCAACACTCAGCGTCATATATTGTCAACCCAAACTCGAGAACATATTACAACAGAGTTAGGTACGTTTAGACCTATAATTTTAATATGAACAAAATATTTATCAGGTAGTATGATAATGTGAGTTTTAAATAACTCACGTTGGAAGAAACATTGTTATAGCTTGGATGACTACGTTTTTCTTAGTTATTTCTGTCTCTTACGGATCGTTTTGATTACTATTTGTGTGATGAATGTTTTCGAAGTTATTCTTCTATTGTTTTAAGAGATAAAGAATTGATTTTTCAAAAAAATCTTGGGTTTATACTAATCGATTTTATATTATTTTATTAAGAAGTTCTTACTAAACGTATTTAATTAGTTTTTCATTAAAATATAAGCAAATAAAATGACTTTGTGAATGGCTTTTTAATTAAAGATCCTAACTCATATTGTTCTCAATCTAAAAACAAATAACGATAAAATACTTAACGGCCATAATAAACTTCCTACCGTCTGCTTCTTGGAACAATAAAATTTGTTTAAACCCATTATATTCACGGCATAGAACTTTTACTTCGAAATTAACTTTTGTTAAAGATACAAATTTACCTTTCCTTATTTTCGTGGACCTTAATTAAATGAAATAATCATTTAATTAATTTGTGAAACATCAATCCCTTATAGCAATATCGTAGTATTTTTAAATGTCTATCTCTTCTTAATATTTCATATTTAAGTAACTGTATGTATTTTTTTAACGACTAAATATAAGCTTATTATTTAATAGAGTTTCTACATAACATACTAATTTTAAATAAATAGAACATAAAAATGTTTTGTTTAAAATTACAAAGATTCTAAATTTCAATATAAGAAGATCAGCCTTTGCGCACCATTTATCTAATATTTTTTTTCTGTGTTGTGCAATAAAGTATTTTAAATTAAAAAATTAAAAGATCACTTAAAACGCCATGGTTAATAAATAAATATACCAGCTTTTGTTTAATTTTGTGCGCGCTCTGTAAGAGTGACTAAATATCAAAATAATGACTCAGATCCTATTAGATGTTTAGTAAAAGCCGAAGACAACAGTTTTTTATTTTTACGTTGATATTGTAATGGCTTTCTTAATTTTTTTGTCTACTAAATCGTGGGTGTTGGAAGACGTTATTAATGTTATACAACCGATTTTACGACCGCTTAAAAACGTCCGTCAAAAAAATTAACTATTGAATATTCATTAAAATATATATTTTGGTAGCACATATAATATAAATTAGCTTTAAGTATTATTTTATAATGGCAATCCGACACACACGGAAAGATTTCAGGCGCTAGAATTGCAAATTTCTTCTGGCTGCAATTGAGAATTATTGACGGCACTGACCTATCTCAAAATAGAACATTGGATCTGGGGATATAAGTCAGTTAAATAAATTTAAAATACCCACTACACAAATATTGACCACGTCGAATTGTGGTTAGTGTGCTTGCATCAAAGCAGGTATTATAATAATTAAATTTATATTTTAATATTTATTTGAAAATAGATCATATTAGAATAGTACAAGGTAAGTATGGTAAAAGTTCCACACTTCATAAAGAGGCTCGAATGTCTCGAGATCGTCGCTGGCCCACTTCCCTATTGTTTACATACAGTCTGCGGTATTTCAAGCGTGTATCTTGTCCTTTTGTCTCAGGATTCTATTGTCTATTCTGCATATTATGAAACTATGCCCACGTTGACGAATGAATGGAGAATGACGAATACTTCAGAACAGCGCGGATTGTCATAGACTTTAAAGTGTATCCGACTGTCTTTTTATACTACATCTGGTTTAGATGTTAGTTATGTTAATGAACACAAAGATTTGGAAATAAATTTTACATACTTTTAATGTTACGTTAATGATAACAATATAATAAAATATATTAATTATTATAATTATCATCATTCATATTCGACCTAATTAGCTTGAATTATCAATTCTGAGCTACTTATCAGATAAATATTATAAATGCGAAAGCAGTTTTGCTTATTCGTTTGTTATCTCATCACGACTAAACCACTGAACTGATCATAATGAATTTTAATATAGAGACATAGTTGGAAGCTATAGGAGAAGGACATAGTCATATAAATTACGGAATCTAAAGATGAAGTTGCGGGAAACAGCTAATATATAATAAACTTTAATGTATATGTTATATCCATGTGACAGAACTTAACGGTTTTGAAACGGAACATTTTCTTGAACGTGACAGGAAGTGTGACTGTTTAAAGGCCAGCACATCATCGGTCAAATCACACAATTATGTCGGCGGGATTTTAACATGCCCAAATTGTAACTATATGCATTCCCATAAAATCGGCTTTATATGCCATAATAAAATAATTTATACCTACATATACGGAACGCGACATCGCTGTGGCCAAAACTGGCTAGGAAGATTACTGATTATTCAGTACAATAAAATATTAGATATTTATATATATAAGCATCAATTGACTATATTAAATATAAGTGAATGTTATTTAAGTCAACGAGGATTGCGTTTATTTATTGATCTATCTCCGCATATTCCCACAGTCACAGCTGCACCCTGCGAGGGGGTGTATGTTCCCACACATGTGCTTCAAATCTGTGCATTGGACCACTTTGTATCAGGATGCGCAAACAGCTTATGGGAGGAAGCACCTTGCACTACTTATGTTACGTAGTATATTTGATTTAATCAATTTGCAGATATCGAATATGTTTTGTAATATATATATATATATATTTGTATGCATATAGCTCCAAAATTGAATGCATGATAAGATTTGGTGGACTGAATATAATAATCTATTTAAAAGACAAAAATTTGTGACATAATTATCGGTTTATGAACGATTATATGTATTTGTATATCTGTGACGTCAATATATTGTACATCCAGTACTGTATAAAATCTTATGTATAATGAGAATTATACTTTAATTAACTTTGTCTATGTTGGGTATGTAATAAATTGCAAACGTTATTAACCATTTAAGGATAGCGCAGGTGATGTTTTTATTCCTAACAAAAATGTTTTCCTTTTACTTCACAGTCGATTGAAATCTTTATTAGGACAACGGAGTAATTTCTCACATAGATTTGTTTTATTATAATGGAATTTTTTATTGAATTACTATATTCTCACACGCTTTTCAACATTAAATAGGTAATGTAATTTTGTTCACAAATCAAGGAAATTAATAATAATTGTGATTAAACTTACGAAAACCAATCTAGTAATATCGTAACTGTTGGAACTTAAATGCTTACCTAGATATTTGTCCAGCCGTTCAAATCTGAAAAAAAAACATTATTTTTTAAACATATTCTATATAAGTCGAAAATGTTATAAAAAAACGTGTGAACAGTGATTGTTTTGTTAAATATACTTCGTTTAAGTCAATAACAAATGGGCGTATGAGACCGCAAGATGTTCAGTCACATACACACACATTGTACGGAAACCAATTCGATTAATCTCAATTTATCCCTTTGTTAAGGCATTTCAAAGCCGTGGGTGGAATAATAATGTAGCCATCGAATGAAATAATCTTTTGAATAATGAATGCTAGAACGAAATGCGATTGTGTCATTACAATGGAGTCGTCTTCAGATTCGAAAATGTTCGATCCGCTTACTAGGCAATCAATCAATATCCCAAATATTTGCAATTATTAATTACACTTTAATAAAACGATAATAGTTTTTTGTTAACGAAATATGTTAATTAAATTGTTTACACAATCATAATGTGCTTTTTTTCATATGAATACCTTCTCTTAATAAAAAAGCAAAGCGTAAGGTGATTCCAATTTGAGTTATATTTAAAAAACGAAAGCAATATCAAATTAATTTCGTCATATTTATGTCAAATATTCGAATTCGTTGCCGAACTATTATTTCTGTAAACCTATAAAAAAGATAAGTCATATTATCTCTATGTTCTGCTGACGGTATTTGATTTTATTTTAATAAATGTAGTGACAAAAATATTTATATTTTCCTGTTGGTTAAGTATTATAGGTAGCATTGGGTATCGTGAAACCAGCTAAAATTGTCTTTGTAAATGTGCTTTTACGTTTCGGTTTTTATACGTTAAGTATCATTTAAATAGAACACGCCCGTAAATGTGTATGTAGAAGTATTTTTCATGCCAATACAACAAAAAGATAAATAAAATACGCTGTATGTAGGTACACTTTTCATTTTATCCAGGTTAACGTGATGTGTGGTTTTTAATTAATTAATATTAAAATATGAAGAAATTTATTAGAATTAATATATCAAAACTCGTTAATTTATAAATGTAATGTATTATCAAATAAACATGCGTTTTGAAGCATGAACGACAATGTTATCAGATAATTTAATTACGTCATAATAATAAAATTGATTATTTTGTACATAGATAACTGTGTTGCATTGCAACATGTTTAGATAATATTATGATATTTAGTAACAAATATGACATGATAATAACAAGCCCAAAGGTCGTGCACCAAGTCGTATACGTTATTATCTGATAGACTTTCTAAATACATATACTCTCAGAATTTCTTGAACACAATGATTTCTTCAATATATTTTGTATATTGTATTATTGTATGTAATTTTTTTTATATCTAATGTTTTTTCAAATTATAAATATATAGTAGATACATTATTAATTTTATTTTATTTCGCTTTATTATTTTCAATCAAATATAGGGACTTATTCCAATAATTTATTGTTATTGAAAATATGTACGTAAAAGTTTTCCTTTCGCATCACAAAAACTCCGATGACGTAAGTTAGCGAGAGTTTCATAGAAGATATTAAAAGTTTATTCGATAACAAAACTATTTTGAGCCTTAATACGTAGGCTGTAAAGATAAAAATGCATTAGAGCCAACTAATAGATACTATTCAGTGTCGTCGCTTCGATCGAAACTGCGTCCCGAGATTACTAAAGCGGTAGAGGAACTTTGCGATTCAGTTTTGAATTTCCAATGAAATACTATTTTTAGTAAAAAGATCAATACTCCGAACCATTAAAGCCGTGCATTCTTCAGCTATATTTCGGCACTGGATAAATCATTAATACGTTGTCAAATGGCGATTAAAGGTGTCATATTTAACGTGGATGTGTCTTTAATTTTATTGCTGATTGGTATTACGTTTTAGGTGGCTTCGAGCAGACCTAATTAAAATTGATTTCAAATAAAAAATATTCCTTTTTCAGTTTGTTAGTATAGTTATGATTTTTTCAAATGTAAATTGGATTGCCATATTGTTTCTTCACGTGAAATGTAACCGAAAATACGATGATACGCTTGATTAAATACGGGTTCAATGTCAGAGACTGGGTCAAACGTTATTAGTGCTGTATGTTGATTTTGTAGTGGATTTACATAAACATATAGTTTAACGAAGTCGTAATATGGTTGTATGTATATATTGTATTGTATAGGTATTCTTTATTCAGATGGAGTATTTTGAAAATCCCCAAGGAACTTTGAATGCTCTGGCATAATTTGTTCGTTGTAGTCTGTGGCTCGCTTTATAAACCTGTAAGTCGGTCCAATAAAAACTACGAATTTTTTGACAAAAAAATCTCAACGGAATACAAGTGTCATACGTTGATTGACAGTGTTACACTGGAAATGTATTCCGAGATATGGAAGTTTAAAAAAAAATCTACTGCGTCTGAGATACCCTGAACTATAGAAGTGAAGACCTTCAATACTTCGAAGTATCTTAGTTTAGACACCACTGCTAAAGTAAAACATCTTCTGGTGCAGCATATGTAAAAAATGACAAGTTTCTATTATAAACGTATCAATTTTGACCATTACATTATTTAACGAAACACATTATAGAAACGGTGCAATCACACAACCGTCTTTCGACGGCGGTTTTTCCGAACCGATGTGACTTCGAGAACCTTCAAGAAAAATGCGTACACATTCCTGAAAGGCCGGCAACGCATCTCCGGTGTTGCAGATGTCCATGGGCGGCCCTTTCCATCAGGTGAGCCTCCTGCCCGTTTGCAACTTATTGCGTAAAAAAAAAAAGATATGTAAAGTTTATAAAGTTTGCGATGCAACAAATAGTTTCACTTATGTCACATGTACTCAATTGCACGCGAACTTTTATTGTAGAATTGAATACTTTATAATATGTAGCAATAATTAAAAAAAAAAAACTTTACAAGTGACAATTACAATGTATGTGAAGATTGTTTATCATTTATCTATGATAAATGTAAACATAGAAAGTTTTATAAATATTAATGAGATTTATAATTATTATAATACAAAACGAAACATTATATTATGTATTGGAAAACAATGTATTTGAATATAGAAGACGGCAATTACGGTCGTCGTTTCACTTACATGTATGTTAGACATAGTATGTGCTATTTTGTTTCTGCATCGGCATCGTTACTGATCGAATTTCTGCATCGGGTGAAGAGAAAATAGATCTTGTAGAGGGTCGTTTCATATCAAAGGATGTTTGTACGTTGTAGTACTGTTATATGAATATGCGATGCATTTAAAATTATACTCAAACATATTTGTTTGAGTAGTCGTGTATTTTTTTCGCCGTATTCTTTTATTAGTCTTGTTTTATAAGAATCTTTATGTGCAACATTTGAGTTATAGTTAAAACAATTACCATTTTTTTTTTGTTATTTTTGTTGGGGCGGTGTGATTGTTTGATCTTTGGTATATATCTGTTCGAAATTAATGGACGTCTAAACCGTTTGACCGATCGCCATGAATGTTTATACAAATATGTATTTTATGGAGGTTTTTATGCTATACATTATTTTATTGTAACTCGCCCTAGATGACGTCACACATAAACTTTTATATTGCATAAACCATCGCCAAGACAATTGATATTCCTGTATATAGAAAGATACAAAAGTATGCCTGACAAGTTCTGCTTGTACAATTGAATACTATACGACCGAAATAATTTTGTTTGTTAAACGCGCTATTCTCAGGATTTACTAGTACAGTAGTAAACATAATTTTTTGCATTATCTAGCCCATTTATTGAGGAACGTATAACGATTTAGACTATAACGCCACGACCCACGGGGGAGTAGTAAAGCTTAACGCGAGTGAAACCGTGCCGAATCCCTAATATTATACAATAATAAAAAAAGCTTATAAGACAAATAAAAATAAAACGAGAAAAAATAGTAATATAGAAATTAGATTTATATTGAAAACATAAACATGTTAAAAAATAAAACGCTATCAACTATTTATAATTATAGAATCAAAAGAAGCTACCAGTGGGTTTAACTTTAGATTTATGACCGAAGCTGGCTGCGCTATAAATGTAGTAACCCTTTGAGGATCGAAGCAGACATTCGAGATAAAACGAGATCAGTCAAACACCAATGTCACGGTAACAGCTTGCAAATGGGAGACTTTGGAGCTTATTTGATCACGTTGCTCCAATGCGTCGATACACATCGGACAGATTCTCATCGCACACATCCATATTCCGTTTCAGATCATTCACGTATGATCTGAAAGGGAATATGGAATATTTCATTTCAGATAATCTTTAATGAACACGTTAAACACGAGATAATATTATTTAAAAAAAGTTAAGGACATGAATGCGGTGCTTGCCCGGGTTTCCGTAATCTTTGGTTATTCAGTGGGGCATCTCGTTTCAATATTGCGGGGTGACGTAATTGACACCCAATAATAATAATAATCTGTGTTAGGGTATCATTGCTCGTACCTTAGGACATTTATTTTAATCTTGAACTTTATCCACGGCTTAAAAAGTTATTCCTAATATAAGCCGGCATCTGATTTACATAATTGGTAAATAACGATTGTTGAATATGTTATGACTTTAGCAAATGAAATAATATAAATATTTTTGTAGTCTCTTATTGATATAATAAAAAAATACTATAAATAAAAGAGTATTTTGTTATATTAATACACATAAAGGTAAAAGAAATACTTTGTTCAACAAACAAACAACCTTTGAATCAACCTTTATATAAATTTATTAAATAAATGATAATTTGAATATGATGCTTTTTTAATATTATTTGTTAAATATACATATCATATTTACTAAACATACATAAATAAATCGTTTCAGTAATATTACTTTCAATAATTCAATTAAGGCATATACATTTATGATCAAGTTAAATTGACTTATGTACAATCGTAAGCGTCTATCTTCATTCTACTATTTATTATGTCATTGCCCTTTATAGGCAAGAATAATAACATATCGGGACAAATAAGAGCCACAAAAAATAGAATGATAACTCAAAACATTTATTAATGATATTAATATTGTTGTTAAATTGGTTAGAGCCGTATCTGTAGATTAAAGACAGATACTAATATATTTATTAAACCAATTTATAAAAAAATTAAAAAGTCAAGCGTATCGGCCCTCTTTCTTTCCTTTTAAGGAGGATGAGTCTAGTCTGGTATATCTCGGTTCGTGCGTGATTATTTTTTTAAAGCTTCATAAGGGACGCCGTTCCATCTAGAGGAGATACCTACTAGTTGACTTCGCGTATATCAACCAAGCAGCTACGGTTATGGAAGAAAACGCGAAGATAAAGAAAAGCTTGATAAGAAAAAGGCGACTCATTGTGCCTGTACCGTTTGCACACTACGGTTTAATGGTAATGTATCATTTTAATATCACACTCTTGGAGGCGAGCTTTGCGCAAGCTCGTGTGAATGAATAATAATCAATAAATGATTTATAATACTGCGAAATAGGAATAATTTATATTAATATTATAAATGCGTAAGTGAAATTTGTTACGTAGATAGTTTGAGACCCAGGGAAGGACATAGGCTAAAGGTAGTTTATAATATTTTGATGTTTTTAAATAGAAAGAGTGATACATTGTTTTACGCTTAAGGAATTTTGTTTGGTTATTCATTTGTTAGTCCTTTCCTCCTTTTTCAAATAGTATACGCTTCCAGCGTATACGCTGGAACTCATAGCTTTGAAATGCATGCGACTCCTGTAAGTCCGACTCTGAAGCCCAAATGTCAAGAAAATTGTCACAATACCTATTTTATATTTTGAATCTGTTTATATGTAAATCTAAATACACATAATTTCTGAAAATAAAAAGGAAAACCTTTTTAATATATATTAAGGTGGGAGGACATATATATGAACTTTATATAATTTTTTATAAAATTTGTCAAGTTTCCTAAGGTCAATGTAGTAATTTATAAGACTTATGTAAGGCTTTATTTTGCTATATTTATTATAGGGCTGTATTTAAAACATAACTAAAATTATATATTAGTGTGTCTTAAGTAAATTAACTGTTTAAACAATTACAGTTTTTTAAGAATTGTTTGATGTTTCCGAATACTATGGCTCGACCCTATACAGTGCTAATTAGTCGCGTAATAATGTAGGCATTTATCATTAGTAGACTATTCATACTTTCAACATGTTACAGTAAATAATAATAATAATAATAATTAGCAGGTAATCCTAAATACTATATAATTGCGCTGGAGATGTTATATAAAACCAATGTTGGTCAAAACACAGATGTATTTTCTAGTTATTTGTTTACTCATAGTCCAATGATAAGGCGATGAGATCGAAGAAAAATATACATACATACGTACATACATATACGTACATATTATCAATTTACTGAGACTAGACTTTTGTAAGAATTTCATGATAAAAACTCTTTTACTTGACGCAGGGTTCGAAGTCTGAACAAGGTTTTCAGCCGTATAAGCTAGCTAATTACAATTACAACGAGACATTTTGAAGTGTTTTATATATTAGTATAAAACACAACGGTTTATCTGGCTTTATAAAATTCTAGATTTGTACTCCAATTAGTATCACAATATTATAATATAAAACCAGAACACAGTAAAAACTGTTCTTCCATAAATCCTTCCATATAATTGCGTTAGTCAATGGCGGTTTAACAATGAAACATTCATAAGGGTGCAGTCAATGGAACACGTTGGACAAAGAGAACTCTCATCGCTGATTTAAAAGGGTGGATGACAAAAAGTGCCAACAAACTGTGGTACCGCTGCAATTTACGCCATTGACGACTCAAACATAGTACAGAAACTAGGGCCTCAATACCTCACATTTTAATTTATTTTCATATGGTAGCACTGCATTTATTTATTCAAAATCAAATGGATTAATGGATAATTCAATTAAATTTTTCATTGAAATAATTTTTGAATCGGCAACATTTCAACTCTGCCACAGTTTCGGAAAGCAACCTTTATCGAGAAGAAACGGCACGAAACTCGCATAGTTGCAAAGTTTTTTCAAATATTGGTATTTCATATTATGATTTATTTATTTTATGGTTAACTGATCCAACCTTCCTAAATGATATATCAAATATTAATTCAATCCAAACAATAAAAAAATACACAAGAGGCAAGGATATCAAAATTGTGAAGAATTGTTTATATAAAAAGAATGAATGACCAAATTTCCGGTATTTATTTTTGTACAGTAATATAATCGAAAAGTAAGATAAAAAAATATATGTTCTAAGATATATATATAACCATATGTTGTTAAGGTTTTACGTAACACAATTTCGTATAGATTTATCTCGATTGCAAATGTCTTCAATAAATCATGATAAGATAAGCTCCACATGTTATCGGAGTAAAATGTAATATCTAACACAAACCTCAGCGTCAACCAAAAATAGAACCTAGACGCCAAATTTTCATAAAAAATACTTTTATACAATGAATCGTAATATTTATAAATATATTGACCCAATAAAAGAAAAAATAATTATTACAATTATTTAGAACTCTGTGAAAATGTATAAGTTAAAAAAAAGAAAAGCAAGATATGATTTGAACATAAATAGTATAATTTTTCATTTCTTTTCATTGCCATTGAATTAATTTATAATGTAATAAACATAACAATTATCATATCAATGTAGAATAGTTACACAATGCTTTGTCTCATTTTTTCCAATGTTAATTTACTGATGACAGAAAGAGAGAAATAGGTGTGAAAAATATGAGCGTTAAAATATTGGCTTAAATCAGTACACGCGCATTTATAGGTAGCTGTATCATTATCTGTGATGGTGTCTGACGGGCTGGTTCTTTGCATGACAGTCGCACGTGCCGAGCTTCCGGTCGACCGATCATTGTGAAGAGTCCGGAAGCGATACAATCTACTTATACGCTCATATACATACAGGAAAAAAGGGGATCTATATGGAGTACGTTTACAATATAACGTGACGATATCATTTTTAAAACGATATTAAAAAATAAGTTTCTTAGTTAGAAAAAAGTTTTTTCAGGTATTAATTGATAAATATGTTCAATAAGTGTTCTGAGGATTTTATTAAAATGGTAAATATTTTTAAAACTTCAAAAGAAATGAAAACAGGCTCCAACATCCATTTTAAATATTTATCTATCAGTAATTTAGCAAAAATATGTCGTAGTATCAGTGCAGTTGGGGAGATTTTACCGTGAAATTATAAAAGTCATCTCGGGGATTCGTTAGTAGTGTAGTGCTCGCTCATGTAACTAATGAGATCGGTATTGCGTAGATGTACGAAATGCAAGCAGGCTGTACTCTTTGAAATTGCATAAAGTTTATATGTATTTTTAGATAAAGTTAATTTAAAAAAAAAAAACACTTTCTTTCTCTCTGGTATACGATGTTAGAGCTGCAATATTGAAGTAGTCGAAAAGTTTCACATTGCATTTAAAGTTACTTCAAAATCGGTATATTAATTAGCATGAATAGGTTTTAGGTTTACAAAGAAGATACACACGTGAAATTTTCGAACGTACAATTATATAACGATATACTCGCAGGCACGAAGCTTTGCATAATATAATACAAATTTAAACTCTATGTATATTATATATACATTTCGACACCGACAAAGAGCTTTCATGAATGAAGTATATATTGATTTGAGTTAAACGTGTATAAAGTATATATCATATAGAGATAGATTTAATATGTTTTACAATGTTTAATAGTGTAGTTCTTAGAAAAGTAAAAATGTAATTAATATATTTTTGAATTATATAGATATCCCGTAGCATTTATATAAAACTATTTGTAAGTAAAAGCCAATAGCCGCAGTAAGATCCTCTCCGAAAATGGGCTCATAAATGATAGGCTTATAGTCTAATTCTAATCTTGATTTCCGCCACTGTTTTCATTACTTGATTTGCAATAACATATCAGTAAATGAAAATCGTATGAGATTAGCGAATAGACGTTACTTCACAGCTATTGTTTAAACACAATACTCTATACATATGTAATGTTTATGTATGACTATATCACAGTTTTATAAGCATTGTATCATTTTCGTGGTTTTTGCTTTTGTTTGTATTCACAAAAGGGATATTAGATATCGTTATAACAATCAGAGCGTTGTATTTTAAACAGTTTATGTTACTTTTTATTGCTGATAAGCGAATACTATTCATCTTATCTTGATTTATGAGAAATGTTACAGATTTGATTAGCACTATTGTGATTTTCAAATCTGATAGATTTGTTTACGAGTATTTAGTTAACAATAGTCCTATTTTTAATAGCTATTTTACTTTGTGGTAGGGCTTTGTGGAGGCCTCTTTGAATGTGTACCACACGTTCGTCAATAATAATTCTACCGCTAAACGTGAATATTATGTTGCTGTATTGTTAATAATGAGTAAGCCAGTGTCGTTTCACAAGAGGTACGAGTTCTTAGATTCACGTTTATAGTTCTTACAATGCTAGTGTCTGGTGCAAAACATATCACACGGTCTGATCTATCTGCCTTCATAATACAAATAAATAAATATAAAATGTCTTATAAGAATCATTAATTATTAGTCCTGGTTTTAGGGCCTTGGCTGACCTGTCCGGGTTATTTACTCCACCCGATATAAAGGGAAAGAGTGGAAAATACATCTCTTAGACACCGTGTCTGACATTACTTTGGCAAATGACAGGTAGTCTTTTTTGTGTCTTGGTATGCTAAATAAAAAAGCACATCTGTCTGTCTTGTTATATAAAATATAAAAGGGTTTTTATTTTACTACCTCTGGCTTCTGTAAAAGTAATGACACCGCTGAAACAAAATTCTGCATTATAAAATAAAAAATACGTAGCGCAAACACTGAAAAACATATTGACATTAGCTATTTGTTATTTAGACTATTAATGCCAAACTCAAAAATCTCATTTCGTGGAACCTCAAGTACTTAAGTTTATATCGAGTATTAAATATTGTTTCCTTCGCCTACAGTAATTGCTTTTAAACCAGATTAGCAGCTAGCGAGATTTTAGTACATATAAACTGTCTACAGAGGGAAAGAAAATAGATACTCGTATATTTAGCGAGCGTATAATTATTATACTTATTTACTTTCTAAGAGCCGAAACTTTGGCAGTCTTTTCATACATATTTGACAATAATAACCGATCGATTATTATCGACTGATCGCAGCCGTGACGAAATCAAATAAGCAAAATTCCATTATTTATAAGGAAAAGTGCCGGCATAAGTTTTTTACAATAATTAAAATAGCAATATCATACATTAAGCAAAAAGACGAATAACTTTATAATGAACTAACCATAGACAAAGAATGGCGAAAACAAAGTAATAAAAGCAAGACGCGGTAAAAGGTACCTGTGTCGTGTATTAGTCCATAAGACTGAATTTCATGTTCTTTGTAAAGAAATAAGATATTACGAAGACGTATGGAATACGTACGGATGATCATATAATATGATCACATCAATGCCTTTGTGAATAACTGCTTAGGATACATTACACTGACGAAATGTAAGCAATATTAATGTAATGTAAAAATTATGTAAACAAAATTGCGGTGCGGCAGCGATGCGGTTTTTATTCATAAGCATAAGCTTGCGGTCCGGCGCCGGTATGGCTGCGGCGCCACGTACAAGAAGCCTAAATAAACATTACACAAATATATCATTATTCATTATATGCATGAGTCAATAAACTATTACATAAGTCTACACATAGCTTTATCTAAAACCTTGTGAATGAAGTCACTCTTAGATTTATGTTTGAAGTTTCTCTTAACGTACTATATATGTATATACTCCGAGCCGAGATGGCCCAGTGGTTAGAACGCGTGCATCTTAACCGATGATTTCGGGTTCAAACCCAGGCAGGCACCACTGAATTTTCATGTGCTTAATTTGTGTTTATAATTCATCTCGTGCTCGGCGGTGAAGGAAAACATCGTGAGGAAGCCTGCATGTGTCTAATTTCAACGAAATTCTGCCACATGTGTATTCCACCAACCCGCATTGGAGCAGCGTGGTGGAATATGCTCCATACCTTCTCCTCAAAGGGATAGGGGGCCTTAGCCCAGCAGTGGGAAATTTACAGGCTGTTTATGTTTATATTTTATTATATGTATACTATATACACGTATATTATATATAATTGTAACCACTTAAGTCATTATTATTCAAACTCTACAAACGATTACATTTATAAAACTAAAACACAAAAACTAATTATCAGTTTACCATTACGTGTGTACGCTAAGTAATGAATAAAACATTTTTTTGTATACAATAATGCGTAACAATATATTTCATATAAGAACAGAAACGGAGTAAACCTAGAAAATCAATAAACATTGACATCAGAGGGTTGAATTCGAAAGTAGGTCATGACGGGATGAAACTGTACGCCTGTTGCCTGCTACGTAGGATTAAAGGAAATGTTTGGATTAGCGGTAGGTGAGTGCGGTTGTTTTGTGATGTGTATCCGATTGGTTGTTTCAGCGAGCTATTTTATACATATTTATTACGACGTTATTGTACTTATTCTACCCAAGCGACTATAAAACAGTCCTGTTCTCACTATCGCAGTTATATAAACAATTGTAATTGATTAGTAAGCTTAATGTGAATCAAATTCGAAAACATTCAATTCAAATGTATTTTATTTATTTTTACATAACCATACAATTGCTCACTCACTTATTTATTTTTCCTTGTATTGAAAATAGAAATTAAACCAATACGATATATAATAATGATTCACTGAATCATGATTCAAATGGTGCCTTATTGACAAGCGCAGCAATTATTTGCAATTTTTTAAGCATTGTTATACACTGTACAGTGTACATAATTAAACCTATATATAAACCTAGTCACATATCATATGTATCTAATTTGACGTTAAAAAAGGATTATCCTTTTACGAAGTTCCTTGACGGTTCTTCTGTGGACTATAATATACATATATATTATTAATATTTTAAAAATAAGTTGAGAAAATCGTAAATCATGACAATAGAAAAGATACATCGCACGGACAATGACTGTGGAAACTTGAGACAGAATTAAGTCATACAAATATTTGCACTGCCTTTCGAATTTTCTCAAACTGGTTGCGAAATCAAATGCGGCCAAAGCAATAAATTGTATGTCGTCTTCACACGAAAATAACTTTTATTTCTCTTTATGGTGATTATCTCCTGGTAAAAGAATTCCTTGTTTTCGTTCGAGTTCAATCCGTTTCTTTATTATTTTATACATTTATCTCAAAGCAATTTTTAAGGTTATAAATGAATGCGGTGTCTAAACAGACATATTCCAGATTTGTGACATAAATATATATACATATATAGATATATACATAAAGATTATTGTTCTATTTTTAATAATGAGTAATTTTAACTATGAGAAGCGTAAACAAGTGTTGAAAATAACTATTTCTTTTTTTATGTTGTAGTTGTAACGGTACTAATCTATCAACTTAATAATAAGAGTTGTACCACTATCAATAACAAATATTTGTATACAATAAGCATATAAACTTTTTATAAGATTAGTGTGACTAGACCTTTAGAGATTAGAGTAATCACTGCAAAAGAGTTACGATGATTGAAGCCGACTAATCCATGACTAATTACACTTCACACGTGCCAACTATCTGATACGAACGTAACGATTATGCTCAGAGTCTCTTCAAGGAACGCAGCGTAGTCTCACGCTATTACGCGATTCCATGGCAAAATAAGAGTGCCGTTTTGAAGTCAAAAGTAATAAATCTCTGCTATTAACATCGCAATTTAACATCTATGTACGTTTTATTTAAGTTACTTTTAAAATGACACGAAGCTATGAGGAAGCACAATAACTGTTAAGCCCTTTCATTACGAGAGTACATAATTGAATGCATTGGTAGGTACAGGCAACCTTTAGTAATATTTGTTTATGTACGTATCTTTTAAAGTTTAATTTGTAGTTCTGTGTTGGTGTTTTACAGCGTCAAGTTATAAAAAATATAATCACTTTCCGTCATTAGTATATGTAATGCTCTTACTGTTTTAATAATAAGACGTCATATCTTCATAAAACGTTAGAATTCTTGGCGGATTGCCGTAAGCAATGTTGTCAGATCCGCCCATATGCTGCTGTCGTCAAACGTCTTATGATCTTGGCGATATAATGTAAATTCCTCAAAGGCCAGTCATTCATGTTAATGTCTTAAAATTCTTACTGGCGATAGGCTAAGGACGTCTGCGGTCGAGTCTTAGTGGGTTTGAATCTATAAATATCTACCCTCGTCGATCCCGATTTGAACAAACTCAATGTCAATATTTTTATTCCCTAAAATATTTTCACAGAAACACGTTCATAAAGGTTCTTTTCGATGTGGCAATTTTTTATGATCGGACATACTCTTTTCATGTTCGGCTTTTCATCTTTTTATTTTTAACCTAACTGAATCATTTTTGCAATAATTTATAAACCTCTAACTAATCTCTATAAAATCAATGATATTTATACTCGTAGCATAATAAATTATTATAATTTACAGTTGGCGCGTTAAAGCTTATAATATCGCTAATAATTCTCTTATTTGCTGACATTTTTGTGTTAAATCTAAATAATCTTTGAATGTCTCACAATAGTGAGGCCATTGGCGTTGCAAATGTAATTTTGATTTTATATATGTATATAGTGGGACGTAAGTGTATATATTTACAATAGAAATACCGTAAAATGTCGTACAATTAAAGTACGGGCTTAAAAAGTACTTTACCGTAAGGAAATGACGAACACACAATGGTATGGACGGTAGTACGAAATCCGTTGCTGCTACTCGAACACGTTCAACGTACTTCAACCTCCTAACTCGGTCGTTTAAGACAATGCCAGGAGGAAAGCTTTCATATTTTTAGATCGATAACCTCTTGTTTCTAAGCGAACCGTTGACACATGAATGAGTGGAGCGTGGCGTCGGTTTCCCTCATGAATTCCATTATCGGCTTTTCACTAAGCTATTGTGCTGGAGGATACCTTCTATAGATAAAAAAAAACGTATTCAATGAAAAATATGTTATCCTGTTTTTACATTAAAAAAAATATGCTAAAAGGAACGTAAGTGAATTTGCAAACAAGCTTATGTAAAATAAATTGGAACGATGTAAAATGTTTTAAATTTAAATTAATAAGCAAGCTCAAATAAGGCGATATTTACATAGCTGGAGAGATTCAGCAAAGGGTTTTAATTTTGGAACATGAAATTAATATGAAAATGTAACAATTCTCAGGTAACTCCACCCACTTGAGAAAGTAACGTAAGCGGTTACAATTGGAATGTTAATGGTCTAAGCAATTATATTGGATATCTCTCCTTCGAGATAGAGTACAATTATGGAATTTTTCTTGGTCACGACACATATGACGACCAAGAAATATTTATGTGCCCTCTTTACATAAGACAAATATTTTTGACAATTGTATTAGGTTAGTTTGAAAGTGATCGCATGTGTTAACCGCATTGCGTGCAATTTAATCCTTTGCAATACTAGTAAATACCTTATTTAACGAGCATTCGTGAATGGAAGTACATAATGGAGTCTGGTCTCGTCGACCACATGAGTGTGGACGTGACTCTAAGAGTATGCAACTGAATGTTAATTAATTTTACGATTACCAGCGAACGTTACATCGACCTTTTGAGTTTTCGTGCAAAATAAACATAATAATAGAGGTCGTGTTTCATGTTATCTTTGTTAATAAAAGAGAAGGCTATTATATTTTAATATGTTTCAATAACAAATAATTGGTGTTTTGTAGCATGAGTAAAACATCCAACTATTCGTTTTACAAAATCAAACTTGATACGAATTAATATTGAGTATTTTTAGTATTTGTTTTTAATGATACAGGATTATTTATATTTTTTCTCGAACCCACGTCTAAGCGAGGGAACGCTCTAACGACAGTTAACTTTTATTAATTACACGTCTTTCCCATAGCAACGTGACTGACACTCTAATTAGTCAGGAAAGGCGACTTAATATGGACATCTGTTCATTTATTTCGTCCTGTCCATTAGTTTGATCAATGTCTGCATACATAAGTTATTACAAAAATAACACTATCGAACTAGTTGACATTAAGGTTGTGTGTAATATTATTAATATGGATACTATGAATCTAAGTTTTTCATTGACTCGTAATATTTTACATACAATTACGGCCTTTACTTATATTTTACGATATAAGTGAATATAGATTATTGATACTGTTAATCTGAGTAAAGGATTCATCAAACAGAGCTATCTAGTTATTTCGAACTTCACGATCCGTTTCTTGTCCAGTTTTGACTCGAGACAGCTTAGCGGATGGTTTTTAATCTTTATATTATTATTTTAAAAGCATATACTGAAAAGGCAATATCGAGAACAGGATCTACTGTATTGAATACCTATCTATTGAAGAGACTTGTTAACTGGACTACCTGGTATTTTTTTTCTTCGTAACGATGAAATTAATGTAATTGACAACGTTAAAGTAAGTGCTTTCGTAGGATAATAAATAATGATTGTAAAAGAAAACGTAGGTTTAAGATCCTTCCTTGATAAATTTTATTACAGTTTCCAATTACATGAATGGTTCAATATACTTTGGTCGTCCTACAATCTGTCTATCGAGATGATTATATAATACTTATTATAAATGTAATAGAACTCCGAGAATAGATAAATAAGAACGGATGTGTACGAGGTAAAGGCAGCGAATAGAAAGTTGTTAACTGAAAAAAAATTATCGTCTTATTTTTTTAAATGTTTCACAAGTTAGTGTAGATAACTTACATAAGTAGTTATGTTACACGGTATTATCTGATAAGTCGAAGTGAAGACAGATATTTACAGTAGAAATTGTCGTTCCGCTCGCGGGAAATCATTTAACGTTCCTTAAGGTATACTTTACGACTGAAGTAAAGATGATTTCATATCCTTTTTCCTTCCAAATCGAATTGAGAGTGGCTGATGAAATATATCGACACACACAAAGACATTATCAAAATAATATTAAAACCTTCGTTAAATCTTTTTATCCTGTAGTTTCTTTTAGAATTACATTGAATGCTCGTTTATTCTAAATATGTGCTTATAAATAGGGAAAGCAAAACATTACTATGAAACCTAATTATCATTTTCTCGGTACGGTGTTGTTTTTTTTATTTTGAAGGAGTTTACTTTTATCTTTCGACTTATTTCGAAACATAGAATTTTTTCTCAAATTTTCAATAATTACGGTTGACTTTTGATTATATAGCGAGTACTAGACCTTATAATTGAATTAGGCACTAAAAAAGTAGAATGGGATGATGGCATTACAAACAAAATCTTACGTTTAAGTGTATATTCAATATTTATAAGTATGCATTGTAATGGGTATCCTGTCTGTCCCCTTTGTTTGTCCTTTGTTCTGATATACGCTATCACGTTGACTCGATGCGTATTTTATATAGCTTATAAATATTCATGGATTTAAATATTCATGGATTCAAATAGTTAAAAAAAAAGAAGTTTTATAATGTGACCTTTTGCCAAAATTTTGCGCAGTTCAGTCGAATTTATTACGAAGGCCAAATTGACAAGGGCTCTCGAATGTCAAAGGCTACTATCGAATTTAATTTTAGGTGAAATTTCAATTTTCATGAAAATTCAATTTACACGATGATAGGTAGTTAAATGAATAATATTAGCAAAAGATATTGTAAATAAGTCTGAATTGTTCTAAACTATAATGTTTAGATTTCATTCAAATTAATTTTGTTTTATTAGTAACTTTATTTTTCCTTCCGATATACAAAATGTGTAATAAATAAACAATTAACATAATAAGATTGTAGGTTAAGCGGTTTCGCCCGAGCGTTGGCATTGATCGGTCAGTTAGGACCTTTTAGTATTGCGATTAGTTAAACCATAGTATGTTTACGCGCATAGAAGGTAAGTTATAACCTACTGACACCAAAAGTACTCTTAGTCGGCTTAAGCTAGCGGGGCTCTTGTATTTAGTGGGTTTATACAAAAGATTATTTCGGTCACCTGTACATATAAAAACATGTGCCGGCGTCTTATATATAAAATTAATATTGGTATATCTGTTTAAGATTAATAGACTTCGACAATTATCATTTGAACGATAATCATGACAGGTTTTTTTTTATTTTTTTTTATTTTATTTTAATTACACATTAACTTTGTTTTAAGTCGTCGGTAGATATCGCTTCAGCATCTCATCTCCTCAAACTATCGCGTCTTCCGGGTTTTACTGTATGTACATATTTATATGAAAACGAAGTCATGATAATATTTGATGAACGCACCATTTGACGGATGGAACGTAATAGAACTTTGCATTCTGGATATTTTAA
Source organism: Vanessa tameamea (assembly GCF_037043105.1). Lineage (NCBI taxonomy): Eukaryota > Metazoa > Arthropoda > Insecta > Lepidoptera > Nymphalidae > Vanessa > Vanessa tameamea. The sequence goes on along the minus strand of NC_087324.1, from coordinate 5,803,128 downwards.
ATCTCTATTAATGGAAGGACATCTGGAATTAATTTTATATAGGGAACTAATTGTCGCGTGTAGCTTTGCTAGCGTTTTAGGGTTTGGTCATCATCATCATATGCTTGCCTTAGGGTTCAAGCTTACTACATCAAATTTCATTATTTCATTGGCGTGACAGACAAACATATTAGTATAGATAAATGGATACACTATTACTTTTTTTTGTGATTAAGATTAAGATATGTTTATTTGAAATATATTTGTTAATACATTTTAAATTCCATCTACCGCTGTGCCCGATACGTGACCAATAGGACTAATACTGGTAACTGCTTTATTGTATTGCGGCAAATTTACAGTTGCCTGATAACTGTGTCAAACTAAATTAACTTTACTTCTTTTGAATTATGTAAATCCATATGGTACAATTTGTGGTACTGTTGTGCAAAAATTCGATCTTACATGTAATTTTCGGGTGAAGTTCATTTAAAAAAAAATTAACTTAATACATTTTACATTTTTTTATTTTCATTTGAGTAATAACTATGTCAAACTAAATGAACAAGAGTATTTGCTTTGGTAACAATCCGTCTTCGAATACGATCCAAACCATTCTATTGGACATTTTGTTTATTTTTATTATAAACGTAGTATATTTTTAACTAAAACTAAAATGTTACATGTCCACGGCAAACTTTAATTAGGAATGTCTTTATGGAAGCGATAGTATATGGACTCTTAGTGTAAAAGTTTCTGTTACGTTGCTTTTCTGAATAAAACCCTTAAATATAATTATTAAAGCTTTAATAAGTGTATAAGAGATCATAGAATGATGCTGATGTTACTCACGCGCTAAATTAGCTTCTTTCAATAGAGAACACAACTTGCTGGTACATATCTAAAAATAAACCGTTGACATAGATGTCATAAATGAATAAAAAAAAAATCTAAATTCAGGTAAACGGCAAGCATATTTAAAAAAAATATGGGATTTTGGCATAAAATAAATGTAAATAGATTATTTTTAAACACACCCTGTGTTTTGTCAAAGCTATTGAGTTCATTGGTCGTTCTTCTCGATAATAACATGCATTTAATGTTGTAGAATAAAGATTCAAAAGTATTCTCACAAGTGCACAAGAAATGCGCAATGTATGTACGACAATTATTTTGTCTTTATAATACAAATTTGTCTTTACTATCAATTCAATCAATATTGTGCGTGTTTACGTCGAGAAATATAAAAGTCTGTACTATGAGAAAATCTTACAACGTACAACATGAAGCAATCATGTTGTATCTACATATTGTATTTACCTCGATCACAATTATCTAATATATAATGCATAATATTCAATATAATAAAACTTAGTCCTATGGGACGATGATTATCATTTATATAATCAACGTGTATTATTATTTATTTTAGTTATTTTTTTATATAACGAATGTTGTGAATGAGTGTGCAAGTTCGTTCGTTCGTAAATATTCGCTCATCATGTATTAAGTTTCAGTTTCGTTGCTGTCTGTTGATTAGTGACTTTTAATTTAATAAGTAACTCAATCGCCCACACAGGGTTGCTGGTACATTAAACAATTTATACGGGTATATATAAATTCAGTGACTACATACCTACATAAATTTAAAATGATTCAGGGAATGACTATGAATACAAATTAGCTTTGTTAAATAGATATATGGTTTATTTATTTAGGAGTAATGCAACAGTTTATGGTTTAATCTGTTTGTGTTACGTTCGTTTATCTAATTAAATGTAAAAAAATATTGATAGAATGTTGTTCTGTAACAAAAAAATACAGAACAATTTTTAAAAATAACAAAAAGCAAATAATAACTTTATTATCCATAAAAAGACAATAAAAATATATTTTAACAACAAAGAAAAAGGAAATTTATTTTAAGTAAAATTATTATTATTCTTATGGTACCTTAAAACGGTAATTAATTGTTGCATTACACTGCCTAATGCAACAAATTCCCTTTCGGACAGTTGCGAAAAAGAGTTTTTTACTTTATTGGCTGCTTGCTTGCGATGGAAGAATATAATTTCTCAGCACACAACCCGGTTGCCGAAAAGAAATTTTCAAAAAGTATATTTTCCTTATTCACAAATAGTTGCGTGCAAATATCAATATTTGAAACAAAAATAAATTGGCTACCACTGCGCTGAATGTTAACTTTAATACCACTACGGTGGTCTTCAGTACGCTTGACGCACCACCACATCCTCATGTTAAAATAAAATATAATATATTGAAGCGACATTACAAGTAGCTCCTATTATTGTAGGTCTTATAAGAAAGAAGCGTGGGCTACTGCGTAGGAACACGGCCTAATTATATAAGTAATTTTTCATCCGGTTACTCTTTAGAGGGTCACTTTACATGTTATCATTTAATTGACGTTCAATTTATAAATATATCTTTCATTATTACGCCGCCAGCTTGAAAAACGAAACAGCTTTCAAAGATAGAAATGAAATAATATCGCATATATACACATATTCGTATTTAATATTTATATCGATAAAAAAACGCGTTGGAACTCAGTTCACGTTCAAGAGTCAAACGTAATCCTAAAATTTAGATTGTGATGCTGCCTGGAAAAAAGTCATGCAGGTAAATCAAAAATAACGGAACACCTCTGTGTATTTGATTATTTTGGGAAAAAACATGCAAGCCAAATGTCAGAATTGAAGTTTTTCTTTTCAAAAACATAACATATAGAAACGATGAACTCAATCTCTTGAATCTTCACTTCAATGAAATAGATAGTTCTCTTTCAATGTTCTTTTCATGAAAGGTTGTCTGTGAGAGATAGCTTAAAGCGATAAGAGCTTGTTTAAAGAAACAGTGCGCCTTTGCGCAGAATTTTTGTACATTTTTTTCTGATATACTCATGAAGATTACATGCGATGTTAAGTATGTGAAAATAAATGTATGAATAAAATAATTCACTGATAGATATTTTAGTTAGGTCGTTGTCTTGTTGTACTGTCCCAACATTGCTAATAGAACATTGTAGGCTGATTGACGACGATTTAAAGAAAACACCAAAATGTATGAGAAAAATATGCGTACGTGGCCATCTATTGAGGAAATGAAATTTAAGTGGGTACGATTTTTATATTTAAACAATCACTTATTTCAAAATAATAATTTCAATTATTTGAAATGTTACACGAATTACTACTTTGACAATCAACTCACAGAAATCAAATGCATCTTATATAAGCATTATGTAGTATATCGTTAAATAGTAAATCTAAGAACATTCATAGTTATACTTTATGGTTTAAAGCTAACCACAAAATAAGACATTAATAAAAGATAACAAGTTTTTATAGTGGTATTGTATTAAAGATAAAAAATGCTAGATTTCAAATCCGTTAAAGTAACCGTCAAACAAAATTATTTGACTTACATAAACACATAATCGAGTATAAAAATAACACAGAACAAAGACAGTACTGTAAAACGAATACAAATATACAAGTTACGTAAAAAGAAATACTAAAAATATAAATAATTATAGCAGTGTCATCGTTTTAATTGGTGAGGTATATGCGTAGTGATATTACAGAATTATTGGAATTCCAAAAACTTATATAAATTTATGAACAAAAAAAAAAAATTATTTCGGTAGCCTTGATTTAAGTAAGTGTTTATCATGAGGAAAACCTTGAAGACCGAACCAGAAGTGTGTAGAACACTTTAAATGCTTGCATCATATAATGTTATAAATAACGAATTCAAAGTAAAGTAGATTAAGGTCACAGATATCTTTATTCTTCAACATCGTTAACGAGCACCGCCATGCGGTTATGTTATTTTGAGTAACTAAGAAATATACGGCCTTTATAAACGTTGGGTTTAGTTAAACACTGATTTATTTCTTTCTATCTTCATTGATTTAACGTAAGCAGGAGACACGACATTGTTAAACTAATAATGACTTAAAACATATTTAGAGTAAGAGTTTATAATATAAAATTTGTTGTTTCTTTTTTTATTAATTTTGCTGTAATGCTGGCGACCATAGTGAAGATTAAACGTCAGCCGGAATTCAATTAATTTAAAATACCAATAATAATAAAAAATCTTGAAGGATACATTAAGGTTTGTTTAAATTTATTACCGTTTAAGTTATAATAATAATGAGGGGATAATGGTTTCGTTGATGAATCATGGGTTTATTTGGAATTTCCGACCACAATGCAGTCCTTGGGATTAAATTTAAAATTGGGATGATTCAAGAATAATATACCTTTTTTTGGCACGAAAGGTCGTATATTAAAATTTTTAATTCTAAAGGAGATGATTAAAATTTTTTTTTTTTTTCATTTGTAAAGGTATTATTTACATATACCCTTTTATATTTCTATGATAACGAATGATTGCTAACGTAACTATTGTAGAATTAAATTGTTAAAAAAAATAGTGAATGAACATGTTGAATTTCTGTTTTCAATTTGGTTGTAAATTTTTAAATACATGTGCATCCACTTTTCAGATAACCTTTTTAAAAAAAAAAATAGTTTTTATTAATGTATAGATGATAATACAGTCAAGGAAAATAATACAAACATTAATCTTTCAAAATGTCAAATCATTATAATGAAGCATAGCAGTTCGTTAACAACAAGTAATAAAATATGTATTTATACAGAATACATCTTTTTATTATTACCGAAACAAGAAAAATTATTGAGTAGACATAATAGAAATATTTAAACGAAACACAAAATGTCAAAAAATAATTAAACTAATTCAATATTATGTTAATATATTTATTTAATACAGTTACACTACAATGCGTTTGCTAGCCCAGACAATCATCTGATGTTTTTGTCGAAAAATCCGTCATCCGTTTGTAGTTTTTATAATGTTGTATATACAACATTATAAAAGTTTTTATAGAAAAACTTAAATAAAATTAGGTATAATAATGACCTTTCTCGGAAAGGTTGTTCAGCGGTGTTTAGTTATGTAATGATTTCTTTTTTTCTACCATTATTGATTTGACATTGGAAAGAATAAGATATAGTATAGTTTTAATTAATCACCAACTATACAAAATTTATAGGTAAAGCCGTAACTGCAAAATTTCCAATTGCTAGATTGAGATTCTAGAATTATTCTGTAACAATAAATTCAAAACTTAGGGAAGGTCCTACAGAAATGGTTGATATGAAATGGTTCCTATAGAAATGTTAGATTTATTTCATAGTGTGACTATGCATGGGATGGCGAAATTCATTTTTGGAAGTAAATACTATAATGTAGTTTAAATTAAACAATGACGCAACCTGTAATGGAACATTACGAAAATCGATGACTTTATAGAAATATTTTTTATAAGTCATTCTAAACTTTCACACAACTCGGAAGAGGATATTAATACGTTACCGTTTCTTCAAGTTTCCAGTCATTGTAGAAAGCAAGCATCGACTATAAAGGCAATAAAATAACGTCGAGGTTACTGTTGTGACTGACTTGTATGAAAGTGTAGCGAGTGAATTAACAGGCTGCTTCATGAGAGCTATAATTGTACATCGCATAATCAATTGCTTATTCGATCGCACTTTCCTTTCTCATAACTGCCATTAAAATCATTGTACAGAAAATAATAAGATACTTTGTATTACTGGTAAGCCGACTTTAGGTTTTAGAAGTTGTCCTGTGTGTTCCCGTCTTAGTATTAACGCACTTTATTATTTGAATAAGTTGTTCCATTTTAATCAATTACATATATACGCAGAAAATCAAGCTTTAAAAAGAGTGGAACAGTATACAAAAATCCAACCGATTTTAATTTTAAGAATAGACAAATATCAGCGCCTCTAAAATTTAGGCGCTTTAAGTCCAGGCCTAAGCCCGAACATTGGCAGTATTCTGTGATCGATAATCTATATGGAGAATTTTAGGGTCAAGGATACACTTGTGAGTAAAGGCCTGAAAGATATTATATTTTTTGGATTGCTTGATTTTTAAATCCACGTCTTGAATCTGCAGTGAATGCGTACGGCCAGGTGACGAAACTGGTTGTTCCCTCCTCTTTGCGGTCAGGTGTGTTTAGCAACTGCGCTTCCAGATTTCTTACACAAAGCATTGTGGAGTAAGGACTTTTCAATAGAAGAGAAATAAATCTCACAACATTTAGGGTGGGTATTCATAATAATAAATTTTAGCACAATTCACGCCGGGTCTATATTTAACGGATTGTTATTGCACGCTAATAACTGATCGTTTTTTGATTTACGAGCAAAGTCAATATTCTTATTCAAGTAGGTTATTCTAAATACTTTTGAATTGTCATTTTACAACATAAAAATCAATGTAAAGGTATACACCAAGAAACAACCTAATTTATTTAATGAACCTTTTATTATAAGGCAATTCACATATATTATTAGACAGCTATGCCATGACCTTAACCTTTGAGATTTCTACCTGCAATATGTTCGGACAACAATGCCATTGTTCGAGTTATATATTCAAGAGCATCCCTTCAATACTTTAATAAAACTACATTGAATATAGACATTTTTATTAAGTACAGAATTATTTTATTAAAATTGGTGGGTTATGTGCCAGTCCGTCTGTGTAGGTACTACGTTTCACAACAATAGCATTGTTGTGTTCCGGTTGGAAAGGTAAGCCAGTGTAATAACAAACACAAGGGACATAACATCTCAATCCCTAGATTGGATTATTGACGATGTTAAAGATGGTTAATAGGTATTTCTTATATGGTAGTAGTGAGATCTTACCATAATTGACCCATTTGCCAGTCTGCCTAACGGTTATACTTGAATAAAAGATAATAAAACAAAACGATTTTATTTTATAAATTAACAAATGATATTAAATTTATATTTAATCATAAAAAACTTATGATATTATATTTGTTAATAGATGATGATGTAGACTTTTATCAAAGTATTTGTAATGCGCCTTGTTTAATTAATAATATAAAATTTTACAATCGATTGTGAATTGATTCAATAAATAATGTAATAATAAAAATGTTTTAATGAGTAGGTAATTAATTTGAGTATTATTGAAGTTTGTACAGTGACTTGTATATTTGATTGTATATTAATGTTTAGTTAAATTAATGAATATTGTAAACAAATTATCAACAGTAATAGTCATTTGTCGAAGAATCTAATGATGCAGAGAACCTTTGGGTTTCGATGTTATTATTACTATTCGACGTATTACGTAAACATACAAGTTTCGTCGTATTGAAATATTTAAGTTAAATCCGGTTTCGATTGTGGTTGAAGGGATTATCAGCTATTGATTACTCGCAAGTTCCCATTATACGACATTCAACTATTTGTCATAGGGGTCGTTACGACCGACAGTTTTGAGGGCAATTAGTTTTACTTGTACGTCTCTCAATTGATTTAAGAACTTACATTATATCAATTCTGTATTATTTAGCTTCATTTTATATTCGAAAATTATTAGTAAGTCATGTTCACGTCCTACTTTGTTTCGTAATAATATTTTTATCTCTCTCACACACAGTTTCAAGAAAACAATTGTTATTCTAAAATGATGTAATTTTTTTTCTAATAAAAATATACCGATACACCTTTTTTACATATTTTTTTCTCATAACGCGGTAAGGCTATATCATTAGCATTTGATCAATCGTATAAACATATTTTTTATACAATATGATGATGTATTCATGATTTTTTATCTGTATATACAAGGTCATTGTAAAAGAGGTCACGTAAAGTTGACCTGAAAAGAAAATTGAGGAAAACATCATGGAAGTGGAGGGAAATGTCGGGCTTGCAGTTTGTAGTGGGCGGATGATGTTATTTTTGTATCTTCTTGTTGAAAAGCTAGTACTTTAAAACTGTCGCTTTAAATGAAACCTCATTATAAAGCGGGATTATTTTTTAAATAATGAAAGGATAGTAATTAATTTTAAAATATGCCGTTATTATTCTTAACCCGTGGAAATGTTTTGTATTAAAGCAAAAACTTCTTTGTAAAATCAGCAGTGGCAGACATAATTAAAGTTTGTATAAAATGATATATCATTACATTGCTTCTAAGTATATTATCTGCGGTGACTTAGCTACTCATGTTTATTTTTAGGCAGTATTGCATTATGTTTATTACAAGTATATAGTTGATTTAAAAGCATTTCTTGTTATTATATGGTTCGAATCCTTTTGTTTACTTACCGTAACGGGACGGCAGTTTCCAGTGATCCCGGTTGGACCAATCAATATTCAACCGTGTTATAAACCGCACGGCAAGAGCTCTTCGCAGCTCGGAGTTGGGCATCCACTTGGTTATTGATTTGCATGCTATTATTAACAGCAAAGATCACTGCACATTTACGGTTCAACAACAAAACACAAACTGTCCTATATGAATGGGACGATCAGAGTTTCACTTGTCAATAAGCCACCGTGTACTTATCCAAGTAGATAAGAACTTTATTGTCGTTGCACAATTCCGCACTATCAAACAAAATAATGCAGGCTTCGTATTACACTCAAATATCGTATTGATTACATTCGGATGGAATAAAACAATGGTTACACAGCCAAAACAATACAATGTAGCGAGGCGTGCACCGCACGTGCCGCCTCGCCCGCGGACACCTCCGTACTGAACGCTCGCGGGCGGGAGACGGGAGACGAGCGGCGAGTGCGGCGGACCGAGTTGAGTAAAGATTGCCGTTCGGGTGCATTCGCAAGCAACCCGATGATTTTGGCCGTCCGAGCAAGGTAACCACTATGGTTTTATTTTTAAGTCGTTGCATGTCAATGCACTGAATATATACCTGGAATGGACTTCATATGAAACCAGGCATAAAAATTGCAACACCATTTAAAAATGTACAAGATTACTAAGCACAATAATACGATGTTAGTAAGAAGTATCGTTTTAATTAAACTTATAATACCCAATAGTTTAACGTCATTTAAATTTATAAGAGAAAACTTTAAAAAAAGTGTCTTGTCGGAATAATTAATAGCAATTAGTACCATTTTAGTACAAATGTACATTTTATAGACACAAAAAATCCCCTTTTTATTTGGTCAAAACAAGTAGTCGGTTGTTAGTTGTGGTATTTCTGACGTTATTTTTGCTGTCTCGCCTTGCTGACGTCTTTCCTATCTGTACCTAATGGCGACGGATGTTACAATCGGTTTCTTTGTAGAAATGTTTAAATGGGCTTAAAAAAACAATGAATTCTTTTAATATCATTTGTTATGTAAGTCTTCCTTATATCTGCTATTTTATTGTATATAGTTAAGGCGAGAGAGTATATTTTAATAAACTTTAACATTTTTTTATATTTAATATGAAATTAGAGGCAAATATTAGCGCTCCTTTTCCCCTTAAACATTTTCTATTGGAAATTCTGCTTATAACGTTGTTTTCCTGACTTGAGGTTAGGTCAATGTGTCAATACTAGGATCACGCCCTACAATAGGATCCGCTCGTCCTAGGTTCTCAGGAAAACAGAGTCAGTCTAAAATATGTCTTGCCATGGTCATGATTAATTTCAGAGAACTCAATAAGAACAGAAATATCGGTGGTTGCTAGAGCACCATTAAGATAACCGTGGTGGAAAAGCGCCAGGGTCTTTAGACAGAGATTTATTGTTATGAGAAAACTGTTACAATATCTAAAAGTGACTTATACTGATGGTTCAAAAACTGCAAATATGAACTTTTTTGCATTTTGGATCCCCAGTTACATTTATGTGTTAAGTTTAAGATTTATTTTAATATTTCCATAATGCATTGTGAATTAATTGCTATTTCTGAGTCTTTATTATATATTATTGATCTCGATATAGAAAATGGCAACTTTGTAATCCTATACTGATTCCAAAAGTAGCATACGTCACTTGGCTCAGATACTCTCGAAACTTCGAGGCATCCCTGTAGCCATTTCCATTTTAGACAGTATATGTTAAATTAAACTTGCCGATATATCTATAATTATCCAGTGGAACCCGTCCCACATCGAAATAGTAGGCAACGAAAAGGTTGACTTAGCAGCACGACAAGTCTCAGTTGAGGATATCCAATATTCATGTTTGCCATTGCCTTCTGATTACATAAATGATGTAATGGTTATGTATAGACGGGAATGGCGTGAATATTTTGACGAAAGATCGTTGTCGAAAGGTATTTGGTATAAAACAATACAATGTGAACCTTTTCGGTGCCCATGGTTTGATGAAGTGAAAACTACCAGGGAATACTTAGTCTGTTTGTTGAGGCTGCGTTCCGGTCACATCCCGTCGAATAGATTTTTACATTTAATGGGTAAAATAGATTCTCCAAATTGGACCGATTGTGAAAAAATTTATGACATATATCACGTTCTGATGGAATGTGAACGAAACTCAGCCCAGAGACAATACATTTTACCGAGATTATGCTATGATATTGGACTCTGTAATAGCATACTTGCTTCTACTTTAGCAGAGAGAGTTTTATAAATAGTCGATGTACTTATATAACTAAGTATTTAATTAAAGCAAAAAATTACAGGAGTGACATAGTCACTAAGTGACAAAACTTCGTCTAATAAAATAGAAAAAAATATATATGTAAAGGTGACCCACAATTATTGGAGAGTATCGCAAGCAATCCGTGACTAAGCCCAGTACTTCGTAGAGTTAAAAGACGTTTTTTTATATTGTATTTTTTGTATTAGGTATATATTAACTATATTTGAAAAATGTAAATAAACACTTTCTGTTAAGTTTTCTTATAGGTATAAATCACATTCTCAATCAGTTGTAGGTGTACGATTATTAAATTTGTAAAATAAAGTTTAAAAAATTCGTGCAGCCGACTTTTAAAGGATATTTGGATTACAGTTCGTAGATAGAAGAGTTAAATCAAGCCATGAAATGATTTATCCGTTGGTCTCACTAATTAAAATATGTTACATAGGTTATTATTTCTGACATACCAGACATAAATGAGCGGCTACTTTTTATGAAAAATTAAATAACGGGTGAATTATAACGTGGCTTTATTATAAAATATATTATAACAAACTTTTCTATATACATTATTTCACTTGACGCCATTAAAAATATTTATGATTATCCAGAAGACGAAATGAGGCTCACTCAATGCTTGCCCAAAGCCAAAATAGATGTAGGTAAAGTTTATTCATTTTGTTTAACCAAGAAAACATTCCTAAGTGCCAATGACGTTGATGTATTATTCTTTAAAAGCAACGCGCACACTTGCAGAGACAATCTTAAGACAAATTTGATCATCAATCTTACAAGAAAACCAGGAAATAAAATGGATACTTTCTAAGTGGTAGGTATTTGTAGTTTTAGCATGCACAGGACAAGGATATAGGACACAAAGATCCTTCTCTGTGACATTGAGTTATCCTTATCTTAATGAGGTTATATTGTAATCTAATACAGAGCCGGACCGTAAGTGTAGGGGACCCTTTATTTTTTTTTTCTCGCTGGAAAAATGCGTTACACGTTTCCCCCACGTGATGAAAAGTGGGGGGTGTGTGGGACTCCCCGGAGCCCTGGACACCGAGTGCGCCCAGGTACGCCGGGTTTACCCACTAAAAAACCAGCGGTACCCTCTCCGTCTTTCGGCGGGCGCCACGGGATCGCTTACGTATGTTACCGTGACGCCCTGACGGTCGGCCCGTCTATGCGGGCCTCAAACACCTAGGGGGGATTCCCGGGGTACTGCGACCCCCCTGGTTCCTGCGGCGCCTATTGAGGCGGGGGGAGAAGGTCCGCGTATCGCTTCTTCCTCCTCCTCGGTCGTCTTCGGCGGAGCGGGTCTGCAGCGGCATCCTCCTCCCGCTCCCGCTCCGCGGTTTCCTTCTGCGACATCACGTTTTCGCAGAAGGAGCGCATCTCCGACCAGCACGTCTCACTGCCGAACATTTCGTTAACGATGCTCGACAGCGAGAGGTCTCCGCCCATAGTCGCCGCCAAGGAGTGCCTCTGGGGCCCCCACGCGGCACATTCACTCAGGGTGTGGTGCGCCGTGTCGATTGGTGCACCACACTCGTGGCAGGAGGGTGAAACCTCACGCCGCGCTATTCCGTGCAGGTACTTACCGAAGCATCCGTGTACGCACCCGGTAAGTACCTGTGTCATTCTGAAGGTGAGTGTGCCGTTCTTCTTCTGGACCCAGCGACTCAAGTGGGGACGGATCGCCTCCACTGTCGTCAGGCCTGAAGTTTAGGGGGCCCTGGGCTAATACTCAGTCACTCTACTCAGGAGCCCACCTAAGACATATCTGAACGTAGACTTGAATGAATTTAATTAAATGGGTTTGATTAATTGCAGAACTCGCAGGGCTGCAAACCGTACGATCTGTTTAATTTAATAAAGTTATGGATTCTTTCGTATTATAGTCTATTTTTGACTTTGACTTGACTTAGCTGGGGCCCCCTTGAATCCACGGGGCCCTGGGCTGAAGCCCAAAAAGCCGGCCCTGATCTAATAGATGTAAGTATTGTGTAATTATATAGTTGTAGAAATACAGATACAGTGATTATCTACTGAGAATATTTTGTTTTACTTTTTCTTATTATTGTTAAACTATTCGTCGGTTCCTTGAGAATGAGAACTGGAGTTTTCCTCAAAACACGACGAGCGTTTCACAATAAATAACATGAGTATAACTGGAATAGTTATTATTAATAATTATATTATCATAAACACTCATTTATTTAGTAGTAAAACTTATATCGAAAATTGGTATATTATAGACATTCACAAAAATACCATCCCCGTGTGACAATAGTCCGTCTTCAGCTGTACGAGGATCTATTTTTACCAACAATATACTTCGGACGATTTTTTAAGATAAGAATAAAAAACTGACAGTTTCTTTACGTATAATAATTTTTTGACGCAAGTAAGTGAGTGTCCTTATAGAATTAAATGTAAGAGTTATCTTTTTAAAGGTCTATGTAGAAATACATATTATACTGTTTACATATTATTTTATTATAATTTAATTTAGAATTGAAAAGGGTTAAAATTATTTTTAAGCTTTGAAGAATTATTAGCTTATGAAGTATCTAATGTTAATTTTCCAGGCCCCGAGGCTCAATTTTAGGTCCTTTTTTATTTTTTATATTTATATAAATAATCTTCCTTTATACGTTAAAGGTATTTGTAATGGTTTGCTAAGGATACTTCTCTAATTTTTAACGTTGATAGGTAAATGGCAATTATGACTAAGCAACGCATTATCACATATAATTTAGTTTTAAATGCTAAAAAAAGTGATGTTACAGTGTTTCTAGGTCTCACTTTGGATTCGAAACTTCATTGGAAACCTCATTTACCCGCTTTTAACAGGAAGACTCAGATCCGCAGATTACACGGTTAGAAAAGTTAGACAGCTGACAAATGTTGATACTGCTGGATTATTAAATTTTGGTCATTTTAAAAGTTTTATATCTTATGGAATATTATTTCGGGAAATCTAGTCACGTAAATTTACCGTGGAAGGGCGTGCCAACGTGAATAGATAATCGGATTGAATGGACGAATCTAAAACCCTAAAGATATTGAAACTGTTTTCTTTTTACAAAAAATTAGCTCTCCGGTCCGGTCTTAGAGCTCAAAACTCCTTCGGGATGTTTTAAACAATATTTCCCATATTGTTACTTATATTTGATACTATTATTTTTACAAACATATTATATATATTTCCAATAACATTGAGAAGCTATTGACGCCAAGTTTCCGACCCCGCTTAGTAAATAAATTCGTCCTTGGGCTAAGTTATTAGTTTCTTTAAAAAATCCGAAGATGCTAAGATTGCCAATTAAATTTAAATCTTTTGTAAAAAATCATAATGAATCAAACACACAATGACGGACTTCCACAAACGTTCAACCCCCATTTCACCCCCTTAGGGGTTGAATTTCCAAAATTCCTTTCTCAGTGGGTGTCTACTCAATAAAACGATCCTACTCACCAAATTTCAGGGCCCTAACTTTAATAGTTTACGCTCGGCGATGATGAATCAGTCAGATAAAATAAATGGAAACTAAAATCTTATAAATATATTTTGAAAAAATATTCTTAAATGTTGTTATATTTATGTACAGCAAATGTTTTATTAATAACTTTCACGATTTCTAATAGAAAAAATAACTTCCAGGTTCCCGTTAGGGATGGAACAATATCGTAGTTACAAAACTCCCCTTAAAAGTTGTTTTTGTTATATCGATATCTTTTTCAAGTTAATACCAAACGAGGGTGTAACTAAATCGCTAAATCATTGGGTTTCGTTATCGATGAAGCCAAGGGCGAAGCGCCATTATATGTACCTTATATATTATATTATGACAATATAAGCAAATTTTCTCTAATCGCTTTAAAAATAAAGAATCAAAACTATAAACGAAGAATTGTGTTATTAAAACAAAATTAATTTTAGGGTTTGATTTTTTTCATTGTCTTGTCATTTCATTGTCATATGGGTTATATGACAACGGAAAAAAAAAACATTAAGCATCCTAGCAAGAGGTGCTATGGGGGCTTAATATATAAATACATATACAATAATAATAATATATAAATGTATTGATCACCAGACCATAATAGAGTTAGAAAACTTTAGTAAGCTCGTCTCTAATAGGAAGGTATAACTTTTAACGATGTCACACTTAATAGTTTAGAAGCTTTTTCTCTTTAATGCTTTTTATAAAGGTACAATTTTATATTTTGTATAAATTATTTATATAAATTAGTATAACTATTTTATTTGTCCCTTATGCCTGTAATTCCTCAGGCTAACTGAGATGTTATTCTTTATTTACTTTACTACATTAAGGCTTAAAGTTGACTGGATTATTTCTTTTATAGCAATAAGCATTTTAAGAGTAGAATATTTTCTTTAAAATCTAGTAGCACTAGTAATACGCTCTGTCTTTAATACCTACTAGTACTATTCAGTTACCTACCCGTACTATTTAGCTGCTATAAACTATGGTCCAAAACGCTTTAATAACTCAAAATCTAAAAGTCTAGCTTGCATGTAGTTTTTTTTTATAAGAGTCTAAGGTATTTCGACTATCACAAACGATGCGAGCTCGGATTTACAATAAATTCACGTCATTACTCTGCTGGTCACCAGCGATTGTTCTATCTATTTCGTAATAAGCATCGGTCGAGATTAATGACACGGGATCTGCCTGTGTGGTCCTTTTTTGTAATTAAGCCTCACAAATCTTGGGTTTATTAGATCTAACGTGAGCCGTACCCAAGCGACGTTTCGCCTTAAAATGTAATAATGTTAAACGGATTATTAAAATAAATGTTTCTTGCCGTTTTTATAATGTTTAGTTTTTATTTAGCGATTTGGTATTTTTTAGTTAATCAGATGAGATAAATTTGTTGGTAAAGCATGTTCCAATTTTTTCAATTGCTCAATTTAAGTTTATATTTCATTCTTTACTTGGTTATGAAGGAAAACATAGGTCTGAAAATGTTGAATAAAATTCTGCCTCACTATCCGCCATACACTGCAGCCGCATACCAGTTCTGGAGAAGCATGCTGGAATAAGTTCGGCGCCCTTTGCTTAGCGGCGGTGGTTGCTGTATTATTGGAACAAAAGCGAAATTTTAATAATTGAATCGATATAATTATATCTGAAAGTGGTGTATTTTTATGTGAGGTTTTATATATAATATGATCCCGTAACAAATAATAATAATCGTTGATGCATTTTTCAACAAATTTGAAATTCCAATATTCCTAAATATTAAGGTCAAAGTTACAGCCTGTTGAAGTAATTTTATGGTGTACATTGTAATACTATGAGATAACATAGTTATGGGAATAGGCAAATGCCTAAGTGTTCAAAGAATTAATTAAATTTCTAAATACTCTATTTTTAATTATATTTATAAAGTTGATTTTCATGCAGGATATAAATTATGTTTTTTATTAAAATAGATAGAGATTATCAAGGTAAAACTACATACATTCCGATTTTGTGGTACATACCATACCAAAAGAGCTGTCAAATCAAAATGTCAAAAATCGCTCATTTGTCAAAATATACTCACGTGAAACGGTTATGGAAATAAAAAATTCAAGAGAAATAATATCTAACTTTTCAAAGTTTTTTTTAGTATGATTGCTATGGCAACATTGTTGCTGTCATTGAGTCATTATGTTCCCTACAACGCTTCGTACTCTTTGTGTATCATGTGTACGTACGTATTGTTCCTAATTAGATACAGACACGCATGGTAGTAGGGACTCGAAGGGATACAATCGTAGTTGTTTATTAATCATACAGGAAGTGAGAGAACAGTAAAACAACCACTTCCCTTTTATAGAATAAATGTGTTAACTATAGATGTGTCGTACGTATTTCAGGCCATTTTTTGGTTTTAAATTCATTGGCGTATTATATATATAAGATTTTTTCTGGTATTCTTTTTATTAGGACGACACTGTTAATGAAACACAATTGAGTTTCTCTGTAAAAAGAGATGGCTAACAAAATGTTGTTGTCATGTCACTGCGCGTTCGATGACGGTTGATGCGCGGAATTCAAATTAAAGAAAAATACATTTTTTTCTTTACATATATACAATTTGTTACAGGTCCACTCAGGACAAATATAATAAACTAGTTTTCAACGTCGTTTGAGGGGGTTTGTATGTTTTAACATACCCCTCAACCCCCTCACACGCTAACACTTGCGGTAGGTACCCAATGTTCTTTTCTGTAGCCGTGACAACGTGAACAAAAATTTCACAAGTTGTGTATTAAGACGTAAAATTACAAGTAGACGTAACAAACTCATTTTCGATTTAAAGTGTACTAGTTGTCGCTCGCGGCTTTGCTTGCGTTTTAGGGGTTGTGCGTTAGGTGTTAGGTGTTAAACTTCATTATAACTAAGCCATCAGTTCACCTTTTTATAAAATTTGACATAGAGATAATTTGGGACTAAATACGGATATATACATAACAGGATTTTTCAGGAAAACGTTCAAAATTATTCAATTATAAAATTCAAAAGAATCGTTAAAGAGCGTTTGTGTGCTAAAGGATATTACAACACTAATTACTTTTTAGTTGACTGCACACCTTGGGAATGAAATGATTGCGTCCAGGCTGTTTCAAATAGCTAAAATATAATTATTATTGTACATGCAAAATGAAAAAATATATATATCCCACTGAGTTTCTTTCGCCGGTTCTTCTCAGGTCAGAGGTGTTAATTTCCGAACCGGTGGTAGATTTTTGACTATCAATAAGCAAGTGTAAACACTTCTATATTGAATAAAGATTTTTGACTTTGACTTTACTAAACATCAGCAGATCTTCGCTGGACTTCAAGCTTATCGTCTTACATAATACGATTAATCAATTTAGCGCAGACTGTTCAGTGGGGACAACTAGTATATACATATATTCTTATTGTTCCTGCATTATGGCAGACGAGCGAGTGGATTCTATGGGTAGTAAATGGTCACCTTTGTCCGTAGACATTGTCATTGTAAGAAATACAAAACACTTCTTTCAGATCCTGTCGTCCAACCACGGGTTCAATCATGTCATGTTATATCTATCAATATATATCATTTATGTCTGTAATAATACTGGTTCAATCCCCACACAAACCGGAAGACAACAATACAATGTACTGCTGTTTGGTAGTAGAATAACTGTTGTGTGGGTTGTACTCACCCAGGCAACCCTGCACAAACAGCTACCACCTGTAAGTATATAGAAATGTAACTCCATTACACGCGATCGTCATTATTCATGATACATTGTCTACATAATATCTCATTAATTTTGTTGTGTAAAACCTATAAATAACAATATATTGTAACCGAATAGTTAACATGTTGCAACTGTACCTTATTGTAAATCATCTAAAATTTATGTTTAGTGGTTATTTAAAAAGACAACCATTAACTAATTTAAGATAAAAACCTAGATAATTGGACATATTATCTTAAAAGAGGCAGTAATTTCAAAAAACACTGACAGACATCTTATTTTAATTCTTTGTATATATAAAACGTATATATAATCAGTAAGACCGTCACGATAAATTAACTCCGTATAACAATCGGACATTTGAAATTTACTTTTTAAATTGCATACATTTCATACAAACTCTGTCAAAAATTTGGTAACACATAGCCGTTGCGTAAATGGATTAATAAAAACAACGATTTCATACAAACTTAGCATTACCCAGATTGTGAATAAGATACTCGAATTAATTGCGATAGTGCCTTTGTTGTGTTAATATTTTATTCTTTGTAGTGCTTTTATCGCGAGTCTGTAAAACTCAGTAGTACTTTGCAACATGGAAAACGTTTCAGATACATATTGAACTTTATGTTCAAGGCTATAAGTTTCCTTAGGAAGCCTCTTTCTGACCCTTTGTTTTGATAATAGTAGCTATAGTAACACGAATCAAATCTCAAATGCGATGTAATACGGCCTTTAATTATTACTAAAGTGTTTGGCTTCTTGCCTTTTAGGTGGAGGTTTTAGGTGTATTTTTAGGATTGTATTTAATAGCCACGTGTAACACTTGGCTCGGGACATTAATGACACATATTTAAATTTAATGCTGAAATAGTTTTCATTGCTCAAGCAATGTACAATATATTGCTATATCTGAAATATAGTAATAGGTAAATTGTTAGTATAGTTTGTTTATGTAATTACATAATTATGTGCATTTCATGTCAATTAAATATGTTTTTTTTTTTTGTAAAAGATGAAATAACTTTAAAAAAAGTTTATTTAGACTGTCTTTCTTTTTTTAAATTTAATATCTACAATACTTTATGGCAAAAGTTGTTTTAATATTTCATTGTATTTATAAATTTAAATCACGTTATTATGTGGATATAATTTATTTATTACGCATACAAATGTCACAGAGTCATGTAAATTAACAAACAATACAGAAAAAAGGGAACTCATAAAGACACGGACGAATATAGTTTACAGATAAACTAATTATCTTATTATATTAACAAAATATACGTTAATTTTTTTGTTACTAATTTTGAATTTCTTAACTAGATCTATAATATTGTAGTTTTCAGTTCTAAATGATTTTTATTTTTATTACTAACAGTATTTAAAACGGGATATTTACCATGTTTTTTATTTTTATTTGGTGGAGCTCGATATTTCGACATTATCTACGAATGTCTTGTTCACGAAAAAAAAGATTTTTATTTTATTTTATCGAAAACGATCGTATGGGCCGATTAAAAAAAATGTAATTTTCTTTGATTATTTATCTCTCTATAGACCGGCAAAACTGAGGCCACTAAATACACGCACACTAGTATAGTAGTATGAAGTTCGGCGAGTGTCAAGAGTAGCTGTCACGCATTTTTAACATGTCAGTTGTCTTATATTTTAATATATATATCTATCATTTATCATCAAAGGTACAGTATATAATATCAAGGATGGGTAATTTTAAGACATTAAGGGCATAAACTTACATCCCGTTGTAGCGTGAGTGCAGTTAATTAGAGTGACATGAATAAATCTCAATAACGTAGTGTGACTACACCATCACAGATAAAAAATATCATTATGTTATTTAGTTTTCGAAGATTATTAATGATTAATGAGTTAAAATTGAAATGATAGAAAGTGGGTTCCTTAACAAAAATAATAAAAAATATTGTGTTACTGGGGTTATTGTATAAAAGGCGAAATCTTTTTTATCTCTAAGGGAAAAAGTTCTAGGTGCATGATTTTTTGTAAAGCTCATGGTATCATTTGCCGTTTCCTATTTAAACACTATATTTGCAAAAAATAATTGTAGAAAAATATAAAATATGCTAAGCCGTGTATATAACAGGGTTTCATTTTTTCATTATTATATCATTATGTTAAGTTGTGAACTCAATAACTGAAAGCAACAATTAAATAAAATCTTATGATAAACATTTGTATTTATATATTTTATTATAAATTTAATTAATAATAAAATGACCTAGGCAGGAGTTGAAAATAAAATTTGATACCTGGTTTTTAACTGAAATAAACAAATTATTCGACTATTTCTGGTATAACATGGTCACTCTACAACAGCGATCGCGGCGGGTGGCCCTCGCTCTCGCTGTCCTCGATGATACCTCTCTGCGGTACCAACCTTATAATTGGAATATAGATACTGGGTTTGATACTTGAAATTATTTCTTAGTTTTCTCATTACAAACAATAACACGAAACACTGATTTATTTTATGCCTTAGATTTCTGATTATAAGCCCCGATTAAAGTAAACCGTCCTATTCTGATTAAAAACACTTATTCGATTTATACGAGGCTTATTTGTTTGTATTTTTCGGCTTCACGCAAAAACATCACAAAAATGTATATAAAAATTAAACGTGTATATTATTTGAGGAAAATATTTTTTAATAATAAACTAAATAATAATAAACACAAATACTACGATTAATTATTTTGTGTTATAGTGGATTTAGCTGGACACCAAATTAACGAAACTTTCATAGGGCAAGATATTCCATTCTATAATATTATCACTTTTGACATTAACTCCTTAATAAAAATGTGTGAGATGATAAAAAGGTACTGCAACCGCTGTTGTCATGCCGGATATACCTACGAGATATCAATCTAAATAGCTTTTTGCCTCTAAGAGTAACAGAATACCGTGCCGGTACTTTCCAACGATCTGTTTTATCAATTATCATATATTTTATCTGTTAATTTAACATTCATTAAATAGTGCTTATATAAGCTTACTTGAACGAAAGTAAATTTGGATTTTAATTTGTAATCTCGATTCTTTTGAAACATAGTGTAAATTTGTTTGTATATAATGAATGTTATTATATTTTTCAGATCATAGACGATGATTTTAGTTTATTCAAATTAGAATATTGTTTCTAGAATTATTTTTAATTGATTCTAGAACAAATTTCGCCCGTTTTCAAAGTTACTTTTAATCCATAACGTACCATAACTGTTACCAAACTTATAATTATCAATTTGATATTAAGTATAATTTATTATGATTAAGCACTAGTAATATTTCTCGTTAACAAAAACTTTATCAATTAAAAGGATTTGGGTGAACAAAATCCCATTTGTAATAATTATTACAACTATCAATCATTTAGTAAAAGGGTGTTCGGCGAGATCGTATATTATATAGTAAATAGTCGCAGATTATATAGCTTTGGGATTATTCTATTTTCATTTAATTAAGATATTGCCAGATATTTGATTAGAGTTTGTGTTATGAGATGTGATGATTTGGGATTTATATTTATTAAAATATGTTTATTATAAATTTTAGTACCGGGTATCTTCAAAGCAAGAGTGAATAGACATCTTCTAGACAAGCGCGTTCTGTCTTAGACTATCATAGTACTTACTTAAAGATAGCGTAAGCCTATTGTAATTAAAACAAAGAAAAAAAAAATATCTGTGATAAAACAAACATAAATCTCTTAAATATTATTTGCTTTAATAATAATAAAAAATGATTCTAATTAGTGAGGATAGAATAAAAATTTTAGTTAAAAAACCTGTAAAATGTACACAATGGTAATAGTTTAATTAAACAGGAACATAATGTACTTTTACCGTGTGGTAGGGCTTTGTTCTAGCCCGTCTGGTTTGGTACCACCCACTCGTCACATATACAACACCCAAACAGAAATACTTATTGGGTGTGTTTCAGTTAGAAGACTGCGTGAGCTAGTGTAATAACAGGCACAAAAAACAACATCTTAGTTCCTAAGGTTGGCGGCCCATTGTCGATGTAGAATGGTTAATATTTCCTAGAGCGCCAATATCTGTGGGCGATGGTGACCATTTACCGTCAGGTAGCGCATCTGTCTGCCCATTAACTAATGTTATATAAAAAAATAAAATTATTATATCAAGTTTAATGCAATTTTTCTTCACAAATCTCATTGGTCTGTACAATATTTTAAAAATAATAAAGAGTTTTCTCTTTATTAATTTTATATTGCATAAATATAGATTGAGTATATTTATAAAATAATTTTTAAAAAAAGAACGCCAACGCCAAAATGACAACGCCTATTAAAGCAAGTACAATTTGTATTCGGATTATATTTGTCTTTATGATTCTAATAATATATCCGTTCAGTAACGTTAAGCCAGACAAGGTCACAGACAGTCAATACCCTCTAATGTAATAAATATTTAAAAATGGTTCAATGAACAAATGAATTAGAAGTTTTTGAGTAACACATACTCAATACATTTTCTCATTTAAAGCACTTAAGTAATTTAATGTCTATATTGAATCTCATCAACAAGAGTCCGTCGCTTTCATTTGCAGAAAAGAAACAAAATGTATAAAAATAAGACATACGTATTTGATTTATCACGTGATCAACAATTGGCGTACTGTTTTAATTAATGATTTACCCTAATGCTTATTTCTTCAAATTGAGGAGGGATGGGATTGCTCCAAAGTTATTTCAGGACTTTATTACCTAACATGGCTTCCTTAACAATGTTGAACTTAGGATTTTAGCATAAAACTTTATCGCTCCTCTTAATGTAGGTCACATTTGGTATTCAAATCCATGGTAACGCGATGTGCGGCAACAAACTAATTATATACATAAGAACAATAATATTTCATAGCTTATAATGTCTCGTTATGGAAGTTATTGTCTTTAAAATTATTATTTTCAAAACCATTTCATATAAAAATCTAATTTAATTATAGGCTTAGTCAATCATCATCTTAATTACTCAATGGATGAATTATGTAATTACGATTTGGTGTTTGGGTGGAAATAAACTAAGTTACTAAAGGACTTTAACTTGTGTGAAAGACGATATGGTTAGAAAGAATGTTACTTGTGAGATGACGTCCGACAGAGAAGTATGGAAGAAGAAGACATGCTGCGGCGACACCTTGGGATAAGGGCAGGAGGATGACTAAAGTACTTTAACTTCATAGACATAAAAAAATTAAGTTATAAGTACGATTATATTGTGTAAGAGCCGAAATGGCCCAGTGGTTAGAACGCGTACATCTCAACCGATGATTGCGGGTTCAAATCTAAGCAAGCACCATAGAACTTTCATATGCTTAATTTATAATTCATATCGTGCTTGGCGGTGAAGGAAAACATGAGGAAACCTGCATGTGTCTAATTTCAACGATATTCTGCCACTTGTGAATCCACCAAACCGCATTGGAGCAGCGTGGTGAAATATGCTCCTAATTTTCTCCTTAAATAGAGTGGAGGTCTAGCAGTGGGAAATTTATAAGTCGCACATGCTATATTGCATAAGAAATCATGAATGTATAAATAAAAAAAGCATTATATTTATAAACAAAAAAAATACGTACCTACATAAATTCTTTATAGTATTTCTATAACTTTTTGTTAATAGTGTTATAAAATAAATCGATAATTAAACATAGATAAATATATATAAATAGGAATTGAAATAGTTTGTTCCAATTAGGAGGTAACATACAGCTGGAAGATTCCTTTCTAACGAATCTTGTCTCCGTAAATGGATAATATGTAAACTATATAAGTGGAAATTATTCCACTACGAGAATAACATGCAATTATTTTAATTATCATACCGGTTGCGATGTAAAATTTCTGTTTATCATTTTTAGTATTATATGGGTTATTTAATATGTTAAATTTATACATTAAGTAAACATTGTCAAATATT
Organism: Vanessa tameamea; assembly: GCF_037043105.1. NCBI lineage: Eukaryota > Metazoa > Arthropoda > Insecta > Lepidoptera > Nymphalidae > Vanessa > Vanessa tameamea. The sequence continues at coordinate 5,779,376 of NC_087324.1, read as the reverse complement.
TGTAAAAGAATAATCATCGTAAAGTATTTTGTCGTGTAAACATGCACGAAAATACTAGATTCTTTAAATTCAATTAAAAGAGTCCATTCTTTAAAACTATACAGATGGTACTCTTTTTTTAATTTAGGGAATATTTACATTTCATCTACTTTTCTTAGTTCCTCTATTTAATTCAATTTACTTTCCACGATCTGGTTTTTTAGATATTGTAAGAAAATCGTAATCCGCTATGATGGAATGACAGATTAAGGGCAAAAGGTCGAGGGACAAAGTATTTTAAATAAATAAAGAAATGTGACAGAGGTCTATTTCGGATCAATAAGCTATAGTTTTAAGATTTAGATCTATGCGTCCATCTGACAAAAAAAAAAGGTTTGCATTCAATATTATCATGGTTCATCATATTCGTTACAAAAAAGTAGCTGATTCACCACATGTACATAGCATAGGATATCAAAAAGTATTTAAGTTCATAAACACGTAGTAGGCGTTTCACAAGAAATCAAAACAAGAAAAGCAATTAATCACTTTTGGTGAAGTTTTACATACTTGATTTTCCAAACTTGGTACTCGAAAGCTGTTCGGTCGACTCGTTTAACTTGCCTTTACCGAAAACCATATATGAATTCTTAGAACAGAGAACGTAAAAATGATATATGGGAGAATTACTCAATGGTATAGTTTGTGGGAGCATTTTGTGCGAGACCATCTCTGTAGGTTCGATCCTCTCAAGATATATTCTATTGTAAAACAGCAATTTTTAATCTGCGGTGTTACACTTTAAAGATTGTGTGAGCTAGTGTAATTTCGTGCAATAGGGATATGATGCTAACTGAGACATAAATAGCAAGGTGGCGCCGCATTGGTAGTTTAAGAAATTAGTAATATTTTTTTTTTATTATGCATGATAAAGATGTAAATGTCGTGATAATAAACTGTTTTTAAATGATTGCAAACATAACTATTATTTTGGGTGCTCCCTTTAGTCAGACTTGCTAGTAAACTGGATTAATTTCTATTAGACGTGTCCAATCTTATCACATCCAAAACAAATCGATTAATATATAAATTGAATGCAAAACATCTTATGCCACTTTTAACATAATGTTTGTTCAATGTTTGAGTTAAGCTATACTTGGCACTATGTTTTTTTTTTTAACTCGCCGACTCATAAATAGAGCACTTGCCATATTGAGCAAAACGTAACGATAAACGACACCTACATACAAGCATACATATGTTATGACGAATAACTATTGTTTAGTCGATTTATTATATATATTAAATAAGATTATTATTATCATTAGCAGCATTACTACTTAGTGCAAGCCCGTTTGAATAGGTAGCCACTCATCTCATCATATATTTTAGCGTCAAGCAGCAATATTTAGTATTGTGGTGTTCCGGTTTGAAGAGTGAGTGAGCCAGTTCACAACAGGCATAATATCTCAATCCCTAGCGTTGGTGACTCATTGGTTATGTAAGAAATGGTTAAAATTACATATCACGAGTGCTGACCTCTTACCATCAGTTAGCCCATTTGTCCGCTCGTCTGACTATTTAAACAAAAAAAATATAGCCCATATATTGAGAAAGGTTGTATAGAGTATGTAAACTCACACTGCGATTAACGAGGGCGGACCCTAGAGTCCCCTTATTAACAAAAAAAAATATCGTCTCAATGTTTTTGTTATAATAATCCGACGTAAACGTATAAATTCAGAAAATAAAAAGTTTTCAGGTTTAATAAACTGTATCTCCATATTAAAACGAAGAGGCGGGTAGTTAAAGCCAGCGTATACTAAATAAAAACAGAATAATTAACAATTAATGCCAGCTACTACCATATGTTGTAGCCCGTATGCGTATTTTTCCAAGAGCTTGTATAAAATCTTTTTGTTGCAGTTTTTTTTAAGTCTTATTAATTAGCTTTGAACATCGTACATTCGCCTTTACATTTATTTTCGATTTTTAAATTTTAGGATAAAATTTGATTCAATATTAAACAAAAAATATTAACAGAATATACAACATTACCACAGAAAGTCCGCTTAATTAATGAATATTGATGTTTTGTGAATATTTAATAAATAAATGAACAATTTCTTTTATGCAAAATAATTTTACTACAATTTATTATCTGTATTAATTAACTTCATATTTTTATTTATAGTTTAAAAAACGTGTATTCCTTGTGATCAAAGAGAAAAGTTACTTATCCTTCGAAACGTGAATTTATTTATTACCACGCGTTACTTTGCGTGAATTCCAAAAAGTATTTACGTCAAAGAATTAAGCATAAGTAATTACAAATAATTTGTTATCTTCAAAAAAGTATTGTGTTGTTTTATCTAGAGAATATACGCATTAACGTGATTAGAAAGTAATAAATGAGAAGTGTATCGTTAAAAGTCAATCGTCGTTTAACAGATAAAACTGTAATTAGTTCTTGTAATTGTTTCTCTCAGATAGAGTTCAATGTGATCGTTTCGAATTTGTCTCGCTTTAACATCGATTGCAGTCATTTACAAAACGACGACGTGGTCAGTATTGTTTTGTTTTTATTTATTTCTCGTTAATACGATTTAATTGAACAAATAAAAGTTGTGAAAAATATTCAATAATTAACAATAATAATATTGATATCAAATAACTAATTAAATTAATGTGTTTTGTAATGTTTTTTTATTCAATTTTGTAGACGTTTATGATCTTGTTTATATATACATATGTTACTGTAAAAGCTCGAACTAAGGTAAATCTTAAGATTTTCCAGTAAAACCTAAGATTTACCGACATGAGTTGGTAAATGTAAGTATTTATTATAAAGGGACGATTAACCTAACATGTAAATCCTAAGATTTACCAAGTGAATGATGGCAAAAGTTCGAATTCCTAAGTTTTATGGATATTTACCATTCATATTCGGTAAATCTTAGGTTTTACTGAAAAATCTTAAGATTTACCGTGGTTCGAACTATTACAGTAACATATATATGCATTTATATAATACTAGTTGTTGCCTGCGTCTCCGCTCCCGTTTTAAGGGTTGGTCGTCAGATGTTAGATATAAAAGTTAGCCTATGTTCTTCCCTGAAGGTCAAGCTTGGTCCATAGCCAAGTTCATCAAACTCGAATCAGTGGTTTGGCTGTGAAAGACCAACAGACATACAGATAGACAGACGAACATATAATTGTCGCATTAATAATGTTAGTATAGACGTTATTTACGAAAGCATTCTTCACTTTGTATTTGCATGATAACTGATAAATTTCGAGTATATGTTTATTGATTATCATTACAGTTTTATATTGAAACTAAAATACCCTTTATTATTTATATTTTAATAAAATATAAGAGTTGCAAATACAAAGTATTATGTTTTGTTTATAATAGCGTAGAATTATTTTTTATTTCATGTGAAAAAGTATTAGTAAAAATAATTTAAAATTTTATATTGTACTACTACAACTCTACTTTTATTGTTGTATTAAAGTTATTTAGATAAAAAAAAACTCAGTGTTAACATAAATATATAATCAAATTCGTCATCGTGCATTATAATTATATTTATAAATAATTTAATATTAATACAGCGAATGCTCGTTAACGAAGCAGATGATATAAAAAAAAAAAAACTAAAAATGTATTTCAATAAACTATTTTATCTTTTTTTTTAATCGAAGTACGATACGATAATTCGATCAAAATTTTAATAAAGTGTTAATTTTTTAAATTGAAATTACCATCGGTGGTGTTTTTAGTAATTATACATTGCATGTTTACACTGTTAGCATTTGAGATACTTGACTAAAAGTAGGGTAAATTAATAATCCAGACGGCCAGCGCCGCTTCAAGTTGTTTGAACTTCATTCGTTAAATCAAATTTGATGACGAGAAACTTAATGAAATTCTGGAATTAACAAATAAATGCGTTGTCTGTATAAAACTTCATTTCTGGGGGAACAATTCTACAATCAAATCGTAATTCGTAATCTTTATAAATTAGTAGCATTGTCCATTAGATGAGGCTTATTTCTATGAGGTATAGTCGAAGTTGGATTAGAATAAAATCGGGAGTATATAGTTATCATTATTAGTAGAATTTGATCCCTGTTTTGTAAATATTCATTTTGAGTGTCGGATTATACTAGTGGAATTTCTAGACGACATTTTTTAATCGCTTCTTTACTTTTAATTTTCTTTTTGATATATTTTTTCCAATACAATTAAGAACATAACAATGATACAGGACGGCCATATTTTTCTTGTAAGTAATAAGTTTCCTTATTCATGTAAAGCCTATCTCTATCGAAGGAATTAGAAGCGATAAACAAACAATTGATTTACATATTCCATCCGATTTGCTACTACCACTAGCACTTCATGTTATAGACTACATATAGTTCTTGATGAAAACAAATATCTTTATATATATATTATATTTAATGTGACATTATTACACTTCTTATTACATTTATTAATTATGCTTTCAAAGTTCCGGTAACAATTTCACTGGCATATAAACTGGCATATAATGAACTAATCATGTAATGTTAATACAATGTCGAAGTGGTTTAGTTGTCTTTACTACCCTTGTGATTGGAATAGGGTTTAATTTTATTACAACGCGACCATGTATACATATGTACAATGTACAAATATAATCATATGAAATGTATTCCACTTGAAATCATTTTTCTAGTCGCGTGGACTTCTGCCTATTAATTTTACGAGAATTTATCATTCTATGGGAATAGCAGTCAATAAGAAACAAAATTGCATGTTACATCCTGACTCATTCACCTATTGAAGCCCATTCGCATAGTTGGACAGGAAACAGGAATGAATATCTGAACGGTAGGCTTTATTAAAATATTCAAAAATATTAAATATCGCTTCAGCTAATGCAAACCTCGAACGTTCATATAATATTTTGATAGATTAAATTACTTTTTAAATTTTATAAAGGTGTTTTCTATAAGGTGTCATTTTGGCTAATTTGCTTTATTGATAACATCAGTTTTTCGCCTCATCTCAGTTCATCACCTTGAATATATGCATCAAATATTAAACACGGAGAATTTTATTGTTTGAATTATTCGTATTCAACGAATCGTTTTTTGAATTTAGTTACCAAGAATAAATTAAGTTTATAATCAGCACCATACCTATAACGTAATTATTTTTACCCCAGGAGTAATTAAGACAAATGAAATACTTTAGCATTTAATTTGTGAATTAAAATAAAATGAAAAATGAAATTAATTATATTATTGGTAGCGATTTTTATTATTCAATCTATGATATTCAATATAGATTCATAAATAAATGGCGATGAATGTCGGCCAAGTTATTATAGAAACATAGGAAATAAAAAAAAGGCATATGAGTAATTAAGTTAAATGATGTTGTATTATATACGAAGATATATTCATCAAGAACTGTTTGTAGTGAGTAATATACGGGTGGATGAGAAGGACCGAAGATCGGACTCAGTGGCGCGCCTTGCGGGTAGCCTATGTCCAGCAGTGGACTAATACAGGCTGATTATGATGAAGATGATGATGAATATACGAGTATCAGAGTTATTAGCAAATCGCATGGAAAATGTAAATATAAATCTTTATTTTTTCTTCGATTGGAATAGGCTATAGGTTCTTGTGTTTGTAAAATAGATAGTATGATTAACTTTTCTGGTTATATCGATGTCATAAAATGGTTAATGTATATTACATTGGTGCTCTTACGTGATATACGTTATATTCACCCGACTATGCGCAATAAAAATGCCATAGATATTTCAAAGCGAGGCACGCCTATGTTTTATTGTGTGTACCTTCATATTGGTTCGAGTTATTGCCTATAGCAGACATAAAGTATTTCAATTATTTCGACCTAAGGACGATTGAATATTAAGTTAATTTATTTGTACATTTGTAGTAAAAAAAAATAGACACGCCGTTGGTCGAAGGCGCTCGTCTGTAAATAGCTGCCACTATTCAAATGAAGTTAAAATGTTTTCTAATTTAATATGTTATACTCAATAATTGATTTTATTTATTTTATTTTTCATACTGTTTATGACAAATAAACGGCACAAAAGACAATTTTGACTTTGAAACTATTTTTGATGCCCTACCGTTGATGTACTAATAAATTAGTATTGATGGTAAATAATAATAATAAACATCATTTTTTACTGTTTACGAATATTAAAAAATAAAATGAATTACGACTGTATGTTTTACATCAATAATAAAACGCTTATATTATACCAAGCTTATATAATGTAAGAAACAATTACTTATCGTGTCAGTACTACATTTTTTATATGATGCCATAAGAGCTATTATTATAATACTGTGTGTACTTTAATCCAATTTCTCAGCATTGGAGACTCCGATACGTCTGCGAGTATCAAGATAATTTCTGTCGGTATGTATATTTTATGAACATACTGTCGTTCGATATTTTGTCAGATGAGCCTTGCTTTCAACTATCCTTCGTGTATGAGGTTGATATTTGATTAAATTTTTATATGCTTACCTAAAGCTTAGAATACCGTGGTTAAAGGTACGAAACTACGAATGATGAAGAACATTTGAATGACTTTTTTAAACGGCTACCAATACGTTTGCCTAAAAGTGTATATTTAATTTGTAAAAAGTTTGTGATTGAATATTTTAATCATTAAGTTTTTCTGTAAATAAATAAAATTAAGAATAGTGTTCAAAGGGTAATGCTAGATAATGTACATACATGCACTTTTGAATCAACCAGAGTTTAGATCACTTGTTGAGATTCACTCGATCCAATATAAACTTTATGAGAATTGAGTTGCTTCTGAGAATAACCAATTGATCACGCTTGATTATTATGAACGCTATAATATATGGAGTCAAAAAGAGAAAATAAAAATTAGCTCTAAAGTTTGTAAAGTGTGTTCATTTAATTATATATATTTTTTTTACAGATATATTTATTATTATTTTTTTATTAAATTTTATACAACGGTCAAAAATGGACTCCCATCAGATTTCATTGTTCTTATCACATATAAGTGTAACTTATATAGCTTAAAGATAAAAATGAATAGGCATAGTCAAAGCAAGCGCGCTCTTCTGAAAAGGCTCTCGTCTTTATAGAATAAAAAATAAAATAAGTTTAAAGCGACAATTATGTTTTTAGTAAAACCGTCTTTTTGATCGATTAATCTATTTTGTGTATTTTATGACATGACTTTTGCTCCTATTCTATTATTATAGAGGTGATTGTCCAGTGGTTACAATATGTGTACTACTGAATTTTCATGTGCTTAATTTGTGTCTATAATCCATCTCGTGCTCGGCGGTGAAGGAAAACACCGTGAGGAAACCATCCGTATCCAAAGTATAATCACCAATCCGCATTAAAGTAGCGATGCAAAGCAAAGAAATACCATAATCATCATTACATAGTATAAAACAAAGTCGCTTACCGCTGTCTGTCCATATGTATGCTTAGATCTTTAAAATTACACAACGGATTTTTATGCGGTTTTTTGAATAGATTGATTGATTCGAGGAAGGTTTATTATATATGTTTAATACATGCTCAATGTAGTAGAGAAACACTGATCATTTTAGAGGTTTCTGAAGTGATGTCGTAAATAAACACATTTTTGGCGCTTACATTGCAAACGCTGGCTGAACCCAATGAGATAGATCAAAATAATGTACTACAGTATTGTACACCTTCAAAAGATCTTCAAATAAGGTCCTTGATGGTATATGCCTTTCTTAGGGATAGCCCACAACATTTTTTATTCTTTACTTTTTACGAGAAATAATGGCTTATTTTCGAAGCGATTTTAAGCAATACAGCATTAATCCTTATCCAATTAAGCCCCTTAAATATATTATGCATTTAATATAAATCAATATGACTTTACAGCATGTAATTTAAATGAATATTTTCGAAAATATTACAGATTTAAAGCGCAGAAACAAAGCGGTTTGTATTGTCTAATGACTGAAAAACTGTGAACGTTGTAAGACATTCTGTAGTATATTTAGTATCAGCATTGCATCCGTGCGAAGACGGGGCGGGTCGCTAGTTATTTATAAACGGCCTAAAGTCAAAAACTGTAATTGAAACGTGAACTAACAATTACTGTTATGTTAATAGTTTTCAACAACTATAAACCAGTTTTCTACGACACCAACATATATATATATGTTGGTGGTTGGGCCGGCCAATTCTAAGTGGTTACCACCACCCTATATCTCCCTTGTGCCTGTCGTTACACTGGCTCCCTCACCCTTCAAACCACAGCACAACAATACTGAGTGTTGCTCTTTGGCGGAAGAATATCTGATAAGTGGGTGGTACCTGCGGACGGACAGAGGGATAGCAAAATTACTAAGTATTTGGATTATGTTGCTGATTTACGATTGGATTTTGGTAACGTATACTAATTAAACAGACACCTTAGTATATTCTCTAGTTAGCTATATACAAACAATATAACAACATGAGTTAATCTAGCGTATAGTTTACGGTGAACACACACGGTGCCTTCAAAGTATTTAAGTCTAAAAATACTTGGGCAATTGTTATTCTGTGGCTTTGAACTTATTTAAGTGGCAACGACGTCGCATTACTGGTCCGTCTAGACATATTGTGATTTAAATTAATATCTCCTCCGAGGTACAACTTTGTTGTGAAAATTATAATCATTAACTTGAGAATCATAAAAGAATTTCGTTATACAGTTAGCAAGACCACTTAGATTTTGTTATTTACATTACATCGCAAACATTTTTTTTTTTGTAATATTTTCTGTTGTAAATTGTAATAATTACTCTTTTTTGTGCTAAAGCCAGAGAGATTCCCTTTCTATAAAAGGCTTAAGTGATATAATTTATGTATATATGTCCAGCATTTGGTCTTTCAGAAATACGGAACAAGTAAATGAATTCAAACGGTTCTTCGATTTTCTTATGGTATGCTATCCTTGTATATCTTTCTTCCTGCGAGTTTGATTCCTGTGACCCTTAGTGACTTGTAAGCGTGCCTTGCATACTCAAATGCAATCTAGATCAACGAAAATGTGTCTTAATACAAAGAAAATAAAGACCATTTTTCCTATAAAATACGTTATACAAAGTGTTTTATGTAAAACAGGTGAAAAGGAGGATCCCATGTAAACGTTGCGTTGAAAATCACCTCGCTTGTGTTTGAGCTTTATTACAGGCCGTATCAAGGATCACGCTGAAAGCATTCATACTTTTAAAAATTGTATGGCGGTACACATCAACGTTCGTTGTTTGTTATGTAAGAGTTCAAATAGTGAACTGTATTCGAATTTACAACCAAAGTATTATATTGCATTTTAGTGTTATTGGTTTTAGTACGTCTCGAATTGGGCACTGTAAATATGGACTGTTTTAAATATTATATTCGGTCCCTAAGTGGACTCAATACAGAGGTAAACATCGAATGTAATATTTATCTAGATAAATAATAAAAACAGTTATATAGTTGGAATTGTTCATTTATTTAGTATCTATGTAAATCATATATAGACATTTAATACGAATGTTTTATTCTGTTTATAACTTTGGAAGTTAAATTAACATTGAATTCTGCGATTGCAATAGGCTATATATTAATATTATGTAAGAATTGAATTTTTGAGCGAATCCATAAGCGTAAATAATGTATTTCAATTTCTTTCCTTGCCTTTGGGTACTATCGTTACAATTCCACTTTGCTAATAAAGAGAAACGGTCAATTGAGTTGGACTCGTTCTGATTATAATATTACGAAAGAAAAAACGTATAGAATACGTATAGAATGAAAACGTTATAATACAACGTTGTATCCTATCGCTAACTCGCCTAACTTATTATAAGTAAGAAAAAAATCGTATGTTTTCGTAAAGTAGGTCCAGAGAAAATGGGCTGACACAGGGTGACAAGCAGACGTGAGAGTGATCGGATAAGGGTATCGTTTTTTTTTACTTTTATAAATACATTTCTGTGTTTGACATTAAAGGTCATTGTTCTGAGATTTAGCCGAGATGGCCCATTGGTTGGAACGCGTGCATCTTAACTGATGATTGCGGGTTCAAACCCAGGCAAGCACCACTGAATTTTCAAGTGCTTAAATTGTGCTTATAATTCATCTCGTGCTTGGAGGTGAAGGAAAACATTGTGAGGAAACCTGCATGTGTTTAATTTCAACGAAATTCTGCCACATGTGTATCCATCAACACGCATTGGAGCAGCTGTGTGGAAAATGCTCCAAAAATGTTCTCCTTAAGGGAGAGGAGGCCTAAGCCCATCAGTGGGAAATTTACAGGCTGTTAATGTGTAATGTGTGTTCTGACATTGACTTAGTTTTCTGGTACAGATTTCTAAATAAGTTGACTGCGTAGTAGTGAAGCACTGTTACGTATACAATTTGAACACAATTACTGTATTATCGAAGTATTGCGCAGTGTTGTCTATTGTCATCTAAGCGGTGCCATCTCGTTGTAGTGGCCGTCTGTCTGGTTTCTATGGGAACGAGTACATTTTCTATGAATAGCTTGTGCGAAAGTAAATGAAACCTAAGTTGGCCAAGGGCAGATTATGTAAGACATAAGGTTTGATGTTGATATATTAAAATATTACTTGTATAAATGTGTGTGTTTTTATTTAATAGTTTGTTCTTTTTTTTTTTCTTAATGAAGTAATATTATCTTATTAAACCTTAGTAGGGCCAGTTTATTTTTAAATTGTATGTATGATATAAATTAAATTAAATTGTTATTTACATTTTTTATCATAATATACATATTTATTTTTATTGAAAACGTTTTATTATAGAAAATACTTATTCAAAAACGTTCATAATCACATCGAATAGTTGAAATAAATTGTCAATAATGTTTATAATTTTGAGTCTAGCACCATCTTTGAATAAGTTACCAATTCCTCGTGGCTCTTGACAAGATATCTACCGTTACTAAGTTCTGAGAGATACAATAAGATGGTGTATTTGAACGACGAAAATATATCAGGAAAAATGTAGTTCAGCGCCACCTAGTGTCTGATATGTAAACTACTAACAACTGACGTGACAACAACAAGAGTTAAGCGGCTTTCCGCCTCAGTTACATTTTATTTATGAGAATTCTAATACAGATGTCGCTTGTAATGAGTTTATTCTTAAATAGTTATGCAGCTACATAATGCTAATGCTTAAAACTTAAATACTTTCTTTCATTTATATTTATTTAAAAATAACTCAAATCTATTTCACGCTTAAGTCGCTGATTTGATTTATATGAAGTTTGGTATGGGCTACGGAGATGGTTTGAGTCCAGGGATAGACATAGGCTGCTTTTTTCAATTCACCCCTCGAGGGTCAAATGGGGGGGGGGGGGTGATGGTTTGTATGCTATAGGTTAAGTTTTATAAATGGTGCGCGGGTAAAGCCGCAGGTTCAGGTAGTATTAAATAAAGTACAATGCAGTGTCTTTTTATATCTTACTTTAAACTCCTTACTGTTCCATTAATGGAACATTTTTGAACTCTTAATCATTCCTACATTATTTAGCACAATTTCTATATGAATTTTTCACATCGAGAGCGATCGAATTTTATAATTTCAGCTAGAGGTAGCTTCAACTTCAGAGGATGTTGATGTACAGACTCATGAAAGTGATTAATCGTGGGACGGCATATGTTTTACTAATCTCTTTATTTTAAATATCTTGTTACCATTTTGTTACATATTTAAATTAACCAATTTGCTTGCCAGCAAAAATCAATGTTGAGTATTTTGATCGTAAGTCGACGTTCTACAAAATATTATGCATATGTATGTAGGTGGCTGACGAACGGGGCGCCTGACTGTTATTGCCACCACTGCCTATAGACATTGGTTCTTTAAAGTGTCGCCCATGCTTCACCAAACTTGGGAGCGAAGATGTTATGTCCCTTGTGCATGAAGTTATACTTGTTCAGTCACCTTTCAAACCAGAACTCAACAATACTAAATATAACTGTTTAGCTCTACATTATATGATGAGTAGGGGGACACGGGCTTGCACAAAGTAACAATATATAGAAACTGATAAATTTTAAATCTCCAAGTGACAGACCTCCATAAAAAATAATTCTCATTGTGTCGTTATAAATATGTATCTATTTGGGTCGTACTAAAAATTGTATTTGTGTATAAAATTATTTGCTTTTTGTAAAGTGTCATTCGTCGCAAACGGACCACTATCATTAATTATCCGTACTCATTAATCGTATTCGCTATAATCGCTTAGTAAATGAAACGAAAATAAGGCTTGTACCGTTTAATTCCATGTAATGGCATTTGAAATTGCTAATTAAAACAAAGCTAAGAAAAAACTTGAAGGTAGCGTAAAACTGGCGTACGGAAAAAGACTTACTTAGATAAAATATATATATAACGAAGATGGATAAAAATGAAGATGTATTTTTTTCGTAGTTATGGAGATGATTCTTTTTATGTGAAGTACAAAACATTTCTTAATTTATACGAAAAACTATCGTGATTATAATGTAAGAAAATTCCAGAGTTATTTTTTTATGTAATAATTTTTAATAAAATATGTTCAGAGCAAAATGGTCGTATAAATTTGCACAGCTTTTAAAGTGTTGACTAAGTCTGTAACAATATTATTACGTCATCGCCGTTCAGTGTTTTCTTATTCGAACTGCGGAAAAGGTTAGGTATATAATAATGTAATATTAAAAATGTAACATCTAGAGTTGAAATGGCTAAATGAGAGAAAGAATGAACTATAACTGAAGATCGCTGACTTAAATCTCGACATTCGGAGGAAATAAGTGTTCTCAATTCTGTATCACGCATTCGACGTTGAAGAAAAACATCGTGAGGAAAGTGCCGTGTGAAACTGTGGAAGTGCATCTCAACCCGCCTTGGTGCAACGTAGTTACAATCGTCACCCATCCACTGTCACTCGTCCACCCATCGTTATTTGCCCAGCTGTGGATTACAGTGGGGCATTACTTTATTTGTAACGTAAGAGATTGCGATGTTTATTCTATTACTACAAATTATAACCACGAAAATAATGACTGTCACCTGACAACTGTCAACGGGTTGACGTTTATAACAATAATATTGGGGTTTAACTAAAAAAAAATCTTATTTTTTATGATTTAACAAAAACATCTTAAATAATAAAGGCAAAATGTTTGTTCTGAATATTAATATTATAAGATATATAGCCATAAGTTTTAAGCCGATATTATAAATATCCTGACAGATATGTGCTACAAATATAATTTCAAAGATTCCAGCAAGCTGTCTTCAATTTTCCAGCGCATGGGCTGAGATAAAAGCTTTCCCGTGTCATAACTCCTGCGTAGTGCAAACGTATATTATGAAATATTGAATTGAAAATAAGTTTTCTTCTTGGTTATGAGGCCGCTATCATATGTTACACGATTCTAAGTGGGACACATTGATGTTTTTTGTAAACTTTTTATACTGATGTTAACATACTTCCAATTTAGTTTAAAACGGTGACAAAATAATCAAATATTTCGTAGCATTTTTATTTAATTAAAAAACAGACTATTTGGTAAGTCACCAGTTCTTAATGTCAGCAATGAAAAAGAAAGAGATAACAATACTTTTAATCTTCTGTAGTCGTAAAGATTGTGTACAATAGAATTATTCATTATCTGCTGCTGGTAGAATGTGCATAATAATTTTGAACGAATCATCTAATTATTCATTCATTCATTAGTAGAAGATATTTTCTTCATTTAAATGTCCTGAACTAGTTACCTCAATTTAAAAAGTCGAACGGTAGATAGCGGCAAAAAAAAACGCAAATCCTCACTGTGTCACTGCTAACCGTAACGAAGGTAATCTATTTTACGTTTTAACGAGCACGTTTATTTAGAATTTCCAATGATTTTTTTTAAGAATTGCAAATCTCTCATTAAGTCAGTTTACAAAGTATTTTAGATTTTTATTTTGGATTCTATAAAGAAAAATCATCTCTTTTATACAGGGCCATAAAAATCTATAATTCCATTTTAAAACAAGCTGATATTGATCTATTTGGTAACCCTGAATTATAAAAATAAATTAAGGTAATATTTTACCGTAACACTGTTTTCATGCCACTTTTATGTTTGCTATAAGAGCTATTTATAATTTTAGTTAATGTTTTCTTAATGTTTACTTTATAACTTGAATAATTTTTTTTTGTAATTTATTTCCTCTTTAATAGGGACAGAAGTCTTTTTTGTTTGTTTCTCTTTTTTTATTATTACATGATGAGTTAGTCTGTAAGAGTGATATACATTGTAATACTTCTAAGACTTGATGTAAATATATAATTATATACTTTGTATATCACGTTGGCTTTCCAAATAAATAAATAAATGAATGTCTTTCCCATTAATTGATCCGGCAATTTTTTTACCATTTTATCTATATTTATATTCAAGTTTGAAGAGTGATTGAGTCAGTATACAGGCACGAGGGACATAACATGTTAATTCTCAAGATCAATGATGCATTGTTGTTGTGAGGATTAAGGTTAATATTTCTTACGGCACCAATGTCTATAGGCGGTTCATGTCCACGAACCTATTTTAGTCTAAATCCAAACTCCTCGGAAATTCCTCGGAACATTCCTATTGAGAAAAGATGCAGAGTGGTCCAACATCTCTACTCAGAGTCCAAGGATCGATTCGGTCGGAAATAATAGATAGATCTTTTGAATTTTATCGGTAAACGCGCGAACTGGGTAATAATAACGTAACATTGATTAAGAAAAACTCGATTCCAGATACAAGTTTGTTCCGATTTACATCAATGTGTGTTGAGTAATATTAGCGAAGGCGTCTGCATACCGGTAAATGTTGCTGATTTACAACAAGTCCTTGAAATACAAAAGGAACATAGTAGGAGATAATATGCAGCCTTGTGGAATACTAGAATTGACGATTATTTATGTCAGTACATGTACCATCGACAACGACCTTGATACTCCGATCTTCCAAAAAGCGTGTGGTACAGTTGCATAATTTTCCGGGACTCTCATAGGATGAAAGTATCGAAAGAAGCCCTTTGTTCTATACATGATCAAAGGACTCCTAGAGCCCGTACATGAGTTAGTTTAACTAGAAGATCACCAAGTGAGCGACCCAGACGGAAAGAAGTTTCGTATCTAGGTATTGCTGGAGCTGGCGGTTTATGATAGAATCCAATATCTTTAAAAAAGGAGCCTACATGCTCAAAGTTAACTGAGTCTCTGAAGTTGTTTTGTAAAAGCGGCCAAGCCGTGGTCAATATTTGCACTACAGAATATGGAAAAAAGTTCCAAAAAAGCGATTCCACATCAGCGATTTTTTGGAGTAAGTCTGTTACGGAACATATTATTTAATTTTTTATTGTGTTTATTCTCATGTAAAATAAAAAATAAATTTTTATTTATAAATTTCAATTAAATACTAATGTCTCGATGCGAAAAAAGATCTATTAATTTAGTAGGACTACAAAGTCCTCTATTGAATACCATTAAATCTATAATTTGTTTCATAATTCTGGCTGAATGATGAATGAAAATCCAGGACATGTACTGATTAAATGAGTAGTTATATATAAGAATAATGTACAACAGCTAAAATGAAATGTCCGTGACACTTAATGTCTACCTGTTTACCTGCGCGAAGCCACCCCGGCTTCGCGTAGGTAAGCGTCACAAGTTTTCAATATGTACTAGATTGAACTGTAAATTCTATTGCCTGAAATAATTATTAAAGCAAAGTAATGTTTAGCAAATTAAATTATTTGGTTTGGTTTGTAACTGTAGAAGCGTACATTAACTTTCTGTTTTCCGCGCGTAATCGTATGAATATGCCATTAATCTGCTTTTGGGTTGATGATGTGGATAGTAATCCATTTTAAATCGCATTTCATCGAGTGGGAAGCCGGCGGGTTTAATACGAGTGATCGAGCTTTTTGTGTAGACGCATTTGATGTACTTCATTATATAAGCCGATTGTGTTGTAAATTATATCTAAAGCCAGACAAAGTTTTTCAGTATAAAAAAATATTATGAAACTGGTTTAACGAATTTTAATTTTTAAATAAATGTGTGATATTACTCCAAATATAGATATGTAAAACTATATACTTTTGTTCTATTATAAAATTGATTGATGTATAAGGCTAGGCGTAAATTAATATAAGTAAATGCTTGTGTCTATTTTCTGTACCTTTTTTCAAAATGTTTCCACTACTGGAAAAATGTTATTCTTCTTTTTACGAGAAGGAAGGGAGCATATTCATGCACACTGCTCCAATGCCGGCTGCTGGACACACACGTGAAAGGGTCTCCTGCGACATATGAAAGCTATCTCACTATATTTTCCTTCACCAGCACGAGATAAGTACAAATTGACATCCAGTGGTGCCAGGGTTAGAATCCAAAATCTTAGCCATCAGGAAACATGTGTTTACTACAAATGTACACGCGCGAAATTAAAAACTTGATTTGACTGTTCGACATAACACGGAACGAGAACACGCAGGTTATACAAACAATAATATCATTTCTTTTTATAATTAATTATATCTTAAATTGATTCATAAAGCTGAATCGAGGAGTGTGTTTGCATGGTACATTGTTTTATCACATAAAAGTTGAAAGCTTGAAACGTGTGTACGTATAACTTTACAGAGTTCTAAAATAATTAAAATAATATTAAGTTATTTAAACAACGCTAGCTTGATTCTAGACTTTCCTTCACGAATAGATTAGTTATATGTACATTATGAAATCAGGATCTTAATATGTAATAAAATGATTATTATTAGTCTGCAGAATACTGTATACCTGAAGAACACTTAGCTAAATGTTATACTTCAATACAGTCAATTTTAATAATTAAATCGAATTAACTCTTACCACTTTTTAATTTTTAATATAATTCCATAATTTTATTTGACTTGCAAATATGAATATGACTTTACAAATTTAAAATTCGGTTAATTTCAGAACTGATTAATTAGAAAATTTCAGAATTTTTCAGCACTTTTTTAATAAAGATGAAGTAAAAAGTAATTAAAGTTTTGGAACAAAAAATGGGTCAGTACAATTCGTTACTTGGTATTCGGACATAAATCTTCGGACAACGTTAACAGTTAGCGTCAATTATTCAACGAGCATAGTGTTGTTTTTTGAATTTACGAGATGTTATTCTCTCGCTTCCGGCAAAGAGTATGTAAATGTGTCGAACAAAATGTAAACGACCTGCGGGCTGCGGCCGTCCGACGGAGTCTGAAACTGGAACGCCACCGTTGTGAAATTATTGTATTCTTTCTTCCCTCGTGTGACCGCTTCAGGGTTAGAATATGATCGAGGTCACGCTAGTAGATATTACTTTGATCGTATGATATTTTAGGAAATTCTTTTAAGTTCCTTTAAATTGATGTGTATTGCTTGGTAGAGAATATAAAAATAAATTATGAGACACATTTCCAAAGAAAATTGTAATATTTCGTAATTGAGAATTAGAAACTACAAGTTACCTACTGAGATTGTTCGGACATCTGAATATAGCTTAAGCTATGTTCATATGTTAGGCTGGATATACTTAAAGGATGTATATTATATTTAAAGTATTAAAAGTTATGTGTCTTTTCAGTTAATATCATTTAATTGTAAACTACAGTCAACTATCAAAATACAATTATAATACACATACAAAATGAACGGAAGGATTAAGAATTTAAACCAGCTAACTGGAATACAAACAGTCCAAAGTAGAGTAGATTTAATACGTTTAAAGCCATTGTACGTACCCATAAGAATAATTCATAAGAGAGATAAGACTAAAGAATTATTGTACCCACATGGAGATACATAATAAATTTCGTAAGAGATTAGAACGAATTATGTTAAGATAATAACGAAATAAATATGATAATTATACAATCACTTGGTAGGAGGGCTTCGTGCATGCAAAGCTGGGTAGGCATCACCCTCTCAACACATGTTCCACAGTCAAATAGCAATACATAGTATTGTTTTGTTCCCGTTTGATAGGTAAGTGAGCTAGTGTAACAACGGGTACAAAGGACATACTATCCAAGTTCCAAAGGGTAATGGCACCTTGACGATGTACGTCTATGGTAATGACCACTTTGCATCAGGTGATACATTCCAGTTCGCCTTGCTATTATAAAAATAAAAGAATAACTTTATCTCATTTAAAACACAGTTGTGAATCGCACTAATGAAGTTAAAAGCCATTTTTTTTGCTTCTTAAATCGGTCTTTTGTTAGCTCGTATCCCGTTGCATTATTTTGAAAAAACATCTCATGTAGGTCTTTTGTTTTATTTCGGCTTAATTTTAATTAAACGGTTGTAAGTTTAATCGTGAATTATATATGATACTAGTTTATGGTCACTACGACTCAGGTCTAATTTCAAATTAAAATAATTGTTTATTATTGTGCTGTAATTTTGCAATATTTTAGACTATTTAAAATTTTCACGTAAAACTAAAGGCTTAAGAAGAAATTTGGCACAATTACTGCTTGAATATAATATGTTACACCTGACAGTATAACAAATACTTCTTTTGACAACTACATGTGAAATGTTATTATAATAATAAAACTTAATAATAATAATGATATGTCATGTTTTAGATGTGTATTAATTATGTCTCTAATACAAAACGAAAACAGATTGAAAATAGTCATCGTAATTTTTAGGTTCTTATAAAATTTTAATCCAATTAAACCTTTTCGAATTTTTTAAAGATTGATAAAATGCACTTGCTCGTTTTGTAACCTTGTTTGATTCCGTCATGTTCATTAATCCTAGCGGAATAGCCGAGGGGAGAAACATCCACATTAGGTCCATAGTGTGGACGTTTCGCATTTTCTGAAAATATATCAATTATATTTTTGCTCGACAGACCATGATGTCTCATCCATGTTCATATATTATATCAATGTTATAATAATTTAGCAGTAAAATTGAGTATTATTATTCTAAGGTTATTGTTCGTTTGCCAAATGCTTGTAACTCAGTTCAGATATTGTATATGTACATATATCGTGTAGTTCCTTGAGACACAATGAATACATAATACAATGGTCCACGTGTATTTACTGTAATGTTTCATTGTGTGTAATTAATATAAAGCAAATATAATCAATTAAAGTTCCATTTGATCAAAAAAATTAAAGAGATAAATATGACAATAAGGGTTTTAAAAGAAATGAATTTAAGTCTGCTTAGAATATATTTTATTTACAAAATTTAACACATGATGAATAACAATGATAGTTGTTCAATTAAGATATGTATGTTTCCTGTTTCATACGAGTAAATATGTTTCATGTTTAAATATTAAGAAATGCTTTTATTCAACATATTACAAATATGTACTTCTATTTCAAGAACATGTATTATTTCGAATCGCTAAACGACCTGAATACTATTATGATTATATTATATAAAAAGAATAGTAATTTAATACGTATACACTTTTAATCTCTATGCAGGATTTTTTTATTTCATTTATTTTAAACAGAACACATTTTACTATTTTCAGTACTAAACTCTTTGATATTTACCCCAAATACTATTGCTTAAACTATTTTCAACTTCAATATCGATATATTGCACCCTATTTTAAATAGAGATATATTTACAGTTCTGCTATATCTATTCACCCAAAGTAATTCAGCAAATGCGGATACGTTTAATCGGACTCCTTCCACAGGCATCCCGAGCATTTAATCTCCGTCTCCCTATCGACTTCACAGCCTCAGTCTGCATTGAAACTTCATGCGGCCGACTGCGGCAAAATCGAAATAAAACTACGAAGCAAACCAACCGTTAGAAAATCCCGCGTAGAACTTTTCACTAACTGCTGTTAGGGAATTTTTATTCTGACCCGAATACTCGTACGAATCGGTATATGTTCCCTTTATTAGTAAAATGTAAAATTTAATAACTGGACGAACGATGTTTGTAACGCCATGATGTTGAATGAGCTTTCGAAAAAAAGTTCTTTTATGAAAAATAAACTCACCCCATCGTTAGAATATTTATTTCTATATAAATATTTTTATACAATAATAGCTGGGCTCATCGTTATTGCATTTTCTATCAGCCAACCTTAAGAAGTAGATATTTGTAGTAGGAGCTAAGTAAAAATATAATAAATAAAAAGGCAATTCATATTAAAAACATTTAAATATCACGGGAATATGATAAAGTATAGGAAGGAAATTAACCATATACGCGATTATAATTATATAATATACCGCATTCGTATATTTGTGTATAGTTGTAGAATGTATATAGAGCCGAGATGTCCCAGTGGTTAGAACGCGTGAATCTCAACCGATGATATCGGGTTCAAGCCCAGGCAAGCACCACTGAATTTTCATGTGCTTAATTTGTGTTTATAATTCATGAAAGCGAAGGAAAACATCGTGAGGAAACCTGCATGTGCCTAATTTCAACGAAATTCTGCCACATGTGTATTCCACCAACCCGCATTAGAGCAGCGTGGTGGAATATGCTCCAAACCTTGTCCTCAAAGGGAGAGAAGGCCTTAGTCCATCAGTGGGAAATTTACAGGCTTCTAATGTAATGTAATAATGTAGAATGTAAAAATGAAAAAATAATGTTACATGTTATGATAAATTATTTATCGTCTTAGTCTTAAAGTATTTATCCGAAACAGATTCATTTAATAGGCTTAAGGGAAGAGGTCTAATAAGTGAAGATGAATTAATAGTGTTAATAATAAATAGGGTTTAAGTTTTCTACAAAGTCTGTGTCAATGAATCCGTTTGACCTTTTAAAAAACGATTATAAACTCTAGCTTACCTTGTTTTATGTATGAACCAGTACAAAAACTAATGTACGTCTTAGGGTTGTTGAGGAAGTGATTATGAGGAAGAGGAGGAGGAAGAGGAATTGTCACGCGCAAATTTAGAGGATGCGGTTGAGGATATTTTTCGAGAAAGAGGATGCGGATGAGGAAGCGGTAGAGAAAGCGAATTAGGAAGAGAAGGATAGGAAATTATAAAAACTAGCGGACCCAACCGAACAGCCGTTGTCCTGTCTGTACATAACTAGGTACATACATGCACAAAAAATAATTAAGCTATTCTCAAAACACACAATAAAGAATCATCAAAATCGGTCCAGCAGTTATGCAGGAGTTCAGTAACATACACAACACGAGCACACAAAATAAGATGAGTGAATGATACAATTTATTTTAGGAATTGAAATGATATATATTATATAATAAGAATGCAGTCTTTATTTTTTATTAATTACTTAAGTCGAATGTTATTAATCAAAATAAAGGAATTGAATACTAATAATCAAAATTAATTATAGGGAGGTTAATTTTTATAAAACACAATTTGGACGCTGTTTCCCCTGACAGTTTCCCCTGAAACTTTCCGGTTTCTTAGCTCATCATATACTAATCCAGCATTGCTAAACAGTCGTTCGTTGGGCTTACTTGATGGAGGAGAAGATAGGTATTGCCGTACAGCTCCGTAATGCTCCGAATATTTCGGATTATTTTTCCACCGTAGAAGGTCTCGCTCGCCCGTTCGATCCGGCGACATCGCGAATTCACAGTGAAATTCCTCATAAATTGCTCTTAAATTTTGAGGAAGCGTTAGCGGAAGAGGATTTTTAATTTTTATTTATGAGGATGCGGTAACGGTTGAGGAACCCAAAATATTGCGGAACTTCCGCAATTATGAGGAAACGGAAGAGAAAGCTAGTACGTCGGTATACCATACCAGGAACCCTCTTGGTCAACAAAAACAGTACTGTATTTGAAAGTGAGAATTAAGGCGTAAAATACTGTTTGCCTAAATATACCCAAAAGGCATTTAACTCTAAAGCTTTATGCACATACGTTTTACTTTAAGGGATTATAAATTTAATAGATGTACACGTATGTATAAGTCAACGGTAAATCACTTAAAAGTTAAATTATTTAAATCTCTACATTGGATCGATAAAGATCCTAATATATATATTTTTATTTTAGTCTAGTATTTAGTCTAGTATTTTATGGAATACATCATAAAATGCGGAGAGTCTATAAAATACGTTTTATGTTATCATTTGCGATTAAATGGTTCGAAGGAATGTTAGTACAAACAAATTATGCATTAATGAATTGTAATGGAATATATCGAGTGTGAGCATATACTACTATTATAAATGCGAAAGTAACTTTGTCTACCTTTCTGTTGCTCTTTCACGGCCACAAGGAATTTGATGAAATTGGGAAGTCTGGCTACGTTTTCTGTGTAATACCTGGTGAATAACGCCTGAACGCGAGGGAATTCGCGGACGACATATATCAAAGTAAATAATAATGTATATTTAATTTAAAATAAATTATACGAAAAGCAAACATTCCATGTTTTTGTTGATTCATTATTTTTTGTTGAAGTAGATAGTTTGGGCTTAGGAAATTAATTCTATACAAATAATTAAAGCAGTGAATTGTATGTCGGTGAAGTTCGTTTACTATTAAACAATTATACTTCATTTTGCTGTATTCTGGTTTAACTGTTGAGTAAGCCAGTGAAATTATAGGCACTAGGAAAATAATATCTTAAATAGCATGATTGATTTGCGAAAGAAATAGCCGGCAATCTTAAAAAAAAATCTGTTAAATTATTTAATATTTCAACTATACAACATTATAATTTCAATTATAAGAAGTTAAGTTCCATTAAATAAAGGTAAATTTAGATAAAAAGAACCTAAAGTAAAGTTACTGCACAAACTATTTTGGTGTGTGGTTTTGGTAGGATAATAAATTCAACTCGAACGGACTAGCTTTTACAATTTGTTATGGCAAAAAACGGTTAAAAATAACAAAGAAAATTAGCTTGTAATGTATCGCTACAACTATAAAATAATATTTTAACGCTTTTCCTAATTATAATAAACGAAAATAACAACAGTTAACAAAGGCCGCTTGATTGCACGTCTCATTTGCATATTTCATTGACCGAAAATTGAATTTTCATCGTATTTCATCACTTCGTCCCGGAGATTATTTTATAGTTATTTCGATTGTTTTGAGAATTTTTCAATAATGAAAAAGTAAAAATTGAATGTTTGTGAACAACGCCAATAAAAAAAACATTTGATGTTTTTTACTTTACTTTAAGTATCATCACTCTGTTTTTTTGTATGATATAGATGGGTGGTCTAGCAAATGGGCCACCTGATGGTAAGTGGTCACCATCGCCCATAGATAATGATGCTCTAAGAAATATTCACCATTCCTTACATCGCCAATGCGCGACCGACCTTGGGAACTGATATGTTATTTCCTTTGTAGTTACACTGGCTCACTCAACGTTTAAACTAGAACACAACAATACTGAGTACTGCTGTTTGGCGGTAGAATATCTGATGAGTAGGTGGTGATTACCCAGATGGGCTTGCACAAAGCCCTGGTAGAATTAGGATAAGACCAACTTTAGGACACCAAAGGTGTTTCACAAGCATTAAGTATATGTTTTTCTATTTTTAATTAATATAATTGCTTTTTCTCGTAGCGTTAAAGTTATTTTGTTTGCTGATTATTCTTTATTTCTTAGAGTTAACAGAAATAACGCTAACTATGATGACATGAGGCAATATCACTTATAAAAAGACTAACTGTAGTAACTTGTATACCTCACATTAAGAGTAAGTATTAACAAAATTCTAAGTGAAAAATAATATCTATTTATTTGCTGTATATTTTAAATATTAGTGGATTCCTAAGGATTTAACTTATCTGAATAGCTCAAACAGACTCAGCTTCGCAGCATAATTGGATATATTACATTTTATTTTCAATCATCACATATGTGTTTTCAATGCCTTTGCTATATCTTGCTATTGTTTCCAGTTTAGTAGTTTGATGTGCTGCATGTCCCATAAGTGGTTACAAGGATATGTACATAAGTCATAGTAATAATAAGGTAAAAACTGCATTATTATTTTTTGTTTTATTTTCCTAGTTTTAATTCGGCATTCGTTTTCTAACATACATTGAAATTTACATTCGACAAAAAGTATCTGTTTATGAGTGTTAACATTAACATATACATTAAGGGGTTATAATTATATCCTATACTTTTTACAATACAATTGTGAAGTAATATACGTGTGATATAAATTATACATTACAAGACAATTTTAAGTAGACAGTAAAAAAAACATTGAACTAGTAGTAGTAGACTACTACTTATTTTACTACTACTACTATTACTTTATTACGAATTCAGTAGTTATTCCTATATCTTAGTAGATATATGAATTCGTTCCCGGTTCTTCTCAGTAGAATTTATATTACAAGTCAGCGGAACCTTTATATTTAATTTAATCTTGTTAATGTTCATATACGAATTCAATTCAAAATTGGTTCTAATTGCTTCCATGAATAAAGTTTATTTTCATTTAACCTCATCAGATTCTTTATGTTAATTTTTTATCAAATCGATCGGTTGTGTCGAACTGACTTGAAGTCAATATTTTCAACATATGAGATGGACTCGAACACTCATAATTTTAAATTATTAATATTAATTTATGCATAGATTTTGTAATATATGTTCGATTTTGTATTTTTTTTTACATATTTATTAATAGAAGCGTTGTTAAGATATAAATAGGAATTAATATTGTCGTAGTACGCTTGTGATTGCGAAACAAAAGTTAAACTCGGCTAATATCAAATTCAATGATATTAAATAGTTTCCAACATTATGTTTTGTTTTCAAATTAACAAAAAAAGATACAATTGTAATTAAACCGAAAATATGTTGATTATATACTGAAACTATAAAACGTTAAGATAACGCTGTAATCTCCAATCTTTTCTTACATTTGTTGTCTTAAGATAAAAGTTTACTTAGGTTACGTTTTTTCGTTCTTAAAATGTACGTAGCGTATTTCTTATTAATACTGTGACCGTAAACGTGCTAAAATAATTAAAAAAAATACCTATTGTTATTATAAGTTTTCATCCTAAATATATTTATAATTTCTATATCAGGAACCTGTAGTATTATACCAAATGTTATCAATTTAATTTGTATTTATTCGATTTTATGTGCGATTAGATAAATCTCTTCCTTTACTTTACTCGTTGTTAGGGTAGGTTAGGTTAAGCAAGCCTGTCAGTGTAGCTATCATTCTCTGCACATATTCTAACGCCAATCACCATGTTGTTGTCTGATGAGCCAAATAAACAAGATACAAGGGACATAGCATCTTAGTTTTCGAGGTCGGCGTGAAGTAAGGAATGGTTTAAATAACCCAGCTCTGTATGTAATATCGATATTGTACCTTATCTGCTGTGACAGATTAAGATATTACTATGTATAATGTGAGCTCTATATATTATAGTTAAAATTTATGAAAGCAAGCTAGGTATGCTTTTTTTGCAGTTAATATAAAATTGATGTTATTATCTATCGCCAATAATTAATAATAATAATAATAAATATTGGACAACATCACATACATTACTCAGATCCCAATGTAAGTAGCTAAAGCACTTGTATTATGGAAAATCAGTAGTAATGACGGTACCACATACACCCAGACCCAAGACAACATAGAAAACTAAAGAACTTTTTCTACATCGACTCAGCCGGGAATCGAACCCGGGACCTCGAAGTGGCGTACCCATGAAAACCGGTGTACACACTACTCGACCACGGAGGTCGTTGCTCTCATTATATTTATCGCGTGGTACGATCACTGGGAAATGCAACTGGAATCAACAGATAACGAGGGAAATATGTTTATCACAGAAAATTAATTTTATTTTGTCTTCTTTTCCGAATTGTATTCATGATTAATAAACAACACTTAATATTATAAACCTAAATCGAATTAAAGACTTGAATTTAAATGTCGTTTTCCGTAATAAATTTTATTCTATTTTATTTTTCTGGTTAAAGCAAAACATATGCACGTGAGATATATATATATATATATAGGCTTATTTGTAATTCGACGTATTCCCGTTAGGAGGTGATAGGGGTGATTATTTGCGATATTTTTAACCCCCATATGCATAATGCAAAAATCCTTTGTGGTAATTTTATTTCGGTTGTTTTGAAATAAGATCCTAGTTATTATACATTTTTGGAAAGCTGATAATACGGTTATGTTTTTAAAATAATCTGCAGGACAAGTTTCATAACGATTTTTTTTGTTTTTAAGTCATATTTGTGGACAAAAAATTAAAAAAAAATTGAAATAATATATTTTTCCGTCTCGCATTTTTAAATTTGGACCGATAATTATTGTTTTAATATTGACAAATATCCAGTGATTATTCGTTTTTATAAATCAGAAGAAAAAAATAGATTTTAATTGATACTTTTTTTTAAATACATTTTTAAAGTTGCTTTTTTAACTTATTTTGAAAAAATCTAAAAAACGTGATAACTCAAAAATGGTTCACTTTTGCATACATATGGGGGTTAAAATTATCGCAAATAATTACCCCTATCACCTCCTAACGGGAATACGTTGAATTACCAATAACCTGTATATATATTTCATACTATGTGAGTTCAGACATTTTTTTAGTGGATACCGCCATTTCAAACTATTTTTAGACAAACACTTGTAAAATATGATATATTAATTAAAATTACTTTATTGGCGGAGAGGTTGACTGGCACGATACTGATTTAACTAAAGTATTGGATTAAATCACAATATAAAAAAACTTACGGAGTGGATGCGAAGCCGGTGCGGAAAGCTAGTGCTATTTGAAAAACGACTTAACGGGTTTTCATTTATATCATGACTTCGATAACAGAATGAAATATTTAATACAGCTTATGATATATTGAATTGTTTCAAAAATAATTTAATGAACAAAATTTCTCAAAGCACCGTAAAACTTTCCCAATAAATACTTCAGAAAACTTTTTCAATTTAGTTATGATCAATATTACTTTGTTGTGGTATTATTTGTGAAAAAAATACAGAATTGTACGATAAAATATCTTCAGCTGTAAGATAAAATAATAAACATTTTGTAAAGATATATATTATATGTATAGAATTACAACAATGATATAATACCGTAGCTCACCATTCTTCTCCATTTAAAGGAAAGCTCCACTACCTACTACACTAGGTTGGTTGTTGTGGCAGATTATTCTATCCATCCAGGCGCCTCTCGGCTCATAATCTCATAAAACTGGAATCTAAACATGGCAAAATCTTTGAGCTAGTCTGACTACAGGTAGAAGAGACTTATTGCAGGCGGCAGAATGAATTTTGTTTTCAGTAATGTACGAGAAATAGTTTCCATGTAGACAGTTTTTATGTCGAAAAATGATTCAGAAATACATTATAAAAAAACAATTTATCTGTAATAACATTTAGAGAATTCTATTCAGGCATAATTTTATTTAATTTGCCATCTCAGTACTACACAAATTTCATAAAATTATAGTGCCTCAACACAACTTTCGCGAGGTCCGATTGTGTTAGTGAATACTCGCAGAACAGAACGTTCACAGGATTTTAGACATGACATTAATAAAGACAATAAAAGTGTGATGGAGGTAAAATTAAGAGAAATCGTGCAGTCGACTTCTGAGGAGGCGGGAGTCAGCCCGTGACTACGTTAAGTGTACATTTATAATCAAGTATTATAATGAGAGTGTAGGACGAACTAATAAAACATGTATCTACTGATGTTTGTCAAAAGTCGATTTTACCACAAAACGTCCTAGTTTCAACTTGTCTTTTGTTGTGTGACAAATGGTTAAATAAGTTTCTATCATACGGGTTTCATTTGTACGAACAGAGTTTGATATAACGAGTTTGATATTAGTTTTTAAGTTTTATTTATTGAAAATGTAATCTGCATGTGATTAATCATCCAACCGACGGCAAAGTACTATTTGATAATATATAAGTACTCTTAGCTTGGAATAAAATATACAGATAAAATAGTATGAAATTTAATTAAGTTCAATTATACTGATTTTTCAGTACAAGCAATAATAAATGCACCTCCAAGTCCGATTGGCTTGAAAGCCTTCAAACTTTCTAAAGATGTTTCTTTATAAATTTAGTTGGAGCTTATCAGGGACGCTGAAATTTTCGTTAAAATTCTCTTCGGAAATCCGACTCGATACCAACCTTCGCTCCGAATCGAGTTAATGGTTTTGAGTTGAAGGTATTATGTGGCTTTATAGAGATAAAAACATTAATTTACTTTAGACTGCAGATTCTTGTTTTATTTTCTATTAATTATTTACCGAATAATAAAAGTATCGTATTGCTACTTGTAAGGAGATTTTACAGAAAACTATTTGCAGACCAATTTGTATGTTTGTACGTCTAGAATATTCCATATATCTTAGTCTATCACTTATAATTATATATTGTGTGAAATTCTGTATATTTATATAAATTCCGATTATATATTTATGTAAGTAATAATATACCTATATCATATCCATACTTTTCCTCGCTGCGTTTTTTTATTTCGTCGATATTTCCTGCCCCGATACTTACAAAATCGTCTATTGTACTATTTTGTTTTAATAAGAATATGTTGTTATTTTATTGATTATTTACATTTGAGTTTTATTTATTTTTTGTAAATATCATATATGGTATTTTAAAACGTTATTCACATTCTAAATTTGTTATTAAGTATTATCCGATAATATAATATTTTAATAAAATATATAATAATTTCAAAATTTAACAAACGCTTTAGTAAATGTATACAATTTAGCACAAGGACGTCTAAAAATAGTAAATACTCAGAGACGTGTGCAGGATCCGGTTTCTAAGACGATTAAGTCTGTATCGCGTTAACTATCACTAAGTAAACGTTATCTCTCTGTCGTATACGAGATGCAAAGCATTAATTAATTTAGTAAGCTTTCGTGGCCCCTTTAAATAAACTATGACTAGCTACTTGCTTAAAGACACGGTCCAATCAATTAGTTTAATTTTGCCGTATTCCATTTTTGAATTATTTATTATTTTATTTTGGTTGCAGATATAAAATATTTTTACACTTTTTATATAAATGTAATACTAAAAAAGGTACATCCACACATACATAGCTATAAAGTTGAAAAAATACGGTAGTGTGTAGTATTTCTAATAAAAGTATTTTGAGTTTATTTGTAAAACGATCATTGTGTAAATGGAAAATAATAAGTGAATTAAACACTAGCATTAAATTCATGCATAAATTAATATTTATAGTTATACTTGTTGATTTCCAGGTTATATTATATACATATATAATTGTATTTAACTAATACAACTTTATATTTCAAATGTTGAAAAAGAGTAACTATTGAGTTTCCTGCCGATTTTTCTCGGTAGAATCTACATTCCGAGCCGGTGGATATATATTTCCAATATCCTATTTAATTGCACACGAGAGCTACATAAGTACCAGTAGCTACCAGTAAAAACAATATGTTACAGAATTTTATATTTTGCAGAGTTAGCTTTGGTAGTAGTTTATTTTTTTGATAGCTATCTCTTTTATTTCGTTATTTACAGAAACGCTTAAACACCGCTTCGCTCGTTAGGAACTAGTTGCTCTGGGAATTATTATTTATTTACATGACATACATTTATTGATAAATGCAAAAAAAAAAAACAACACCCTCATTAATTTAATAAAATTCGAATGTATTTACTATCATTGTCCTGTAACTAATACGATGGTGGGCAGAATAAAAATGCAAATAAGAAATATTCTAATGCATAAAAAATAGATGTGATGACGTCACCTCATCATTTTATAAAGCAATCAATCATTGCAGAGAAAAGACGACGCAAGTGGATTTGCAAGTATTAAATTTTGACATATTGCCTGCAATTTATCTCGCTTCGAATCGAAAAATATCGTGTTAAAATCTGTATGCGTCTCAAGTAAAGACTATATGTCTTATATCTGTCAGTCCTCAGTAAAGCACTGTGGATTAACCTTAAGCATTCAGTTTAATAGGGAACTAAGTCTACCATAGTTTAGATATTTATGAGCAGGAGTAAATTATACTCAAAAAAATGGTAACTAAAGCTCGACGCTTCACTTGTTCTTAGGACTTTATACAAGTCACTAGTATGAAGGTACAATCTACACATAAAATGATGATGATAATATCGCCCTGAACAATTTTGGCTATGGCAGCCAATTTCAAGGGACAAGCCAACTACGCAGAATATATTATAGTGCACAAGTATGTGCGCAAACACAGGCGCACTTACTATTCCCTCATATTTACAATTCAATGGGACGGCTAATTCAACATGACCTTAAAGAGTTAAGGCGCATGACCAACAGCTTCACGTGCTTCCCGACGCACGGGAATATACACAAAATCAACAGACAGACTTGACAATTTGTCACAGGAATGGTTTACATTTCTTACAAAATCAATGTGCATGGGCGGTAGTGACCACTGTGACCACCAGTGACCACCATCAAGTGGCCGTTCGCAAAACGACTGATAAGTACGAAACACGAAGACAAATTTTCCGAAATTGTTATTTACAAGTTTTAAATTACCCATCAAGTTGACAGCTTATACATAAATTTCAATTCAATACATATGTATGTTCAAAACACTGCTGTACTTTCGTTTAGAAGGTATGCAGGAACAGATGAACATACAATATATAAAAAGCTTTCTGATATCATAATCACCGTAGTTCAGTAAAGGTAATCAACGACATTTTGTATATATTTTTTGCTTAATTAAAAGATCACTTCTGCTGATCAACATTAGAGCACTATAAAGAAAAATTATAATTCACACCACGATCAGCCCTCTTTATTAACTGTGTTGGGCAACTCAAACTCAATTTGGCGCTGAAGGGATTACGAGGGTGCTACGTGTTTCAGCTATTGTTGTAGCGAAGAAAATATCGTCGTATTAAGATTGCCGCTAAAATGGATCACGTAACCGAGTGTATCTATTAATTCTGTGAGAAAATGAAGAGAGCTGTGAGAAATATGGAGTGATCCGTGTGCAGAAAATATATTAGTGGTTTCGTTGTACATTTTAGTCAAATGGGGACTGCGAAGTGGTAATAGATCATTTATAACATTCTAAAAATTGTATTTATAGAAAACTCTTGTAATTTTTGCTACAATCCAAAATGAGGCAAAGGACATTTAGGAATAATGTACATATGTAGTAACAGCCTGTAAATTTCCCACTGCTAGGCTAAGGCATCCTCTTCCTTTTTGAGGAAGGTTACGATCATATTCCATCACGCTGTTCCAATCAATGCTGGTTGGTGGATTCACATGTGGCACAATGTCGTTGAAATTAGACACATGCAGGTTTCCCCACGATGTTTTCCTTCACCGCCGAGCACGAGATGCCCATATAAGTCCAAATTAAGCATATGAAAATTCAGTGGTGCTTTCCTGGGTTCATCCCGCAATCATCGGTGAAGATGTACGCGTTCTGACAACTGAGTTCTAGAAATATGTGATTGGACGTTATTTACAACAGTGTGCTTTAATGTTGTGTCTAACAAAGTCTACTACAGTGGTGGTTCGTTTGCTGAAAGCTATATTTCATAACATCGATACTCTTTTTGAATCATACCTAGTGTCGTTACCAAACAGGCTCGTTAACAACATCCGGTGACTAGTGTGTAGTAGATTTTTTACATCACTTTCAAATTATTTCACCCAAATCATAGACGGGGACAGCCTGAAAGTTTGACACGTAAACTATTCGTAACTATTACCCACTAGTTTACTACCAACATATTCATATTCTATTTACTTTCAATAATAATACACATTATATTTATATATATTTTTAGTACAGTTATTAAACTTGCTCCGTCGCACCTCCACAGCATAGCCCGCTGCATGCTCCACCACCAGAGGGGCGTCCTAAGCCTCAGGAACTCTTACTGTCTGCCTGACATCTGTCCCATACCAGGTATCGATGACAGTGACGATAAGGACGACGACAACCACCGGACATGACACACCACTGAACATGACGACCTGAAACACTAATTGACTAACCACTGGGTCAAATTGGCTTTGACCCTACGGGTCAAAATAGGACAACACGGTAGCTGAGGCTTCCGGGGAGTTCGGGTAAGGAGGGCAACCTCGAGGCCCGTACCAGGCTTGACCAATGGCCAAGCATGAAGACCGCAGACACACACATTTACATTGATAGTAATATAACTTATTATTTTATTCAACATTTCTAAAATAAAAATAAATTTTGTTACAAGTATTTAATATTGTGTGAATTTTATCGCGTTAATATCATTGTAGCGTATTTAGGTTTATGCGAACATTGAAACGTCAATATTTGTCTATGGAATGATTTGACGTATGACGTACTTCCTTTTTTTTCTCTTCCCTTCTCGTGTGAGCTGCGGTAACGTGTGTTGTGTGAGTGCGCCACGCTTTTGAAATTTGCTTATGTAACGGACTTATCCTTCTCCTGTAATATCACCCATCCCTTTGGCTGTGTTCTTCGAGTGTATGAAGACCAAAGGAGCGCTCCCAAGAAGAACGTGTCTTCATAAGTCAGAGCCCAGTTTTGAGGTAACAACTCCCCTTTTTCCTTAACTACAGTCCACTTTTCTCTCGCGCGTACAATCATAAATCACTTTATTTTACATTCGATAAATATTATTGTAACAATTCGATAAGTCTTTTTTGATTTTCGACTGTAAAGTGATTCACAAAAGTATTCGCTTTGTAATTTTTTATTTGAGGAAAATTCTTTCAATAATTTCAATAAATAGTAGAGCGAAAATTAAATAATTCGATGGAATGGAATGGAATGAATGTATTGTTATAATTTTAAGTTTCACGATTACATTTACTAACTAAATAAATAATAACAACTAAAATAAACTTGACACTACAACCGAGAAGGCCAAGCGGACAAAACACTAATTTCATTACCTGATATGAACTATTGAATACTTTGTTGAAAAATGAAAAGGTACGATGTATTACTTTTATGTATGTAACATCAGGAAAAACAAAGGAAACCCTTTGCCAGCTGTTGAATTTAAAATTTTCTACCAAGATTATATGTCATTATGACTTCTTCGTTATCTTGAAAATAGGAGCCAAATTGTTTTTTTTTTTTTTTGGGAATTATAGTCTGCTTTCCTTTTTGATACGAAAATTATGATTATATAAAGTTTTGTTGCTCGTATTACGTTCTACAATTTAGATACAATAAAATTATCACTTACATTCGTTTTAATTCTATAAATTAAAGAATAGTCTCTTAGTTATTGTTTCTGATAAAATGGCTATTTGCAACTAGTTTATAAATAACATAATATTTTATTAATTAATTTTAACAATTGATTTAATCCGTTAAATTCCGTTCGAACTCTGTGATTGTAGTAAATTAATGTTATTATTTTTTTGGAAGCGTGCCGTATTTGTCTTTATTTAATATTTATTTTTTAATTTGGTTACTGGTATTATTTTGTGACGTTAGTTTTTGAAAAAGGAAAGGAATGAAATAAATGAAAAATAATAATCGAAGATTTTTTACAGTTGTGTTACAATATTATTACAAATATATTATAGATATTTGAAATAATATAGAACATACTAGACAGTCAGCGACAAGAATTAAATAAGTACGAGGAGTAAAGGTAAACTTATAACACCGAGTTTCTGACTTTGTAAAGTTATTTCATCCCTCTTGCAAAGTATTCGTTTCTTATAAAAAGATTTCGTAAATAGCTTACATAAATAAAACTTGAAAAAAATTACATTAATTGATAAGTCTTATTACAAAATACAAGAACACATCTATACTAATATTCTGAAATAAATTTTAGACAAAGAGTGTGTACTTTTTTTTTATGTAATAGGTAGTTGGATGGGAAAATGGTAAGTGGTCACCACCCCACACAAACATTGGCACTGTAAGAAATTCCATACCTTACATCACAACAATGCGTCACCACTCACCAATCTTGGGAGCTAAGATTTTACGTCCCTTGTGCCTGTAATTACAATGACTCACTCACAACAATACTAAGTCTTACTGTTTGGCGGTGGAGTGGATATCTGAAGAGTGGTACCTATCCAGTCGGCCTTGAACAAAGCCGACCACCACCAAGTGTTAAGGCTTATTACAAAAGTTATTTAGCTTATTACCGGTTCTTCTCAATAATTTACCTGATTTTAGAGGTAGTTTTTATTAATTTTAATTAATTGAAGCCTACAGGCTTATATGAAGAATCAAAAGAACTAGAACAAGAATATAATTAGAAGAAACTATTTGAATGAATAACATTTAGATTTGATGTATACGAAATATCATGATTTATCTTTTTAGGCAAATCAAATAGCAAAAAATGGAACCCTTATAGATTCGTCATGTCTGTCTGTCTGTTTGTCTGTCTGTCTGTCTGTCTGTCTGTCTGTCCGTCCGTACGTCACAGCCACTTTTGTCCGAAACTACAAGAACTATACTGTTGAAACTCGATAAGTAGATGTATTCTGTGAACCGCATTAAGATTTTCATACAAAAATAGAAAAAAAAAACAATAAATTTTAGGGGTTCCTTCTAATTTTTAACACAAAGTGAAACTTTAACGACAATTGTAAATATACTAATGTTTGGAAGTACAATAGAAAAAAAGGGAAAATCGTGATTTTCATTTTGAGATGACATTAAGGCACTACTACGCCCCTATGCGTTCGACGTGTAAAATATTATAACCAAAACGAATAGAAAGTTCAAAGTATGTTATCTATTATAGAGTACGACTGTAAAGTTGTGGTAGACGCAATAAGACCGGTTGAAAGTTGAATTGCTAACAACTAAAACTTTACGGAAAAACTTAACTGAAATGAAGTTTCTTTGCGAATTTCGCTACGTAAGACTTCATTAGATTTATTATTCATTGGCTGTTGCTGCGGATTAACTTGAGTTACGTTTGGATTACGTATGCGTGTTTGCCATATTGCTTTTCGTTGTTACGCTCTAAAGTATCTCTGCGTGAAGTTAAATAGACAAATTCCTCAATTAAAAGAATGACTCAAAGTGAACAAATAGAGTTATATTAGTGCACTCTATCAAACATACTTACTGAATAAAACACCACTCATTCCCAAGACAAAGACAGTTTATTAACTTGTATTCCTAGTCTTATATAATTTCCTTTGACAAAGGATAGCGTGATTCAGAAACATGAATAAAATGAACCACGACATCTATTGATATATAATATAAACTAAATATATGTTTAAAAATTATACACTTACCAGTTCCATTGCATATGTTAGCTGCATGGAATTTGCCGCACGTTAAATGTTACTACTGGCTCGGCTTACGTGAATCGCATTGATGTTATATAGTTCATTTTTCTCAAAGAATGAGGTTTCTATCGCACAGATTTTTTCTAATCGGACTTGAAGGCCCTCATTTCATAAACTTATGTAATAATATCGATTATTATCTCATTTATTTTTTAAGCAGTGCAAACCCTTGGAAATATATCCGGCCCCTAGGGGAACCGGCTTATGAGGGATTCGTTATTCGGATTCTAAATAAATTGATAGAGGTCTTGGCCACGGTTCGTTACGATGTAACGTATCCTTGACCCCCTGCCGTGATCTACTTGTAGCTCGCCGGTACTTTACTTAAGGGTTGAAAAAGTTAACTTTACCTTCCCCGCACCTCGTTAGTGGCAACAGGGAGCTATCCTGGCTGCCGTTCTCCTCAGTTTATACAACCTGCATCAACGTTGCATCTTAAACATAATGGTAATGTTTTTTATACTTTATTACATTTTTTAAAATTAATAAAGATAATTTAGCTGACTTTGCTGCAAGATTGGTAAAGGCGTAGTTATTTAAACTATACGGATCGGGCTTCTTGACAAAAAGAGACGTTTGTTCTTAGAAATAGGACATTTTTTTACGATGATGTTTATATCTACAACCTTTAACGTCCATGTATTATTTTTCTGTTATGTTTTTCTTTTCCATATTTTATACCTTAAAATTTAAAATGAATGTACTCATTATACATTATACAAATAATATAGATACATTTTCTTTCTTCTATTATTTCATTATTTTTTATCAGTTCGCGTAGTTTCCATGTCAGCGAGATTTACTCGTAGTAGTAGGATGGATACTTACGGGTTTTTACGTCACGTTTTTCTATATCATATAAATTTAACAATTCTAAATTGCTCGCAATGTAATAACACCCGCAAGGGACATAATACCATAAATCCCTCTGTCGGCAGCGAATGGACGATGTATGAAGATGTATGTATGAAGTGGTTTTTATTTCTTACAGTACCTATTGTAGTGTATATATGTATGTATGTAGCTGGGGCGATATTTATTCGGTAGCTTTTCTAAAATAAATTAAAAGAAAACAAGTTTTAATCGTTACAGTAAGCCTTTGTTTTTCTTCGTATTTAACTAACTTAGTAGTTTTTGTTTAAGGTAATAACATTGCAGTTGTTACGAGAAGATAGTACGTAGGATTAATATTCTAAGCCTAGTTTAGTTTTAAGTTAGTAGGTAAATGTTTAACGTAACATGGTAAGTTACTTGTTATGCATTGATTGTTTGTTTAGATTGACGAGAGTTTTTAATTTTGGAATTCTCTTATAAAGTGGGTCAATCGCAAATACATGATCGTTGAACCAACGGGAAATATTTCCAGTGATAAATAAAGTAAAGTGAAGCAATAACTTGAAAATATCCCACTCCTCTTCTTTTTGATTAAAGTTATGCCACCAAGCTGCTCTAATGTGGGCTTGTGAATACACATGTGTCAGATTTTCATCTTCTTAATTACAAACACAAATTAAGAACATGAAAATTCTATGATGTTTGCCCAGCTTTGAACTCGCAGTCTTCAGTTAATATTGTGAATCAAAGGGTATAAAGGAAAGTTATCTTTTATTTAGATTTTTTAATTTTATTATCATTTTTTAATCGAATTTTATTTAAGATTATTATATTTTATTAATATATTCCAGATTTTAAAAATAAAATATTGTATGTACTACATTATAATATTTTCAACGGTTGCATTTGATCGAAAAATAGTACAATTTTTTCGATTGGAAAACTCACAAAATGTTCTCTATACTTTAATTTTATTTTGCTTTATACTCGTTTTGCTATTGGTTATTTAAACAAATTTTGATAATTCCTAATGTTTAGAAATAAAATTTAGATATACCTTTTGGATTTTTTTATAAAAACGCTTTGTTTTAATTTTTATAAAAATGTAAACCTTTTGGAGCTCCCGTCACATTTCAGCAAACAAAATTGTGCGTGAAATATGAATATATTTTACGCACAATTTGTTTCTTAAATTATCGTAATATTTATAATTATTTTTTAAATACTAATAATATTATATATATTATATACTATATATATGTATATATAAACTATAAATAATACACTTATATTCAATATCATAATATATTTATAAGAACTATACCATATTTTTCAGAATAATATGTAGAAAATGTGAACATGAAAATGTGAACGACCACTGAGAGGGGCACGGACAGGAGAGGTAAGGGACACGTTGTTGAAATCTGAACTTTTGCTGGTTGGCTCAATTCAACCGTTTAAATAACGAGAGGAACCATCTGTGACAACTGGTTGTCTCCACTTAATAGCAACATAATTATGTACAAACATCATATTATTAATGATAGAGCTGGCACGCCATTGTAGGTTGGGACTTATAGCTGGCTGGTTAATTTTTCGCGCTGACAATCTAATTTGCGATTCGAAGAAAAATTGCTGCTAGCATTAAAGCTATTTTTTCGAGTTCTAATTTTAAAATAATATTATATTTAAGAAGATTTAGTTTGTTTCGTATATAATTATATTAGTTTTCTTCATTTTTATAAATAAATATAACAAAACGTTATATTTCTGCTCGGTAATAGAATTACTGACAAGTGAGTGGCAGACGTCTTAAAACGAAAACGTTGTTTAAATTTTATAAAATTATTATTTGTATTAAGTCCATAGAAACAAGATAATGCGTATATACTCATATATTAAGTATATATATTTTCATTTAAGTTCATGTTTTATTTTGTATATTGATTATTATTTATTATTTCATCAATTGCAATACTATGAATGTAATGTTTTCTAATGTTACCGTTACTGTATTCATTCTCTGTCAAGACCTTATGAAAGGTACGAAATAATTATTTTCAATTATGTTCTTGTATTAAAATAAGTTGAATTTTTTACCTTAAATCCATAAAAACAATCTGAATGCGACATACGCTGGATCCGTGCCATGTTGATTTAAAAATTAGGTACCAGGGAAGCAGAACACGACAGGCGTTTGGTCCAGCTCCAAGAGTTGCCTCGCTTTGTGACAGTTCGCTGATAAAGCCAGCCTAGCTGCCAATGACGTTTATGAAGCAAAACGGAAATAGTGTACGAGTATATGTCAGTGACTGTTGTTAAAGTCGGAGTTATTAGTGTGTGAGTTGTATAATAATATTGTTACTGAATTTTGTTTATTCACCATTTGAGTTTAAGACAGTGAAGGTTATACTAAGTTATGGACTAGTAAATTATATAATACGAGACAGGGTATATTATGTTCTATTTCATAAACAGTACCCAGGAGATGCTTATGAAGTTAAGGCTAGTGTAGATAATAGCTCTCATGGCGCAGACCCGTAATGATTCACGAGGCCTTGCCGTTTATTAGAATTGCCGAAGGATTATATTAGGCATAATTCATGGTTTAGTCTGAGTTACATTTATTCGTAACAGAACTCTATAACGTTATGTAACGTAATTTCATAAGTTCGAATAAAAATAATATCTCCGTTTAAAGTTCTGTTAAACTTTATGTATTAGACGTTGTTTGATATTTCACAATCTAACATCACGAAACATCAATAATTAATATTGTATATAATTTAATACAGATGTATTAATACAAGGACATTTTCACACAATGGTACAATGGGTCAAATTAATCCAGCGTAGGAAAACAAGCAAGCCCGTTAATTACATGCTAACGAAGTTTATTCGGTGCCCAGTGCATAATTGGATTTATGCACTGAATAAATTAGTGGTCCACTGTCTACATGTGCGCGTTTTGTCAATAGCTTTGCAATTTTGTACTGATCTATCTGTCTGTTGAATGTTGATGTCGTTTGTATGATAAAGCTGTAACGTAGGTCCTTTTTAATTGTTTAATAAACAATACTTTGGTGACATATTGATTGTACATTTAAAGTCGAATAAAATTACACGATGCAGGAATAAAAATATCAGATTTATTTTAGTACGGACAGCAAAACTAATTATTCAATTTATATTGAATGAGTAAGTTACATGAATTATCTAATGAGATTAATTTGTGCTTCTGTTGACGTTGTTCAATTTATGCGGGTGAATAAAATATTAATTAAAATACAATGTAATGTTTGTATCGATTAAATATTCGATCAAATCTGATTTTTATTCGTAATTTTTTTTTCTAACCATATAGAGTGGTACGCATTTTTGTTAGCACGAGCTATAAAAAACACTGTGTGATCTTTTGTTAATTATGTATATCCTACCTATAATATATAGCTCATTCAGAGGAAGATATAGTTATCATAAAATACATAATTAAAACATTTAAAACACAGTTCATGTTTATAAACTCAGACCACTAGTTACAAATGCCATATTGATGATCCATTCTCACAGTTAAAAACTCTCACTGTGCTGAGCTTGGTGCAATTGGATTTGGTATATATGGTAAATACGTATACATGTGGCGGTTTTTCATCTGCCTAAGTAGGTTTCCTCATGATGTTTTTCTTCATTGTCGAGCATGAGATGGATTCTAGGCGCTAATTAATAATAATTAACATAGTAGAAAAAAGTTATGTTAGGTTAATAGATTAAACTGTCCTTTTCCATGCCGTGATAACTTTTAATTGAAACAACACTTAGCTAAAAATGTAATTACCTTTATTTTTTATAATTAACCTATAAATGGTGTTTGTTTTGTAAGTTGTCCTTAATAATAATAATAAAAGATATATATATATATATATATATTTGTTACTTATTCTCTTTAAAAAGACTAAAGAGAATCTCTTCGTTAAAAATTGAGAAGTAAATAATAATGTCCAAACACTGAAAAAATAGTACTCTAATTAAATGTGACTTTAACTCGAATCGTAGAGATTGTGAATAAAAATCGTGTGATGCCATTATGTACGTAGCCATTATATTATCGGGTTACCGGGGAAGACCAGTTGTCTGTAAGTCCATTGGCTGAGATGTCGTAATAACGTCATCCGCAACGAATCAGAAGCCGGTGTGATGACGATGCGAGTTAGTTGGAGATGGTATCCGCGGTACAGTGTCGGTAAGGTCATGGTGCGGTGTAATATATTATATGAATATATTTGCGTGTAGCCCTAGTAAGCGAATATTGTTTCAACGGGAATCAATTATGTTATATTTGGTCATTGATTGTAAAATATAAAAAATATATTTAATTATTTAGATTAAATTACTTTAGATGATATAAAAATAACGTCTAATAAAAAATACACGCATAAGAATAGCGTGTCTTTTCAACATTTCACGAGTGAGATACGAAATGAGTTCTCATAATTCTGTGAGAAC
This sequence comes from Vanessa tameamea, assembly GCF_037043105.1. Lineage (NCBI taxonomy): Eukaryota > Metazoa > Arthropoda > Insecta > Lepidoptera > Nymphalidae > Vanessa > Vanessa tameamea. The sequence continues at coordinate 5,738,600 of NC_087324.1, read as the reverse complement.
TGATTTCGTAAATAGTACCGGGAAGTCTACTAACAAATTTACACCTTATCGCAATCGAATCAAAATGTAATCGTTGCCGTTTAGCCGTTTTCCTTTTCGGAATTACTGATTGGAATAGAATCATAGATCTTCTTTTTCGACGGTTAAAACCAATAAACCTTATTTTTGAGGGCTTGAACCTTGGCCCTGCAGGTCAGCGGACTTATAAGCTATAGTTATAATAAGACTAGTGCAATGAATATCGATCATTCCAACATGCATTTCAGTTGAACAATCAAAATCGGCACAGAACACATGCAATCGTAAATAGCGTTACTCACCGAACAGATAGGTCACAGTGATATAGGATCGTCCGTCAATAGTTAGCTGTTCCACATCGCGATCATCAATCAGACCGCCTTATCCCGTCCAGTTCGATTCCATACATTTATCTAGGAATGAGAGATATTGATGTGAAATCTGCATTTTGCTCTTACGTTGCATTTTATATACTGAAATGAACTGTCATTCTGCAATTACAATTGATAATTTATATTCAAGTGCGCAACAAAGTTTTAATATAAATTACTGTATCTATCTTGCTTTCATTTTAAGATTCACTCATGACTTATTTATTTATTTAATTATTTTCATTAGGACAACCAACAGTAGATACAATATTACATCAAAATAAAAAAAATATATATATTTCAAAATTATCAAGGCAAAATTTCTACTATTTACAGGTAGTCTCACATACACATTATATAGATCAATATGTATTAAATATATAAAATAAATACAAGCAATAATTAGAGATAAGAAGTCATAATACATTTTTTTTTAATTATTATATAATTAATAAAACCAACAAAATATTCCATAAAATTAGAAATAAGCACAAATAAAATTCTTTATTTTCCGCAATCGAATCAAAATGTAATCGATGTCGTTTAGCTGCTTTCCTTTTCGGAATTCCTGATTGGAATGGAATCATAGATCGTTACCAGCGTAAATTAGTAGAATTAATCCTCTTTTGACACGTCGAGACTCTGGGCCGTTACTGTTCTTTTTCGACTTAATAGCATCTCATGGTGGATATTTGGGAACATTAAGATTAATGTCAATTAATGTAATAGGTTTATGCCAACTTGTTAAAAATAAATGAAATTAATTAAATCAGACCTCAATTTTCAATCTAAACAACAACCGCTAACTAATCCTCAATAAATTTCTCGTAATTTTCATTGACCCATAATACTTGGGGCTTACAATATTAGCAGACCCGTGATTATGATCATCAATAAGTTTTCAAAAGGTAAGAAATATATTAATAAACGAATAAACTAGATAGCTGCATGTAAAATATTAAGGACGTATAAAATTAAGTTCATTTTATGAAATTTACTCCTTGATCATAAACATTAAACCGTAAAATGAATTTTGCAGAACTCATGATGCGAAACATCAGAGATTTTACGACCGAAATTTTTTTGGCCACTATTTTTATTATAATTATCTTGTTAGTTCTCGGAATCCGGATGGCTTGCATATAGTTGTAGAGATAATTGAATAGAGACAATTCTGTATTAATCGTTTCCTTTATCTTATCTTACTCAGTATCGTTCAATTAAAATAAAACACCAACATTTATATATATTTTTCTATTCAATGAGTTTTATGGTTTGGGATTATAGAACAGCAAATGTCCGTTTTAAACGTAAATTATCCTTGCCAACATTTTAATTTTTAATTGACAATTACATTTTGTTACAATTAGTTTTTAGAACATGCAAAGTTTTTTACAATTTACATTTTTTCTCGCAATAGCGGTTTATTTAGAGTATTATAGTGATACATGCCTGCCCCTAATATAAATCTGAACATACTGATGAAAATGAGACATTTATTTATTGTATATATGTCCATAAGTACTAAATCTATATTGTTATTCAATGTGTTATTGGTACTTAAACTCACACACTTATTCGAACATGTATACACAGAGCTACATTAAAATTTTTGCTTTAAGTTTGAATTGCACTGGCCATTACGGCAATTTAAATTACTCTGTTTAGTAATTTTACTGTTAAGAATTTAAAATTTAAACTAAATACAATTTTTGTAATTGCTTGTACTATATTTTGTCATTATGATATAACTGATTTTCGCTGTATATTTTAATTTAGTTTTTGTATAATAGTACGTGTCTACTACTTAGGTATATATATGTCCGAATGTTTTTTCCCTTTTTAGCTGAGCTGGACGAAAACTCTTCAAGGGATAAGTTTGTTTTTTATTTATAGTTACATAAACTATACATAAAAGGCACGTGGAGTCGTAGGGACGAAGTAGCTGAGGTCAGTTAGCGTTAGAGGTTAACACACTATTAAAATATTAGTAAGAATACGATTTAATCTTATTGATAGTAGTTTTATTTCAATGAATGTCTTTGATAGCATAGGTTGGCGGACTAGCATATGAGCCACCCGATCGTAAGTGGTTACCACCGCCCATAAAAAATGTCAATGTAAGAAATATTAACCATTCCATACATCGCCAATGCACCACCAAACTTGGGAATTAAGATGTTATGTCCCTTGTGCCTGTAGTTACACTGGCTCACTCACCCTTCAAACCGGAATACAAAAAAGCAATACATGTTGCTCTTAAAGCTATTAGTAACATTCGTTCTTTACATTTATATTCAGTCAATGGTTCATACATTCGCATATCTTACTGTTAATGAAACAGTTATGTATATTGTTAGCAGAATTCAAAGTGGCAACAATCGAGAAATAGTTAACGAAATTAATTAACGCTTCACATCAAACGAGATATTACAGCTACTTTGTCGTTTAATAATTATAAAGTAACTTTGAACTTCTAAGTGATACAATTATTGTATCAATAAGTAAATATTGTGTGATATGATATTCTATCCTGTGTACAATACGTATTTGGATAGAATGATTAATTATTATTGTATTAAAAGTATAGCGCTTTCCTACAAGTATTTAAGATATTTAATTTATTATTGTTTTTGAAGCTAAATTAAAACTATTTTTTATTATATGTACAAGGCGAAAATACATATAGTGTTGTACGTAAATCGATTCATATTATAGTTTGAAAAAAATGCCAACAGAATAGTGAGGGTTGTACGCCAGGCGTTAACATTTTTAATGTGATTTATTTCAGGAGCGTCACGGACCCGTACTCATTAAGCTTCGCATGTGCATTTCCGTGGAAAATAAAATATTAAACGGTCTTGTCATAGTTATTTTTATTCCAGAGTGAAATAAATTCCTAAACTGTGAAACTTTAACATTTGAGGCGGCAACATTTATTTTTTAATAAATATATTTTAGTCGTAATCTCAATACGTATAAATACATAAATTTAATTGTCTTGTTTGTTATCTTACATCACTTAGCCGATTGTAATAAAATTTTGAATAAAGATAGCCTAGAACTTAGAAAAGAGTAATGAATATAAATACACGTTGTGATAGTTACAGAAAATGATATAAGGTACCTAAAACCTCCCCTTCCTCACACGAGGAAGAAACTACGGGCGAAAACTTGGAGCCATATTAATTGACAATAAGTGGACTAGTGTATATAAGAACTTCTAAAATATCTAAAATAAATTTCCTTAAAACTGTTCACACATGATACATTTAACCTTACTTTTACGTATTCATACGGAAAGCGGTTAATGCAGCTCTTTTTGAAAGGGTCGGACAAAAATGCTTGAATGTTTTTAACCTTCGCCCGCGATGCGTTAATGATGTTTACTCTCCCTAAAAGCCTCCACATACTTTGAATGACGCTCCATCGAGCGTATATTGCGCAAGATGAAAAAAGGATTTTGTTATAAAAATCTGATAAGATCAAATATCGGGAGATGAATAAGAATTATGTAATACGTCACGAGTAGAAAGATGTTTATGAAATATTGGATGTCCTTAAAATTGTTTGTACTGTGGAATATTTGATTCCGGGGCTTATAATAAAAATATGTTATATTCATAAATTATTTTCTATTTTTTTATTAATTCTAATGATTATGCATATATTAGAATTTTTAATATAGCCTAATATTAAAATATGATGTCACTAATTTGAATTTTTATGTAAAATTCTCTCCAAGTTTATTTTTGAATATTATATGATGATACAGTGATGAGCTTTAATATTTAATATATTATTTATAACTGTATTGTAGTTTGACTATAATTAAACCGTATACGAGCATAAAACGAATAGTACTTAAAGTATTTAATCATTCTATTTGCTATTAAATTTAGACTTCCCGTGGAAAATAGTTTATTTATGCAGTCCTTTAAATAAAATATTTCTAGATTATATTTTGTTATATAAAATAAAAGTTATGTTTATTTCATAGTAAAATATTGTTTTCTTAGCTGAACGCTTAACATAGATTGTATCTTTCTCTCCAATTCCAAATTCAATAGTTGTGAGCAAAATCTATATAATTTAATTGAAACGTATCATAGTCTTGTCATCTTCATTGGATGATCTATCAATGATAATTAATTACTTAAGCGTATACATATCTTTTGTTTTAAAAGCCTTTTATATCTTTGAATAGATTTAATTAAGATAATTGAATAATAATCATTCATACATATATATATATTTAACAATAGTAAATATAAATTAAAATATATATTAATATTTATTTTGTAGTATTTAATTAGTACTATTTTATTTGTAATAAAAATAACCATGTTAATTTAAAATCTTATTTAATTATTTATACGAATATTGTGTGGTATAGGTGGAGTTTTATAAATTAAGCGCGAAAAAGCCGCAGATTCAACAAGTTATTAATAATTTTATATTAAATATCTTGTATACATAATATAATGTTGGTAAAACTGTTTGAGCTTTTTAAGGCAAATGTTTTAAATTTTATTACTATCTACTTTCTTGTGACTCTTCACTAGATGGCGCTGCAGCACATCAATTATAATACCCTTCAACGGATCGCCCTTGTACATATAAGAATATATCGATTGGCCATAAGTCCATGACATGGTTACATATAATGGTTAAATAAATGAATTGTTTAATGAACCAAAATTAAGTTTCAATGGACGTTTTGAATATTTAATTACGTCATGTTTGTAAAAATATTAAAATTTTGTGTATATTAAATATTCATAAGTAGAACACAGTAGAATATTCTTTGATTTTTCAATTACTAGAATTTCTTTGAATATTCTTTATTGGGCTTGGCATCAACTTGAAACATTTTGCAGTCTACATAAAACCTTTGATTAAAAAACAGTTTGGTTATATTTCACTCATTATTAATTAAAAAATATATAATAGTGTAAAATATGTAATTTATATATTCAACCATGGTTAATATAGAAAATAAAACGCAATCTTTATAAACGCCTTCTATACGAAACTCTAGATAATTTTATTTTATTTAAAAATAATATATAATCACCATGTTTTTTTTTAGTAAATTACACCAGTAAATGCGACTACGAAGTAATATAATATATTAAAACATTCTCTTTTGTAACGAATTCTTGCAGGATAGTTCAGATACGAGAGGTACCTACAATGTGAACAATAGCAGCAATAATGGCACTGCTCATTTTCCACTGCGCTGCCCCTGAACAGTGGCGAGTTGCTAACTAGCAGTGATTACAACTGCCTTGTCGCTGTCTGAGAACATGTTTCTACACTATGTAAATTAAAACATTGTAATTAACAAAATAGACAAAATTGTACATGGTTCTATCGTCTTTTTTAAATGTATAAACGTAATACTGTGTCGTTATATTACAGAGAGAATATGTTTATTAAATGATAGTATTGATATAATAAAAAATTCTATTATGTAGATCGACTACTATATACTGTAACCACTTCTTTCTAAAATTAGTTTATGTACTTCTGACAAATTACAACTTTTTTTTTATATAAGATTTTAAATTAACATGGTTATTTTTATTACTAACAGTATTTAAAACGGGATATTTACCATGTTTTTTATTTTTATTTGGTGGAGCTCGATATTTCGACATTGTCTACGAATGTCTTGTTCACGAGACTGACGTTTGCCGGTAGATGTTGACGGCATTAGAAGTGTCCATATCGGACTACCTCCTTTCTCGTACGTTTGCTGCGTAAACACTGGTTACCACTACCACTGTCACTTTCACCCCTACTATTTGTTTTTATTTACACTTCTTTTTTTTTTTTTTGAGAAAAAAATCGTAACTCTAGTCGTATGAACGAACTGTCTTAATCTGAACGTTATCGCAAGTCTACCATGACACTGCGTTTTTAAAGTACAACTAAGTTTTCCTAAATCCGTATTTTATATTTAAGTTACGAAAACCTCATTATCTTTAAAGTCAGTCTTAGTGGTTTCCGTGATAAGCATTACCGTCTTTAACTTAGGGCACATGGGGCAAGTGCCCAGGGCCCCATTCTGAGAAGGCCCCGAAGGACCAAACAATTTCTTACATACGTTTGTGCTCACATTGACTGCTATGTATATTTTCTAAATTGCCATATTTGTAAGAAATAACTAACATATTTATCAAAAGGCTAGTGACGATAGTCGATATTGAAAGTGGAAAGCTATAGCCGTGCTTTTCATGCTAGAAATACATATACTATAGCCATAAGATTGTATAACCAATCAGATTCCTACGCATTTACGAAAATTACAATTTGAAACTATACTTAAGGCCTGGCAATGACAAAATTATTTGTACATGGTAGAAATACAAATATCTACCAAAATGGCCCCAAATTCATGGATGCCCAAGGGCCCCAGAATAGCTTGAGATGGCTTTGGTAATAAGTAGTGGAAAGTTAAACATATGTCCTGTGCTTCCGTTCCGTCTTGATGGCGCATTACCGTGCCCCCTGATACAGCTGTAATATTTCCGTAAAATATCATACAGAAATAATAGTTAGTTGTTGTAGTAATTATTTCATATACATACACAAATAGAAGCAAACACGTCTTGGTTCAATTTGTTGAATTACTTTTATGTACGGAAATAAAAACACAAAAGGCACGTAGTAATAGCGTAAATACAAATAAAAGGGCTTTTCACTCCTATCATTTTATTCTCTTCTCCATTGATACTTAATATATCGTATTTTATCTAAAGTAGTTATTGTCATGTCGAATCTTTTCGATTCCAGAAGAAAATAAACTCCAAAGATAACCATTTATTAATTTATTTTACTTATAAACTTTACTGATCAAATTATTGTAGTTGCTCCAAATACCGGTACACATTACACTTTATCTTTTGGTAGTGAATTTTCTGAGATGATGATGGTGGTACTTGGTACCTTTTCAGAGGAAGTTGCACAAAGTATGTATCAAATATAAAACAATATGTCAAACTGAGGAATGGATTACCCCATACTTTGTTATTGTAAATTGAAATGTGTTTTTATAACATATATACATGAATTTACAATTAATAAATATATATGTTTACACATTATTATTGATATAATATATAAATATATTAGAAGGAAATCGTTAAAACACGCGACCTTTCCTTTCCTTTTATCGTTTCTTTGATCATAAGGCAACGTTTGATTACACAGGCAAACATACAAAGTACACAATATAGAGGTAAACAGAATATATTAAATTCAACATTAGAATCGTGTCGTGTTTGTTTTAGGGACACATCAAATCTGCGCGACCTTTTATTATTAAGTTAGTTCGGTCATGCAACTCTGGTTTTGATCTGGACGGCTTTGGGAATTAACATAAGTTACGTTTTGATTTATTATTTATGTGCTGTGTGTTATTTAAATTTTATGTAAGTGCCTGTTAAAATTGGGGTTAATATTAAAAAGTTATTTTTTAATCAATTATTTTCTTTACTTATATAAAAACTTTTAAATTCGATTGTTTATTTATATAAAATAAAAAAAAAAACAGCAACTCGATCTTAATCTACCTTATTTCCTGTTTTTCGGACGAACGTAATTGTATTACTTTATACGCATACAAAATGATCGAAAGGAATTGTGTTAATAAAATTATTATTTATGAAGTTAAATTATTATTTTTTAAGTTTAATATATAATATATTTTAACTAAATACATACATGACTAAAAATAACGACGAAATAATCACTCACAGTTGCATAATAAATCACTGACCTATTTTAGTCAAATTTTTCGAGTGGTATCCAGCCAGCCAGCCAGCAGTTTATATTTAATAAAAGTTTTATTTTAAATTAAACAATTTTAAGTTAACCAGTTAACCTAACCTTAGATTTAAACTTTCATTATTTATATATCGAGATAGACTGTGAATGCTGAGAAAGCTTCGAAAAAAATAGTGGATACTAGTATACGCACACTCTAAAGTAGTATGACGTTTAGCATTAGTGTCAAGAGTAGGTGTCACGCACACCAAGATAATAAAGTTCACGGTTAATAATAATTTATATTTAAATAATTATTTATTGTTATGTTGTATTAAATTGTGATTTTACAAATACTGCTATCACGGAACTCTATCGAAATGTATATTTAAATAGTATAAGCATTTAGACTTATTTTTTATAAATAACTTTTACAAGTTTTTGTGTGTATTCATTTGATTTCTATCAACTTTTTCTAGTAGATTAAAGTTTTACTTATGTAGCTTCTAGGATTGTCCCTTCTCTTGATTGCGAAACATACTATTTGACAAGTTATACTTAATTATGTCAACGAAGCCAGGGTGGAAATAATTCGTATTAACGTATAACGTATGAACGCTTTAATAAATTATAGCGTTTATACGCGAACGTATAACACTTCAATTGAATCAGAAAAAAAAACCTATTAGATAAAATGTTATCCGAATAAAAATTGTACGCATTTTTAAAATAAAAATAATTTGTGTTGAGTTAGTTGTGTAGTCAATTAACGATGGCTGACTTTTATTTTTGTATCCTAATTTTTATTTATTCGTTAGTAGATTTATTACACGTTATTATGATTAACCGTTTTTAAGGTCTAGTCTAGGTTATAAGTTGGTTAATTGTTCGAAGTCCTGGTTTTAAATCCTAGACCATGTAAGTTATAAAGTTGGAAGGTTTTTCTGTAAAGTAATTGGACAAGCCAAGGACAACAGGAAAAGCCAGAAATTTGGTGTTGATATACCCCACGCAACTCCACCTAATCTGCACAACTCGGCAGACGTTGTCCAGATTATTTAGTAGCAAAACTATATAGTCCAATCATATTATACATTTGGAAATGCAAATGAATTGAGAGGGGAGACTTTTGGATACGTTGTAGAAGGGCCTTAGAAAAGCTTGAAATTGTCGACCTCGATTTCTTATGTGAGTACGGCGCCATCTTGAATAAAGTGTTGAATTGTGCGTCGTAATACGAGAATTATTATAAGATACTTTTTTGTTGCTTCATTTAGGCTCTATAATTTAAGTCCTATACATTTTAACCTACCGTGGATGGTTATTGATGGGTACCGTCGGTGGTACGGTTTTGAAGTTGATGTGTAGTAGCAGCATCTAGTCGTGATTTAATCAACCAAATGGTAAAAAAAAATCCATAACAAAAATAACCGATGTGTGCCAACTTTCATAGTAATCAGGCTAACAGAGTAATTTTATTCATCTCAATCAGATAGAAATAGTAACAACCTATAAATAACAAATAAATATTGGACAACATCACATACATTACTCTGATCCCAATGTAAGTAACTAAAGCACTGTGTTATGGAAAATCAGAAGTAACGACGGTACTACAAACACCCAGACCAAAGACAACGTAAAACCTAATGATCTTTTTCTACATCGACTTGGCCGGGAATCGAACCCGGGACCTCGGAGTGGCGTACCCATGAAAACCGGTGTACGCACTACTCGCCCAAGGAGGTCGTCAATGCTATATATAATAAACGCTCCACTGCTGGGGTTGGGGCTCCTCTTCCTTTGAGGAAAAGGTTTTAAAGATTGGAGCTACGAGTATGGATAAATGAGGCCGCGGATCCCTAATAATTTGATGCTATAAGTGGAGTTTCCAATTAAATCATCGAATTGTTTCAAAACTCCTGCCAATGTCTCATCATTTTTGTCTTGCGATAAGAATAATGAACTCGATCACCGATAGAAACATGTATCATTTTTTATTACCCTTCTAGTAACATATTAATACGATTGTAAGGAAGGTTAAAATGAACATTATTAATCATTTTCATTTTGTAGTCCCTGTTACTACCAATACTACCAGTGTAGTATTGGTTGTATTTATAATATATTCAAATAGTATTCCTGTTCATAATTATCATATTAGTACTTGTATAAAGTTGATAATTTTATTATAATTTAAGTCAGCAAAAGTAGGTATGTCAGATAAAATTCGTATCTGAATACGAAATGATATCATAATTTCGCATGTGAATTTATCGTGACGTTATTATGGTGCAGAAAAACGCCCTCATTTTATATCTGTAACGCGAAAACCGCATAATTTTATCTCGTTTATTTCGTTTAAAATGGAAATGTTCTTGTTTTGTTATTAATTAAGAGAATATTTTCCATATTTAATATTTTTCAACCTATTTTTCGTTTAGTGTACTGACAAAAGTTTATCTGTATTCCATGTTCTCAATTGTGTCGGGTCTATGTCATTTGCATTTATAAAATGTTAGTGTAATTTCACAGGATGTAAGGAAGGGACAAGGGAGGAGAAAATTGTCTAAGAAGATAATATATATGCAAAAGAAAAAGAGAATTCAAAGTTTATGTCTTACAATAATTAGACGTAATATTAATGTAAAGTAAAGGACTGATCTGATTATGAAGAAGCGTAAGTCAGACTCGTTTTGATATGAATAGAAAATTTCGGCAACGCACCTGAATGCGGTGGTAGTCACTTTCCATCAGGTGAGCCTCCTGCCACCTGTTTGCCACCTCTAACATTAAAAAATATATATATTTATTGTAGTTCTCAATTACAAATAATACGAAAGAATATATTAGAATATCTACCCAAATGTACAAAACGTGCAATCAAGTTGCATAAAAAGCATTCAATCAATCAGATTCGAGTTAAAATACAGTTTAATGTTTTGTACGAATTTTTACTTCATGACTTTTACATTTGATTATTTTTTGGAACATTTATGCTGAGTTTCATTACGTTCATCTCGCCTTTTTAAACTATCCCACAATACTCAACCCATAATACAATAATAGTAATGCCACATTAAAAGAAATTATTAATAATCCTATTTACCCCTTCAATTAAGCTTAAAGCTTGTGCTAGGACTAAGGACGACAATAGTCCAAGGAGTCAGGATCGAACTGTTACTTTAAATCGCTAGACGGTCCTTAAATCATTGCGCTATTGACGCAATGAAACTTATTCAATAAATTAGACCTTATCCAAATAGTAATTGAGCATATATCAAAATTAGCGTCGGGTGTGTCTGAGAGTGATTTTTGGGGTCATGCTAATATAGTCCAAACATTAACCTTTTGATTCCTTTCTTTGAGATAAGTATTGAGCCAGACAAGTGTTTTTTTTTCGTATAAAACCTTCCATTTTTAGTAATAGTAAAGGAATGAACATTGTATCGAATGCTGTCTTGAGGTCAACCAATACCATGCCTTTTATTCCTTGATTAATGTTTGGACTTATTAGTACTTAAACCATATTGATTGCTAGCGATTAAGCTTATCCACCGGACATTAACCACATTCTAAATCCTTACTTACTTCAATCTGTAAAAGTGCGACGGGCCAGTAATACAAAACATACAGTTTGTCTCAACTATAATACAATAAAGATTGAAACGTATTGCTAGTTTCTTTAGTTGACCTCAATTTTTGTTTGGTCTGCGGGACTTATCATCAATTTCTCTAATGCGTGAATATAAAAGCTGTTCTTTAGATCAATCAATTTTAATTAAATATTGGTTGGAAGCCAATTTAAGTAACCCACAAAGACACATTATTTTAAAATATCCTAGGTTACTTTTGTTTGTCGAAACAAAGTCTTTGTTCTCCAAGTTTATTTTGATGTTACGATTTCTTATCACATTGCTTGGAGCAGTCCCGGCCTTCCACAAAACCATTGTGTAATAAAGACAACTTTACTTAAACGCGACATTACAAATAACTGCATCGCACATTGGTGGTAGTTCTAGATATTCTATTTATACAGTACAATGTAACATTACGTTTTCATTACGTTTACGTTACGTTACGTTACGTTACGGTACAACATTACGTTTACGTAATTTTCCGTTGTCTCAAAGTTTTCCCAACGTTCATTTATATGTGTATATATATTATTTTATATTATAGAAGACACTATTTCGCATATGGGAAGTATACGACGTTCATTACGTGTCAGCGGATTAGATCTAAATATATCAACAGAATGTCATTGGAAGTATTTCGTGCTTTGAAGTAAAATAATATATATTACATCCTTTACCAACGACCAATTAAAGTCGAGTGTACCCTTGCTTGTTGAATATTATTCATCTAAGTAATTAATTGTTATACTTCTATATTTAACATTTTTTTACGTAACTGTTTATAAGCATTGAATGAACTTTGATAGACAAAAGACGTTTTAGTTCTGAGTCACCACGTCGCCACGAGTAAAGTGCATACAATTAAGTATTAAATAAAATATACATTGTAATAAGTATATTAACTTTGAAAAAAAATGTGCTCTTGATTTTATAATTCTTTATCGATTTTAGGTGGTAAATTGTTCTAGCACTTCATAGCAGTATGTTTAAAACGCAGCTGTGTTATGCTCGTATAGTCTGTATTTACGAACTGGTTCCATGAGCCATATTATTGTCACGCATACGTCTAATTTTGTTATAAAGCTATAGAACAGTTGGGAATATATTTCAGTACTAAATATAAGTTGCAAATTGAAGTTTTCTTTGATAATCGAATTAAGTAGTTTAGCGTTATTTAAAAATAGATTTACTTTAGAATATTGAAACAAAACGTGCGTAAGTATTTTAAACCCATAGTAACTTTAACGATTTTTGAACAGAGCGAGTTATCTAGTTCTGATAACTATCGTTGAGTAAATTTACGTATTTAATACAATTAGAATTAATTGTAAGCAGGAATTGAAAGTGTTAAATAATAAATCGTATTATAATTTTGAAAGTTAACACATTCTACAAGCGACACAGGATTTGAGTTTGCATCTCTCGGGGTCTGAAAAGCTGCTCTGTTATGTATTCAATTGCCTCCCACGGCGAATCCATGCTGCGTCGCAAATAGTTGCAAAATGATTTTTAAATTTAAATCATGGAATGTTGTTCGAAGTAAAAGAGTATTTGCAGGTTATCCTACCAGAATAGCTGTATTTTTTTCCATCAAAAATGTAAAAGATTTTTTATTTATTTATACTTAAAGTAGCCACTATCGAAATATTCACAAAAATATAACAAACATTTTTGGACAATAGTATGCTAGTACAGCGATGTAGTGATACTTCATTGTTGGTATTTACAACAATAGATAGAGTTACACCCACGTAATTAAATAAAAGTAGGAATACATAACGAAAATACAATATATATATATATATATATAGTCATGACAATCAGTTAAATGGTATAGAATATCATTTTTTGCATGCAAGGACTCTTGATGCTATAACCATTGCGATAGCTGTCTTCGGCACGGATCAGAGAGGCTGCGGTGTGGTGTTAATATAACGCATCTGCGGCTCCTCACATCCTTTTCTCGGAGCTCCCCTAGGGGGGCGAAGTTGTTTTGTTTATTAATAGTTCATAGTATGGCGTACGGCTATTCTAGTTTAAACATCTTAATATATTTAAATATTTTATAAAAATAATAATATTGTGAGCAAATCATTTTTATTTTCTTTTATTTCCGAGATAATATTGATGTATATGACGTAGGTATTCGCTTAATAAGGCAGACATCTTAGTACGTTTCATTTCCGTGAAATGTATTCTGGTTTAAAGCAGTATTTGCGGTTAATTTTCGTGGTTTCACGGTTATATCGCTACAAATGGAACTAATCAGTGCTACAGGATGCTTGTGGAAATTAGCGCCTGAATGGATGTTTAGTGTAAATAGCGAACCAATTTATGTGTTCGTGCCCAATTATCCAGAGGTAATTATCATTAAAAAATAATTACAGTAATAAAAATTACTCTTAAGATTTATTTATTTATTTTAATTTATGAGTCTCCAATAAAAGATACACACTTAATACTGTAACTATAACCTGGGCCCAAAAGATTCGTTATGGTGTAAATTTAAAGAATTTAAAATAATGACTGTCACTTCTCAATTTGTTTTCGATAATGTTATGTATGTACGCAAAAAAAATATATGATTTTTCCGGAAATTGTGATGTACATATTAAAACTTGTCACTATAAAACTTGTTACTCCAAGTACCCGATTACACTGGGTTAGTAACTCTTTTGTCGTGTAATGTATTTTACAACAGGATCCCAGAAAACGTTCAAAAATATTCAATTGTAAAATTTAAAAGAATCGTTACAGAGTGTTTGTGTGGTAAAGGATATTACAACACTAATGACTTCTTAGTTGATTGCACATAAAAAAATGTCATTTAAAAAAATTTATAGAAAAAAAATCCCGCTGAGTTTCTTTCACTGGTTCTTCTCAGATCCGGAGTATTAATTTCCGAACCGGTGGTAGATTTTTGACTATCAATAAGCAAGTGTAAAACTTTTATATTGAATATGGATTTTTGACTTTGAATACACAATCTAAATTTTAATCAATGTGAATTTTACAAGTTCTGTACTCCTTCAATTGTAGGAGACGATAGTCATGGTCATGGTGATCTCAAAGATTTACTGTAGAGGACATAATAAAATAAGGTTATCTACAGGTTCTCATAGTCCGCCATGTAACTTTACGTGCCGAGGCACAGGAGTATTATATTGTCAATTTTCTAAACTTCAGACTTGACTTGTTGCGTTGTTGTGTGCTTGTAAATGTGGGCTCTGAGGTATTCAGCCTCATAAGGTCTTAAGACTATAGTAGGTACTTTATATGACTTTGGATTTGCGATAAGAACCAGAGCCTGTAAAGAAATAGTCAAAGTCGGTAAGGAGCATAGTTTGGAGCTAAGTTGGAATGTTCTATTGATACAACTAACGAAATTCCTCATCTAAAAAAAATTGAGATTGACATATAAAAAATATGAAGATAATTGTTGATTAATGGAATGAACGTTTGTTTTAGCGTGATGAACAAAACTTGTAGGTTTTCTCACGATGTTTCAAGATATTACTTACTCGGTTACAGGGATGTGCAAGCCCGTCTCCATGAGGACCATTCACTCATGAAATATACTACCATCAAGCAGTAATATTTAGTACTGTTGTTTTTCGGTTTGAAGGGTAAGTAAGCCAGTGTAACTACAGGCACAAGGTACATAATAACTTAGTCCCTGAGGTTGGTGGATTGAATAATACGTTTATGTTTCGAACTTAAGCTGGTAGATGCTTATTCAATAGTGTCATAGCTTAGCTGAGGCTGCACTGAAACCGTATTCATAGTTAGCTGTGAACACGGTTTCTCTTAGGAGTATTTCAATTCTCTAATACTCTTAGGTTTATTTAAATAATTTACCATGAAACTGTCTTATGTCCGATACAAATATTTACATATTCAGAAAAACATCATTTTTACAGTACAATTTAAAAAAAGGCAAAAATGTTAAATATTTCTTATCTATACTAATATTATAACGCTGAAGAGTTTGTTTGTTTGGTTGAACACGTTAAGCTCCGAAACTGCTGGTCCGTTTTGAAAAAACCTTTAATCTTAGATAAACCATTTATCAAGGAAGATTATAGGTTATATACCATCACGCTAAGACCAATAGCAGCGGAAGGAATAATGTTGCAAAACGGGTGAAAATTCCATTTGAGACCTTCCGTTGCGTGCGCTGCGTAAATGGTTAAAGTCACGCAAAAATCATGTATGACAGAATCTGTAATATAGCCAAGCGAAGTAGGGACGAGCAGCTAGTCATTTGTAATTTAAATAACATGATAACAATGACCTACGTTATGTTTAAGTACTCCAATCCTGTCTAGTTTATTCAGAGCGGGTTTATAAATACACATGTAAAATTTCAACCACAACGACTAGCACATTTCAAACATATACTTACAAACATAAACTATGCTTAGAAAAATTCACCGATTTTTGTTCTTGAATCCGTGAGTTTCGGTTAAAAACCACGGGTTATTCAATTATTTTTTTCAATAGTGTAGAAGGCTGCAGTGAAACCAGATATACAGATACGAGTATTCTATGATTTATCATGAAGCTTAAAGCTTGTGCTAGGAGTGGGAACAATAACTTAGAGGGTCACGATCGAACTTGGGACTTTTTACATCGCTAGGCGGCCCGTAAACCATTTCGCTATGGACGCTTTATTTTAGATAATATTGTTACTGGCTGAATCATATTTTATTCTGAATTATATTTGGAGGGACTACTAATCTACACTTCTGCACTTAATATTATAAATGTGAAAGTAACGTCATACGGCAAAACAACAATAACAGTTAACGGAACGCGGCTTTATAACAGTATACCCTCACATATAAAAATGTTGACTCATTTAATGTATTTAAAAAACAATTATCCGATTATTTATCGAACAAATAATAATTTTATTCAACACAAACATTGGAACAAAATTGAGCATAATTGTATTTGTTTTTGTTTTGTTTTTGCTTATAAAAAATTTACATAGAAGGGCAACGACGACGAATTACAATTTACTACTTTAATTTATGTTATCACATAAGTGACTGTATGTGACTGTATGAGCCGAGATGGTCCAGTGGTTAGAACGCGTGCATCTTAACCGATGATTTAGGGTTCAAACCCAGGCAAGCACCACTGAATTTTCATGTGCTTAATTTGTGTTTATAATTCATCTCGTGCTTGACGGTGAAGGAAAACATTGTGAGGAAACCTGCATATGTCTAATTTCAGCGAAATGCCACATGTGTATCCACCAACACGCATTGGAGCAGCGTGGTGAAATATGCAAACCTTCTCCTCAAAGGAAGAGGAGGCCTTAGCCCAGCAGTGGGAAATTTACAGTCTTTGTTGATAATAAAGTTCTTTAAACCTAAACCTAACTCTGTCTGTCTGTCGCTCTATCACTACCAAACAAATGAACCAAATTTGATGAAATTTGGTATGAAGCAAACTTGAACTCCAAGGAAGGACATAGGCTACTATTTTGCCTAACATAACATAGCGACGACTAGTTCTATATAATTTGTATCTACTGATACATATAAGACTATGTATAATGTCGAATTAAGTAAAATCACAAATCCCAGTTGGTATCGACATTAAATCTGCAATGTTACAACATAGATTGCCTTTATTACTAATGGAACTTTGATTACTACTTATTAATGGACTGAGGAGGCCTATTACTTCAGACAGTCGCCAATTATAACGAATTATTGCAAGCTATGCTCAAAGGATTAGTCCGAATACAGTTCGGGCAAAGCTAACTAACAATACATATCTCATGAACATCACCTGTACTAAGAGGGATACAATATAATTATTAACAATTACGTCTAATTAGCAATGTAATATGTATATTGTATAACTTCCTCTGAATAAGTTAGAAGCCGTTTGATGTGGAAAGAATTATTGTTGCGTGCGTTTTTAATTAGCGCTCCTAAATATTACATATGTATATTAACGATTTCGTTGACATGTAGGACCACCTATGGACCAAAGGATCCCTGATCTTTTAGGGTAGAAGGAAATGCTCGTAGTTTAAGTGACCAGCGAAAGTACCTGGTAACAAGTGAAACTTCGAAACTTTTATCCGGACCGACTAAAGTCAAATGCCAACATTTGTCAAGTGTCAAGAAAGAAACTTTGAATTTGATCAGATTTTCGTTATTAGGACAAACAAAAATACGTTCACATTGTATATACGTTACAATTAGCTTTATATTTTTAATTGTTCATCGTCGTTTATTAATGAAAACGATGAAGTAAAAATACAACAAGATAACAATTATTTTTAATTATTTATTACTTGGTGGCGGGGCTTTGTGCAAGCCCGTCTGGGTAGGTACCACCCACTCATCAGATATTCTACCGCCAAACATCAGTATTGTTGTGTTCCGGTTTGAAGGGTGAGTGAGCCAGTCACTACAGGCACAAGGGACGTAACATCTTAGTTCCCAAGGTTGGTGGCGCATTGGTAAGGAATGGTTAATATTTCTTACAACGCCATCGTCTATGGGCGGTGGACTACTAACCATAAGGTGGTCCATATGCTCCTCTGCCTACCGATATCATCAAAAATGTTGTTGTCTTTTGTTTTGTATTGTAAAATAATAACAGGAATTTGTATATTTACAAATAGTTACAATATGAAACGTTCGAAACATTCCCTCTATTTGAATATTTTATAGTGAATTAATTGACGTAACAAAGAATCCAGCGTTGTATTTTATCTTAGTTTTGTAGCTAATTATTGAACACAATATAATCCTTATTACTTTGAAATACGGTATATGTAAATGACAAGTTAACTTGGACGCAAAATAGCTATTCAGCTTGCAAGTGACGTAGCCGGACCGTTTTTTTATTTTATTTTTTGCGACTGTGATATTACCCTGAATTTTAAATATGGCCGAAACGTTCTATCTCGTAGTTTTAGACATTAGAGAAAAGAGATTTTATAAAGAATATTTCAGATGTTTAAATTATTTGTAATAGTTACAATTATTACGAATAATTTAAATGACATTTTATAACATTATAATTCTGCATATATTATACAAATATACATGAAACAACATAATTATCATTTCAGACAAAAACAAAAGAGCCAAGTTTTTAATGGCAGACGGAAGACTTCCACTAAAAACTTGCGGCTTGCTGCTCTCTTCCCAAGCTGAATACTCTATAAAGGTGGCACGTGGTGGAATGAGGATCAGTACTCATAACAGGAGGCGATCCTAAGGAACCAGATGCAACTGCCTTTTTGGTAGCTTCAGGGGCATAGGAGCTATGGCTATATATTTTTCAAGACCGTGTTCCTTGCTCGACCCGCTCTGATATTTGTTACCTCACTGGAAAGCTAGACGAACGAGCGATCGGTGTGAGAGGACAATGTTGTTTTCTTAACGCGCTACAGACGTTGTAGTTTTCGTCGACACTATTATAACATCATAAATAGAAAATTACTATATTTAGGCACAAGGATTTTATGCGTGCCGTATATTTTTTTTAAATAAATTATTTTCATGTAAACAGTATGATAATAAGCATCGTGCCCAACATTTGTAGGAGCAAAAACCTTTCCCTTCCGAGCCATACGCATTTATCTTAACATGGGGTGTGGCAACGAGTTTTTCGATATAAATATCCAACCGCATGGGGGTCAGCGTGATCTTATCACATAATTGATTGGCCCTTTTAGTGCTATCAGCCTTTATTTCTACAAATGCCAAAAGAAATTCGCAAATGGCTTAGCGATCTCCAAAACGTCTCGTTTTTCTTTCGCTTGTAGCAAAAAGTGTTGGTAATGTAAAGGTAGTTTTTTTCCTAAAGTAGCGCTCATGTAAATAAATTATATGTATATAAAACAAATTTTGAGTTGAACAAAATGAAATAAATATATGTAAGTTATATCTTCTATTTTTTTTTTCTTCTAATTAAATTCAAAATGCTTTGCTTTATTTAGCTTGGACTGTTTAATTTATTTTTATTAAAATAAACAAATCCTTACCACGTGTCTATTGTGTTGTCTATGTCTATTATGTATTTTTATTGCTTTTATGTACTTAATTAAATGACAATATTTTTTTTAGTTTTCTCTTCATTTTATAATATGTAATGAAAATAAGTTCAATCAGTTTAATATGGCGCGGTAATTGTATTATGACGTCATTGATCCATCACAAAAAGGTGTGTATTGTTCAAGTTTAAAAAGCTCACGTTCCTCTTCAGCACTTACTACGTGAAGGGAGGAAATACAAAAAAAAACCTGCAATTATACTATTTTAAAAGAAAAATAAACTATGCATTGTCTTTTTTAATATCATGTTCTATTAATTGAAATAATAATAACTTATTATAATAATCAGACATAAACTTTTTCAATAAAATGTATAAATAAGAATTGTTATTTATTGAAAAGAGGCTGAAAAAATGAATTAAAAAACACCCGAATATATTCGACGATTAATTTCAGCTTCGCGTTCGAAATCACAATTCGAAATGAGAATTCAGACGACGACTGCAAATTGAAAAAAATAATCATTATGAATAATAATAAATATAATCTTCACAGTTAAATTTATAGTTACTTAAACATCTACCATGTACGATATCCGGGAACGATATAATAATAATATTTAATTAACATATATAATATTTAATATCTAGGATGAAGAAATTCCTAGGATGATACTAGTTCCTGTTGTTTAGTACCAAAATATACTTACATTTCACGTCTTTGATACCATTATTTTATTACTTATAATTTGATAATTTATAATTTATTCTTACCGACGAGAAAAACGGATCCTATTACTGAGACTCCGCTGTCCGTTCGTCCGTCCGTCTGTCTGTCCGTCTTTCAGCAGGCAGTCTCATGAACCGTGATAGTTAGACATTTGAAAATCACAGATAATGTATTTCTGTTCCCGAACTTGGCTGGTTTTAATTTTATGTATTACGCTACAAGATACATTAGGTGGTAACATTATAGTAACACAAAATGTCAGTTCTTGCGAACTCTCCAAATACGTTGTTTTATTATAATTACAAAGGGTCGCATAATTGGAATATAAGGAACTTTTGATCGATTACATTTTTTGACTGTAATATTAATAAAATTTTAAAATGACTAACTGACATACAAAACACTGTCTAGACCAGATCTTATAAGACTTTTCATTTGTGCAGGAATTCTTTATGGACCACTAAAAAGGTTTTTTTTAATTCATTTCCTAACGCGGTTAAATTGGAGATGAATATTTTTATAGAAATTATAAAAATTGTATTTATATGATTCTGTTGTTTGACTATAAGACGGTATTTACAGAGTTTTTTTTTAATTATTGTTCTGATTGCTATTATTTATCTAACTATATTGGCCGGAAATAGTTATATTATGCAAGCTTCTTTCTAGTGAGTTTTTGTGGCAGTCATAAATCAAAAACTAATTGACCCCCAAAACCGGACTCAATTTTTTTCGTGAAGTCTTATAGTTTATTCATTGCAGACATTTTTTGTTAGTAGTTTTACACTGAGTGTGTCGAGACTAAGGTAAATAATACTACCTCAAAAAAAAAAAAATCAAAATGCAGTACATTTCTGAATCTAGTAAATAATACATTTTATATGAATGTAGTCACTACAAGACAACTAAAATTGTACATTCACAAAAATTACTCAAATAGATCAAAAATCAACAAAACGAATAGAAAATCACAGCGAATGTCTCTCAGTATCTTATTAAGATTCGGTTATATAAAACTAAACGTAGCCATCCTTTTTGTATGTAAATAGGTAATTTTATAGGTTTGTCATGTAATGTATCATTTCGTTCGATAAATTAAATGCTTTGAATGTGAAATGTTATATCATTGTTTACAACAGCGGTCATTTTATACGTCATTATGTCGATCCTTTGGTTACGGATATTATATTTGTCGAGACAACCAGTACAAGTGCCCCGGGCAAAATATGATTTAATCATTTCGTACATCATGGTATTATTGAAACAAATATTAAATCGTAATGTTCAAACATATTATATAAAATACTTAATTTCCTTAATTGATATAGGTAATTGTATACTCTACTGAGTCATCTAACTGAACCGTAGGTTAAGTTATTTAGTGGGTAGAGATTAAGTCGTCTACAAAGACGCGACATACAATTTATCGTTTTCTAATAAATGGCTTGATATTACGTCCGCGTATACTAAAGAAAAACGTAAAAATCACCTTTTAAATCACTTGAAAATGTATAAATATTTATTATATTTACATTGTACTTCTGTGATCTGTGGTGTTAAGTTGGTTGGGCGCACTTCGCTTCATCGCCCAACAACCCCAACGAAAGACTAATGTTAAGAAATAGCTTACTAAAAGTATTTGAAAGTTACTAGTCAAAATGATTCACAACAAGAACACACTTACATATGTTACAAAATATTAATGGTAGGATTTATTGATTTCCAAAGAAAAAATTGACTGTGTTGTATGAGTATATTATAGTAAACCACACCCAGACACACACGCACACACACACACATACACACTCACACAAACAAACACGCGCACAAACATGCACATAGACATGAGTAAAGAAAAGTCACCGAAATAATAGAGGCGATATGAAATGAAAGATATTTATTACGTTCCTTTAATATAGAACTCACTATATTTGCCTGACGGAGCACATCCTATATTTATTATACTATAAATAAATAAAAAATATATTAAAACGTGTATACGACTGCTTTTGTTTTGAGTGCTTTTGTTTAGAAGTAGGATACGAACAAAAACTGTGAGCTCTGTAAAACGGGTGGAGTGGTTTTACTTAATGCGCAAAAACGGCTTGAAAAGGGTCTAAACCTAGCTTGAATGAACTAAATTGAATCTTCACAGCGATAAATACGAATTTTCTACAGACTTTGTAAAGTTAGTCTTTAATTACGATTTAATCGTAGCTTTCTAGACATAGAAGAAATGGGTTATTATTACATTTATTTATTTCCTATTTTTTTTTTCTTCTGAAAAGCTTATTTTTTATTGATTATTATATTTAATTTATTTTACTAAATCATTGCTTGAAATTGTTTTTATATTTAAATACCTATTTATATCAAAGACTCTTTGTTTAGTTCCGTATTCGTTTCCGTTTAAAGCTCAACTATATTGAAGTATACAATGATGACATCTTAATAAGAAGTCCTATCAGTCTGATTGCTTTGCAATAGTAATCATTTATTTTAATGTAACATATAAAGTAGTCGATAGAATATTAATGCAAAGGTAAGAAATATTTTCAAATTAACTATTGTAGTTTTTTTAAAGACGTTCTTATAATATGATATTCTACAACTATTCATATGATATCTAATCCCAAGGGAAGCCCCAAAGCTGAGCATATGCCAAGAAGGAGATCTATAGATTCTGTAGTGGACTGACACAGGCTGATGATGATGATGAAACATACTGGTAGTATTGTTAAAATTAGATTAAACGTCGTACGTCGAATAATGATAGTCAGGTGCTTAAAATATCGAGCATATTTCATTACAATTTTAGGTACCATAAAAAAGAAATTGTAATAACAAGAATGGTGCAGACGAAATAAAAAATGGATAAGCTATGTTGCTCATAGTAGAACAAAGGTGTTCTCATTTTGTTCATGACATGAGTCTTATTACGCTGGAATAAGGTTGATTTTAAAAGCATATGAAGTCAAAATATTCAGACCCTGCCGTCGCGGAAATCCGGCGCTGGATGCGTTGCTGCGAAGTCAATTAACTAACTGTGAAATATGCAAATGGAACGGACTTTTTGCTTTGTGTATTGACGCTTGTTTTCTGCCTTTGTAACATTCAACGGCACTTAGTAAAAGTCGAATGCATCTTTTCATTCAGTTTAATAATAAATGTTTTAATATAAACCCGAAGTTAATTATTACAATTATATCTTGAGGAAGAATTTCCATATTAAGAATCTTCTACATTTCCTTTTTCATTTTATTGTTGTAAAAGATTTTGCTAATAGTATATTAAGACGACCTCTACGGTCGAGTAGTGTGTACACCAGTTTTCATATGTATGCCACTCCGAGGTCCCGGGTTCGATTCCCGGCCGAGTCGATGTAGAAGAAGTTCATTAGTTTTCTGTGTTGTCTTGGGTCTGGGTGTTTGTGGTACCGTTGTTACTTTCGATTTTCCATAGCACAAGTGCTATAGCTACTTACATTGGGATCAGAGTAATGTATGTGATGTTGTCCAATATATTTATATTTTTTGTTTTAAATTGTCTTAAGAATTTTACCTTTATCATCGGGCATGAGCCCGTTCTCGGTTTTGAAGGAACGATATGCGGTTAAGGTTCATGTGGCTTTAAAATCTGCCATTTCGGGTACAGCCGGTCATTAAATTAATAAGATGTATATATTTTTTTATGAATACCATTTAAACCGTCCAGATCAGTAATTACTCATATACTTAATTGCATATAGATAATTTCATTAAAAAAAAAACATATCCGCGATTAACTTATTTCGTTTTTATAAAATAAATACTAAATGTAGTTAAATTCGTTCGTTTTTTAAGCAATTACCTACAGCGCCGCGCTTTCACAAAGTCTCTCTAATTAGTAAATATTTTATATTATTTACTCAATGCCGAGATGGCCCAGTGGTTAGAACGCGTGCATCTTAAGGGGACTACATGAGCTAAATGCAAGTTTTATATTGCAAAAAAGTATAAGATCCGATGCAGTAAACCAAATGAAAAAAATATATGATAATCTTCAGGATACATGCTAGTTATTTGCTATTTTGAAAACATGATGTAATTAATTTGGTACTATAGAAAAAAATCACAAAGTTACCTCTAAAAAAATCTTTTAATAAATAAAAACTATACTTATATACATTTAATAATTCTGGTTTTTTGTCAGATTATTCTACAAGCAATATATTATTTAACCTCTACGTCACTTTTTTAATAACTTCAATAGATTTTTTTAAATCAGATATTCTTATTTTCGAACAAAATTCGTACGCATGTGTGCGTAAACGCCGTGTACAGACATTGCCGGCCGAGGCCTGATGCTATACAGACGTGTCGATCTTTTCGTTACGAGCCTCATTACGTAACGAAATATTTTTTTGTAATTTTAATTGTAAATTCATTGTTTCATGTTTTCTTATAATAAATATTATTCTTTCTTGTAGATAAATATATTAAGTTAAAATAATGTAGTAGTAATTAGGCATTTGTTTTTTATTATATTATTTGTCATAAATTTTAATTGTGTAAATATGGGAAATGAAGTGAAACGCGTGAGGAAAACTAAAAAACGTTTATATAAATTAAGCGCCGAACATACTTATGAACGATATTAAAAGGTAAGAGTATTTTTTTAGTAAACATATTTTTTTTTTATAAATTATAAATATTGAAAACATCTATTAGAAAAAATGTGCAATCAGTTCGCATAGAATCAGATTTTTCGAGCTATTCTTCAAATATTATGATAGAGTATTTGGTGAAAGTAAGGATAAAATCAATTGAGAGTGACTACGTTCGATCCCCATGATCTCGAAGCAATTTGATATTTTTCATTAAAAGTACTATGGGGCATATTTAGATACATATTTTTTAAATACATAATTTTATAATTAATAAAAATATAATTACTAACATATATTTATTTTTTACAGAATAAAGAAAGTCGAAAACAATAACACGGAAGCTATTTATATTGCGTAAGAGTTGAATTTTATCGATTTTGTTTATAATAGGAATTAAAGTTATGTATGAACTAATTTTAATAATAAAAAAAATAATGTAATTGTTGTGAACCAGAGAACTAGAATATTTAGAAGTGTCATTTGTACGTAATTCAAAAATTGTAATTTTTAGTAACGTCCGCCATATTAGATTGAAAATGGAAGCAATTCATGAATCGTGGATTGTCATCGAGACTAAATATGTGTGCCAACTTTCAGCTCCATAGCTTCAATGGAAGTAGGTGTAATATTGATTGCAAGATTTCAGGACATACGTACATACATTCATACATACAAGTGAAATTAAATAAAATATTTTAATAAAAAAATTAACACTAAATGTTTTTTTTTTGTAGTACCAAATCCAAATATTTTAAGTTTAATTAAATCAGTTTTATTATTTAATCATTTTCGAATAACAGTCCAAAGCAAAACAAATAATTCTAATATCCTATCTATTTTTATGAGATTTATAATTAAACCTAGTATGATTAACCTAGTTAACCAATGATTCAACCAAATCGACTTGACGACATTTTTTTCTTGTAAATATTTAGATGTTTTTGTTTTAGTTGAATTTTTTTTTTCTTTGTGAACCGATATTAATAAAACGAACAAACACTACGCTATAGGTTACCCCACTGTTACTACACTACAGGTTTCGAACACTTACGATTTTATTATATAAATAGATTATCAAACTTTTATAAAAATATTAAAAATTGGTATGTTTTAATATTTAGTATAAGAACTAATTGTGGTAGGTATAATAATATAAATAAAAGAAAAAAAGGTTAAAACTAACTGTCTATTTTATTGTGTACAAAATATAAATAAAAATATTGTAAGTTTAATTGAATCAGTTTTTTTATAATCATTCGTTAACTAACATCGAAAGAAATAAAAACAATTCTGTTGTCCTATCTATTTTTTATGAGATTTATGATTGATCTTACTTAGCTCGGTTTGGCGCCATCTATTAGAATATTTGGGCGTAACCTCGTTACCTCGCTTAACCCTTAGTTCACGGGCTTGCCGTTTTTGTCGATTTTGTAAGTGTGTGCGTGCAATTCTCAAGGGCACTTAGCTCTTGTAGTCCCCTTAACCGATGATTTCGGGTTCAAACTCAGGCAAGCACCACTGAATTTTCATGTGCTTAATTTGTGTTTATAATTCATCTCGTACTCGGTGGTGAAGGAAAACATCGTGAGGAAACCTGCATGTGTCTAATTTCAACAAAATTCTGCCACATGTGTATTCCACCAACCCACATTGGAGCAGCGTGGTGGAATATGCTCCAAGACCTTCTCCTCAAAGGGAGAGGAGGCCTTAGCCCAGCAGTGGGATATTTACAGGCTGTTAATGTAAAAAAAATATGTATGTATTTACTTAAACAATATATAAAAACAATGCAAACAGCAGATTATTTATTTGCCTTCTTTAGTTACGAAGATAGTAAGTCTTAAATTTAAGGTTCTGTGAAGTAATTTTATTATCACATATCAGCAATACTGATATTATAAATGCAAACGTAACTCTGTCAATCTGTCTGTTGCTCATTCACGGCTAAATCACTGACCCGAATTAAATTAAATTTG
The DNA here is from genome assembly GCF_037043105.1 of Vanessa tameamea. Classification (NCBI taxonomy): domain Eukaryota; kingdom Metazoa; phylum Arthropoda; class Insecta; order Lepidoptera; family Nymphalidae; genus Vanessa; species Vanessa tameamea. The sequence continues at coordinate 5,711,415 of NC_087324.1, read as the reverse complement.
ATACGAAGCAAGCTTGAACTCCAAGAAAGAAGATATGCTATTTTTTATGCTTAACATCTTACGACCAACCCCTAAAACGCGAGCTAAGCCGCAGGCGTCAACAATTTATAAATAAATGTTTCTTAAAAATGGATGAATATTTACACGATTGCGGCCCTCTGGTCTATAATTAAGAACGTGATTAGACAAAGTTGTTCAAGTCCTCTAAAGTTTGATATTGTTGATATTATGTATTTCTATAGTAGGCTATAAACATGATTTGGTAACATATTGAAAGCGTTATGGCGCGGTTTACGCAAAAAGGGTCTTATTTTTATGTACATTAAATAAGTGATGTAGGTATATGACAACATTAAGTAAAACATGAAACGCTTTTACGATAACTGGGTTAGAGCTTAGGATCGAGGTCAATAACCGTAAAAGTATTGGTATGTTGACGCAAAGGTAATGAAAATGTAAGGCTATAAAAATATAACCAATAGTGGGGAACGAGGATAAATATTAATTTATTGAGCACCACTTCCCATCTATACATTTAATGAAACGATAACGTTTTTACTATTAAAATAAATTGTTAAAATAAAAACGACAAAGGTAAAAGTAAAAAGTTTGGATTAAGGCTTCTATTCTTCTGAGGAGAATATTTGGAGATCATTATACCGTGCTCCTTCAATTTGTGTTAATGAATAAAATGTGTCAAATTTTATTCAGTTCTAGTTATAAAATAGTACGCCCTTGGGGTTCAAGGTTCCTTCCTAGCATTTCATCAGATTCGGTTCAATCGTTTATCAGTAAAAGCGTAACCGGCAGACAGACACAGTAACTTACGCATTTATTTTATTATTATAGATGAAATTAAAGTAACAGATGTTGGGCAAAGGCATTCACTCCCTTTGGAGATCCAAGGCTTGGAGCTCACTCCACCACGCTTTTCAAATGCAGGTGGATGGATACACGTAACATAGTAAAATTATTTATTCATTGATATTTACTGTAAACTTACTACTTTGAACTAATCTATCAAAACCGTAAATGCTATTGTTTATAAATATAAAATAACTAGTTATTACCCGCCCGCTTTGCTGAGCCTTTTAATTTTTTTTTAATTAGTTTTTTATAATAATAATAATAGTTATTATTATGAATGGAAGCCATTACTTTTTTATTTTGAATATATTTATTGAACATATAAGATAATAAAATAATAATTTATAGCGAAAATAATAAAATTAATAACAGTAACACCAAATTAAGAAATAAATTGAATTTTCGCGACAAACTTAATCGGCCTCTGACTCCGCCTCAAGTGATTTGTTTATTGTCATTGCTAAACATTCATACTTCATTCCTACTGGAAATTGAATACGTTTAAATTCAAAAGGATAATTATTAAGAATAAGAGGAATTCGAGGCATGAAGACACTTTCTCCTGAACCAGATCCAGTTAGTATTGTAGCTTCTATAATATTTTTCATTAATCTTGTAATTCTCAATCGTGTCCCATTACATAGTTTTGGTGGATTCAAATTTCTGAAAAGAATTATAGGAGCACCTACTTTTAATTTAATTTTATGATCTGGCAATCCTGATGCACTTGAGAAATGCTTCTTGATTTAGAGTCAGATCATCTTGATTAAAAATTGTATTTACTGATGCATAAATATTTTCAGCAGCATTAAATTTTTCAATAATAAAGGAAGAACTGATAGGTATACATAACCAATTGAACCGCAAAACGCACGCACGCACACGCACATTAACCGAAAACAGTTGAATGCTTCCTAATTTGTTTAAGAAAAAATACAAAATCATTAGATTAAAAATTTTGTTGTAGCTGCCATGAGGTTTACCGGCATTATATATAGTCTATCATTTGCGCAATCATATGTTCTTACTTTATACAAATTTTTGTAAAGATCGGTTCAACCGTTCTTGAGTTATAGCGGGACATACAGACAGACAGACAAAATTTTCATGGTAAAACTGATGTCAGTGAGTCATACACCGAATATTTATGCACAAAAAAAATTGTTGTACAGACAGACTCAGCAGATTTATATAGTAGTACAGATATGGATACATAGATTTACGTAATTTTATATGTAAAACAATAACAAAAGCATGAAAAAAATGATACAAGTAGCGATGTTTACATGAGTTAAGATACTCATAAGATTAAATATTTTCTAAGTAATTTTAGGGAGGCCTCCCTGTGTAGGGTTGAAATTACGTCGGCGCGTGGTACTAAAGCCTGGCCCGCACGTCGAGTTAGATTAAACATAGCTATAAACTTCTCATGAAATTATAATTTAATTTTTTTTTCGGCGAAAATCATTCTGCCAAGGATAATGCTTTACATTATCCTTGGAACATATGATACGAGTATTAGAATTATTTTCTTTGAACAACGTTAACTTTCCTTCCAATGTTATATTGTTGTATCGTTAGGTTAAAAGATTTTTCTTTAAATTTATATCCATAAATTTGATATTACTATCAACTTTTATGACAATATTCATTGAAATATAGAATTAGTGCCATCAAATTGACTTTGCTAAATATAAATGTATGTAGAGTAATAAAATACAAGAGTACGTATGAGTAGGAGGCAGTTCGAAAGTAATTTATATGACAAAAATATATATTAAATTTCACGTTAAATGTCATGTCGCGTGATTCGATATTTGCGTAAGGCAAGAGGAAGGCAAGAAATGTGGACAGACTGTGTGAGGGCTGGTTGAAGTAAGTAACTTAGGTAACGAATAGAAATGAAAGAAGAAGAAAATAAACTGCGCTGACCAAAGCCAGATAAATGGTATATAGGAAAATTTATAATGGCTATAGAATGAAGAAATATATTTCTTCATTCTATAAAACCGCTTTGTATTCCAGGATGAAAGTTTCAGTAGCACGTAGAATTTATGGAAAATATTTGAACCGAAATTTATCAATGATTTACGATTTGAAAAATGTTGTTAGTGTAAGCACACGTTACAATACAAACACATTATAAACTAATAAACTGATCAGAATTATGTTATTTTTAGATCGTAAAAATTCGTAGATATTTATTATCCTGATTAAATTTATTTAATAGTACGGCGTGGGATGTTACCAAGAACAAATCTTAACAAAGTTCTTAGTAAAGTGCTACGAACTATTAATATCAAGAATTTTATAAACAAAAAATCTATAATAAATTTAGCTCATACTATGATGTTTAAAAATAACCTGATAGTAAGTGGCCACCTTTGCGTAAATGGCACTACAAGATGTATAACCCGATGTTACCTTTTAAATCAAAACACAGCAATATATAGTACTACTGTTGCTCACGACTTTGCTTGCATGGAAGTTGAATATATTTACAGATTAACTTAAATTTTATTACGTTAATTTAAGACCTCTTTGTATACCACATTGGTGTATATTTCAACCCTTAGGGTAAAATATCCGGAAACGCTTAAATAATTATCAACTCATTTTTAATCAGTAGCCCAAAAATAAAGTTGTATGCTTCTAACTTTAAAAATGACGGACTTCCATATAAAATTTCAACCCCTATTTCACCCCCTTAGGGTTAGAATTTCGAAAATTCCTTCCTTAGTGGGTGTCTACTCAATAGAATAATGCTACTCACCAAATTTCATATCCATAGCTTTAATAGTTTATGCTCGGCGAATCAGTCAGTCAGTCAGGACATGTTATTTTATAAGTATTGACCAATGTTTGAATATTGGTTGTACCCAAACGCTTTGCCAAAGACTTCTCCAAAGTGGTCGCTAAAGTGATCCGGTAAGGACCATTTTTAATTACCAACTATTATTTTTATTTTTGAAATAAATTAAAGAAATTATCAAGGAAAAGGCTCTTTAATGCATGGGTTATGCATGTAAACAGGAAACCGTGATTTACCATTGATAAACAATGATTGTTTTGCAGATAAGAACTCTCCAAAATCAATTTCAGGATCAATTTTGAATATTATTTCATTAAAATTAACATTTTACGTGAAAATTATTATAATTTTTTTTTTTTTATTATATCAATAAGCCATAGAAATGATATGAAATAACGTGACCGTGGTGGTACGCCCGGCAGACTCGAACAACAATAGTAAAAATATTTAGATTATATTTATATTTTTGCCGTCATCTTGATCATTCGCTTCGACCGAGTATTGACTGACATCGAATGCCTAGATGGAATTTAGTCTACGTTTAGTACCATGCATTTGAAAACTTTTTGAAAAATATTAATGATTCCGAAATATTAATTTTATGTAACCACTTCTGAGATAGACATACATAATAGCACATTTACTCAAACTTTATAAACTACAAACATACATGTTATAATATTATTTCTTTTTGTGGCTTAGTAAAGAGAAAGTTCTAACTTGTTCCATAACATAAAATATACTCGCCCAGGCTTTACTTGAAGTGGAATTAACGAAGAATACCATATTTTCTTTCTTAATAATTTATACCTTAATATATGTTATAAACATTATCCAAAACAGTCAACTGTTCAAAGACTTTAAAACACCAAAATATTATTTGAAAAAATCTAGTCATAGTATTTTAATAGACCTATTTTAGAAGGCTTGGGAACGCCAAACAAATTTGCAAATTGAACAAATAACCCGAACGATGGTACGAATTCATGCCCACGCATACGTATTCAGTTAATATCATGATTTAGAAGGTAATATCGCTTTTATCCCTTTTGTTTTTATATATAATAGAAACACATATTCCCTTTGTTCATAACAGATTTTATGGAAATAATTTTAAAATAGAAATCAAATTGGATGATATATTCGATCTATGAAATGAGAACCAATTGTTGTGAACAGTTGTATTAGTTGTAAGTATATCGACAGTTTCCCTAAGGTTCGTTTGCGAATGAAACAATTGTAGCAATTTCTCTACTTGAAATTGTTTGAAATTCTTCATTTACCCTTCGTTTAGCCTATTTTAGTCCACGTTAATTTAAAATAAGTTTAAATGAAGCGTATTCGTTATACTTTTTATTTTATTTTTTTTTCTAATAGAAGGATTTCCACCAACAAAAATGAGTAATTAATATTGCTTCAGCGCCGATCTTACATGATTTCTGTCTCATCGGACTTTGACTTAATTTGTACTATAATATTTCCTTCACAGTTGCCTTATCTCCGTTGAAAATGAACCCCCCATCCAACTCTCGGGTGGACACTAGCATTAAATACACAGTCAATGTCTCTTTACTTATGTAAATTCCAACGATGTATTATCCCGGTTATGATTCACATTCTAATAAAAAGTTTAATAAGTAAATTATATTACTAATTTTAAACATTTTGCTGCCTTTTATATATAATTAAAACGTTAAAAAGATAGGTATGATAGACAGCTCTGAAATTGAAATAAGTCTTATAGTTGTTTTAGTTGCCGAGTTTTGAAGGAAGTTTGAGTTGCAAATAATTACTTTCTCATCTTAAACAGGTATGCAAATTTCAGAGCCGTATATTGAATAAAACTTTACTTGAAACTGGAAAATGCTATGATTAATAATGTTAATGCCTACAAATTTCGTTTCATATAAATAAGATTTTATATAATATACATAAACAATTAAGAGAAGCTTAATGCTTGGTAGGTATAGTTCTTAACTCCTATATTTTTACAGCTTATCACCAGCGATGATGACGTCCTCGTGACCGATTTCGGACACAGCGGTTACTTTTAATGGGAACTAGAGAACTAAAGTGTGTGTGCAATACTGGTTCACTATCCATTCGTCTCATAAACCAGTGGGACGTCAAATCTGATACGAGCGGAAAGATTTGAGCCGACAAATATAATAAATAAGTAATATAAAATAAGAAGTATTAATTTTTAAATCTGAATTGACGATTATATATTTAATAAAATAATTTGTTATTCATTACCTTACTTAAGTGCCTTTACCCCATTTATTTGGAGTCGACGCAGTGTGTAAACTACATGGAAAGGATTCGGTAGACTTTTACGACTGACGACTTGCTTGAATCCCTCAATGGGACTGCTTTTGTTGGGGGCTGTTAAAACGCCACAAAAAGAAACGTAGGGTCGCATGCACGGCCATTTGATAAAAAGATCTTAACGAAAACATCTGGCCATAGGTTGAGATGGGGTGGCTCAATTCTACTAAAACGGTATTTTTTACCAAAATTATTGCTATTCTATATAATAATTGTATGATATTAATTTTTGATTTTGTCTATTCTAAAAACAAAATATTTATGTCAAATAAAACTACTACGCAATATATGAAATTACATAAAACATTTACAACGCAAATTACACAAACGACCTCCGTGGTCGAGTAGTATCTACAACTGTTTTCATGTGTACGCCACTCCGAGGTTCCCGGGTTCGATTACCGGCCGAGTCGATGTAGAAAAATTTCATCAGTTTTCTATGTTGTCTCGGGTCTGGGTATTTGTGGTACCGTCGTTACTTCTGATTTCCATAATACAAGTGCTTTAGCTACTTACATTGGGATCAGAGTAATGTATGTGATATACGTATATGTTTTATACAAGGCGAATCCAAATGTAAAGCTTTTTGGCAGTGAAAACATTATTAACGTATTACGGGATTTATTCATCTTTTATTTTTTTGTCTCATTAAACAACTTTTTTGATTTCTCCATGAATGAATTAGTTACGAAGGGTTCATTTTTTATACATAAATCAAGTTGTAGGTATTTTTTATATTAATAATTTAATACAACTGTGATTACATTTTATTTTTTAAACAAATATAATATAAATTACTTGTATTTTGGGACGAAAGAAGCGTAGAAATATTATTGATTTATAATTTTTTTTAAATTAGATCAAACTTTGTAATGTAATTTCATTGAAACACCGAGTGTGATCATGCTTATAAGATTATAAACCAATAATACGTTTATTTAGATTAAATATTTTTGAATATTATATTGTTACCTACGTGATATTGGCGCAATAATCTGTATTCAATTGATACATCTAAAATAGTATAATAGCCTTTACGCTAAGAATTTAATGGAATATTCTTTTGTTATAACATTATTGTTAATTGAACTTTGGATGACAGCTTATCACGTTGAATATCCCGAAATTTTCTAGTTTCGATTTCCTTATTTTCCAGCATTATCTTTCTCGCTAATTCATAATATTATTGAGAGATGTTATCGATAAAGCGACGCTACGTGACCAAGTTAGCCGTTGTATAATAATGAGATAAAAGTAAATAAAATTAAAGTTATATAAGTATCTCTCGTAATAAATTAAACTTTCTAGTATATTTTCTAAAAGTTGGTTAGCTTCGAAGTTTTATTTCGACTTCGCGTATTCAACCCGCATAAAGTCTATTTGCAGCTACGAAGTCGATGGTTAGGTTAAATAAAACCTCAGCCTCGGAAATGTTTTTTATCTCGAGTAACGTAAAATTATTTAAATATTATATAATCGCTATGTATTTCATATTATTAATTTCTAATTTGATAAAATAAAAACTTTTTAAAACAGATTCACGATTACAAAAAAACATAAACTCTGCGATCCCTGCCGAATGGCCCATATAAAAAGAAATCTAGAACTATTAGAACTATAGAATCTAATTTTAATGATTAGATTTATCTTTTAATATTTTGGCAAAACTACTTGTAAGTAGGCGTACTGTTTACACTCTTATATTTAACTTCGTTATGAATTATTTGAATAAGTTCTTACAATCGACCAAAACCAAATCCAAACAAATAAAATAATGTTGAAGTATCTGTGTGTGGCCTCAAAATAATTACATTCTTTAAGGCATGTCATAAATTTTTTTGCGCCTAGTGTGTCCGGATTAATATTCAAAAAGGGTACAGATACAAATGTATTTGGGATTCGGACTTATGTCAAGTCCATTAAAATTTATACCAATTTCAAGTTTACATACACATTTGTTTAATACTGATTTAGACAAATTAAAACAAAGTAGGTAATTACTGAAAACTATTTTCAGGATTCCTCGAAATGTTTTAGGATATTTTATTATTTCGCGTTATAATTCAAATTCAACGGAGAGCATAGCTAGAACATAAAAATTATCAATACAGGGCACTAATTCTACTAACAAATTGCCATTTTATCGCAGTCGAATCGAAAAGTAATCGTTGACGTTCAGTCGCTTTTCTATTCCACTTACACAACAATCTTGTTGTGGTTGTTGTCGAATAAGTTGGATCGACATAGACTCGGGAACGTTTCCTAACCGTTATAACTTAGTAGAATTGCCCTCTTTATTCAAACTGCACATGTCAACAGTATTGAGTTTACAAGTTTGCCAAAACGAATTTTTGCTTACTCAATTACCTGATAATTAACGATAAATTAAGGTTTTGGGTAGTTTTTAATACATTTTAATAGTAGATTTTTGGAAATTAATAAGTAAGTGTTCGTCTATGTTTAATAAAGATTTTGACTTTGACTAATATAGTTTCAATGTCATTAATTTATGTAAAAGTATCATGTTAGATGAATCGAAATATATTATTATATTGGTATTGATGATGGCGATGTTGCCCTGGTCGTTTCGGCCGAATCCAGCCAACACGAAAAACGGCAAATTTGCACAACTGGAAGGAATTCAAGCGCGAGGACCTCTATATTCCAGACATGGGGCCGTTTGTAAGAATTCCAAGACAGAAATCAATTTTTTTGACTCGACGACGGGTTTTCATCATGGTTTTCGGTATATTTTAGCCACTTGACCAAGATCGGTAATCTGGATGTTACCTACTATTTATTTGCAGTTTTATTTAGAAAGAAGACAAATGTTGATAACTTTTTTTTTCTCATTCGAAAATGTTTTTATTTTGCAGTGGTAGTTTAGCGCGTATTGAGTATTAAAAAGAACTCCGAACGAAACACAAACGAAAAAAAAAAACTTCATCTCAAAATTTCAAAAATGTAAATACCTAAATTCTTTCGACATTCGAATTTCGAAAGTCGACTTTGTAGAATTACTTCGTAATATCAATCATAGTGGGTCGCCCGCGAAATTTGGCGTGAAAGTCATTTTTCTTTTTTTTTATTTGAAACTCACGACAGCAGCACAAATATTACTTACTTGTTTCGACATAAACGTGTCCATAAACTTCATGGTGTGAAAACGTCTTCACCACTGATTACACATTATTTAAAGTTATAAATTTTTTTTTATTGAAACACAAATAAAGAACAACATCGTAGTAGGTTCGCACGTTTTTCACTTTTTTTTATACTACGGCTGTATAACAAAAATGAAATGCCGCTCTCTAACCAGCCAGTAACTTTTTTCAGCTCTTAAAAATTAATTCATTGTTGAATCGTAACAATTTAATAAATTGCAATCAAGAATACTATTTAATTATCTGTACATCTACGGCTGGAGCTCTTCAAAATGAGACTATAACCGATATTTTATATAACTACTAACTAACGTCCATAACGACTGGGACAAAAATCAGCTTACGCTATTAATATTTGAGATTGACAGTTTTGTAGCTATTGTAACTGATTACTTATAAGGGATCCCTTAGTAAATACGTGACGCAAGGTATAAGAATATGCTATATAATATTAGTATTATTCTCACAGTGTAGAATAAACAGCAGAAATTATTTAAATAAAACCTCTTTGCTGCTCAATATTTAAACGAAAAAAATCTTTAGTGTGAAAACACATATATTTTTCTAAAATGAATACATCAAACTATTCTTACATCATACAAATTTAGAACAATAAAATAGTATACATTCATTTGTTTTGAAATTCAATTTGATCATATCGATCTACTGAATACATTTTCATTTAGAAACCTTGAAAAACTAAATAAAAATCTTACTAAAACATCCAAAAAATAAAATAGTGCAAAGTGGTAGGTATTGATATATTCTTTGTTTTAATTTGATACGCGGTGAAACTTTTAAGACCCTGACAGACGGACGGACTATAAATATCAAAGCGAAATTGATGTGTTCTATAAGTCATTTAACAACTATAATTTGTTTTTAACTTATATCTTTAACGTACAAACACAAAATTTACTGTTTTATTATATATATATATGTTTCGTATGATAAAATACTTATAATGCATATTCGATGTTCTCTCACAATCATCTGATATTACCGTAATTCAATTAATATCAAAAGTATTATTTATTGTCAGTAATATCAATAGAAATATAACCACTCTTAAATTTGTCTTGTATTGTGTAATTCAGTGTCATTGTTCTCGGTTTTTGACAAACGTTTTATTAATTTGCTAAGTTTTGAAGCAGTGCCTCGTTAGTATTCATCATACGAAGTGTAAACTCTGCAAACTGGCGAAGTCTGAACTAACTTTGACAATAATTAACTGTGGAGAAAATCAGCTTAACTTTTAAATAACGAAATCTGGACGGATGAAACTTAAATTAAAAATCCTAATTAGATGCGATAAATTATATATGTAAAGAGAACTATAATATAATTTTTCATAATAGTAAATAAGTAAATTTTTTATATAAATCAAAATTTGCGTTGAATATTGCTCGCACCTTTGGGTTGGCTCCGCTAAGTACTTAATCGAGGCCTTGGATCGGTTGCAGCGACGTGCGGTCCGCATTATTGGCGACGTAAATGTCACAAACATCCTCGAATCACTGTATCGACTGTATCACAGTGCTCTGAGGAATTATTATCTCTAACTTCTACTTCCCCTTTTCTTCTAAGCCTAAGTCTAAGCGTTTTGGTTCGCGATGTCACCGCCTAAATGTTACATCAATTCCATCGCTAACGAAGAAATTCGGCAGATCTTTTCTTTGTCGCACCGCCAAAAAATGGAATTCTCTACCAGCACACTTGTTCCCCTCCTCTTATAATCTGGGTACCTTTAAAAGAGGCGTGAAAAGGCATCTTGCGGGCCGGCATTACGAGGGCGACTAGTGCAGCTCATCCTCCCTATCTGTACTGGCTGTTTTCGCATTTGGACTCCACTACCACTTACCATCAGTGGTCATATTCCTACCGGTACCCGGTACATATAAAAAAGGTGTACTGTCTTTAGTTAGTCGTTTAGAAAATAATAAAATTATTGGCTGGTTGGCGATTAGTTAATTGTTCCTTTCGCTTTGAACTACAAAGTTAAATTAATCAACAAATTGTATAGCGGATAAAAATTGTTACAAGCATTTTATTATAGTAAAACTTTTTATATAGGTAATATCAAGCAAATAAAGTTGTCATAATTGCCGTCTTTTAATTATACTCCAACAAGATAAAGTTTAAAAACTAAAACCCGACAACGTAAAAATCGCGCTCTGAAAAGTTATGAAGTGATTAAATAACTTCTACCCAATTATCGAGTTAATTCAAGCAAAGAAGTTAAAAGTTATGTGGGAACAGATGAACAAACATAGGTTCATACATAAATATATAAGTTCATTTCTTCCCGCGTAGCTTCTAAACTACTATTGGACAAACAAGTTATTGATAGAAGCATCATGATCGTTTGCTGGTTTATAATTTTTGTCATGTACTATTTTAAGCCTACAAATTATTTTCTTTAACATATTTATAAATAATCCTTAAAGGTTGTATAGCTTCTTGCTATTGATTTATATTCAAACATTGAATTATATAAATGTAATAGATACTTTTTGGTTTGACATCTTTATAAATAAAGGTAGATTTTGTTTATATTTTTGAATTTGACATTCGATTGTGGATTTTTGTGATGAGAGCCGAGATGGCTCAGTGGTTAGAATGCGTGCATCTTAACTGATGATTTCGGGTTCAAACCCAGGCAAGCACCACTGACTTTTCATGTGCTTAATTTGTGTTTATAATTCATCTCGTGCTCGGCGGTGAAGGAAAACATTGTGAGGAAACCTGCATGTGACTAATTTCAACGAAATTCTGCCACATGTGTATTCCACCGACCTGCATTGGAGCAGCGTGGTGGAATATGCTGCAAACCTTCTCCTCAAAGGAAGAGGAGGCCTTAGCCCAGTAGTGGGAAGTTTACAGGCTGCTAATGTAATTAAATGTAAATGAGAAGATGAAGAATTTTGTGGAATAGAATGCGAGAACAAATTAAAAGAAAGAACTGATTCATACAATTTAATCAATGTTTTACAACATTTAATCATTTCACAATGATTAAAGTTACCAATATAAAAGATCAATCAAACGGAACAATCGAGTTGCGGGTTATCTGATCTAATTTCGCTTAAAAACATCATTATTTATTATTAACTCTTTCAATGATCCACCTTCGTTCAGCATTCCGCCATTCGCCTTACTAAAATTCCTACCGCAGAGTACATACTCGTAATAATTTCATTATTCCCGCCAAAAATGTCAAGATGGTGCTTCGACCCTAAGACGTGAGAGATATCCTGAAGCCTAAACTCTTCTCTGATTGGTCGTGACGTAAGATGAAATATTATAATGGTAACTTTGAATGAATTAGTAAGATTCTACATGATGATAAATTGACAATAAAAATTCAATTAATAATCACTTAAAATAATTCACAACGTAATTTTATTGGTTCTCACCCCGTTTAGAACCAATAAGATTGAAGTTCAAATCGAAATTGACTAGTATTTAAGAATCCTTTTCTACCCTGGCATTACTGGCATCTCTGCATAAGCATTTAACAGAACGTGTCACAAAATGAATAATCGTGAATCTGTCAATCATGGGATCTAAAATATGGGTAAAACATTACTTCTCGCCTGATTTTACTTCCTGGTCTCAATCTTCAAATTTGAAAATATGCTCCACACGTACACAACAAAATAAATAAATGAATGCCATTCACTCATTAATTTTACTGAAGAAGGTGGTCACGCTCAAAAAAAATTAACGATACCATAATAAAGCATTCGTAACAAAAGCATTTGTAATATTAATTAATATTTATTATAAAAGCTAAATCAACCATGTAACTTTTGTAAAAACAGCATCAGTATCAACAATATATTATATTTGATTAAATATAATAATCTAATGTAAAATGAGAAGGAGAAGTATATATGAAAAATATATTTAAAAAAATCGTGCAGTTTATTCATTGTATGGAATCAATACAGCATCTAATGAATACATTTTTAAAAACAATGTCCGGTTTAAAATATTCAAATTGTATAACTCGCAATATTTATATAACATAACAAATACGTATTTGTTCTGTAATTAATATTTTTGTATACAATGTTATTTCACCCCCTTACAAAAAAGTATTTAAATATACCCATTTATTTTGTTGTTTAATATTTTTGTTTTAATAATATTACATTTCTGAAATTCTAGAAAATAGTCCTTTGTATACTCGTATCTATATTATTGAGAAATACGTATATTGTTGGCGAGGCTCACAATTTTTAACATCTTTTTCTTTCATTTCATCCTGTTTCTTTTCGACATTTGATGTCGGTACACGTACAATGTAACATGTGAAAGGGCAGCATACTACCCTTAATTTTATTCAATTTGTAACTTTCGAACCCAAAACTTTGGTGATGCATGACTCGAACAGTAATTTGACTTTTATTGCTTTTACTCTGCCGGATATTTGGAAAAAGGTTCAATATATCAGACGTAATAGTAGTTAAAGTTTGTAATGGTGTTGTCTAAATGGGCATCAACACGAGATTAAGGCATGAATATGGTAACTATTTTGAAACAGTCAATTATATTTACACTATGTCCTAAATTTGTTTAGACATGTATTTACAAATTTTCTGGTAATCGATATTTGTTGAATTGAAATATCGATTCCACCAAATATCTAAAATTCTAAATTGTAGGTTTATATAAACTTCAAATGTAATACAGGATGGGCCAAAAAGAAGGGCGATTTTGAAAACGGGGGTGTATACGAATGGCTTGCGGGTAGCAGGGATTAGTAGCTCGATTCTCGGAAATCAGTCACAAGTGAGGGTTTCTCGTGTGACCGACGAGCTTTTGTGTAAAGGCATATTACAAAAATGTCGATTCTTGCACTATTACGTGGCGTTTTTACACATTAAATTTAAGTTACATGTTTTAGAAAGATCGAGGCTACAGGTTCAATCAGAAACCTGCGGGACGGTCAAGGTCAATATGAGTTGATGATACTGTGAGCGAAGTTGCGGAATCTGTGAATCGCGATCCCGGATTGTCGTGGAAGAGATCGGCAGTGCTCACCATACCGAGATAATCTTTGCTTCGGATTCTGGTGAAAGATTTAACGTTACATCCTTATAAACTGAAATTAGTCCAAGAGTTGAAACCCAACGACGTCAAATTACGCTGTAATTTAGCCGAAATAATATTGGAGCGCTTTCCTAATTTTAAAAAATGTTCTCTTTTCCGATAAAGCGAATTTTCACTTAAATGGTTACGTCAAACGACAAAATTGTCGTTATTGGGCCGCAGAAAATCCTAAATTGAAGCATCAGAAGCCATTGCTTTCGCTAAAAGTTACAGTTTGCACTCAAGGAATCATTGGTCCTTTTTTTTTTAAGAACGAGCGGGGCCAATCTGCAACTGTGAACTCTGAGCGCTATACAATAATGTTACGGGAGTTTTTCTTCCCACAACTGGATCAATCGGAAATTTATAACAGCAGGATATGGTTTCAACAAGACTGCGCGATATCTTACACGTCTAACGAGTCATTGGCAGTTTTAAACTAAGTGTTCTAAGGAAAACTCATATCGAGCGAGGGGATATTCTGTGGCCTCCCAGGATTCCAGATCTTACTCCATTAGATTTTTTCCCATGGGGATACCGGCGCTTTCACAAATTTAAGATCCAGGTTCGAAAAGTGTATTTTATACACTGTACGTCTAGATGGTTTGCATCCCAATGATGTTATTTTCAAGAAATCAATTTCCCTTTCGTCTACTTTTTTAATAGTATAAAATTGTTTTCCTAATATTTAAGTTTTATTTTCATTTTTTTAATCCGGCAAACTTAATGGCCCACCCTACTACACATTTAAGCGAATTAAGATATTAAATAAAAAGCATTACGGGAAGGGATTTCTTAGACGGGTATCCCCCAATTACCATTTATTTTTACCGCTAAACAGCAATAACAAGCTTTTCTGTTTTCTAGTTTAGAATCTGGGGCTTAATATGTTAATACTCGAACTAAGATAATAATGTTGTGATTAATGACACCGACCGAGGTAAAATATAAGTGTTGAAAATAAAAAGTTTCTGTTAATTTACCGTCTCTGATTAAAGCCTCATTTAATATTATATAACCTTCTCGATATTATTTAAATCATAAAAAAGCGTGGAGTTACCATTCGTTGATAAATAATAGTTAATTTTAATTAATTTACCAATGTAACTTAGTTGTTGGTTAAGAGTAACTACTACGTTATTTATTTATTTGTTTGTTTATTTATTAAGTTACACCATCAACTTACTGCTAAGCTAGTTTTATGTCATTCAACATGTGTCTGATAATTTTATTTATTATTATTTTATTATTTATACTTATACCTACAACTTTATCGAGATAAAGACTATCCGTGTTGTTTCTCTACGAATAATTTCAGAATAAACAGTATCATATGTCAATTTCCGTCCTATAAACTATTTCTATGCGAAAACTTATTATCATATTAAAATATATTATTTATTTAAATGAATGATGAGTAATTTTTTTGCATTATAACTATGTTATTTTACACTAAGTGGTTGTTTTCATTGCTTAACAGAAATTTCAAGATGTCATTGAGTTTTAATTTTGAAAATAACCTTAAAATAATAAGTACAGTAAAAGTGAAATATTGAAAATTTACTTTATTAAACTTATAGTTTTACAAGTTGTTTGAAAATACAAAGTTCCACGACGAGCTTGCTAGGTACGAGTGAGTCTAGGTATTGGAAGACTGCTACTACTTTTCACTTGAACTTTCTTAATTGAGCGTCTATTAAGTTCATATTCAAGTGTTAACTGGGGAAACTTTTTGATCATACATCATATAGTTAACGTAATTTACTGTTTTCCATTGAGAAATAAATTTAAATATATATAAACAAATTTATGCGTATAGGCATTGCTTATCTGTTCTAGTTGGAACTTTGTACAGTTGTAGTGGTCACTGGGACTGTAAGTCGGTCAGAGCAACTATTGTTAACGGAGACTAGGCTACTGTGAAGGATATGTTATACAGCACAGGTATGTGATATGACGTGTACTCTCTATTTTCTGAATTTCGTAATCCGACAGGATGGCCGACTCAACGCGAAAGAGTTCACGCCCAAAATCGATGGTTTTATGTATGTACCTTCTGAGGAACGAGATGTCAAAATTTCGTACTTCTACTGAGAATTTATTGACGGAAAAAATTTGATAATCTTTTATTAGTTTAACCCGGGATTTGATCGGAGGATTTGCGGCCTTATAAGCTAGATAAGCGATGTAGAAAATATGCATGGAACTTATATATATAACATGGTAAGGTAAATATAAATTATTTAATAAATATAAATCGTCAATATTTATTTTAAATAACAAGCTTTTATAGTATATAACATTTTGTGCCTGTGCTGTAAAATGTTGAGGAGGTCAACAGTTTAAAGCACATGTTATCATGTTTATTATAAAAATGCATTGTAATTCAAATTGAACCGTAATGTAAAATTTCATAATTCATAGAAGTTGTAATTAAGCTTACAAGATTTGTCCTGAATAAACAAAAACTAGAAGTTAAATAAAAGCTATATATACTATACTACTTATACTAATACTATCCAACAATTAAGTTACATTGGTAATTTCAATAAAATTTAACTATTGTTTATCAACGAATGGTAACTCCACACTTTTTTTATCATGTCTATAATATAGAGAAGGTTATATAATATTAAATAAGGCTAATCAGAGACGGTAAATTAACAGATTTTTTTTTATTTTCAACACATATATTTTACCTGCATATTATATTACTTCTTTTTTTTAATTTACACGAGTATATAGGCCGGGTCGGTGTCATTACCACTCCCAACATTATTATCTTAGTTCGAGTATTAACATATATGATATATTTATTTTATAATTTTGTTACCATAATATTTCAAGTCCGTTTTGTGTTTGTATTGTATGTACCTGTAACTTGAATATTTTTAACTTAACGTGAATTATTTTTAATTTAAGCTTGTCATTATGGTTTAAGATAATTTACAACGTTCGATGTCGTCACAAAGGAAACAGCTTAAAAGGTAGATATAGATTCATAGATATATAAAGAAGAATAGAATACAGAACTTTGTACATCATTTTGCGTCTTTTTTGACCAAAAAATTCTGTGATACACGACTGTAAAAGTAATTTGGCTTTTGTCTCTACATTTGACGTATTAATCTTAATACTTATTTTGATATTTCATCTCTATTATTATAGAAGAATAAAGACTAATTTTTTTATAATTCTATGAAAGCTATCTTTATAAAATAAGACATAAATGAATATGGGATATATTCATTTATGTATTATTTTATAAAGACCTTCTATCGTTGGTTCTTCTCAGGTCCGAGGTGTTTATTTCCGAAACGGTGGTAGATTTTTGATAATGAATAAGCAAGTGCAATGCTGCTATATTGAATAAATATTAACCTAAATAACTAATAAATATTCGGTAGTAACTAGTGTAAATATCAACTAATAGCAAGTCGAATCTTTCGTATCATCTATATTGTGTTTTATTGTATAATAAGCTTTATTTTTCAATAGATTTATTGATAAAATCCCGTAAACAATTACGGGCGCCGACTTATAATTAAAAATTAAAAATAAACGATACAGTATATAATAATATGAAAGATTTAAAAAAGTTTTTATAATATATTTATTTCGTAAATATTTTAATTTTAATTTGTTTTTTACAAAGCATTGTGCATTGTTTTTTTATTAGTACTGACTCACTACGTTAGTAGAATGGGAACGGTTTTCGAGTCAACAAATAGATTTTGTTATTTTTCACGGAATACATTTCAAGAGTTTATTGAATATGAAGCACTTCAACTGCAGAGTTCTCTATTGAATCCGTAGCCTGACAAACGTTGCACTTTTGGGAAAAATGATTTAAGATCAATGTTGTTAAGCATTTCTGTCGACTCGTTTTACAAAGCGAATAATTTTATTAAGGTTTCTATACTCACGGTATTTTATGTAAATTGTGTGACAGGTACTGCTTTTATGAACTTCAAAAGAATATGCCTTCTTATTTATAAAATTCCTTTATAATTTCAAAGGTATACCATCTCTGAAAGCAACTGACAAGTTATAATTATGGTAAATATATCTCTGAAAACAAGACGTAAAATAAATGTTAAATTAAGTTAAAGGAATTTATGAAGAAAACATTTTCTATGAATAGCAATGGCAATTTGAGGTAGAGAACTCGTTATTAACTTTCCGTCAACGTTTTTAACTGTCGTAACGTTAAAGCTTTAAAATATTACATTAAATTGTCGTATTATTTTTACTCTTCAAACGTCTAGGTTTATATTTAATAAAGCTTTTTACTGCAGGCTAAAATGAGAAAATCCTGAATCAAACACTCGCTGTTTAGTTTATTATATGTTCACACATCATTACTAATACTCACTTGAAATGTCTTGGGATCAAAAAACATAGTAGTCATTTCTTTAGTGAACACAAATGATCATACAACCAAGCGAAGCCTTACCTTTAGCCCAGCAAGGGTTTTTGTTTTCGAAATATGATATAAAGTATACAACAAATCTTGATGATGCACTCATCACATAATCTACCACCAAATAACAATACTTAGAAATGATTCGTTACAGTTTGAAGAATGAATAAGACAGTGTAATTACAGGCTCACGGAATATAATATTTTAGTTCCCAATGTTTATATTTCTTACAGCCCCAATGTCTATGGGTGGTGATTACTTAGTTTTAGTCTCTAGTATTGGTCTCTCTGCCTTCTATTAAATATAACAAAATCAATATCAAATATTTATTCCGTAGCGCCAGTAAATTCGTCGTTATATAATCTTTAGTACTACTTGAACTATATATAATAAGCTAAGTTAACAAATTACTTAATTATAAAATAAATAATATGTGACAAGTAATAAAGTTAAATGTTATATACACGTAATATTTATATAAGTTCTATTCGTTTCACTTAAGAATTCTTCGTAGAAAGTTTCAGCTGTTAGCAAACACTAACTTTCCGTCGTCTTACTCGTGTGCAAGTTAGACTAGGTGTGTATTGAATAAAATACTTTACTCGAGGCGGCTTTGTGACTCTCAACAGCACTTGTTTAATTAATCTTCTATTGATACTTTCTACTTTAATGAAATAAGAACTTGTTACTGAAACGTAGTGACTCAGTATTTATTTGCCGAATATAAAAAGTAAACTAATTTTTTATCTATTTTAAATAACTGATTTTAAAGTAATTCGATTTTTAAATTATCTAATTGATAAGAGTGAGAGGTATTATCTTTGACATTCATTTGAAATATTGAATAATAAAAAACCATGAGATTGGGACCATTTAATTCTAGATATTTTTTGTTATCGTACAGCTTAAAATAACTATGATTTTGATTAACATCATAAATAATGTAAATCATTAAAAAAATGTAATCTACTCATTGAAAATCCGTGACAATAAAACGTGTATTTATGTGTTTTGTCTCCGCTTAGAGCCAATGAGTAAGCTTTGAAGTAAATCGGATTCACAAAAAATAACCGTACATAAAACTATTGTTTAGGCTGCCAGTAAAAAAAATACATTACATTGAAAAAAATATGATAATGTTTGTTCCTCCTGACTATTTTCGGTTACAGTGGTCATTCTCAAGGGATACTAGTTATTTACACAGGTAACATTATAGTGTACTAGTGTGTGCGCAAATACAAGTGTACTCTTTATTTCGTAGTTCGATGGGATATGAAATTCAACACGACCGGAGAGAGTCTAGGTACAGAACCAGCGGCTTTACGAGGCACGATATTGTAAGCTACTAACTCCCAGAGTCCAGATTTCTACTGAAAGATACTCAACAGAAAAACCATTAATACTTGTATTAGCTGAACACGGTATTTGAACCCTTTGACCTGGTTTGCGGCTTTTAAGTTAACTAGACCAACAAATACCTACTAAGAAGCTGTTATTAGTTTACAAGTTAGAGAAAACGATACTATAATTAAAGACACATCATAATGAAAAAACAAAAAGTTTCACATTCAATTACAAAACAAAAATTCGTTTTTGTAGCTGGCTCTTTTTAACGTAGGTATATGGAAAGCTTTTATGGAAGCAAATATCGTTGAAGGATGGGTGGTTGAAATGTTTGGAACGTTTTTACTCTAGTCCCCTTAAAACAGAAACGGGTTTATCAATTCTGTTCCAACTAAAAATGTTTGCAATATATTCACAATGTTTTACGAAAATAGTTTCTTAATTATTGGTTAACTTTACATGGTATAAAACAAACGCTTTTAAGCAACATATTTTAATGCGGTTTTTTATCAATAAACAAAGTGATTCAAGAGGAACGGAATTATATGTGAAATGCATATTATGGTAGAGTATATCCAAGAATTTACAATAATTTATCTTTTTATGTTAGTTCTTCAATCTAATAGTTAATAACAGATCCTTATTGTAGCCGTGCGAACCCGGATCGGATAGCCAGTTATTATTATTAATATTTTTTTAATATACTTTATTGTACACCATAAAAATAGTACACAGAAACCTTAGGACTAAAGATATTAAAACGTAATCTGGGTAAGCGGTGCAGAAATTAGACACATGCAGGTTTCCTCACGATGTTTTCCTTCACCGCCGAGCACGAGATGAATTATAATCACAAATTAAGCACATGAAAATTCAGTGGTGCCTGCCTGGGTTTGAACCGGAAATCATCGGTTAAGATGCACGCGTTCTAACCACTGGGCCATCTCGGCTCAATGTTCATATGTAATGTTGAAATGTTGATATGTAAAATGTTGATATGTCTTGGATAAAATGCCACATGTCCACAACCACCTTGCATAGGCGCAGCGTAGTGGAATAAGCTCTCTCAATATGTTCTCTTCAAAAGAAAGGAGACTTTTTCTCAGCGATGGGACATTGACAGCTTGTTGCTTTTTTATTCATAATTTAAAATTTGTAATATGTGGCTTGGATTGTGTTTAAAGTTACGTTGTTATTATCGTCCATATTTCGTCTGTTAAAGTGTAATTAATTTCCTGAACGATCAATTCTAACACCACTTTATCTTTAGTAGCTCATTCACACTTTCAATTTGATTAAATCAATGTACAATATTTATTTCGTAATATTTAGTTCGGGGTTGTCGTTCAGTAAAAAAACGTCGATCATCTAAAACATATAAAAATGTTAATTTTTATGTTATGATCTTTATAAAGTTCAAGTATAATTAAACACATGTATATTGTATAAACTTAGTTCATCGCAATAAAGTACTACTTAGATAATTTGTACTCGACTTCTTGTCGACGCCAAGAAACAAATTGCAAATTTAATAGCCTTTGTCTCTGACACAGCAACTTTTACCGTCTTTAATGCAATCTCATTATACAATTTCCAGAATAACTTTATGGATTTATTGTATGTTTTTAGTTAAATCGTCTATATTGGTTGTTAATAAGAATTAATTATGACTACAATCAAATTACAATAAAACCGTCATTAAAGATTATTTTTTTGTGGACCAATTTATTGGGCCGTATTATACGAATCGGAAGACTTCGTTATTTTGCTGCATTATATCATCAATCTCCAGGTATAGAAAAAAAATGTCACAACTTTGATTTTGTTGCATTTTGCAATATAAATAATTTACTATATCTACAAGTAGATATTCGATGTAAGCAGGCTGCGGTGTAACTATTTCATGCCACCTATTAAATATTTTTAAGGTTTACTCATCACAAACATGAAGACTTTTGAACAACAAAAGGTCGCAAATAGTTGCTGTATTCACCGACTTTTCATAATGATGTTAGCTTAGTTATTTTGTAAAAACAAACATATCGCAGAACGCTATAGTGAAATGTTTTAAGAGTGAGATACGAACTGAGTTTATACAGAATAGCGCTGCTGATTAAAAAGAAAGAACCTTTTTGTCTACAATTTTATTATAGTAAGTATAAAATTTTCATATATTCCAGCATTAAAAGAATATTTTTTTTTTATATTTAATCATATTTTTGTTATATAATTGGGCGTAACCATAATTAATTTCAAGTTAAACATTCATGATATATAGTTACTTATTGCATTGCTATTTTATATTTCATGTATGGATGACTAGACTATTTTTTTCTCTGTAACTTATTAAAATAACATTGGGTAAGATTTAAAGCATTACTGCGTATTTTAGAAATATTACCAAACATTCGCTTTTCCCCATATCGCCTCTTATTCTATTTAATTGTTCATTGACGTGCAAGTAATTTTCAGAAAACCGATGAAGCTAAAAATTGTTTTTAGGTTCATCAATATAGGATTTACGTGGAATTTGATACATTATTTAATAAAGTGACGACCGATTTCAGTAAAATCACGTGTTTTTCATCGAAAATTGTTCATTAGTTTGTTCTTGGTGGTAGAGCTTTTGAATAGGTACCACACAATCATCATATATTAACAGTCTGTAAATTTCCCACTGTTGGGCTAAGGCCTTCTCTCCCTTTGAGGAGAAGGTATGGAGCAAATTCCACCACGCTGCTCCAATGCGGGTTGGTGGAATACACATGTAGCAGAATATCGTAATAATCATCATATATTCTATCGCAAATTAGCAATAGGTGGCGCGTTGGAGATGTAAGGAAGGATTAAAGTTTCTTATGGTGCCAATACATATAGCCCTTTTATCAGGTGGCTCATTTGCCCGTTCGCCTAACTATTTAATAAATAAAAAAGCAATGTAAATCCACACTCACTTACTGTTGTTCGTTCACTCCACGATAAATTTAGCATCGAAATTACATATTAATTTTAAATGTTTTAGTGATAAAATTTAGACTTTACAATTTAGCCAAGGATTTCATTAATAAATAAAAAACACGTTTATGTAAAATATAATATCTTCATCGGTTGACGGTGATTGTAAATTTTATGGATAAATTTACTGATATCAATAAATATCGTGTTGAGTGGGTATATATAAAAAATTATATGCTAATAATATTGATTATAATTATATAAGTATATGTCGTATTTATATATTTTACAGGATAATCATTTTATGAGACAAAAATACATGGGTTATACAATAGCCTGTTTGTTTTTCTAAATAATTTACTTGGTCCTTCATTATAAATTTCAGTAACGTTAACACTTGTCTAAAAGAAACTTAACAATTAAGTTAAATTATATTGCTATAAAACACTGCATTGCAATACAAAACAAATGAAATATTTACCACTTTAACTTACACACAAAGACTTTAAAACTTTAGTTTAAAATTAAGGAATAGGACTATAATAAAGAGTTCTAAACATTTTTTACTAAAATAGGATCTATAAACAACTAAAAAAATGTTAAATAAAATAAAAGTTAATATAAAAAAAACAAGTTTCAGAACATCAAACCGAAGTTTTTAAAATTGGGAATATTAAAAGTCGAAGCTCCAACTTTCGATCGAAGTACGAAAGTTATTTATATGTAAATATTACTAAATTGCGTTAGAGGTTTTTATGGCTGCGGTTTTGGGTCGCATGTCGTTCATTTTAACTTACTTTTAACTTCTTTTTGCGTAAAAATTTATCACCAAAATTTTACTAAAGTATTTTTTAGTTATGCTTAAAGTTACGATGTTGACTTAATATTACTATAAATAATTTACAAGGAAAATACGGACCTACCGTAGTCAGAAGGACATCATATTTTTTCATCGGTTTTAGTCACGACTACCATTCCTCGATGGGACTTACCAACTGAGCTACATACATACATTGTTATAAAGTATGTGTGCGCAAACGCAAGTTTACTTGCTATTTCCTCGCTCTCATGGTCCTCCAAGACTAAAAAGAGTTTAAAGGCCTAGAATCAACGGTTTATACGCGTGTGCTGGAGTATCAGTGGAAACTTAGCTGATGTATATCATATTGTATATTTTTATGAAATAAGTGTTATCTCATTGTTTGTTTCCTTAAAATAAAAATAAAATAAAAAATCTAATGAGAGTAGCTGTTTATCAATGAATAACAATGAATTCACTAATTTTGTTTTCAAATATCTAAACCAAAACTGTTGTAGTACATAGTTGTAACTAAAACTTTTCAACTAATAATGAACAGTATTTTCAAGTTTCCTTACCTAGGTCAGCTCGAAGTCAAGTTTATTTTAAACGAAACTTTCGTATTGACTGGCTTATCTGAACCGTTGAAATCTTAGTTAAAACTCGCTGGGGTCGGATTTCCGACGCGATACGGTCGCTCGCATCGGGCCAATGATCTTCCGCACGTGAAGTCAAACGAAAAAACAACTTTATATAAAACAACTTTGGACGAATGTAAGAATACTTTTATATATTTTCGATATAAAATAGTAAACTGTATTGTGTATTACTAAGTTATTATTTGTACAACTTTCATATATAATAGGTGATAGGCCGTACAAGTGCCTCTGGTTAGGTAACACCCACTGATCAGAATTATATTTTACATCGAAATAGCACTACTTATAACTGTATTATCTTTTATTCACAATACTATAACCATAAAACAAAATAGGCCGTGGCAACTTGTACACTTCGTAGCTTACTTCACATTTGTAAGAACATTTCAAATATCGTAATAACATCTACAACAGCATTAAGATATCTTGCATGTCAAATCTATGTATAGTTAGCGCTTACTAAAAGAACAATTTTCTGTATGCATTTACGAATTTTACAAAGCCCCCATAATAGGTTTTGATATCAATATATTTAGTGTGTATATATGTATGTACATATGTTGCAGTCGTGTGTTAGAAATTATAATTCATTTCAGTTGTCTGAGTACATAGATAATATACTAATTATAGTTTCTGAATCTGTATCTGAATATATATTTTAAAGAGAGTTAGTGTAACTTTCCGAACGTCATTACGTCAAATTGTCAGATTGGTTTTAAATTATTCATTTTTGGCGGGAGGCAGCGCAAAATACGGTCAGGCGTATCATTGTTATACTGAGTTATGAGTGGTTGTTGTCACAAAGGGGGCTTCTGTGACAAGTAGCCGAACAGGATAGAGCTCTCTATTATCACTTTTATCTGAATAAAGCGATTAATTTGAAGAAGTTGGTTTTACTTACTTTTATTATGGAAATTTATAATAATAATGAAAAGCATGACGTCAGCAATGCTGACGTCATTATTTTTAAAAACAGTATGGCACCTGGGAATCCGTCATATATATATGTACTTGACCAGAGCTAGGCAATGCAAGACAAACACGAAAACTTTCGTCTATAGAATGGTCAGCGGCTGCTGACCGGTTTTTTTTAATATGAAATCTGAAACACGATTCTAGTCGTAATAATGTTATCTCAGTTAGTCTTCGTATATTATTTTACCCTACTTAAGATTTTACTTTTTATTTTACTCATGACAAAGAGAGGCATAGATATGATTTTATCAGATGTTATCTATACTAATATTATGAATACGAAAATTACCCCGTCTGTCTGTTTGCTATTTCACGGACAAACCACTGAACTAGATTTAATAAATTTGATATGAATTAAGCTCTAACTCCATGGAAGGACATAGGCTAGATTTTTTTATGTCAACAAAAACGCGAACCAAGTCGCAGGTGACAACAGTTCCATGTCAAATCACCTTTTCTAATCCAGATCTTACTACTAGTTTATTTCCAAGGATTTCAATTTAAGTATGATTCTGATTTATCAGAATTTATATCAGTATCAAAATAAAATTTAACTAATTCTTGTTTAATGACTCTTGCAAGCGTGACTGAATCAAAATATACTTTATCCGAGTAGGACGTTACGCACTTTTGAATCGTCATTTTAATTTGAAATGTTGATTAGTAGTAAGTTAGTCGTACTGGAGTAATTACAATTACTTTTGCATCAATCATATAAGCTACCCACCCCGGCTTCTTATTACAAAAATGTATACGAAGTTATTTCCCCCTCTTTAAATTTTTTTTTCCAAAAATCGGTTTTTCATATTTCAAGACCCTGAGTTCGTATTTAGTCCAGACAAACAATTTTATAAATATAGATTTATTTTCGTCTTCAGTATGAAATATATTTTCCCATAGAGGTTTGTCGACTTTCTACATCGGTGTTATAAGTTTATCTTTCTCACGTTTGTACGTTAGGCTGCCCAATCAAATAAAATAAAAATAAAAAAACATATTTATCCTTTGTAGGCTCTTCACATTACATATTTATATTGGATAGTCACTGTTTTAAATGTTAACTTAATATAATTTAAATAAATTGCGTTACGTTTACATTTGAACATAAAAAGAACTTGCTACAGTTAAATGTTATCTAAGTTCCGCTTCAATAAAATATTATAATATATTTAGGAGATTAAAAAAAAAACAAAATCACGTTAATTATACCGCTATCAATTTTTCTTTTTAGTCTCGGACAGTAAAGTCGATATTGGCGCGACTCGTAATTTGTTAAAAGTGTTTGTAGTGTTTTATTTGAATTTGTAATCTCTACTGAGTAAGTAGTACTTCAATAAGTATGATTTGGTAGTTTATTTATGTTACGATAAAATCGAAGTTAGAGTTATTTTTGCTTTGTTGGAAAATTTAATTAGTAAAGTTAATTTAATTTAATCTATATCAGTTCTGAACGCTAAATTGATTTTTCTGATAAAAAGTATTAAAATTTACTTTACTTTGATATATTATAATAATTTTTCCTTGCTAGTGCTAATGCACTGTTCTCTATAAATCTATAATCTGTTGCTAAGATCTAAGTCATGGATTCTGTTTAAAGTATATTGACCTATTAATCTTTAATATCGTATAATAAAGCATAGGGCTGACACAAATTTATTAATATTTATAAAGTATTTGAAGCGTAATCACCATAATTTAATGTAGATTGTGTTGACTCAAAGCGGTATTGTTTACATTAACAAGTAAAAACATGTATAAACCGAACACGGTTTTAGAGTTTATATGAGCGTAGGTTTTGTTATGAATATTTTTATTCCTATCTATCTATCAGATATTGATTCTTGATTTATAAAAAATACGATAGATTGACATTTTTGTGTAATTGTTTATTTATTTTTTTTAATTTTAACTACCCTATACCTTTTATTTTAAGGTCTTTCCGCTTTGTGCTTTGTTCATGGTTTGGCAGCGTTCGAAGGTGATGCAGAGGCTATTTCAGCTCAAGGTAGGTAAGGCTTATCCTCAGGGCCTTGTAAGACAAAACTCATTAGGCCTTACTTTGGTCATGGGAAGACCAGGACGAGGCCTTTTTTGTCTCCGCACAGCGAGATCGTATCTTAACCTGGTTAAACGTTTTCATTTTCAAAAAAAATGCTACGGCTATCGACGTTTTTTCTCTGTAGATCTTTGATGATGCGACAGTTTGCAGGTAGAAGTGTCTTTCGATTTTGTGGAGCAGGATCATAGAATAGCCACGTGATCAAGGAGTTTGTTAGTCAAGAATAATTCCCTAGAAATTTGACCAATTTCAAACAATGTCTCGTTACAGTAAACGAGGTAATTTCTCAACCCTAATTATGTAAAGCGGTACTTAAAAGTCAAATCAGTTCCATGATATGAAAGCAACATACGAGTATATACGAACACCACAAACTGGCATTCAAACTTCGCGTGACTTACTTTATTTTTAAAATTCCTTTTCTACAAAGACATAAAAGTTTTAAGAGCAGTTCGTGTTTGTAACAAGTTGTTCGCGTTGCCAGTATTAAGTCATTAGGTTAATTACTTCATTTCAATTCGTTAAAAACAATTTAACGAATATTTTCTTTGAAATGAATGCTTGAAGATTCATTTATAAGCAGCTGTTGGCAGTGATATATAAAATTCTTAGAAAATATTTCAGTTTGTGATTTTTAATTAATTTTTCTTGCTAGGTAATTGAGGCGTTTTATTTTGGCTTTGTAATAAAGACTTGTGTAAGTGTAGAATAATTAATTTTTAAAGTTTAGACTTACAGAAGTAAAAATTCAATTATTCTTGTTGTTTAGACATTTGATATATTGTGGAGTTTTATTTTATTAGACCGGTACGTTTGTTAATACAAATGAACACATTAATAAAATTGTTAATCGTATTCGTGTTCGTATTGTAAATAGTAAAAATGTAATTACAGCGTTGCTTGCCGGTTGTTTTAATAGAATCAAAAACCATTTCAAGCAATTAAACACAAAGCTACCACAGCTTTGTGTTTAATCTTTAAAAATGATTAATTTAAAACATAAAACATTTGAACAGAGTTAAATTATTTTTATCGATACATTTCTTGATTACTCTTTACAATCGTATTTTTTTAAACAGTCTATTTAAAAAATGAAAGCATTTTGATAATGTATACGTAATTCAGTAAATATATATAAAACTGCTACCAAATAGCATACAAAGATAACATTCAGTGTGGATTGCCCCTAATGTGTTCCGGTGGACTGGAGGTCAATACCGGATGGCGTTTAAGTAATGTTTGTTCGCACTAAAAGCATCAACGTGTTCCTTACACAACCTTAGCTTATTTGTCTTATAACATGTTATTGCGTTTGCCTCCTTATCATTAATCATTGTGAATAGTTAGTTTTACTTTTATTAGAAATAATGGTGCCGACATAAAGGAGCTACTCAATATGTGACTAGTTTTGCTTTTATCTTTACAAAAGTAGAGCTGAGTTTTCAATTGTCATGTTTATTATATACATATTTATTCTAAAAGCTGGCCTAGTACCTTAAATTGATATTTATTAATTTAACATTAGTTAAAAAAATACAACAGACAGAATTGTCAGTTAGCCATTTTATGTGTTTTCCTAAGATTTATTTCATACGGACGCTTATAAGAATAACAATTTGGACATTTTCTTGTAGGAATATAACAATTGTCCCGAAAAGAGATACTTGCGTTTTTACTATGTCAACTATTTATTTTATATTTCTATAGGTTATCTTTATACCTAAGCTGCAGCCAAAATTGCTGTACGACCGAAACTGTTTATAATCGTCTTGAAACTTGGCATCTTTGTATTGAAACAAATGTTTTGTATGAAAAAAATAATTTAAATTCAATACTTTCTGGCTTAAAACATAACAGGAATAAGATTATTATTACGGTATACTTTGTGAGATAAACAAGACTATTGTGTGTTTTGTTTCGAAATAAAAATTTCTTCGAACACCGTGATACTATATATCGATTAGGTATCTCAGCTTTCTACGACCGGCGTACTTTCAAAGATTGCTTCAAACTCTATGTTACGAGCGAAGGCGTATTATAACACATCTTTTATATTTTTTTAATTCTATACTAGCAATTAAACTATTATAAGACTGATAGACTGACGACAGACGACTGCTGAATAACGCTATAAATTATTATGTAATATAAAACACGTCCTGGACGTAGATCCTGACGTCACATGCGACTCAATATAAGAAGGTCACATGCGACATTGCCTTAAACGATTAAATAATTTAATACATGGATCAAAAAAATAGGTCATACGTCGAATGTTAAATTTTTCATACATTTTCTCATAAATTTAAATCTTAAATTTCATGCTTGTTTGTCAATTTGCGTGTGTAACTTGCCCGTGTCGTGTTCCGTGGCTATGTGGTTAACGTATTGCTAATAACATATTATTTACTACGAATGTGAGCTAGTATTTATGGATCATTGTATGAGTCAGATTGTTACAAATAACGTGATAATAACAATACTAAAATAATTTTATACCATTACAAACGATTACACAATTAAACTTCGCACATAAAGCTAAATAATATAAGTAAATATATTATGATTATTTATTCGACTGTCGCTTTTGCCACAGACCACAGATTTGGTGTCGATCCTTTAATTCTCTGAAATTCCATTGAAGGAAATCTAGCTTAAAAGTTTGTAAGGCATACCTTCAAGTTTAAATCTGGTTCACCTGCCTCAGAATTTTTGATATTTAATCAGTTAATAGATAAGTTTTAATGCTACTTTGGTTTATTTTTTTTTTGTAGTTTAAGGTAATTTTTTAGCTTCAACGCTTATATTTATAAACTATAGATATTTTATTTTTAGATATATAATTTTTTGATAAATTACGTATTATGTGGACTAAGGACGCGTTATTTCATTAAAATGTTATAACGTATTTAAATGTGATTACGAAGTATAATTTTTTTTTGCCCTGGGTATGTACCCTCCACTTATCAGATATTTCACTGACAAACAGTAATAAATGCGTGGAATGGCGGTAATGCTAGTCGCTAATAAAAAAATACAACAGAAAAACATCTCTTTGATGGTATAAAAGTATCGATGCAGTGATTATCTTCCAAAGAAATATAATTTTACATCAGTATTAACAGATTGAAGTATACCAAGCAAGTCTTTTGGAGAATTTTATTTAGTTTGTTAAATTTAAAGTTTTTCGTCCGTGTTGTCTATCCCCTAACAATATCCATTCAACATATAACACTAAAGGACTTTCACAGGACACGTAATAGACGAATTAAATGTCTGTTTATTGTAGTAACTAAATTATTATACAGTATGTGTTATGTACGTATCTATTACATAACATCTGATATTTTTATTTATTTTATACTATAAATAACTCTACTGATTTCAAGTTTTAAAAACGAAAACGATGGAGTATTTATTTTAACCGTAAGACATTTACGTTCTAAAAGTTAACACTCCAATCATTAGTGTTGGAGAACCGAGAAACATTAAGTGGCTATTGTTAATGGTTAGTTTCGTGGCGCACGCAATTTCAATGAAAAACGTGAAATGGCTAAAACTAAAACTCGAGCTCATCGAAAGTATTGTTATTTTATTACTAAATACAAATCTTACGTAATGAAGAAATAAAATTAAATCTCGGCCGACATGGTCTAGTACACATCATTCTTAAATTAAGATTGCGGATTCAAACCTAGACAAATACCACTGTATTTTAATGGTTGGATTTGTATTATAATCATCTCCTGTTCAGCCTGAAGGGATACACGGTAAATAAATCTGTATGTGTTGATCAATATCGCAAAGCTTGTTGGAGCAGCGTGGTGGAATATAATGCAAATACCTTCAGCAGTACATTCAGTACATTTGCATGCTTATCGATTAATGAATGAAATTTATTTTTAAAAATCACACAAAAACGATAAGCAAAGGTAAATGAAATGAAATGAAAATTGTTATTTGAGTATTATTCCACAACGTTGCTCCACTGTGGATTGTCGAATATGTACGTCTCAGTATTTCGTACATACATTGAGATTTTTTTCACAGATTCTTTCTTTATTCCTTTGAGGTACTCAGGTGCTCTCGTGAATTTTTCTTTGACGAACAATATACAATTTTTCAGAAAATCACGGAAAAAACATGTTTGTTTATTTGTCGTCGTTGAATGATTTTTATAGATTTTGTTGCATCGAAGAAATGATTTCCAAGATTCAAATTGATATTTAAAGATATTTAGAATCGTGTATTTTCTTGTTGTTTGTACAGAATTTCAGTTTATATTAACGTTCTAAGTCGATCGTATGTGACTTTTTAAGCTTTTTTATACATTATCGCTGGTGGCTTGGCATCGTTTGTTAGTACTTAATTATAATTAGATTTAGATAATAGACCAATAAATATTGTTAAGTGTAACAAAGTATTTTGTACATTCTTTGGGCATGACACTGACTTCAGTAATTTACGTATTACTCTCTACATATAAAACCTTTAAATAAATTGAGTTTTAGTTAATATTTTAATTGTAAGTGAATTTTCTATTATTTTTGGGTACTAAAGTTATTGATGTTATTAATATAATTAGTTTTAGCAGCTTTCCCGAAATAATAAAATTAATTCAAAATCAACTTTTATTTTTAGGAGACTTCTTGACATATTAAAGTTAAACTAATTCCTAACACTTCCAGTTAAGCTTGCTCTGTGTTTTCTTTGTTTAACACAACTCATTTGTTTTTGTTATTCCCTCTATGTTTTCTATATACTTTCTGTGTATGTTATGTAACTTAATTTAAATTTACCTACTAAATTTCTCCAAAATGAATTTTATTCTTGTGAGAGTTTTCGATAATATAGATACTATTATTATTATTAAAAAATATATATTCGAAAAGATTATTTAGATACGAAGAAAAATAAATATGTAACCTCGTTTAATTTACATAAAATAAAATACGATACTGACGAAATGAATAAGAATTATTATTATAAAGCATATTGGTACACATACATTGTACACGTTGTTTAATAAGGTTTGCTCAGAATTTTTGCCAATTGAGTCGTTTTCCCATCAGATACGTGATTTCGACGCTGGAAATAGTAGCCTTTTGTATGTTATGGAATCGGAATAGGTTATGTGTAATAAGTAAAACATACGTAAAAAACCGCGGAAATGGCTAATATTTTGAGTGACTCATAATGTGTACCCTGTTCGGCCTAGTTCATTAATTGAGTGCTCTTTTGTTATGATACTCTTCATCAAAGTACGCCGCACGTACAAATGTTAATTAGCCGGTTCTCTCATTAATCATAAGTGCGTAAAAGCTGGGTGTAAACTTGATTAATGTCGGTTTATGTTCGACGTTTAACATTGATTAACTTTCTAATTTGTGAAATTAACTTTATTAATAACATTTTTGTAATCGGTATATAAAGTATACTTATGATAAAATTTCGCAAAAGTTATTTTTTTTTTTTTTTTATAGGAACTCATTTGTTTATTCATTCATATTTTGTACACGAGAATTACACCCGCGACATTGTTTCTTAAAAATTCAATCTCTAGTATTCGATATACCTTTACTTTAGGTTTCTGCCTAATTAGTAGAAATATACGTCTTCATTATACTTCGGACGTGGAATTCATGGAATTATAGAGTACAGAATGCTGTTCTTCTGAACAGATATTCCATATTATACACAGACGTCGACCAGCGAGTTTTCATCGTGTAAAAATATCGCATAACGCAGCTCGTCGGGTATTTTTCAAAGATTCCCGATGGGAACAAAATAAGATAAAAAATCGGTTTATTTCCTGGAAAGCACCAGTGACATATTCAAAATTGTATTTACAATTCATCACATCGGCTCGGTGAAGGAAATGTTTATAGTGGTAGTATGGAAAGGTGTTTATAGTGGTAGTGCCACACTGCATACCTTCGGGTTGCAGCCAAATGGGCCGGCACGCCCGGGGAAGTACCACTCTTTCACTTAAAATCGGCGTAAAGTGGTAGCTATGCTACCGCGTTTCGTCCGGTATGTGAGAGTCCCGGAGGGCCGACCCCCCTCCCCCCAAAACAATGGTTGTGCAGAATTTGGTTTTATTACCCCAGGAGGGTACCATCAGCGACTGCGGTGGAGTATCCCTCTCTGGGCATCCATGCTCAGGACGTACACCACCTGAGCAGGGATGCCCAGGCTGCCCTCCGAATTCTGGGGGGGGCAATTTTGCGCTCGCCACTGTTCGGGGCATGCGGAGCAGGCGTCATAAGGCAACCCCTACCACCCTTACTGTGGACTTCTGCAACATAAGGGGACTCAACTCCAACTTGAACGCCGTTCACTGTCACCTTGAGACGGCGAAGCCGGCCTTGCTCTTTCTTACCGAGACCCAGATATCCTCTCCTGCCGATACGACTTTTCTCTCTTACCCCGGGTACAAATTGGAACAGAAAATTTTATTATGTTATTTACTATACTGAAAATAACGTAATAAAATTATAGTTATGTTATAAATACTTTGAGATGGCCCAGTTGTTAGAACATGAGAGACTTTCACACTCACTACTTTATTTTAAGAGTTTCATATTGAACCATATTTTCAATTTATTTATGATATAGGCGATTGGACAACTAGGCCACCTAATGGTAAGTGATCACCACTGTCTTAGATACATTACCGCTGTAAGAAATATTAACCATTCCCTATAAAATCAATGCGACAACAACCTTGGGAACCGAAGTGTTATTTTTTTTCTGCCTACTCACCCTTCAAACCGGAATACAAAAATACTAATTATTTCTTTTTGGCGGCCGAATATGCTAGTTAATTATCCATCAACCCCCATCGAAGTAGCGTAGTTAAATAAAAGCCAAAGACTCTTCAATCGTAGTGATAGGGTTGCCTCCACTGAGCAAGACAATTACAGATTGACAGACTTATAATATGAATGTTGCGAAAACTATGTTTATATCACCTTAAGAAATTTCAAAAGGTGCCCACCTTTAATATCTTGTTTAGGAGATATGCGTGAACTGTTTCAAGTCCGCTAAAAATAATTTAATGCCAGCGCTCGCGGCATCGTGAAACGCTGCAAATAAATAACTACAAACTTTTTCAATTTCACCCCGCGATCCGTAAATTGTGTTTTTCGTTTGAGTAAATCGGAAACGAATAACAAATTTTGGCTTCCATAATCAAGGAAAGAAAATTAATTACGTTTTCTTCGCGTTCTGTTCGTAACGCGATGAAATTGTTTGAATATCTAATGTTTTCTGATTAACTTTCGTTTTTGACATAATATTATATTTCTTTTATTATTCGTAATATTATATTTATAATAAATTCTGTGTTACCGAATCACCTGCATTATGCCGCTACTTTAATAAATCTGTATTATATTGAGTAACGCTTATTCGCGGTTTTGATTTCCTCTATATATGTATTAACTAACCTATACTCGCGGGTTTGTTGCATACGTTTTAGTTTGTAATCCTCTACGTCATATACATTAGTTACTTTTATAAGTAATAAAAGTCCTCAACGTTTAAGTACATTGGATTCATACAATATTTATATATAAAAATTGGTTCAGCAGTTTATTCGCGAAATAAGTTAGCAATTTGTATGGATACAGATTAACTTGCTCTTAAAAAAACTCAACAAATATTTTTCTCTCTACCAAGATTTATATTGTTATTAACGGCTAATAAAGAAATATATTTACAATAGCTCTGTAATAATTATATAGGTTAACGACACTTAAGCATACTAAGTTAACAGCGCTTGTACATTCATTCAACCGAATATAAGAATTAGTATTTTCGGAATTTATATATTTTTTCATAATAATTTCTTCTATCGAACGGTCAACTCCATATCCGTTAGAAGTGAAATATATAAATAGAATTCTGTGATAAATATTAAAGGACACTTAAATTTTACACATTCATTTTTTAGGTCGATTCTTAAGCACGTTTGCCATTTGGATGTTGTCCAAAATCTTTCGAGCGATTTCGGATCGAATGCTCAACATAGCATTTAACATATTTGAACCATCTGTTCAGAAATTATATTTCGTTTCGGAAATAATATTCGTAGATTACGCAAAAAATATTTGAAATATTAAGATCGTGATATAACACAATTACAAATCTTATTATTTAATCATTATATAACCGCACATTTTACATTCATTAAGGATTAGACAAAAAAGAAATATTGTACTGCACAAATGGGTGCACCGGACCTGATGGGCGTAATAATAATAAAAATTACGTACTTTCCGAGACATGACTCGTCCCACTTCCTTGCTCCGTCCAGAATTCATTGACGGTGAAATTTAATAATATTTAACTGACTCATCAAATGTTTGGATTGCGGATGTAAGGATATGCAAAAAAGAGTTAAGAAAGAATATAAATGATATTTTTGTCTCCAAAACAATGGCCTTAATCAAGCTAAAATCTGTCACGCTGTATAATCAGGTACTGAAAACAATGAGGCCTTAATCGAACAAGCGGATGGTGAGGAACAATGTCGGGTTATGCATATTCATCAGTAATAAATTCAATTTTCATTGGGTCTCGCTCAGCGCGTCGATTTTGGTTCATTTGTCATTTTTCACGTGAATAAATTCAATATATCGTTAGCACTTTATTATGTATGTTATCTTTTATCTTTTACATTCATAACATAACAAGTCTATATACATATATGTATATAATTTAAAATTGGACTTCCATGTATTGTGTTTATTATAATTACAGCTCATATACATGACAATGAAAAGAGTAATTTACTTCAAAATATTTATAGTTAATCTGTAACATATTTTATCCGCAGAACATACGGAACAATGCAATTGTTCCTCCACCACCTCCACAGAGGTTCTTCGTCAGTCTCCAAGGAGAAGATTTCTTTATCGTTTTTTGATTGGATAAGTACAAATTCAGCATAATATAAAAAATCATTGATACCCAATATTGAATCTGCGACCCTCAAGTCATTTTGGCTTTCAAACTTATACATAAAAAAGGGAATAGTGCCAATTTGCTTATCTTTTGTTTTTCACGTTTTTTTAACCTTTCACATCCCATACGAGAAAGTTATGGAGATTACAGTGTGAGCATAAATTTATGATCGTAAAACAGCATAACTGCGAAATCACAAGATCGGGTCTTGTGATAAATTTTGAAATGTTGAAAGCTGGCTTCTGATGATTTGCGATATGTATTTGTAATATGTTTTAATGTTACAACTTTTACGAATTATATGAGGGATACATAGATATTTCGAAAAACCATCTTTTGATTAATTATACATTTACTTATTATAAATAAATTTGTACTCAGCTGAATTAACTTTTGATTCGTTTTTCTATTATAAGATATCAAATTGCTAACAATTGTGAATTTATTAGATAACATTTATTCAAATTTGACTCTAAGTTTATTATGTCAGAAGCCAACCTAAACTTCCGACGCCGATGGACTATATTTTCCATATGGCGGTGACGGGTCACGCAACCCCAACATCGCCTGACATCTTAGAATTTTTACTACTTTTATTTTTAAGGAAATATAATTTGAGGTTGTTTCTCCAGTTTCATATATTCATAAATACAATCTGTGCTTATTTGTTTTTAACTAATATATAAACATGGATTGTTATATCTAGCTCTTCGTCACTATTTGTTTGATAATATATTTTTCATAGAGTAAGTTATATCTATATCTAAATATATACATAAAAGCAAAATACCACTCACTGATTAATCACGAAATCTCAGAAACTATAGCACCTACAAACTTGAGATTTGACAAGTGAGTTCTTTATAGAGTGTGAATATTCGCTATTAACGGATTTTAGAAAATTCAACCCAAAAGGTGTAAAACGGGGTTTGGAGTTTTATGTTTTATAAATTACGCGCGGGTAAAGCCGCAGGTTCAGCTAGTAAGTATTGGTATATTATCAGGTTTGTGCTAGTTATCATATATCTCATTCATAGTTCCTTTGTTTTGAATTCATTGGACATTTGGACAATCAATAGAAATGGATTGTTACTCGTGTGAGTAATAGTTACATAATATATTACAGTAAAAGTGTTGTATGTGTGTTATAAACTTAGGATATAAATAAATTATTTATCAAAAAATTATAGGATATAATAATAATTTTGAATATTAAAAAAATATATTTTTTTGTTAAATTTTCTATTATCAGTTGATCTTAGTCTTCCCAAATACAGTTAAAGTCCATATAATCGAATCAAATTTAGTTTATTTCAGTAAAAGCCCAATATGTGACATGTCGGTTATCGCAAACTACACTCAAAATAGAATTTGCAAACTAAATATTAATGACTTGCGAAGGTTGTCTGTTCCACTATATGCCTCGTGCACATAAATATTAATTTTGATTTCTCTTTGTATTGTGTTGTTCTTAATCAATGCTCACACGAGTAACCTTTAAACAAAGCACAAGAAAGTATAATTTATTGCTTTATAAATCAAATTCTTAATGTTCAAAAGGTTAATAATTATTTATTATTGAATATTTTGTAAGAGGTTTCTATTGAAATAAAACTAGCGAATGGCTCGCATAAGTAACCATGTTTCAAAAACAATTGTATAT
The DNA here is from genome assembly GCF_037043105.1 of Vanessa tameamea. NCBI lineage: Eukaryota > Metazoa > Arthropoda > Insecta > Lepidoptera > Nymphalidae > Vanessa > Vanessa tameamea. Next base: position 5,673,299 of record NC_087324.1, on the reverse strand, counting down.
TTATCTCATAAATCTTCAAACGTGTTCAAGTAACAATGATATAAATTTATATTTATTATATATAAAATAATTGAGATAAAAAAATATTGAATATCTTGTATTTTTATTCCGTTTTAAAGGAAAGGCGAACTGTTTGTATTACACGTCTTTGTATTGTCTCGCGAGGATCTAAATTTGACAAGTAAAAGACATTTTCTGACAAAATGTGAAAATCAAACAGTGAGACATAAACATCGGCTTATGTTAATAATTGTTTAGGTCAGTGGTGTGTGTGTTTGTGTGTTTGTGGTCAGTGGTATCTATGTTTATAGTGTAACATTTTACCATTGTAAAGATTTCTAATAAAAGTGACCAATCTGTCACAAGTTTTTACTTGGTGGGCTTTGTACAAATATCTGTTTGGGTTCCATCTACTCATCAGATATTCTACTACCAAACAGCAATACATAGTACTGTTCTATTTCGATTAGAAGAGTGGGTGAGCCAGTCTAACTGCAGGCACAAGGGATATAGCATGTTGGCTCCCAAGGTTGGTGGCGTTGGTATTATATAAGAAATGGTTAATGTTTCTTGCAGCGTTAATGTCTATGGCTAGTGTGGCTAGTAGTAACAGTTTTGGTTAAAAGTTTCGATTGAATTCAAAAACATTGAACTGTATTTTTATTTAAAGTCCTAATCTGGTTTCTTACAGGCTATTTGCTTTTGCTATTCAGTCTTTTACGTCCTCGCTACCATGGCATATCTTAGGTCTATTTTCTGTGCTCTTATATAAACTAAAGCCTTAAAAAAAAGAAAATATCATTGAGAGTAATTTCTTTAGCATTATATTGCCATTCATTTTTACGATAAAATGACTAACATCAAATCACGTCTTTAACTTTTTAATATAAACGTTGTCTTGATCTAAGTATTCATAACAAAAGCGTGTAAATTGTGTATAATTATTGATGTTGTGCACACAGCTACTTATCAACGACTTTGTTTATATATATATATATATTTATACATATATATATACTCTTAAATTATATTATATATAATACGTTTTGCTTATGGATACAATATTTGTCTACGAGGTATAATTCAGCAGCTATAATTGGCTTGTTATTTACGGATCAGAAGGCTATTAAGGTAATTGTGTGAAGAGAGACTCTAGTGTTTCAATAAAAAATATACAAATATAAACACCTGCCTTTATATCATTCATAACAATTATGCAAGATCTTTTTATAGTTTCAGAGACAATAGACGAAATGTCAAATCTTATTCTATAACTAACAACAATAATAGCGCCCCTTGACAAAATAGTAATACAGTGGATAATCAGGCTTAACTATATTCTGTTAACTGTTCGAAAGAAAGAAGATACTTAGAATGTAATCTATTATATACATATCACATAAACTCATTTTTAAAGGATTATTTTATACATATATTAATAATTTAAGTCTTAAGAAATACAATATATTTGCAATAATTGCATTTGCTTTTCTCGTTATACAATAATATGACACGAAACGAAAAAGGATTTAGCTTAGTTATTCAGTTTCATTTTCAATCCCCAATTTATTTTTTCATTGGCTTATTTATCTCTAGCGAACCTTTTTCCCGCTTTGTCAAAAAGAAAACAGTAAATTATGTAGATTGACGAGTAAAATAAGTACAATTCGTGAAAAATGTTCGCCGACTCCATCTAATACAAAAGGAATATTTACTTGGTAATTTTCTTAAGTGTAGCTTTTTCTTTTGACACAAAGCGCTACCCTTATAATTGCATGGCGACGAGATCGTTATCGTCCACGCTTTTCCAGCCATATTACGGAATTACGTGTAATATAGACTTACTTCGCTTATGTCATTTGCAGCAGACAACACGCTTTATTTCATATTTATATTTATATTGTCTTCGTTAACGGGTTGTATCTATATGCAATTGTATATGTTACGTATTTGTTTGCTAATATTATTGTATTGTAGCTAAAAAATTTCCAGTATAATGACTGCACAGAGGCGTAAAGAAACCTCTCACAAAGAGATTCGAAAGCATCTGCAGCTCGGGTACTCCTTTGGACTGCAAATTACAACTGATACAAACAGTGACTGCGCTGAACGTCGCTCCATACGGCGGACGGCAGTTCGTAGCGGTATTACGAAGTGAGCGGACGCCCGTAGCCACACGTAGCTCTGCCGCTACGCCGACGCGTTATGTACGATCCTGTAATATACGTGACCAAACGTAAACAAAAAGTGATATGAGTTGTGCGTCCCCAAGCGCAGTATTGAGACTGACTTTGCTAATATTAACTTTCGTTGTGTCGTGTTCATTCATCGCCAGTGTAGTGTGGTTATTGCGAACCAAAGGCTCCGCTAGCCAATATGAGAATTATTACTTGTCGAGAATTAATATAAGCGTGAGAGCGCAGGATAGCAATAACGTGTCGACGTCCCCTGCTATACCGGATCATTACAAAGATTTGATTAAAATAGAAATAGCTATGCGACGTGTGGAGGAAAATAGCAGAAGATTGAAGGAATACACGAAGTCATTGTTGTGGGATAATAAAGACAAGTCTCTATGGTGTGTTTTGTTCAAAGACAGTGAAAGGGCTATGAATAAGCCGGTGTTGAGAGGAAAAAATAGACATTCTATAGACGAGGATTATATACGGGCTTTGAGGGAACAAAAAATGAGGGAGGCTGTTATACATCTGCGACATCATGGAAACCATCACCGGAGACGCCCCGACGTCATACCAAATATGCCCTATATTAAATAAAACATATAATTATATTAATCGACATGTATATAATAAAACATATATGCCAGTTAGTGTATAAATCGATGTAAGGACTTATGTATATATATTTTTGTATAAGTGTACAGACATTCGTTTATGAAGCACTGTTTGTTGACTTCAGACAATACTTGAATAAATCATCGGAAATTTGTTTGAAAAGTTTTATTTACACTTTCAAATATAACTAATTAAAAATGATCATTTTTAAGGCAAAAATAATATTTTATATAAATATTCTAATATAAGGTACATTATTCACTTAAATCAATATTTGTTTCATTGGTGTTTAATATTGTTTTTTATTGGTGATCCGGTATGCCCTGTAGGGTAGGGCACCGTCATCTACATACAGGGCATAGCGATATACCGTCAGTTTCAATTGTTAAATTGCCTTTGAATACAACACAATCTATTAATTGTATATAAAATTTCTTAATCTTGCTTATGAATTTTCGGATTATTTTGTGGGGTCATGGACACATGATTTTTCTAAATTCAGTTAAATATAAATAAATTTACTTAAATCAAAATAAGTTGATCATCTGATCAACTTATTTTAAATTAGACTAATATAATAAATATGAAATTAAATATGTTTTTTATATGTTAAATTATCGATTGAACTTTGGATCGTGAACTAAAAATATTATGCCAACAATAGCCTAGGTCCTGGATAAAGACATAGGCATATAAATTACAGGCTTAAAGAAAAAATATGGAAAGTTACACGAACATCAAAATTACTTGGATGAAGTCGCCGATAACAACAAGAATGAAGTATATTTTAAATAGATCAAAATTTCATTTGAATATTTTGAAAATATAAAATTTCAGTACATAGGTAAAGTTAAAATATAAATTATACTATATATAATTATATTATATCAAAGACATCTTACGATAAGACTTAGAAAAACGTTTATTAAGGTTATTTGATATTTCATGTAAAGTATGTGCACCTTACAGTAATATTAAATGAGTTGAATTTATTTCTACGTCCATCGACAGGCCTATAAACGAAGCTTGCTTATGAGATATGAATATATTTGGAATAAGTAAAAGCCAAAACAAGATCATTACTAAAAAAACAAATTAAAATATTCGAGTAGACTAAAGTAATTAATTTTTAACATACAATTTAATCGTAATTAAGCTTAATGAATGCTCATTTATAGCCCTAATGTTCTGTTTTTTGTACTATTTAAATAAAAATGAAGTTTTTTTTATTGTATTTTAGAGCGACGATATGATCTAAAATATGTATTAGTTGTACGGTTTTATGGATACGAAAAATCTCTTTTATTAAAATATATACTATACACATATATAGTTTATACTAAGGAAAGCTTCTGAATTCACAGAATTGGCAGTTCCCATTGCTTCTATTCTCAATTGTACATTTTTTGCAGATTCCCAGCAAAACATATGAAAATTGAGGTCGTTAATTGTGACACGTCTAAGATTAAACGTAACTTTATTATCCAAGAATAAAGGCGGCTTATGTACAACGAAGAAATTAATCATTTTTGAAGAGGTTGTTAACTCAGTGCGGGTATTTTATAAGATATACATATAACTCGCTCGTTCTTTAACATAATATTTAAAAGATAACATATTTGTAGGCTTAAAATTTTATATTGATTTTTTCGATTTCTTTTTTTTAATAATGTTTTATTTTGCTTATATCATGTTGATTAAATTTGATGGCTTCGTGCAAGCTCGTCTGGCTAGGTACCATCCAAATATTCTGCCGCTGAACAGCAATACTATTTTTGTGTTCCAGTTTGAAGGCTGAACCAGTTTAATAACAAGATACATAATTTAGTTCCTAATGTTTGTGGCACATTGGTATTGTAAGGAATGGTTAATCATTCTTTCAGAGCTAGTGTATAAAGGCAGTGGTGACCACTTTCTCACCTCATCGCTCATCCATCCACAAATAAAATAATGTGATATAAAATAACCAAGATTGAGCCAAAGAATCTACGAGGTGGCTTATTGGATTACACACAATACCTTACAAACTTTCTATGTGATAAGTTTATTAGTATTTAACTTTTCAGAGTGCAAAAGAAGTATTTTTCTTTTTTGTTATTTCTTAGCGTCAACGGTAAATGGGTCCTCCTAGGAAAGTTAAAGTCAGAGGTTTTATAATGAACCTTGATATATTGTAGTCCCCACCGGTCAAAGTTTAAGTTTAATTGGAGAAGTAAATAACAATTTAAGTAATGCTTAGTAACAACAGATATTGCAATTTGTATATATATATACACCCTTTCACAGCAAATGTCCAGTGCTGATAGATCTCACCCCAGGGAGTAAAGCTTATTTCCCTATGCAATGTTAAATAATGTTATTATAATCATAAGTTATATTCGTTAGTTTGTTACCGAAAAAATAAATAAATGAAATTTTTTATTTAATACATTACATTTGCTCATCCATAAGGCGCGCGGCCAGTTAGAAGGTATAGCCAAATTGGCATCTAAAAAACTGGATGTGCTAAGCAAAGCTAGACGGTACTTCACGTCGGTCCATCGCCTAAAATTATATAAGCGTAACTAGGTATATTCATTAGAACAATTTGCAGATAAACAAATTACAATTAAAATCTTTCCTATTGTGTTTATAAAATGATTGCAGTTGCGTTTATAACACGTATATGACAAGCGCAGCGTAGTGGTCAATGACCCAACTGCCATCTACATGGGGACTACTGTTTCTATGTGAGTGTGACGACATCAAGGTGCAATGAGGAAACTGGGATTATAATCGTTAACGATTGAGCATATTAATTCGTTTACATTTACTTACATAGTTTGAGTTATTTTTTATAGTTTAAGAACAAAACAATATTTAGTAAATATTTATTCTATATTAGATATATTTTTAAAGTGCTCGTAATTTTAATTAAATTTTGAAATAATATACGAAAAGTATTTACTTATTCTTTTGATAATATATTTTTTTTAAATGAAAATCATGACATTTTTCATAAACGTATCTATGACGTCTTATCTTCAATACACACATACTTATACAAATTTATAAGCACCGGTCCGGTAAAGAAAACATCCAGTTTCGCATTATTTGTACAAATATTATTAACGTATTCATAAATTTAGTTTCAAATTGAAGTACAGCTGATGTAAATATATTTCGTGGTACAGTATCGCAAAAGATATCACCGCCCGTAGCCGGCCAGCATGTCCAGCGTTAACACGACTTACCGCATGTCTCACAGCTTTAGTTAATATTATCTCCGAAATCACAGCTCGAAATAACAAAGCTAAAACGTCAATTTTTATTTAAAGAAACTGTTCATTATTTTAATATGAATTCATACAAATAACTTACAAAATGTGTTGATTTATCTTGATACTTAGAATTGATTATTTTGTAAATTATATCTGGACTGTCTAATAAGAAAACATAAGCATAGTCAAACAAAAGTCTATATCTGTTTTGAAATTGTATAATATGCAATGCAATTATATATTAATACCAAATAAAACTCGTTGTTGCTAAAATTTATAAAGGGTAATTCATACTGCACTATTTAATTTATTCAATAAGCGAGTGAACACAGTATTTATTAGGATGTAAAGATAAACACGTTTTGCATCTTTTACATGTATAAAGTGCTCTTCACTACCGGTACCGGATGTAGGTAACGTACAAGTTGTGACTATATTATATAAGTATGAGTCCCGGTTTCGGACGGGTGAAATAAGGATTTTAGTTCGTGGTATTCTTAAATAATTTGATATATATGATATGCCATGGATCAATTCGTCTTTTGCTAAATAATCTTATCTTATAATGTAACCTTTAATATTTCATAATATTTCTAACTGTTGGTTCAATTTTCAATGTAAAAGACACTATTTATTTATATAAAATGTTAAAAATAATGTATTTATTTATCTTGATAGAAATTAATACTAATTTTGATACATTATCATTATTAGTTATTAACAATCAACAAGTCTAATGTCATGAAAATACAAATATATAGTAATCTGAATTATATGTTATGATTGATTTCTGTAGGTATGTTTGTGTGCTTTGCATGTGTTTATAATTCATCTCGTGTTCAGCGGTGAAGAAAAACATCGTGAGAAAATCTGCCACATATATATCCACCAATCCGCACTGGAAAAGTGTAGTGGAATAAGCTTCAATCCTTCTCCTCAGAAAGGAAGCGGAGGCCTTAGCCCAGCAGTGACACATTCAAAGGCTGTTAAGCTACGTGCTTTACGTTACTTAAGTATAACAGTAATCATTTTTGGCATAATTAGTATTTGTTTATACGTTCTATTAACATTTTAAATAATTATATGAAGTACTCCAATAACTTATTTGAATATCGAACGTAAATAAAATGATCGTAAAAACGTCTTCTATAACTGTAACACAGTAACAATGTTCTTAGGAAAACCGACGTTGGAAACAAAGCGGAATTACTTTTTTCCTTCATTCATCAAAATGTTATTTCCTAGTTTTGTTACTGATATCGATAATATAAGAAGGATTAGCTATTCTTCGTTTATAATATAAAACTCTATATTACAGGCTGAACTGAAATTTATTTACAATCGTAATGATTTAAAAGCTATTAAAATGAAAATGCGTTACGACTTGGCGTTTTAGATACTATGACGATTTTAATAGTATATTGTTTTATTTAATTAAATAGTTACTTATCAAGTTGTTAATTGATGACTTGTTAAATTGTTCACCTTATAGTTTTAAATTATTTCATTCCATATATATTTTTTAATATTTTAATGGACATTAATTTTAAATTTAGAATTTATTTATTTTAATTAATTAATTGATAATTAATTATTATAAGTAAAGAGGACATAGACATAGTACGGAGGGGTGCAATCCAATCCAGTCCAGTCCTTATCACAACGATAATATTTAACCAGATTTCTCAATGGACAACTGAATATTTGTGAATATTTCGATATAGAAAGGTATCCTCTCTTCATCGAAAAATAATAATTACAACTCTACATCGAAAAAGAATAACAAGAAAAGAAATATCAATATATTTTTTATTCAAGCAGGCTCTTAAATATAACTTTTAGCATAGCTTATAGCAGCTATAAGCTGTTAGGATTTTCCCATTTCCCAAGCAAACTGGACCATCGGTTCAAGTATCTTAAGCGCCACTGAAAAATTGTCAACTAAGACGAAGAGAAGAAGTTAAGGCACAAGAAACACAGTACTTTAACTACAAATGGTTAGCGACGCGATGAAAGTATTTACAGAAATTACACCATAAATAAATTCGGTAATAAAAGTTAGCCTTTATCATGTGAAAACAAAAGAAAAAACGTTTATCGTCATACGTATATCCAGGAAATAAAATCAAAAGAAATCATTCAACTCTCGACCCATACAGTTACAATCGCTTTGATTTAACATCAATAAAATATTTCACATAACGTTTTCACTGAGAGAGCTAGATATGTTTTGTTCTATTCCTTCGGGTATCATGTGATCAGGGCAATGTATTTGTTCGATACAGAGATAAAGCAGCTAGATATTTATTGGTTGTCGTCGAGGACGTTAAAAGGGGGAGAGACATCGTTAAGTCTCTATAGAGGTCAGGACTGGGTCAGTGAGGACCAGAATATATCGCTGTTTTAAAGCTTAATATATTGCGCATGATCTCGAGACATGATATGCAATCTTGTTTATGAAAATGTAACATTCATTATTATATAATATTCTATGTGGTTTTGTGATACGTAGCATTTGTTCTTTAAATACATATGAGTCTTTTGAGGTGATTACAAAGTGTCTACGTTACAAATTGAATTTGGATTAAATAACTGAAAAGAAAGAATAAGTGGATTTGTCTCGAGATAGCCCACTGGCTAAATATATACATACACGTGTACGTTATACTTAACTAACTAGTGCAGATTGATTCATGTGCTTAATTTATGTTTATAACGATTAATCCCTCGTCTTGTGGTAAAGAAAAATGTCGTTAGTAATCAGGTGTCCGATGAAATTTCGCCACAAGTGAATCTATCAACATGCATTACAGCTAGATATTTAGTGGCTATTATATACGAAAAATTGTAAGAAAATGAACAGCGAACCGCTCAATTTAATATATTTATGATAATTAAATGTCACCTTTTATTTATAATCATTTTACATTGATTACATCAAAATAGTTTGGATAAGTGTATGATTTCTTATAAGTTATGTTAAACGAAATTATCTTTAACGGTAAAACCTCAAAGCCATTGATAAAGTGGTAAATTTAATTATGTAGTAAGCTAATTTAATCTTCTATTAAAAGCCTTATTTCTATACTGTCTCAGCAAACTCTTTAGATATTGCATATTTAATTACATTGGAAGACAAGATAAACTTCGTCCATTCCCTATTACAGTGTTCGCAAGAGACTCACATAGGAAGAAGCGAAACTGCTGAGATCGCGTTGCACAGCAATCCATTGTTCACAATTCACACGATATTCCATAACAAAGAGTTACAAATACGTGTATATTATTTTATACACAGCGAGCTACCAAAAATCTTATACTTAGTTGTAATACATAGGTAATGATGCATTTTGTTTGTTTAAAATATATATGAGTTTTTATTATTATTTACTGGGGCTTTATGTAGAAGTAAATTAGAATAGAATAGAAAATGGTTAATTGTACATCAAGAGAAAAAAATGAACACTTATAAAAAATAAATAATGGTAGGTACAAAATGCGGTCTTATCTCTTTCAGACAACCTTTGGATAGAGGACATGAAATTAATAAAACGGTAACCATACTTTTATGTTGTTGTATTCGAGTTCGAAAGGTGAGTTAGCCAGAGCAACTACAGACAAATCTAAACACATATACATATATATATATATATCAGTTCAGGTTGGTGGCGTATTGGTTAAGTAAGAAAAATAATAATTATAAAATTAATTTGTGTGCTTATTGATGCCATAAAAATAATAAAGTATTCTTATTCTGTTCTATAATATTAGTTTAATTGTGATATTGCCACATCGTTCATGCAATTCATTTGAAACAAATAAAAATATGTTTAATTACACAAAATTTATTTGTGAGGCCGTTCAATTTATTAAGAACCTAATTTAATATCAGCCTATAGAAAATTGATTGTATAAATTGTGTATCATACTATTTATGAATATATTTTACCATATACTCCCTTGATATCGCTATAAGTCGACTTATATCAATTTTCACGGAGGGTACAGATATAGTGTCAATATAAATCGTCAAATGTATTAATACAAATACAGTAACATAAAACTTTTTGGAAATTAAACTGAATCATAATTTTTACATAAGAATTTTACTAACAAAAGCAAATTGTTATCCGACTGCGAAGCTTACCAGTATTCCAAGTGGTTTTGATTTGTAAAGTTATTGTATTATGGAAACTTTAGTTTGTACAAATTTAATTAAGTCTTTTGTTAATTACAAAATTGATAAAGGACATTGTTTGTTTTATTTAGAAACAATGTTTAATACTTAATTTTATTTAAGTGTATTGGTATCTGATACGAATAATTTCGATTACATAAATACAAGATTCCTTTTACGTCACATTTACAACACACTTGTGTAACATTCAATCGGCATTTACGTCACGCTTGTGTCACGTTTGCGTCACGCTTATAATATAATATTATACTTACGTCACGTGTGCATCTTGTACTTGACGTTTTGATAGTACAATACGAGGTTATACAATTTATTATGTCACAAAGTTATCTCAAGATGAAATAGAATTTCACGTATATAAATTCAACGTGTTATGATTTTATTTTTCACTACTCTGCAACAATATTATATCTGCGTTATATATTTATTTCGAAGAGTTCGTTGTGATTGTTTAATTAATTGATTGATTAATTTAACTTAAATTCTGCATTTTGGGTTAAAAGCTTGGAACAGGACTATAAATAGTAAATGATTTACTGTATCAGAATAGACAATAGAATATAAATAATAAAAGCTCTTTTTAAACACAATTGTGCACTTTAACCTAGGCGGTGCAGTTAGCTAGTACTTGGCTGGCACGGTCGAAAATTCATTCAAGAGGATATTCATATATATATATTTATTTATTTAATATATAAATATAAAATGTCATTTTAAATCCAACCATTGAGGACATACCTAAAGTAGATATTGGGTATTATTTATATTAATGTAAAAACCGGTATCGATAATCCAAATATATCTATATATAACGACAGATTTGCGTGTGGGAAAAATTTGAATATACCTATAATTGATTGATAATGGCTTCGTATGACGTGACAAACATTGATGGATTATTTCAGTCTGGAAATAATTATGTAAAAGGCCATTTAAATAAAGGGTTTTATTTTGGGGATGTTGATGTATTTACTCATACATTTAATACACGTTAATGGATTAAAAATACCAATTTTATACGTATCAATTTAAAATTGAGTAATAGCCTTATTTAATACTAGAACGACATTTTAGCTGTGAAGTGGTTTTGTGTTGTATTTAATTTATTAAAAATATCTATTTGATTATTCGTAAATATATTTACATTAAGTAATTTTTATGGTATAGGTAGGGGTGCGAATGGGCTATGATGATAAATGGTCACCATCGTATTATAAGAAATATTAACTATTCTTACATCGCCAATGCGCCATACTACTAAGATGTCAGGTACTTTGTGTCTGTACTTACATTAGTTCACTCACCCTTCTAACTGGAAAATAACCATACTAAGTACTGCTGTTTGGTGGTAGAATATATGTTGAATGGGTAGTACCTACCCAGACGTGCGTACACAAAATCCTACCACCAAGTAAGTCTATAAATAAAATTATACGTGTCGTGGGACACCCGGATAAACAAAGTTTCTTTTGCTATATATTGTTCTAGATCCCTGTTTCTAGGGAATCAGTCTGCTGTCTGAAATTAGGTCCATTTTGCCATCACCAAAATCATTAAATGATACTTACTTTTTTGTTAATGGAACACAATGATAACTATATTTAAGTCGGGTGTATATTATTCGTAAATATTAACATGTCATTGTTAATTCAATTATAAAATATGATTTCGTTTGTTATTGGAGGTGCGTCATATCAAATATTTCGAAGCCGATATTGCTTAACTTAGTCCAGCAGTTGGATATTTATTTTGTATACGTTAAAAAATTGTACATCACTTCTTTCACGTGTCATACGTTGGTAACTACGAGACATTTCTAGTGGTAGGATATTGTAAATCCATGTTTGTCTTCATACTCACCAGTTTTTCAATCGCCAAACGTAATAATGTGTAATTATTAATGTGTTTTAACCAAAGGGCGAGCAAGCAATATAAATTACAGGCATCTTCAACAACAGTCACCTATCTAAGAACATTATCACTAACATTGATGGTCCACTGACCCATCTACCTTCCTCCTAACACTTACCTTGGAACCTAGCAATACAAAGTATTGCTGTTTGACGGTAGAATAATTGATGAGGGTACATACGCAAAGAGATTGCACAGCCTTAACACCTCCAAATGGAAATTTAAAATATTACTTCGCTTGGAAATTGTCGTTTAATCAGTAAAGTTGTGTCATTCTATAAGAATTAACTTTGTATGTGACTCGTGACATGTTGAAAAGTGCCTTAAGCTGATACGCTATTTTGGTGCGTCAATCATTAAAATAATATATCTATTGTATTCAATTTTGCATATCATTTTCTGACGTTTCACTATCGCGTACCGCGTTGAGTGTCAAGCTTGTCAGCTCTACACAACAAACATATTAAATAAACAGCACCAGATATTAAATATGTTTTATATTGTGAAGTTAAAATTAGTTTTTATTAAAACATGTCGCTTACATTTATTTCTGTATCCGATAAGAATGAAGCTAATACGATTGCACTGTAAGCCTTGCTTTGGCTCTAATAAATAGCACAGAAGCATTTCTGTTAAACCGCTAATGCGCAACTCGGTCACGTACGAAACATATTGCGTGCCAGTTATGACCGCTGTCACTAATTCGTTGCTTTTTATACTATTTTTTTGTTATTTTATTGCAATTTGCTGGAAGATTGGATCGTTGGACCTTTGATAATGTTTGCAAATCTAATTATTTCAAAATAGAATTCTGTTGTATATTTTTTTTTTGTGTAAGTTCTGCACGCCTTGGAATTTGTGCAAGTCTTTTTTGGTAGGTACCATTTACACATATTGTTGCATTTCGGTTTGAAGGGTTAGTGAGCCATTTTAACTACAAGTATAAGTAACGTCTTTGTTCCGAAAGCTAGTGACGCATTGGTGATATTAGGATTAATACATCTTAAAGTACCGATGTGAATGGACAGTTGTGACCATTTAACATCCGGTGACCCATTCAACAATACGCCTATTTATGTGACATAAAAAAACAACAATTTCGGTAAATATGTTGTATATATTATACATGTATATTTATATAGTGACAAAATGCGCATCTGATGTCTAGGCGACGCACGCCAGCAATACGATCTAAAATGCTTCGAATCTTGTAACTTTTATTACACTGACTCACTCACCCTTCTTACAGCTAATAGAATAATTTGATGGACTGGGTATTATTATTATATTATAGTAATTTCATGCGTCTGAGCCAACACGCCAGAATAAACGTGCAATTCGTGCTGACTTGCGGCCTCTATGAGGCCATCGGATTCACCAAAAGCCTGGCTGGTATCGATAATTTGACATTAAACAACGTAACCTTGTTCATATCTTGTTTAATATATTTTTTTTATTTATTTGATACCACCAACAAGTAGTACAACAAAAATACACAATAGACCAAAAGTCATCATAAGAAATTGGGTAATTGCCTAGCTTTTTACAGGTGTTCTAGAATTACTTGAAAATTGAAATATAAGTCAACATTGTAAAAATTATTTTGCATCGCATACAATGTAAAGACGCGAGGGATTTTATTTCATTAGGACAACCGGCGCATTTATGCATGTTCATTTTTATTTGAATGCAACAATTATGTAATAAAAAAAAAGGGAGTGATGTCTTATTAGCGCGCAAGGGTCAATGACCCGGCCGGGTAGTTATAGATGCGACTGCAGTGCAAGTTATTGTCGTAGGTCAGGGCGCGAAATAACTTAAAAACGTTCTTCGTTATATCTTACGATTGATATGTTTTTGCACTGAGATAGCTTTGTAGATCACAATATTCACTACTACACGAGACTTTAATTATAAGTTATAAAAGTTGATTTTAAACTAATAATTAACATTAAAGTCTGGGAACCTAATAAAACAATGTTAACTCTCTGAGTGAGCGGATGATATATATAGAATTTAATATTAAATTTATGTTTATGAAAACAAGTCAACATTACGCAAGAAATGAATATTTAGCCGGCAATTACTATATGGGCTTTATTTTTCATTACTTACCCTTATGTCTGTCGAATATTTATACTCATTTTTAATGATTTTCCTTTCCACACTTTGGTGTTGAATAACAATATTTGTCGCAAGAAATTAAATATTTATAAAATTCATTTAGACGAATAACGCCTACGCGTAAAATTTGTGAACGCAGTAATATCAGTTTCTATCGAATACAATATCTCAAAGTTATATTTACAAGAGCCGAGTTGAAATAAGGCAAGATAGCCCAGTGGTAAGAATCTTCGGTGAAGGAAAACATAGCCAGGGAACCTGCACGTGTATAATTTCAATGATATTATGCCACGTGTGTACCGCTAAACCGTATTGGAGCAGTGCGATTGAACTAGCGAGCCGAGATGACCCAGTGGTTACAACTCGTGCATCTTAACTGATGATTGATGGTCGATGAGCCAGGTCAAACGTCACTGAATTTTTATGTGCTTAATTAGCATTTATTATTCATCTCGTGCTCGGCGGTGAAGGAAAATATCGTGCGGAAACCTGCATGTGTCTTATTTAAAAAAATATCTGCCACATGTATATCCACCAACCCGCATTAGAGCAGCGTGGTGGAATATGCTACAAACCTTCTCTTCATAAGGGAGAGGAGGCCTTAGCCCAGCAGTAGGAAATTTAAAGGCTGTTAATGTTGATCGAACTAGCTCCCAATCTTATCCTCAAAGGGAGACTTAAAGGGCTACCCCACTGGGGGTCATTTACAGGACATTACATTTTTACATATTATTCATATTTACAAACTAAATATGTATTTTTAAAGTAACTCCTAGAAGAAGGTTTATTGTATTCCTAGTCATTCTAGTGATTTTCTTTATCACTTATATTTTGTCTAATGATCGGTCTCTCACCCTGAATTACTATCGATATTCCATTTAGGTTGTCATTGATGGATTGCCTCTGATATAATAAAGTAAATGAACTGCTTTTTAAACACACCCCGAACGGACGCGGAAAAGCAAAATGTCCCGTCGTGACTCGACTAAAGTGTCAGAAAAATATGCTGGACTGATTATGCTTTTAAAAATGTGAAAGTAGAGACTTTTTTTCTTATTACTTTTTTAACAGCTGTGTTCAGCGATGTTTTGGATATATTAATTGAGAACTGTATTTGGATGTAAAATACTGAATTTATTTATATTGCCTGATTTAACGCGCTACGTGCCTTCCCGACCTAAAAAAACCTGTTTATGTTAAAAAGGCCGTTTATCGAGGAGGGTAATAGGTTATACAGATCATGGTACGATCGTATACGATATGTTCGAGTATAATCCAATTTTATTACAGAAAGTTATCCATCTCCCTGGAGGAAGATCCGGGTTATGTGGAATTCTTACCCACTAAAGTGTCACGAGTGGAAGTACATTAAACTCTCCCTATTCACTCCACGAAGGGAAGCTGGGACATAGGTTTACTTGCACAGTACACTTTGTGGATCAGAATAGTATAGTTATATTATATAGAAGAACACGAAGTGACTGTCTTCCCCCACGTATTTAACCTAAAATAAATGCGGTTGAAACCAAAATATATACCATGTGTATAAACTGGACTAGTTGTTAAAAAAACAATTTTAAACGAACGAAATTTTAATTATTATTAGATAATATTGATGGTCTTGGTTTTATAATTAAGTTTTAGACAAAATCGCTATGATTAATCCCTCGGGTTATAACTTACCTGTTAGAACTCGAGGGACTAAACATAAATGATACGATAAACTATCTGGACTTTGATATAAATTTTAAACAAATCTACGTTTAACATTAATCATAATAAAGTCGTAAAGAGGTAAGTTTAATTTTGTTTATTTGTCTGTTCCGGATTTAGACAAAAGCTTGTTGAAAGTTTTACGGTTCATTTCATAAAGTTCATCAAGTTACAAGTACATTGAAAATTGAAATGCTTAGAAATTCTCTTTATATATTGTGAAATTTGTCTACTTAATCAAAATAAAAATATGATTAATCTTTAAAATACAATGTCTTTTTGGGTTCAAAGGGCGCTACATTAAAAATATATTAGCTGATGTTCTACTATTTTTTATATCAAAAATAAACATGGAACCTCGTAAGGTTCTTAAATCTGGAGCTAGCAGCCCACCAATGGGATAATGTTGCGATCCTGTCGTCACGTCTATTAGCTTCACTTCACTTCAAGAGCGAGTTGGACTCACTCGTGAAGGATTCTGTACCATTCTATAAAATCATTAATCTATAAAAACGGCGAAAAAATCATGTCCGTTTTGATGGGAGCCCCCTTAAATACTTAATTTATTATTTTTTTAGTAGTGTTTGTTATAGCAGCAACAGAAGTACCTACATCATCTGTGAAAATATCGACCGTCTAACCCTCACGGTTCCTAAGATACAGTCTGGTGACAGACAGACAGCTGGACAGCGGAGTCTTGGTAATAGGGTCCCGTTTTGTCCATGTTGAAGTTACACTCTAAAACATCTTTTCGTCAATTTATAGAAAATTGAAATAAGTGTTTTAAAAGACGTAGGTTTATTAGTATAGTCTCATAGGAAGGAATTTGTTTGCCTTTATCTTTCCTTTAAATATTAATAATAGTTGTGATTAATAAACAATGCTATTATAATTAAGTCACGGAACCCTAATCCCACGAATATGCTGACGTACCAAACTGATGGAAGCTTTCCAGGCCCTCACCTCACGAGTTTCCCATATTGGTCGAGTTCCCCGTATTAGCCTTTCTATGTCCCATTGTTTTAATTTCTAATTTTATTAATTGTAACATTATTTTAATCACTCTTTATTCCCACTTTGAGTAAAACAGTCGTTACTAATAAGACAATTATTCAATTAATATTATATTAATAAATAATCGATAATAATTTGAACGTAATAATTATAAATGCTTTTTTAAGTTATCACCTCATTTTGTTTATTCATATTTATTATGTAAACACAATAATTCAATTTAAATAATTATATCCGTTTTAAAAAGTAATCATTCAAATATTTTCTCAAAGATTAAAATGAACAATTATCGTTACATTGTGTCGAATTTTAATAGTGAATGAACGGCTGAATTGATAATCTACTCTATTTTTGAAATCGGTTTACAATGGCAGAAAAATAAGCAAATTACATCAATTTGATTGTTATCGATTCTATTCTTACAGCTTGTTTAAGAACAAAAATGATACAACAAACTCACAAACATTTCTTTATATTATTCGTTGTCTGCAAAACGGGTTTTGTAATATCCAATGCGAAGGTTTTCTGTTATTGTTTGATATATAAATGACCACGAGCTATCAAAAAGATCACCACGATTTCATCACCCAATTCTCGTTTTTATATTGGTTAAATAATTTAAAACATCATACATTTTTATTTTAAATTAAAACAATGTTAATCAATTTATATCTGTATAGAATAGCTTTCAAATAAGATGATTTAAATTGTGCAATTTCAATTAGTAAGACAGAAATCGATTTGATTAATGTGTTCCGCAGGTCTAATGGGAGCAACTGGCGTATTATCGGAAGTAAACCAGAAACGAGAATATTGCATATAAAACAATGAATGATATATTTTTTTTTAACAATGTATATTATTTACTTTTATATACAAATATTGTAGATCTTAGAAAATAAAAACTATAAATAAACGAATACTTTATTAATTTTTTGTTGTTGATATTTTCCTTTATTTATTTTTTTTCGAGCATTGAATCATCTTTGTTAATAGATCTGAATGAGGAGCTTTTTTGATGTATTTACTAAAACTGTCATAGCTTCTTTCGATTCTTTCCGTATGAATATAGACAAAGATCGTAAATAAGACAATACAGGGACTTGTTCTTGTAATCTGCAATCTAATATCCTGTTAATGTTTCACAGTTGGTCTAAAACCTCTCCCTTTTAAGAAGGTTTTGAACTTCCTCCACCACGCTTCTTTAATGCAGGTCAGTGGATTCTTATTCGCAATGTGCTGGATTTAAAAATATGTTTTTCTTCAACACTGATTAACACAAATTACAGGTTCAGAGATGCTTGCCTACAGTTTGAAATCGGAATCATTGGTTAAGATTCCATGTAAGTAAGTCTTGTAACTAACTGGGGCATCACACGTCTTCATTTGTTTTTTTTTTTTTTATATTTTAGATATAAAAAAATGCTCATTTTATAGAGCATGTTTAATAATTATAGTTTTTGCCTCAAGGCTTTGGCACTGAGCGAAATATAAATTAGCTTGCACCGTTAATGCGCTGTCTATCATGAGCTCTGACCTTTTTAAGCCAAAATGCAGTAATGTAGAGTTCTGTATACTTTTAGTATATTTTTGATACTACTGAAATGAACGACCAAAAATAAAAACGTTATAACTAATTAAATATTAATAACCTTTAAAATATTTCACAGCATTTTGCGCTACTCAGTAAAAAAATCACTTCGTATGTCACTGAATTTTCAAAATAGACTTTCGTTGAAATGCATTTTTTATGCGTATAAAATAAATGCCCTTAAATGCCCTAATTATTGATTATTTAAAATATATTCATCTTTACATATATACATGTATGACATATTCTATTGTAATTTTAGAGTTTTTTTTTATTTTTATCTGAATGCGGTTTCATTCTTCAAGAAATTTTCGTAAAAGATTTCTTATATCATTTTTGAAATGTTAAAACCGACTTACAGTGATAAGCTATTTTTATGCGTGTATTACATGAGTCTAATAATTATTACAATAAATGTCACTTTTCACTTTCTGCCATTTCACTGTCGTGTTCTACGATGAGTTTCGAATTTTTTCTTACAGAATAGCTTTAATGCTCATTACACAATTACCATTCTAAATTTGAAAATTAAAAGAGAACGAGATTCTGATTAACTTACCCACAAAATGTTACAACTCACGTCTTTCAGGAAAATGGAAAATAAAAAAGGTAAGATAATTACGAAGTCGTTCTCGAAAACGTACTCGGTGTAATTTGTCTACCATTCGTCGGGTAAATGAGCCCAGAATTACTGTCGTACTTTTTAATTAGGCGATAATGTTGAGCACTGGTCTTTTGTTCTTCGCACTTAATATTTAGGCAAAGAATACTCACAATAAAAAGAAGTCCCTTATTTCCCTTGTTGTACCATATAACCTTAAAAAAATCTTACTAACTATCTTTGCGATACAAATGCTCGAATTCTATTTATAAATTCAGGATATGGTCTTATTTACATTTAATGTGTATTTTTTTCTTTCACGATTAAATCTATTTAAGAATATAGATCATAAATAACCTACTGATTAAAACGTCTTTATATTACTTAAAAAATACTATTTTATTACTAAGTAATTAAAACTTATCAAAATATAAAGGAAATGACATTATTCTAACCAGCTATTTACTGTAAAATAAGTCCTTTATAAAGAGATTATCAAAAAAAAAATCTATACTAATATTACCTACTCTATTTTAATTATTTTATTCTCTATGAATATATAATATAAGTATTACTTTTTAAAGATAACTTAAGTAGTCTTAAAATCCTATGCATTGTCAAAATAAAACGTATAGGATTTTTTTGTCTTAGAAAAAAATAATGTAATATAATTTTTTACTAACCAACGTCGAACGTAACATTATTGTATTTTTTGAGGAGGCCACAAAGTAAATACGTAGATTATATTACATGTACATAAGGCTATATTTTAATTGTTTACTAAAAATAAACAATTTAATTTGCAAGCATGAACAAATACGTAATTTACATGCCCCTAAATATTAGGTTATGTCAAATACAGATTCCTTTCAAAGATACTATGCTAAATGAAATATACTTTGTGAGCATAACAGCGAAATTCTAATTTTTCCTAAAAGTTTAAAGGGATGTTATACATATGTATATATATATATATTACCATACGTTTGTATGTGCTTTTGTGTAAATGAATAGAGAATACATTTAAATAAATAGGTGTTTTTTATTATATTTCATTAAATGTTAGTTATTTTGTATGTACATTTTTGGACATTTTTATTTATAGAAAAAAAGTACCTCGAAAGTCTAGGGTTCAAGAACCTCTGTAATACGAATCTGTAGCTTTATAACCCATAATTTTTTTTTTTTATCTACACTATAAATATCAAATGATCGTTCAAAATTCTAAATTATTTCGATCTATCCTTTTATGTAACTTTATATATAATAAATAGTTTAACATTCCTATTGTTCGTTATTTAGATAAAATTTTATGTACAACGCAGGTGTACGATGCGTACCTGGCCCAAATACAACTGTCAGACCCTTGTCAAGCTCTAATTATACATTACCATTGCTTTCATTTTCCCGACCACTACAATATAAGTCACTTATATTGCGAAACTGATAAATTTTCACAGCTTAAGTAAATAGTATATATTTCGCTTTTGTTTTAATATATATCACGGCCAGTTAGCTCAATTAGCCTTTGAATTAACGGCATAGACCTTTTACTAAGAGTCACTATTAACTAGTGTCCTGAATGATATCACTGGTCAACACTGGTTTTGCCACACGAACTTTAATAGCTAATTTTGTTTTATCAATCTTCCCTCATTATTAAATCACAGTTGTCATATGTCAATTAGCCTAATATTTGTTGTGATACGGTAATACTCATAACTAGTACTACGGCAGTAAATTAACAGAAACGCTTACAAGTAAATCGTTATAAAAATATTTGTCGTTGAATTTTAACACTTTTTTGTGATTTATTAACCCTGTGAACATGTCGAGGAAGTGTAATAATGATCCTAACTCTTTTTGTTATAGACATAACTTAGGCGGAGAACTTACATTAAAAAATCAACGACGAAGTTTTACGAATCTTGTGTTGGAGTGTTATCGCCAATGTTTTGGTTTTTCTGTCGCCCATCAAGATCATCAAATATGCCCCTCATGTCTGTTGCATTATCACTAACAATACATATTCCTTCAAAATCTGTGGTGATCTTAAAGTTGTTGTACTATTACTTGGGACTTCAGCTGGGTTTTTGCTGCTTTTTATGTGAATGGGATAGCCGAGACAGAACAAATCACTATATAAAAAAAAACATGGCCTACGCGTGCCTGGGCAAAAAACGTAAAGTATTTTCCCCTTGTACAGCCAAATAATGTGCTTCTACCACAATTGCATATCAAATTAGGCTTAATAAAAAAAATTGTGAAGGCAATGGGAGTGGATTTTAGTATCTAATAGAAAAATCCCCTAAAATAAGTGATGCAAAGATAAAAGAGGGTATTTTTGTTGGCCCTCAAATAAGGGAGTTAATGAAAGATTCAAGTCTAATAATAATAATAAGCGATTTAGAAAAAATCTGCATGGAAGGCTTTTAAAAACGTTGTTGGAAATTTTTTGGGTAACCACAAGAGTGACAGCTACAGAGAGTTGGTTAACAAGCTGTTATTGTCATATCATGCATTGGGTTCCAACATGGTACTTAAGATCTATTTTTTAGTTTTTACTCACATCTGCTGTCAGCGACGAGCACGGTGAGAGGTTCCATCAGGACATTTCTAATATGAAAGCGGTACCAGGGCAAATGGAGCCCAAATATGCTAGAAGATTACTGCTGGACAATTAAAAGGGACCAACCAGAAACTAAATATTCACGAAAATTTTAGATTATTGAGTAATTTATAAAAAAAAAATAAACTTCTGATTTACGATGTCTGTGTTTTTTATTAATATTTTAAATTACTCAATAGAATAAAATCCTTGTCTAGCAATTTTTTTTTATCAGTTTATTTTTTCTTACAATCACCAATTAACGTAATAAATATCAAAAAGTCCATGTGGCACGACAAAGTTAAAATTTTGTTGACCAGTGTATTTAGCCATTCAATTGATCAGCTACGCTAACGACTTAGTTCAGTACATTTAGCGACTTGCCTTGCCGATAAATTTAAATTTAGTTCCATTTTCTCTGCACTGAAACTCAAATTGGCAAGATGGCGCCAACAAGCGGCAATATTTCTGGTGTTTTTTATAATTACGAGAAAATATAAAAACGGAATGGCGTAATATCAATTTTTTGGGATAACATACAATTTTGACTGATATTGACTGATGTTAATGGATCAATAAGTTATTATTGATCTATTAACTGCCTCGTTTGTATTTTGGTCAGCATATTGGAAATGATGAGGTCTGTCACATTTATCATAAATTATTTTTTAATTCAAGGAATTTTAAGAAGGTAGGATATTGGCAGAGTTATGCTTCGATGCCTCGGAAAGTGTGCTAAGCCGTTCAACTTGAACCTGATCTTTCTCCAGTTGTATCATATTGCTGTCTCGACGGACTTTGCGAATAGAGAGACTAGAGAGTATACCGTCCTCTTTCGTACAGATGATGCTGATGACGGTTAGGGGTACATCATCTTCGGTCTCAATTAAAGTACCATATTCATCATCATCATCAGCCCACATTCATCCACTGCTGGACATAGGCCTCTCCAAATGCACGCCACTGTGATCTTTCTTCGGCAACTTGCATCCAGCTCCTGCCAGCCGTCTTGCGCAAATTGTCACTCCACCGTACCCGAGGACGTCCTACACTACGTTTGCTGAGACGCGGTCTCCATTCTAGAACACGTTTTCCCCAACGGTTATCGGTTCTACGACAAATATGACAGGCCCATTGCCACTTTAGCTTACTAATCCGGTGGGCTATGTCGAAGATTTTGGTTCTCTGACGGATCACCTCATTTCTGCTGAGAAGAGAACTCCTCAAAGAGACTCCGAGCATAGCCCTTTCTATAGCACGCTGAGCGACTTTAACCCGGTGGACCAGCTTTGTCGTGAGTGTCCACGTTTTGGCTCCGTATGCCATATTATTAAAAAAATATAATCGGTATTAATAATTTTTTCTTATAAAGAAATTCAATATTACCTTAAAATAATTGAGAGATCTTATTTCAATAGACAAAAGCTGTATTCGTTAAACAAAGGCTGATAAATTAATATCATTGATTTTAAGTCTTTCAATGGTTTCTGTCTTTCATTCCTTAAAGATATAAGGAGCCAATACAACCGAAATAATCAGATTACACAATAAAAGCGCCAATTTTAAGTCCACGAAATACGGAAAAATGACAAAAGAATCAGCTATATCTTTACGATACGAAGATAACATAGAAATGTTTTTTATAGATTGTCTGGTAAACGTAATTAAATAATCCTGACATAATAATAGCATACATCAGATATTTAAATATAATAAGATATGATGGTTTTAAATTACATATTACATTACATTAAAAGCCTGTAAATTTCCCACAGCTGCGCTAAGGTCTCCTCTCCCTTCGAGGAGAAGGTTTGGACCACGCTGCTCCAAAGCGGGTTGGTGGATACATATTTCGTTGACACATGCAGGTTTCTTCATGATGTTTTCCTTCATCGCCGAACACGAGATGAATTATTAACACAAATAAAGCACATGAAAATTTAGTGGTGCTTGCCCGGGTTTGAACCCGTAATCATTGGTTAAGATGCACGCGTTCTAACCACTGGGCTATCTCGGCTCTCTGGTTTTAAATATAATAATAAAATTAATGTTGTCACTTTGAGAGAATGTTTTAGAACCTGATTTTTTTTATAGAAATAAAACTTAATAACACAAAACAAAAAATACTACTAAATAAATTAATGCGAATAAATCAGATCAGTGTATTAATGACAAATGTAATTGTTTTGTATTCGATTTCAGAAAATTTTATTAAGAAATAAATTTCGTATATATAAAATCGTATGACACGCGGAGACGGCGATAAAATAAATAAGCTTATTCGTTCAAGTTATTAGATTAGCTGTCTGTCCGTTGTCTGATACTGTGATATATTTAAGTTATTTTAGTTGTGTCATATTAACCAATATAATTGAATAGCCGAGTCCAAAACATGTAACATTTAATAGAAGGCATTTATAGCGTCCATTTCTGTTCTTGCTCTCGAGACTGTCTATTTCAAATGTTCTACTATTCTCAAATCATTTGCATCTTGTTTCTTGTTACTTGCGAACGTAGGTTGATCTTTCTTTACTTGATACTTCTATAGTCCGGGTGCAGTCCACCAAGCTAGACATTAATAGCATTCTTAATTCATGGAAATTTATTTGTGGTCGCCTAGGCTTAGACTCTCGACGGTAAGTCCTACATACCCCCCAATTTCTGGTAGAGGTGAATACGTTTTTTACGTCACGAAAGCTCTTTTCTTGATGATTCAACGATAATTTAAATAAAAGATCGAATTTATATTGATTTTAATAGACTAAGGAATCAGGAAAACGTGTGTTGAGTAATTCAATTCAATTGAAAAATAAAGCGTAGATTATTTAACGTTCCATCTTTTTATTAAAAGTTCTAAGGATAAAGAAATTATTACTTTTTTTGTATAACCTTATAAATATTTTATTACGTGACACGAACATAAAGTGAAACTTATATTAAGTAACATAAACATCCAAAAACCGGACAAGTGTAAGTTCCTCTAATAAAACGGTGTTCCGTATTGAAAGTCGTTAAAAGGTACAGTTATTCTTCAGGAATTGTATATTTACAAATATGTATGTTGTATCTTTAATTAAAGGTGGAAGAATGGGAAGACTTATATTATATAATGATATATATCTATAATATGTACATTCTTATTTTACCGAACACGAGATGAATTATAAACACCAATTGGGCACATGAAAATTTAACGGTGTATCCCTTTGTTTGAACCCGCAATCATCAGTTAAGATGCATGCGTTCTAACCACTTTCCTGGCTCTTTTTAAATTTTATTTTAACTACGGATCACTAAAATATATAAATATATATTTTTTTTATTCTTATTCGGTCATCGTAAAAAGGCTCTAATGTTAGCTGTATTAGTGACAAAATGAGACCAGAAGACAAACTTATTTACCAGTTTTGTGGGAAATTTCGTGTTAAAGTTTATATTCTCGAGGGAAATTTAGGAGACACGTGACTTGAGGGGTGTGAGTTCAGATTGCATCCATTACTCCGAGCGCCCTATTTACCACCTAATAGTAATTCCGTAAGTTATTAGCCACAAGGAATGAGAGTCGGATGAAACACGAAAAATAGGTGACTTAATCATAATTAGTGGGACGAGTTACAAACGTGTTTGTAGTCTTCTAAAGTATGTGAAATTTTGTAGAGGAAAACTTATATCAGGTTTTACATAATAAGAAGTTAAAATATTTTTTTTTTACGTCACAACTATGATTAATATAATAGAACAGAACTAGATATGGTTCCATATAAAAGAAATTAATTAACCCATTGCATTATGATTTTATTCGAAAATAATTTTTTAGGTTGCGATGTTTTAATTTTTTTTCATCGTGTTAGTAATGCTTGCTCAGCGTAATATTTCACTTTGCCGTTTATTAAGTTGGCTGTTACCGATATTCATAGTGAATAGCAACGATGTTTCCAAAATTTCATATGAATTTATTATGCTGCGCCTATATACTCGTAAATAAAAAAGAAATATTTTATTATACATTATTCATTCGAGCACTTAAAATTAAAAGACCTTGAGATAAATAAATGATTAAAACTAAAAATCTGTGTAACTGGTAAATGGGACATAACATCCTCAGCTCCCAATGTTGGTGGCGATGTAAGGAATGGTTAAAATTTCCTACGACGTCACTGTCTATGGGCAGTGGTGAACACGTACCATCAGGTGATACATTTGTCCGTCCACCTAGCTATAAAAAATAAAAGTCACATCAAAATGGTATAATTTTAATTAAATAAATTACTATTGGCGATGTAAATTATGTAAATTATTTTATAAATAAGCTTAAATGTAGATTATTATTTTATAAAGGAGTTTAGATGAGACTGGCTTCTAAATACGGGGACTTGGTATATAATCGCGTTGAAGTTTTGGGAATTGAACTTTATATATCTTTATACAACAAAAATATTTTATTAAAACAACAGTCTATAGTTAAATTTATAATTACAAATGATGTTTTTGTTACAATTTAAATTAAAATGTCTCTCTAAGTGTAGTTTAACACGAAAAACTATAATCCAGCATGTGTCCAATTCCAATGAAATTCGGCCACACGTGTATCCACCAAAATACGTCGTGAAATCAACTCCAAACCTTCTTAAAGGAGAGGAAGTTTTAGCCGAACAGAGTATTAGCAGATCTTCCACGACGAGTAGCCTAACAAGAGAATAGTATCAGATTCTCAGAATGAGGAGGTTAAGCTATCATGCCATTCTACAAGATTTTAGTGCAAATGTGAGGATATAGTTTAGTTTAACGAGTTTACGTTGTAAGTTTTCATACCCTCTTTCGATATAAAATTTATGGATCGGTGTTTTTACACTATCATAAAATATTTCAAGCAGTAGAAACAAATGTGTATCGGGTTTTTTAATAGTGGCTGTTTAAATAAGGTTGCACTAATTAAGAATCTATAAAGTAGGAATGTAGTGATTTAAACCAAATTACGGAAGTAATAAACATTATTTTGAAACCTTTGCCTATCATATTACTTTATTAATTACAAATATATATATATTTATTTTAATTTTACTTCAAAGGCTCGGTCGAAAGGCTTTATTTGATCTCGTAACACGAGTACCGACCAATTAGAATTAATACGTATCGTATGCCATCATAACCGGTACTATTTCGTCTAAGCTTTGGTAAATCTTTTTTAAAAGTCATTACGTGTAAATCACCTGCCCATTCCTTTTAAAATTCTATTATAAATAATGAAAGAGAGCATATTTTTATGCTTTGAGCCATTTCTGCGTTGAAATGTCGTATATTTTGTCAGCTTAAACGTGTGCTATCACGTCACGTTGATGTGACGCAAAACTGTCGCGCAATTCGTAAGCGAAAGCAATTAAATTTGCATAAAGTGTGTAATTCATGTTGTTTCTGTGACTTTAGTTTTAATATTTTTTACATCAATATATTATGATAATATTTTAGGCCCTATTATTTTAACTTTAACAACATTTTGCATTTTCCCATTTTACTTGGGGTCGGCTCTCCTAATCGCTCGTCTCCAGAGAGATTCGTTCTGAATCGTCAATGAGCCAGTGGATATAAAACGCGAATCTTAACTGCAGATTGGCGATTCAAACTTGCGTCTGAGTTTCAATGTGCTTATAATTTATCTCGCTTCGGCGGTGAAAAAATAATCTTAAAGAAATCTGATCTTTGATCAAAGTTTGCCATCATGTGTGTCAACTAAACTGCGTCGGAGCAACTTTGATTGAATTTCTAAAACCTCTTGAAAAGAAGAGGAGAATATTGTCAAGCAATGAGACAGCTGTTACTTTTTTAATTTTACTACATCTCTTAACATTAATAAGATAAACAAAATCTAAATCAGAATAAATTTTATTCAAGTAGGTTTTTACCAGTACTTTTGAGTCGTCACTTTACTTCTCGTGGTAAATATTTAAAAAAAAGTAAATAGTACAAATAAATATCGTTTATGGATGATTTATAAATATAGTTTTACAAGCGCAAATTCTTCTTATATTACGCAAACGATTCGATCCGGACTATATGTTTCGAACAAGTAGCACCATTTGAAGATTCTAAATTACTATCTAATGTATACCAAATTATTAATTTCGAATTTGTTCTTTTAGAAGCTTGGTAAAAATATTACAAGGGTTATTTCTATAACATGATAAAAAAATATTATTTTTAGGAAATTTATACAGTTTCAAAGAAAACTAAAGCAAAATACATTTAACAAAACAAACTTACCGTTTTAGTAAATATTGATATTTTATGTTACTTCAAAGAGTTCTTGTATTCCTACAAATATTTTACTTTCCGAACATACAATGGCAAAAACATTTAAACGAATGTAAATCATACATAGTACGTTCCGCAACGTCGCTCGCATGTGGTTCGAAACAGTCCGATCGCGAAATATTGCGTTTTATCTGTGAGATCTACTGGCTTTTATTGTAGCTCACTGAGGATTCAATGGATCGTGAAAAATGCAACAACTGCGGTACGTTCAACTGCACTGCCGTTAGCGAATGTTTTGAGAAACGATAAAATATTTTCGGGTCATATTTTTAAGTGTATAAATGAAATTAATTTAGAATTGTATTTAACAAGAGATATTTTGTTCTATAGCATTCTCATTTATTCATAAGCTAGCGCCTCATCATTTCTGACTATCTACAATTTTGTTTTGATTCAATAATTTAATTTATATCAGGTTATGTCATGGTTTGATCCTCTCTTTTTGTTTTCTTTCCCCAGTAATTAGACTAACTACACCATACGGATTTGCCGTCATAATTTTTATGTACTTGCATCATATCAAGTCGAAAATGGTACCGCTCAATACTCCAATTTATAATAAAATATGATTAATATATTACAATATGGTTATGTTACGATTTATGCCAAAATATTTTTATTTTATTAAAAGTAATTCAAAATTATTTAAAATTGATATAAAATATAAGGTATCGTAAAAACAAAATCTAATCAGTCTACACACTGACACTACTAATTGAATTGGAAAAATATTAATTTAAAAGAGCCTTTATTTTATCCATGTACTAAAGCGAATAAAATTTAGTCCACTAGATTGAATTGTCACAGTAACAAAAGTGTCCGCAAAATTTCGGTTCAATCGGTCGGATAGAACTTGTTTAAAATTTCGTTGCGTTTCCAACCCCGTCAGTAAATTAACAGTATCACCAGGTGAAATTAAATAATAAGCTAATTGAACTTACGCGTAAAATATAAGTAATGTTTATTATTAATGTGATTAAGAATATAATTTTAATATATTTAAAGAAGTTTGTTATAAAAAATCTTGATTTATACGATGGTCATGTAAGAGTTGATGGTAGACGAGCTTAAAAATTATTTGTTATCTTAAAATATATGTGATGATAGCTAAAATATGTGTTTATTTACTCAATACTTAATTAATTAAAAATATTTGGGATAAATAAACAAATTTGTTAATATAAAACATTTAATTGGTTACAGTTTATTTGTTTTAGATTCGAGGGCCATAAAAAAAAGCGTTGATAAAACTAATAACAGTTTCTGATATTGCCTAACTATAGTTTTTTTAAATAATAATTTATGTTATTGAAATTATTTCTGAAGTATAATATAATTGAGAAGTGAGAACTTTCCCGAATAAATAATCGCTTTACTGAAGATTAATGAGTTTGGAATTTCTCTAAAGATGTGAAGCGATGAAGTCATTTTTCTCGGTTCTACTACCAGAAAATGACACAAAGATTGATGCTTCTAGAGCCTTTATTGAACGGCCAAGCGTAAATTGACGATAACGTATCGATAATACTCGATTTTATGAATTTGTCGAGTAATACATTTTCTACTATAAAATTAATAGTTAGAAATACTCATTTTACGGGAGACAAGATTGTCAGTCGAGGTGATTGGCAGACAGTAAGCGGTCACTATTCATCATAGTTTTACTTCATACTATATTGTTTCTTAAGAATGTCTATCTAATCTAGCACTTTTTTATTAGGTGCCACTAGTTTCCTTACATTATATATGATCACTATAATGTATGTTTCTTCCATTGTTACTGTTTTCAAGACGAGAACCAGGACCGGCTTGGGAAAACCTTGTATTTCGGAGGTTAATTCTGAAACTAAAAATTAGTTTTATGTAGCTATATAATTTAAAGAATGTCACATCATTTGAGCTGAGATGGCTCGGTGTCTAGAATACGTGAATTGTAAATTAAGATCGAGGGTTCAATGCACCATTGAAATTTCAAGTGCTCAATTTGTGTTTATAATTCATCGTGCTCGGCAGAGAAGGGGACAATTATGAGGAGCCTTCTTGCATCAGACGCAAATCTGTCACAAGTATACCCTCAAAACCCCGTTGGAACTTTTAGGTGAAATAAACTTCAAAAAAAGAGAGGCTTGTCTTAATAGCAAGAGTTTGCTGTTTGTATATTGTACGTACCAATTATTATAGAATATATATATATATATATATATATATATATATTTGGTAATTCATCATTAAAATCATCCACATATTTACATACCTTCATTTCAGCGCCAATGTTATGATGAACTCTGCAAGAACGACACAATATTCACATCGAATACAATGACACAGTTTAAAAAAAACAGCCTATTTAAACCTTTAGTAGATGATTAGATAAACATTGTTGTGTTTTCTTCTTTCAAATGTCAAATCAATGATGTTAGAAAGAGACAAAACAGTATTTCATTCAATTCATGCTAAATACGATTATATGTAGGTATTGTTAGAGCTACCGATATAGATGTCTTCACACGCGAAGACGCGCCTCTCCACTCCACGCTAAATTATCGCCCTGGATTTGTATGAGTGATTCGTGCTTACGTACAAGATGTCTTTGTGTGCGTGAGATAACTAATGTAAGAATAAAGATAGTACCAGGAATACAAATTAGATTATATTAATATGTTAATGCACGCCGATAATTTAACGTCAAGAGTCACGCCTTCACGAGTATATCTATAACCTATATAATTTTCTAATATATCACTGAGAAATGGATTAAAGAAAATAAGCGAAAAATATATATCAAATTAATATATGGTTGGTACGGAGATGATAATTCTCACCTGATGCAGTATATAGCGAAGTTTTAAACGCTGCGGTTAAAATATAGCGAATGGTCGTGATTCATCATATTTACTTATATTATATATTCTTAGATATTCATATTGCCGTCACGCTCGTCTCGAGCACGTACGATGTGTATACTCTGTGTTTTGAGATTGGAAGATGTCGTAACCGACAATAATTTGCCTACAATTCACTGCAAATAATTTCTTAAATAATTTGGTGTTTCCTCGATTTATATTTATATCTAAAACAATCTTAATTTATTTATTTTATTACTTGATCTCCCAAAGAAAATGCACAACACTATGATATAAGCCAAAGTAGTTTGAAAGCTGTCAAATTTTGTTATTGAAGTGATATATCTTTAGACGATTAAATAATAAAATCGATAGCTAAACAAGAATTGAGAATAGAGAGGGCGCTTCGGCAAATTCCGTTACATGAGAGAGAAGAAAGATATGACGTAAGAGCAAGAGATCGCTGTATATATTTTAAGAAGTTTGAATTTTATCATACGTACGTTTTCAATAGCAATTCTATAATTATGTGTCTATAGGTTGTCTATAAAATCGCTTATATTTTGTAATTTAATTTGTAGAGTAATGTTTTTTAACAATTTCTAAAAAAACCATTCAGATCTCATTCGCATCTTATAATATGTTACCAGTCCAATAGTATTGTTATTATTGTTCACTCCAATTCCATAATTAGTCTGGCATGAGAATATGCACACATACAAACACGACTTTATTTGTTTCACACAGTAACACGCATATTCGTATCTCCTCGTTAACAATTAATCTCGAGTAAGGGATGCAAGTGACAAGTAAAGCGATTACCATCCGTAATGGTGCGCCGTTGGAGGTTAAATAGTTATGTCGATAGTTTTCTACACGATAACGAATAGTGATGTACTAAATTGTTATACAAAGATTTTGCTGTTGTTAAGTGTTATAAATATTTAACTTAAGTGAATTTTGAGTTCGTTTTGATAAAAATAATTATAATCAAGCACATTTTTTCTTGTATTTAATAACAATAATATTCATAAAAATAAATGTATGTTTATCGAACCGGAAACACAAAAAAAGATTTAAATTGTAAGAGATCTTAAAAAATATAATAAAAGATTTTATATTAAATGTAAATAGACATAATATCAAATACAATCAATAAAATTTGTTGTATTGTTTTTATATTCAAATTATTATTACATTAAATCTAGTCTTTGTTTTTAAAATTTAATTTATATGGATAGTACATAAACTCATCGCTCAATTTACTTCATTCAAATTCATTGAGTAACTTAAATAGGGTTCTAAGAGAACAAGAACAAGTCTTATAAAGATGAAATGAGTACATTCATATATCGAAAACAGATATTGAAGTATATTTTTTAAATGAAGCAAATGAAGACACAATAGTAATTGACTATGAAAACGTTGTATTTGGTTAACATACGTGTTCCAGTCTTGATTCGGTTGAATATCTGACACAACTCCTCATTGAAGCATTTTGGTGGAATAATTATATGTACAAGTATTATATATTCTCCCGAATGAAAAGAGACTTTAACACAGCTGTGAGATAGGTATTAACACGCTGCTAATTTTAAATTACTCTAAGTTTTATACCTTCCAATATGATATGACAGAATAATGCGAACTCTATGTTAATTTTGTCTTCATATCCTAGCTAAAATCGCTAGGATTACAAAGAAATATAAATAAAAAAGCGGCCAAGTGCGAGTCGGACTCGCCCATGAAGGGTTCCGTAGCAACAACTAACAAGGTTTATGTTTATGAAATTCAGTTTTATATTTTTATATTTGAGTTGAATGAATGAAAGGTAAATTCGGTTTACGATTTATGACGTATTAAAAAAGCTACTTGCTAGATTTCATTCGAACCAATTTCCGATGGAAGTTTGCATGGTAATGTACATCATATATTTTTTTTAGTTTTATCATTCTCTTATTTAGAAGTTACAGGAGGGGCACACATTTTACCACTTTGGAAGTGTCTCTCGCGCAAACTATTCAGTTAAGAAAAAAATTATATTAGAAACCTCTATACCGTTTTTGAATACCTATCCATAGATACCTCACACGTATGGGTTCGATGAAAAAACATTTTTTGAGTTTTAGATCTAAGTATTGTTTTTTTTTTCTATATTTGTGTGAAAATCTTCATGCGGTTCACATAATACATCTACTTACCAAGTTTCAACAGTATAGTTCTTATAGTTTCGGAAAAAAGTAGCTGTGACATACGGACGGACAGACAGACAGACAGACATGACGAATCTATGAGGGTTCCGTTTTTTGCCATTTGGCTATGGAACTCTGAAAATGACTCGTATTAAATGTTGCCTACCCCTGGAAGTCCTCATTGGTAGTCTCCACACCGTCGCGTTTTTTTAGTTTTTATTACTACTATAATTATATTAAAAAATCTGCGAGTCATTGCAGTGACCACTGCACTAATGGATTGGTCTTACATAATTTTTTTCGATGACGTCATCGCGCCTGTGCTGATTTCGTGTAAAGTAAAATGACAGGGCCGTGTTACTTCTTTATTCAATCAACCCTTCCGATAGTGATAAATGGATAATGTCAGTTGCTGATGGATGAGCTCCTTTGATGTCGCGAACCTGTTCAACTTTGACATAAAAAGAATTAATCGATTTTAATCGAGAGTTTTTATTTTGGGTAAGCTTTTGAATACCGTCGCCGATTCTTAACGAGTTTTGATTTGAGTTTCCTTAAATTATGCATCGTATCAACATATTGTATGAATAAAAAGCACTTTTAAAACATTACATTTATTTAAGTTATACCTATAAATATTTGTAAATCTATTTTTATAAAACTTATTTGATTATTATTTAATGTATTAATCATGACTATTCTAAATATTATATTATTCTAAAATATAAAGTATCTGTATAAGGATATATTTTTTATATAAAATATATCTAAAATTTCATTAATATTGATTATTTTGTGGATGAAATTTTCATTTTATCTTATATCAAATTCTTGTATATTATAGGGACAGGAGAACAGCCTATCCGATACTAAGTTATTTTAAGTACCTTATATATATTTTGTATATATATATATGTGTATTTATTTTCATATATGCCTAAGTGTAAAACAACTATTTTTCTATAAATTTTTCTTTTCACAAAGGTATATTAACTTTACTGCGCTTCTTAAAGTTGTCTGATAGATACTATTACAATAAAACATGTCTTTTATATACTACATATATAATTTATTTTGGCGGTGCAATTAAGTATACGTAAGCAAGTCCCCTCTCCCTAGAGATAAGTCAATACGTCCCAACCATTCAATCTAAGATATTAACTCTTATGTAAGTACATTGGCACACTTCTCTTATAATCCGGAACAGAGATACAGACTTCGGAAGTTTTAGAACACGACCGTAAACGATATCTCGTAATATAAGGATGTCCATCGTCCATTCATGTCTTGTGTTGTAGCTACGGAACTCTATGCGTGACCCGACTTGAACTTTAAATTAATTTATAATTAAGTTAGGTACTTGTTATTCGTGAAGTAATCAACGTAAGACAGGGTTAACGTAAGCTTCAGTGAATCAATTAGCAAAATATATTTTAGTATACATTATTTTAAAATAAAACTAAAAGTTTGTAATGTAAGGCTTAAGCTCGAAATTTAATGTAAACTTGACTAATAATATCTAAAGTGGGTACTTTCGTAGTTAATGAATATACGTGAAATATTTAATCCTACTTAGTGTTAGTAATATTATATTTTTATATATTTATATATAATTATGTCCTTAAATATTATTTTTATTGTATAGTCATTACTACAAATGCCGTGTCATGCTCTTGCTTAATTTGTTATTTAAATGCGCTTTTTTTTATTAACTCAAAAATAATCACTAAAATATTTGCCGAACTAGTTGTGGAGACACAAGGAAACGTGTAAAACTTAGAAGTTGACGGCTGTTGAGTATAATCGTACTCTAAAAAACTATATTAAGTTTATTTTTGTGTAACGGTTAATAAAAATAATAGTTATGTATGATATTATAAATAATATTTCGTAACGTAATCATCTCTCAGCTGTTTACTTGTTATAACCACTTACGGACATAAATCGCGGTCTAGTCTTCGCTGACCACTGCCAGAAGACCTGATAGTGCTGCTGTAACTATCGAAGAACCTTGATGTTTCACGAATGCTCAGAAAATATTATATACCCAATGAAAGCTTCTTCATAGTTTGTGAGACATATAATATACAGTAGTTAAAGAGGCTAAGTGCTATCCACTTAACATCTTTTTTAACTTGGAAATTGAATGCGATCAGCGGTTAAATCGCGTTTTCATATACTAATTTAACATATATTATTGACTTAAGGACAATATCAGTTCGACGTTTATTTAGGCTGAACAGACGGAACCTTGCCAATAATATAACTAAGTTAGAGGTATATGAGTTATACAAATATTGATTAAGTTCTTGGCTTGTTCCAATTACACTAAAACTTTGTGTAAGACCATGAATGCTATCGTATAACGATTAATGCATTGTTTCTGCTTCCCGGTGAAGTTCTCAACGAGTAAAACTAAGGTCAGATTTGAAGGCATTTGAGCAATTATAAAGGTGTTTATAAATTTTTGACCAAAATTTTAACATTGTGTAATTGATAATGTTAGACATTTTTTTTTGTATCTCGTAAATCTCGAAGAATACAAACACCGTTTTGGGTGGGTCAGTCTTTAAATTAATTACTTTCTAACGATAGAATGATCGGTATGCAATAGATGTTAGCTTTATCCAGATGATGAATCGCAAAACCATACTGCACAGAAAACTTAATTTGTTTTAAGACAATTGTTTTTAAAAATAAAATTATTGACGAAATAAAAAACGAGGGAAACTAAAATATATGAATTTATAATAGGTATGGCTATGTTCACAAGCAGAAATGGCAACTTATAAAAAAGAAAAAAAAAAGGTCAAAAGTTTGACTTTCAAGCAATAAATTACCTCTAATTATACCAGAATTTGTTTTTAGATATCAAATAACTTTTCCAAACAGTTACGGTTCATATTTTATTACGCAACGTTTAATAAAGATACAGCGGAGAGTTTTAATTAAACGGTATATTCGAACGAAATATGGTTACAAAACAACCATTAAAAACGAACATTATTTACGTTAGCCCGATAAAAGTGAAATTGTATTATAAATATTCTTAAAAGCGTTCTCGAGTTAGTAATTGTAGGGCTTTATGGTTACAACAAAATGCAATTTTGGCATTTCAAGAGTCGGCAGCACATGTGATTACACATGGGAATGAACCGAGTAAAATTGCCACATTGCATAAAAAATATATGCGTTTTATATCGAGGCTATACAGTTAGATAAATATTGAATATTTTAAGTCAATTGATTTTTTTCTCTTCGTTGTTTTATGCGATGCATAGGCTATTCAGATATGTAGCCAGATTGTAAGCCGTCGTTAAAATTATGTACACAAGCATATTGTTAACAATATACCTAATATTGGTTTTTAACCCGGGCTAATTATTATTAATTATATAAACACTAACATAGCCTCGCGTAAGCTTTGTCAGTTTACTATAATATGTCTAGATTTATTGTAACCTAACGATGCTTCCACCTCTATGCTGACATTTATTTTTAATACTTAGATACATTGTAAATCATCGGTTAATCTTTATTATTATTGCGTCTTATTATTATTATATCTCTTATTTATAGCGTCGATCAAAATATAATGAAATCTTTTAATTAGGACGATTCAAAAGTTTTGTAGCCTAATTCGGTTAAATAGTAATAATTTGATTTTTGATAACATAAATATAATTATTTTATAGAGAATATAGAAGTCGTTTTCAATATTTTAATCCAAACAACCCTTTCTCAATGCTAGCGGGGTTAAATGAATAAGTAAATATTTCCCATGTCCCTTTTCACAGAACAATTCAATGAAGGTCTTTACTTGAGTCTTTGTTCATTAGAGCAACAGCATCTATTTCGTGACACTCTACGTGAAAGTACGACGTGTAGGTACGACGTTAAAGATTACTTTAACGTCGTACCTACGTGAAAATTTTCATTATTCCAGATAGATTTTATCTTTTACATTCTATTTTAAATTTGTCTTTGCCAAAGTAACAAAGGGTTTCAACTCTTGGATTCATATCCATACCATATCAAATCAAAATATTTTTGTCGAATAGACTTTTAAATGTACGTATTGCTCGAATTGTGGATTCTAACGCGATGATCCGGTAAATATATTTTAGTAGTAACTTAAAAAAATACTTTTTGTGTCAATTACATATAATTAGATAATTTGTACACGAAATCCAGCAATAAACAATTCATGTATTTTTGTCAATTTATATTAAGTATGTATGTATCATTTTATAAATATGTAATAAATATAATTGTTTTTTTTTTGTTTACCGTCAGTAAATAGACCGCACCGTCATATACGGAGAATTTTATTGTAAATATGTAAATCTTTTCTAGGAACTATTTATTAATTTTATTTCATTATAAATAATTCATATTCCTTGGATACATCTCTGAGAGAAGCACTGGCATCTAAATTAAAAATATACTGGTTTGCTATATTAAAATACTGAATTTAAAAATAGTACTAATTTAATTTAAAATTAATACAATTTAAATTGACTTGAATAATTATATCTATTCATGACTATAAATTACCTTACGAAAAAACATAAGTATACAATTTAAAATTACGCGAAATTTCAAAGAAGCTGCGAGCGTTCCTGGAATTTAAATATTTTAAGTTTCTAATACCGCTGTGAGGGTGACGTTGCTTTGACACGCTCATCACGCTACAAGGAACGACAAAGGAATAGTTAACGAAATATTTACTCAGCCTACTGTCGTTCTACATCAGACAACTTAATCCAACTTCGGAGGGCTCGCCTTGAATGCTGATAGTGCCTATTTGCAAAGAAACTCGAATTCAATTACGATACGAAAACGAGACGTCTTCAGAGTACAATTTACGCTTAATAATCCATTGTTGGAATTGTTAACTTTACACTATTATATCGTACGGTACTACTGGGACGTGAAATCTCGGAAGTCGCCTGTAGCTTAACGGCTTGAATTTGATTGATTATTTCATGTGGTTCATAATATATCACCTCTTGATGTCATTCAAACGATTTTCAAATATCAAATGAAATATACGAAAATAAATAATAAATATAAATTTGAGAATATTCTATACATCTTATATATTACTAGCGTAAGCCGATTTTTGTCCCAGTGATTATGCGGCGATAGATGCACATAAAAATAATTATGGTCTCATTTTGAAGAGCTCCAGCCGTAGATGTGCAGATAATTAAAGAGGATTCTTGATTGCAATTTACTAAATTGTTATAATTTAACAAATAATTAATTTTAAAGAGCGGACAAAAGTTGCTTACCAGACAACATCATATTCTATAGGTATAAATTAAATAAACTAAGGTTTAAAACTATTTGATATTATAAATTTCATTTAATAAGGTTTTATCATTTTAGCGCCAAAAGGGGATGAGTGACTTGCAGATTACAATGAAATTAAATCAAAACAAAACCTGTCATAGGTTTCATTGACTAAACGCGAACTTCGCGAGCGACCCACTAGTGTATATTATTAGCTGTTTCGTTGTTCTAGTGAGTGAGTGAGTGAGTGAGTGAGTCAGCTTTTAATGCTGGAGATCTAGAGATCCTCAGTTCAATCCCAGAGACAACTTTATGTATTTACTAGCTGTTACCCGTGGCTTCGCTCGCGTAGAATATGAATATATTTACAAATTAACTTAAAATATTACGTAAATTTAAGACCTCTTTGTATACCACATTGGTGTGTATTTTAGCCCTTAGGGTAGAATATCCAGAAACGCTTAAATGCGAATCTACTCATTTTTAATAAGTATCCCAAAAAAAACGTTTCATGTTATTGATTTAAAAAAATGATGGACTTCCATAAAAATTTTCATCCCTTAGAGATAGAATATCAAAAAACGCTTAAATAAGTATCTACTAATTTTTAATCAGTAGCCCATAAAAATGGTTTCGTGCTTCTAACTTAAAAAATGACGGACTTCCAGACTAATCTATATAAGAAATGTCAACCCCTATTAACACCTTAGAGGTAGAATATCTAGAAACACTTAAATACGCATTCAACCATTTTTAATCAGTATCCCAAAAACAGAGTTTCATATTTTTAGCTTAAAAAATGACGACTTCCATAAAAACTTTCAACCCTTATTTCACCCCTATGCCTATGTCCTTTCTCAGGCTCTAGACTATTTGTGTACCAAATCGGTCCAGTAGTTTTGACGTGAAAGCGAGACAGACAGACAGAGTTACTTTCGCATTTATAATGTATAGAAGTATGGATAGATTTAGTATCATTATTTATTTATTAACCAACCACAAATCCTCATAATTTCTCATGCATCCAGCCAAAATGTGGAATTTCCTGGCATCTGTTTCCCGATCTCTACAATCAGGTTATCTACAAGGCAAGAGTGAATAGGTATCTTCTAGGACAGTGCGTTCCATTTCATTCGCCCGCGTCAGTTTGCCGACCCATTATGAGCGTTAGAAATAGAGCGTACCTGTGTTTATTTATGAACACATTTATGAACTATAATATCTTTTAGTTTGCTAGTTTCCATTGAGAATGATCGCTTTGGCGGGAAAACAGCCAATCAATATTATTTGGGTTAGAAAATATATTT
This sequence comes from Vanessa tameamea, assembly GCF_037043105.1. Classification (NCBI taxonomy): domain Eukaryota; kingdom Metazoa; phylum Arthropoda; class Insecta; order Lepidoptera; family Nymphalidae; genus Vanessa; species Vanessa tameamea. Next base: position 5,633,535 of record NC_087324.1, on the reverse strand, counting down.
CATTTTAAGGTTAAAAAAAATACGGAATAAGTCGCTTGTGACTTGTTATTATGTACCGGTGTTATTTCGCTTTGCATTTCATTAGCAATGCTATATTGCGAGGGTAATTTATGTCACAGTCCACCTGCACAATTTAAGTTCCACATAATCAAAGGCCATAACGCTATACTTTTCTTTGAAATAACTCGAATGTATTATTTTTCTGACAATTGATAATGATACTGTAATACTATTGTTTAGAAGTTCAAAGAAATGGCTTGAAATAAATTGATTACATTTTCATTAGTAATTATGTTTATGTCAATTCATTTCGTTGTCCTACTGAAGAAATTTAGTTGATAATTTTTTTAATAAATTTTACTCGATTTTAATATTTTCATTATGTTTAGAAGAAATAAACACTATTTTATGAAAGGATTTTTTTATATTGAACCAATTTTAAATTTCAAATAAATTAAGTGTTTTCGAAGTCTTTTTATGTTAAACATTAAGAAATACATTTTTAGAACAAAATACGCTTCAACCATTTTTCGATTAATTATTTTCTAGCCAACACCAGAAAAATTGTGATGAAAATTGATTTCAGCCAAGTTTAAATTGCTCAGGGGTTGCCCGACAAAATCAACTTTCAACCGTCTAAATATAAAATTCTTTCTACTTTTTAGGTCACGGTTCTACGTTAAGTAAAAAACTTCTTGTTATTTATAATTAAATTGAATTAATAAATCTTAAAATTAAACAATACGTTTACCCTTTATCTTTCAATAGAGTCGTTTTCAAAACACTTAAAATTAATAAAAATTCAGGACTAAATAAAAACTAAAAATTTAAAAGTTTAAACGATATATGTCAACGTTATTACAATCGGTATCAACAAAAACTTCTGTGTAGCTACCTACATGTATGTATAAGTATATATTGGTGTCAACACATATATTGCCCACTAACTGCCTTGATATTATTGGAACTAGCTTATACGGCTGATGATCTCGAGATCCGGAGTTTAAATTGCAAATCGGGCCCATAAAAAAAAAATCCGTTTTTCTATCAATAAATTATGAGTAGCAGCCTAGAGTTTGGAAGTTGGCAGTCCGTAAAGCGATTAATCATGCTGCGGATTGTCTTAGGCCGTGTCAGATTGCCATCCCTGTGTGTTAAGTGTACAAGCAGGTATATTACTATCGGGAATGGATATGGACATATGCTTATATTAAGGTCATTGAACTTACAAAATTAAATGTATATATTATTATCATTGAAATATATTAAGTAACAAATGTCTTATCTGTGCGATTCATGTATGCCACTAAATCAATAAACGTCCCGCGTTTGTTTGTAACATACGCGCTTAACTCTAATATTAGGTAATTAATTCTGCTCGAAGACTGACTAGGTTTATGTAATATAACAAAGTTCGGCAAGTCTGTAACTAGTATCAATGGTGAATGAGTTCTCCCTATAGTTTCAATCACTCAACTCAAAGGTCGTAACTCCAATGGAACTTAGTTCATAGTTCATATTATATTCAAACTTACTGGTCTGATATTAAGAATTTATATCCTGTGTTCGCATATAGATTTACTCCAGTTATACTGAAAGCATCACTTAAATTTTGTGGTGGTTAAATTACAATTCAATCTTTGTTAATTTGATTAGTTATAGACAGAGACATACCTATGTCGCAGTGACTTGTTTTAAAGCAGATATTATAGCATATATTAATAGACTCACAGATGCACCGTTAATGAGGATCGAATTCTTAAATATCGTTAACCATATTTAATTTTTCTAAGAAGTAGTTTTGAATGATTTTTAATTTTCAACACAATGGACTCGAAGATTCCCGACCAGATCCATCTGACTGCCACACGGCATACTAATTTAATTATCTTTGCAATAATAAACCATAAATCAGGATGAAATAGATGGATGGGGTATAATAAAAGTAACCATAGTAGTCGATTAATAATTTTTTAATTTAACTTAGTAAAACATACGGGTAAATGAATCGTTTGATGAAAAGATATCACATATAGGATGTACGAAGTATTAACTATTCCATTCATCGTCAATATTCCACCAAATATTGGGGCTTAGATATTATATGTCCTTTGTTCTTGCAATAATGTCGTTGCCTTTGTGGCTCATTCGATCTTCAAACTGAAACACAACATATTACTATTTGTCGGTCGAATAATTTATGAGAAGATGGTACTTAACCGAGCTAAAACTAATTTTCATATGTTGCGAAATACACGTGGTGTAATTTTTTTATAATTATTCTATTTACTCATAGTGAAATAGTGAAAATAGTTATAGACATAGACAATCTATACTAATATTATGAATGCGAAACTCTCTCTCTCTGTCTGTATGTTGTTCTTTCACGGCCAAACCGCTGCACTGAATTTGATGAAATTTGGTGTGAAAAAAGCATGAACCCCTGGGAAATTCATAGGCTTCTTACTTCTTTACACCTAAAATATTAGACCACCGCAAACACACACACGCAGGTTTTTTTAAATATAAAATATAGCGCTTTGCTGTTATCACACATGATAAAAAGTGATGATCCAGTCTAAGGTGGAACGCGCTCGTCTAGAAGATACCTACTAGACATGAAGGTACCCATATTTTAGGTTATTAGTTTTTTGTATATTATACAGATATTTGAATACAGGGTGTTTTGTTTACTTTACTAACGTTGTTAATGAATATTTGTAAAATTTGTATATATTTGGACTTTACAATCCACTGAAAACTTCCGCAATTTACCTTTCTAATTTCTAAAAAAATATTTAATTTTAAAAGTAAATTCTGGGTCTAGGTTATATAACTTGGAAATATAATTGGTCAAATTAACAATAAAATAAAATTGAATAGCTATTTTTAAAATAGAATGACTTTGACTCTTAAAGAAAGAAATACAATAAGAGTTTCATTTTCTCTCAACAGTATCTGCCCCAGTTTATTTTGAACTCAAGAGATGTATTGAGCAAACACTTTACGCTGAACAAGTACTCAATACTATGAACATCTTGAACATTTTTAATGGGTACAGTTCACTTAAGAAATACATTTATAAAGTATCAATAATTGTTAGAATCATATCCTTTTTTAAATTATTCTCTGCTTATACCATAAACATAATTTATTATAACGAATTTATAAATACCTAGTTATTAACTATCGTTTCACCCGCGTTTTAGGGTTTACTCCGCCAATGCACCACCAACCTTGGGAACTAAGCTGTTATGTCCCTTGTTCCTGTAGTTAAACTGGCTCATTCACCCTTCAAACCGGAACACAACAATACTGGGAACTGCTGTTTGGCGGTAGATTATCTGATGACCATATATACCATATATCAGACGGGCTAGCACCAAGCCCTACAACCAAGTAAGTTATGTATTTAAAAAGTAGCCGTGAAATCGTAACATATAAACAGACAGACGTGAAATGATGAGACATATATTATGAACATGTTTATACTATAAGGTATTTTTAGCTTTAAACATCGTTAGAATAAATTCATGAGTAGCTAGAGCGGCTACAATCGTGATACTTAAGGAAAATACATTGTTGCTCTTATGAACATAAGAATCTTAGAGGAGTAATTATGCCTACGCCTCGGGCGAAAGTTCGCGTTTCTCTTTACGTATTCATTTCCTAGATAAACAGAAAATGAGCATGCTCCAATCTTATGTAAAGACAAAGGCATCTTATGTTTGAAAATTAAATTTAATAACTATAAATGGTATTTAATTTTCAGTATAGCAGGAATCTTCTTGGAAATAAGTCACTAATTTCGCATTAGTCAAATATTAAATTACCAAATCCTTGTCATTCGCTCGACAAAGTTGGTATGTCCTTTGTGTGAGAATAACTGGAATTTGACTGATACTTGACGATAATATCACATTATCGTCTAATTCTTGTTAAAGTAGGTTAAGTTTTCTTAATTTAAATTGAAAAAAAAAATATAATAAATGTATTATTGTTTTTTTATTTAGATGTTTATGATTATTATAAATTAATTTAAATAAAATACTTTATGGTAACCGTCACATTTGACGTGGAATATGTTTTGGTGCTCTTTGGGGGTAAGGCTGCCGTGTTCGTATGCCGTGACGATGAACGATATGACGGACTCTTATGCCGTCATAACTCCCTTGTGTGTAAAACAAAAACACATACATATGTGGTAATTAATTAGTAAATTAAAATTCTTAGCTCATTAATAATATTATACTTGCACTGGTATTATTTAAATCAAATATTCGATTCGAATTCGAAACAGCGAATTTACAGTAAAAAAGTATGAAAAAAAATTAAAAAATAGCAACTCTATTGTTTAATTATACAATATTTTAAATTTATCACAGCATATTATAAAACAAAATCATCTTATGCGTCTGTCTGTTTGTCTTTGTAAACGCGATTTGCTCAAAAACTACCGAACGGACTTTATACGGTTTTCATCAATGGACGGAGTGATTTATGAGGAAGATTTACGTCGGAAAAAATTAAACCGAGTGGGAGCTTTAGAGGTGTGTACGCGTAAACCAATATAGTTCGACGTATTTCTATATAAACGTTTTATGTAGAGCCTTATTTTACCCATGCGAGTCAGGACTGTTAGCCAGGATGGGTAAATCTTATGATAAGATTTTAGACACACTACCCGTATCTATAATATACATAAATAAAATAATATCTTCATGAAATTAGTAATTCAACAACTTCACAATTCAATCAATAATATTAAGCCACTTACAGTTTGTGCAACTCTTTAAACGTGGAACTTTGCTATGAATTTTCTTAAAAGCTTTTCCAAGTATTTAATTGCAGGGATTTATAAAAACAGCAAAATGCACTTCAGCACATTGTGTCAAATTACACCCATTAAATTTGAAAATGTTTGCATCACTGACTCATTTGCGTTATGATAATTTATTTTCTTATACACATAACGTCATTGACTTTGACATACTTTATTGCTATTTTTAATAGCTGCTTTGTTACGGTGCATTTAACGGAATAAAACGAGCCTGTTCTCAAATTCCAGCTCATCAACTAAATAAAAAAATCATGTCGTACACTTTGGCTAATATACAAATTTTAATATATCAACGTAGAGTACACGTGCTATTATGAAAATATTGTCGTCGTCGTTAAGATTTATTTGGAAATTACAATTGTTTGTAGTAAGTTAATGTTAATGTTAATATAATTTATTGTACACCACAAACAAAAATCACAGAAACCATAGGATTAAACAAAAAAAACAAAAACAAATATAAAAATAATGCTCAAAACAAAAATATAACCAATTATATGTGTGTACAATGGCCGGACTTACGGCTAATTAGCCAACTCTGCCAGACAGCCCAAAGTAAGTATTTAAAATCAAAATATAATTTATTCAATCAACAACCTCCTGCCCTAATCCCAATTTTATTTGGGGTCGGCGCAGCATGTCTTCTTCTTCCATACTTATCTGTCTGATGTCATCTCACAGGTAACATTATTTCCAGCCATATCGTCTTTCACACAATCTATCCATCGTTTCTTTGGTGGGCGACCAAGGCGACCTTCCTCTATATCCACGTCCATGCTCAAGACCTTACCATAACATGCCCATACCATAACAGCCGGCTTCCACATAACTTCTCGGTTATCGGTGCCTCTTTCACACTTCCTCTTCCTAAAATATTCTTTATTCAAGTAGACTCATAAAACACATTTGAATCGTCATTTTACAGTGTTAAATTAAAGTTCGAAAAGTAGACTCTACAGAGCAGTACCGGCAAGAAACTCTTTTTCATCATTTTAATTACAGAGTATATCAGTAGAACATTTTTTTTTTAAATTTATAGATCTGCTAGAAATCAAAAATTACTAAGACCAAGCTTTTTTATTTTTAATATAATAATAATAATTAAAGTAAATTAGTTGTTTGTTACTTTTGTCAGGACAATATGTGTTTAATAACTTAATTTACACACAAAACCGTGTCATCAAAACGATTTGGTGACACGGTTTTGTGTGTAATTTAAAAAAATATGAATTATGCTTTTACAAATAATAGAGGAATGCTCAGAAATGTGAATAACATATGAAATATATGTCTAACAGGATTCAATGTTGAATGTAGATGACCTCATCTCTGTAGTTCGTACCCGAGCTTTGTGCCTGCACTTCATAATTATCTCAGAATCTAACCGACTATAGAACTTTGCTAGTAAATTAAGTGCTGAGCTAGTTTTCTACATTAAATACGGTACAGATTTAATACTGAAAGAGTGATATAAATTTACTGACATTTCATTTTTCCTTTTTATAAAATGTGAGTTTGGATGTTGCTAAATATTTTAAGTTATTATTTTGTACAATTAAGAAATATTATTGCGTTCGTCTTGCTCAATTTAGTATTATTAAAATTTAATTGATATGCCTTGCTGGTCAAGTAGTTAAATTAGAAGGATGCAGATTCCGAAATACTATGTTTTGGGTTCAAATCCAGATTCTATACAGTCTTCTTCACGCACGTACCATACTAGATTGACTAAACGTCCATTATTGTCCAACAAGTAAATACTGATTGATCTCTTCATTTAATTCTACAATATGCTTTTGCAAGTTTTCTAAATTACTAAATAAAAACTAAATTAATTTAAAATGAAAATTACTCGAATAAAATCTGCAATTAGTTATGAAAATACGAACGTTTTATTTAAACCGAGTCTTTCATTAAAAAATGCATTATAGACGAGCACGGCGGAGAAAGAAATATTTATTTTTGGTTGCAAACACAAAAAAAAAAAAACAATATATACGCTCGGTAAAAGTAATTAAAAATATCTTACAATAGAATTAAAAAAATATGTATAGATAGAATATAATGGTAGGAAATAAAATATTCTTGCATTAATGAATTATTTATGCTATATCAGTAAATCCAGCATCCTTCACACTTACGTGTTTGCGTAATATTCGTTAGGCGAGTCACGTTTAACAAGAAGACATGCGATTCCTTAACGAATCGTATCCTCAAATGACATTGCCATGATTTCTGTCAGCATTTAAAGAAAAAGACACTGCTTTGTTAAAATAATACTATGTTAATTTCATTGATATTACTTGGTGCTAGGGCTTTGTTCAAGTTCACCTGTGTAGTTAACACCCACTCATTCACTTTAGTTTTTTTAAGGTCATGCTTCATTTTTAATTTTGTTCTGATCAAGTTTAAAGGTGAAAATTACAAGCAAAAAATAATAAAAGAGAGATCTTGCCACCCGCACTTTCTGTTGCATAAGGAAGTTTGAGGCCTTTCTGGCTGTCGCACTTCTCAGATGTCTGAAACCTGACACGCGAAGGCCCCACATTACGCGGCCATGAGCCTGTGACAGGGATGAGGTGATGTCTTCGTCACCTCTGCTGTGCTTCTGAACTATGACGATCTTATAGAAAGAGTCATCTAACAGCACACGACTGTTTGCAGGGTGTTCGTTACTTAATGGACGAGGATCTGCCAGTTCATGTCCCAAGTGGGGTTGCCAGCTTATGCTGGGCGGTGTATTGCAGTTGCGCCACAGTGATGGCATAATTATGTCATTACCTGCGTTAGTCAGAAGGTATAAATCGTTTTGTATAATGCCGGGTTCGAAGTTTAGCAGGAATGGTATCACACCTCGTCGTTTGGCATTTTAGCTCTCACGCCGCTTCAACGCTTCGAGCGCATTCGGAGGGAGCACTTTTTCGCCATCCTTTGAAGCTTTGCTCATAGACTCCCGCGTTCTTCTGGTTACGAATGTCTCACAAGATATCGAAATAAGATTCTTACACTATGAAGTTTATTTCTGCAGTGGTAAGATACTCCATAGTGTGTGAGACCAAACCAAGAGATAACATGACGTGCATCACTTATATTAACAGAGTTTGTGTAACTATACCCATAAATGATCACTTAAAATACGAATGTTCCATATTTTTTCCCTTATAATGGATTTTTAAGTGACCATTTAAAATATTGAGGACGTTTTACGATAGACAATATTTTTGTACTGGAATTTAGAAAGATATTAAATTCTACTTTTGTAACCAAACAAATTATTAGTACGTATCGACACTGGTTACCCATTATGCAATCAAAATTGACAATCAAAAAATATATCACATTAATTGGTAAAACTATGAAGTAATTACATTTTCAAACTGAAATCACACACTTTATATAAACTACCCAAACTTAGTATAAAATGTTTAAATTTTAAACATAGGTTTATTTTATACCATAAGTTCCACTAAAACATTTTTTTTTTTGAAATTTCGACTGAAGGTGGAATTGGGAGTCAGCAAGGGGAGCAGCATATTATATGAATAATTATATGTATATGTGTGTTTACATATTCATTAGTAATCAATATTGATAGATATTTTTAGAAAAAATGCGTGGGTTGCGATTCTTATTTGTTTTCACTTGACATTTGAAATATTAAACAATATTCATATTATTTTTAAGCATTTATACAAAGAAACAACACATCCGCAATCCGCATCTTTTATTTAAGGAAAGCCACATGCTGCTTCAATGCTTACAAGATACAAGTGACAAATTTTCATCTGCGACATGGTTTCCTCAAGATATTTTTTCTTCGCCAACGAGTGCGAAATAAATTATAAACACAAATTAGGTTCATGAAAATTTTGCAGTACTTGCCCATGATTTAAATATAACCCGTATAGTCTATTAATTCTGCGGGTAAGCTTACTAAACCTGAGGGCTATGACGATTACTTCGGTTCTCTTATGTTTCAGAGAGACTTCGATCATAGGCTTCTCTACAAGCTGTCTCGGTTTCATAGGTATCGAGGAAGGTAAACTGATTTAGGAATTTTGGCTTTGGTCTTTTGCAGATTGTTATTTTGTTATATTGTTGAAGCATACTGTTTATAGGAGAATTGGTATGAGTAACTTCTCGTATATTTTAAAGCAATTAATTTAAGTGTACCTGTGTACTTAAATTAAAGTTCTATTGCGTACTAAGGAACATCCATTATTAGGGTTAGATGATGTTAGCCTTGAGTCGATGGGTCAAGAGGAAAAGGGGCACGCTCACTTTCAGGATGACACAGGTACTTACTGGGTACAGAAAAGCATCCGTAGCACAGCGCTATACCGAAGCCGGTAAGTACCTGCACGGGATAGCGCGGTGGGAAGTGTCACCCTCCTGTCATGAGTGTGGTGCCCAGTGGTCACGGCGTACCCGACCCTGAGTGTGCTGCGTGGGGAGACATCTCGCTAAATATTTTAATAAACAAAGTTCGATAACATTGAATTATCTTTTTTCAAAATCGTTTCCATTTATCCTTTTTACGCTCATGGCTTTTTTGTGTGATATATTCATTACATTACAATACGTAATGTATTGTATTGTAATGTATTTTGGATTTGAAATCGGATGAAACTGCGAAGCGCAGCCGCATCTTATATATCATTATTATATTTTAAAACCTTCTCCAAAAAGCGCTACATCATCTATAAGTCTTATGTATATTGGCTAAGTAATTTTTTATCAGTTAGGAATTACAATATTTATACTAATATTATAAATGCGAAAGTAACTCTGTTCGCTGTTCCGCTTCCACTGTTAAACCACTAAATTTTGGTATGAAGCTGGTTTGTCCTCCAAGGAAGGACCAGCACTAAAACGCGAATGAAACTGTGAGCGGAAAATAGTTAATTACGTACTATTATAGCTAATTCATTGCACTCGTACAATATATAAAGCTACAGATGAATAATTCGTATATCAAAATATCGTTTTTTTTTTCTGTATAAATGATTCCTACATAGAATATTTTATAGAAATCATTTTAAGTTTGTTTTGTTACGGATTCAATAGACTATTATGTAACCACATATTCCGTATCTACGGCTACCTCGCAACAGACGCCCGGACATGTCTCGGTGAGCGCCATTGATAGAACAAAGGAATTGCTAACAAATGTTTACGAGCCTTTGTCACCCAAAACTATCTCCGCATTGTGATCGTGTATTCAACCGAGAAACGATCGAATATTTACCGTGTTAACAAATATTTAGAAAACACCTCTGGCACACGAGCTAGAATAGAGATTCATTATGTTGCAAATAAAACAATTCTTTGACAATGTTTATCTAAGTCGTATATATTTGAAACATTATTTTTATAAATATTATGACATGATACATGAAATTAAGCAAACAGAAAACATTATTTTTACTTTTTAGGTACATTCAGATCGTTTTTAGTTGTGAAAATTCTTAAACAAATATTATCAAGGCTTCGTAAGTTTTAGACTAAGACGATACATACATTTTTTCTACACAACACAACATTCGGCTTTTGCACATTATAAATATATTTGGACTTACAAAAATCCAATGTAATAACTTCGAAATGAGAAGTTAATAGCGCGATATGAATAGAATTCAAATACATATAGCTCTTAGACGTAACATATTGGTAGACGTTAGTGCTCCCTCGTACTATCATTACACGAACTGCTCAACCAAAATGCGTATTTGTAGTTCATACATGCCTCAGTAATGCCTTTTCGATAGTAATAAACGAAAGAATCTCTAAGCTTCAGAGCGTACAACTTGGTAATGACGATATTATGTGATTCCTCATGATCTAAAAGCGAGATCTTATGTAAAGGAGAAGCGATTGTTTTAATGACAGTATTTATACGCTTATTCGAAATGTAGTTTGTTAATACATTAATACATCATTATACGAATAAAGTTAAATACGTATGAAATAAATTATGTATTTTTAATTAAAAAAAAAAGAAAATTGCTTCGTAATCCCCCTGTCGACAAATCAATAAGGACGAGCCTTTATAATTATAATGGCAGGCTTATAATTAATTTGATTACACCGATATTGTTACATCTACTGGCTGTAGATCCATTCACTCACGAAGTCGTGTCCCTCCATGCCAAATTATCAGCGTATATTATTTAGTATGAGTGACGCTCGTGCTTATCTAGTCGAACTAACACTTCGTCATAATCATTCAGCCGGAAAACGTCCACTGCTGGACAAAGGCCTCCCTCAAAGATCTCCACAAAAGCCACTTGCGCTACTCGCATTCGGTAGCTTCACTACGACCCTCACCAGAACGTCAGTCTACCGTGTACGGGGCCTGATAACATAACGCAGACAGACAAGTTACTTTGTAAACTTTGTAATTAGAATTTGTGATAATTATTGTTAGCAATTATTTTTTTCTTTTATTCATTTCATAACAGCTTAAATTTATCATCTCTTAATATATATGATAATATTATTCTAACAGCTTAAAATTTATAAATTATTCTGTGATGTCTCTACTAAAAATATATATGTGATGTTTACGGCAGGTTGAACTATAAAATTCTGCAAGTTTTTTTTGGTTATACTATTTGTCCTCAGCCACTTTAATACATCGAAGTAGTTCAATCTATAATTTTAGGCATTATGAGATTGCAAAAGAGGGCTTTACTTATCTGTGGAACGTTTAATATCCTAACAAAAATATAAATATCAATATTACTTATTTCAATTATAATTTCAACATGCTTATATAAATGTGTAATCAAATTAAATAAAATCAATGTCATTTGTTACATACAGAAGTGTTAAGCTAAGCGTTAAGTAAAGCGTAAGTGCTTATTGATTGACAAATAAAACTCCACCGTCGCTTCGGAAAATAAAATACACTGACTTGAAAAGATACTATGCGGTAATAATATAAATAAATAAATATTGGACAACATCACATACATTACTCTGATCCCAATGTAAGTAGCTAAAGCACTTGTGTAATCAGAAGTAACAAAAAAACAAACAAATAAAAAAACGTTACCACAAACAACCCAGACCCAAGACAACATAGAAAACTAATGAACTTTTTCTACATCGACTCGGCCGGGAATCGAACCCGGGACCGCGGTGTACAGACTACTTGACCACGGAGGTCGAGGTTATATTACTGATAAATAGTTTTTAAACTGTTGTATCATAAACTTGTTGTCATGTAACGCGACAGTCAGAGGTAAGCGCTTTACAACTTACTCCTGTACTATTGTATTCAGAATAATACATAAGACGTTACTTTCTAGTCCAGACATCTATTCTGTCTCAAGCGCTTTGTGTTTTTATTCCACATTTACTAGTGCACTTTATCTTTTTAGTGGATACATTTCTTTTATTTTCGTTAATATATATCCAGTAATACAAGCACAAGTGAAACATTTTTCAAAGTAAACGATACGTAACTGACCAAGGAATTGCTTTTAATATTGATGATATAAAAATGTACCTTATGTGTTATGTGTTTATAGTGTCCGGTTAATACTTGTATTCATTTATGAATAAAGGAAGTTCATAGTCATTGAAACAAAATAACTTAAAGAAAAGCAATAAATGAAATATTCGGTAAAATACCAAGTGTCCTTACTAACATCAATATATAATTATATATTTTTTAATATTATTAGAGTATATAGCAATACATACCTACTCACGGAAGAGCTGCGGCGGACAAGCAGATTCAGAGATCGTTTGCCGCTCACCGTCACGCCAAACGAGTCGGTACACCTTAACCCCAAAAATGTATCGTATAAAATAAAATCCAATGAGGTAGTGTCATATCACAATTTTCGAATGGTCGAGTACCTTGAGATATATCTCACAGTTCTGTTTCAAAATGGTAAGTTTTGATATGATAAGGTATATTTTATACATAAAACACTTATTAGTAATATTAATTTTATTCATTAAAAATATTTTTTTTATAATGATTAATTATGTTTTAAATAAAAAGGGGTACAGTGATTTATCCATAATTATTTTTTTTTTGTAATTTTGAAGTACACACATATAATATTATATAATAATTCATTTTTTATTATAAGGTCAAGTTACGGTCAAGTTACAACAATTATAGTCAAGTTTTACAATAATTCGTTTTTAGTTATACGTACAATAAAATACTAATTAATTATAATACTTCATATTATCATACTATTAATTTTGTTGCTTTTTCAAATATTTTTCGGGGTTGCCATAATATATATTAAAAAGATTTATAGTATAAGAGTGATTATGGATGATGTTATGCGTGTACACTCTGCTCTTGGCACGTAGCGTGAACCTGAATCATACTAATGATCACTTTAACAAATTGATGAAGGTGTTACCGACGCATGCCGTCTCAGGAATAGAACGTGACATATTGATAAATGAATGGCACATTGTATGAATAGAGCATCCCTGGCTGAATTGAAGGCTTAATACAGCCTCCTGTGGATACTGTTATAATCTGACAGCATTTCTAACGTTTTAAATTTAAACTTGTCATCGGGATTATCAAAGATATCCGTTATTCTGTGCCGTATCTATCGCTTGTCTCTGAAATTATTCTATTAATGAATTAGATAAGTTCGTTTTAATACTTATTTCTGGTGTCACAAAAATATACTTTTATTTTTTTTAATTTATCACATTATAATGTTTATTGTCATTAGCTTTTATCTTTGCATTAAAATTATTACGGTTTTCGCAGGATTAAAAAAAAAACAAAAAAAAAATACAATTGTAATATATCTCTAATTATCATCTAATATATTGTTTCTTTATGTTTTACTTTCATGGAATGAATTTATTACTTTTTGTGAACTCACCCCCGCCTTAGACCGCCCATTCACATACAATATTCTTGGTAAACATACCAATATGTTATACATGTGAATTTTAAGACTATAGCCTATTCTCGTGAGAATTCGTTGATTTTCTTTCAGTAGTTCTAACGGGGACAATCTTATTCTTTTCTAAACCTATGGTATATCTTTGAAATAATTATAACAATAATAAATAATTAAATATATATATATCATTTAATAAAATATACCACATAAAGCAATAATAATGAACCGATAAAGTTTTATGTTATGTATTTTTAAGTTGCATTAATAAAAAGTAAAAAATGTATATTACATTTATACCATAAATGCACCACCATTCATGAGATCTAAGATATGTAATTATATCTAACGGGATGTAGAAGATACCTGAAATCTCAATAGCGTAATGACCGTTCAAATCATAAAAAATAATACAAACAATGATGTTACGTTCAGACTTTTAAGGCGGTCATTATTAAAGTAAATGAAAACAAAACGATACGTTCAACGTACATACGATCAATGCTATAAATAATAATGTGATTTAAAGTTTTGCATAAAACGGAATGTTACACGTGACACTTCGCTGCGGCTGCAGTATTGTTCCAGTAATGGTTGCATTTTTCCGCAACGTTGCATCCAACTCAAATTGGTAAACTGTCGAAACAGAGATAAATGGATTTGATAAAGGTAACAGACATTGACGGATACTCGCGGTCTAGTTGAACTTCGAAAAAAGGACTGTTAACTAAATGAATGCTACACATTGTCGATATAAGTTAACGTTAGTTTGTTAATTTTAAATTTGATTTTAGTAAAGTATATTTAGTAAAAAAAATATTACTTTGTCAACCCAAAAACAAATTTCTTTTTTAAAGTATCAAAATGTGAGCACGTGAGGTAGTATTTTCTATATTTTGTATCTTTAGGACTTTCTATCTTTTTTATTTTTGATATTTAAATTAAATGAAATATTTGATAGTTATCAATATAAGCCAGGTCTGGCCTTTATCAAATTTTATTATGGTTTTTGTACCTATGTGTGGGAAATTAAAAATTGTAAAATTAATCCTTCACCACAACAAAGTATTATAATCTTTCAGTAACAAAAATATTAAATCAAGTTTCTAATAATAATTAAATACAAGATAGCGAACGTGGGGACCTTCTGATTTCATTTTAATCAAAATGTCCTCCTCGCTATGCATACGCATAGACGCAATGCTCCGAATGCCAGTAACAATACAGTTTTCATAAACGCGTGTATAGACACGCGTCATTGTCATACTTATTGTCAAACTTGGAAATCAACAAATAATGACTAATGGAAAACTTGGAAATCAACAAATAATAAATTAACAAATAATAATGATGAGCTGTAATACTACAAATAATGTTAAATTGATAAATTTTAATAGTGTAAGGTTTTATTACATCAACTGATTTTCGTTAAATTTGGTACACGAAAGTGAAAACAAATGTGTCGTATTGTGTAAACATTTGTTTTCAACAGTTCAATCATGTGCTGATGCAAGATATTATGGTTGACAATGTAACCGAACAAACACCGACAAGTCAATACAAATATTTAGAGTGAATGAGTGTGTGATTCATACGGCGTCGAATTGTGACAACTAGTTCTATCATGTATTAAATAATTTGCAGAATTTCAATGCAGAAAAATTAACCAGTATGATTTATATGGATTCGTGGTAAGAACTTTAAAAAACTAAGCCTAGGAACTTGGATTAACAAATATATTTTAGATTATTCAAAAAAGGCATGTTTTTTTTATGTAATCAATTATTATAGGTTAGAAAAGTATCTAGACACGCGGTAGCGTGTCAAGCCAAGTTCAAGTAATATATAATTACACTATGATATTATACAATAAATTATCGAGACGGAACTTTTCGAATTTATGAATTATTTAAATTTTATGTGAATATTTGCAGTTGGGATAAGTTATATATTATAATTAAGCGTTAACGTTTTGGGTAAAACGCCAGTCGAGATTATTTATGACGGCGTTTATTTCTAGAATTGGTATATTATATCTGTTAAGTTTAATTTTTTCCTTTTTCATTGTATCTTTCAATAACTTAATTTAATATTTTTATTAGCATCATAATGAGTACTGATACGTACTTTTTGTGATTAACAGATCTTTGTTTATGTTGTAGATACTTTAAGCTAAATTATTGGTAGTCGTTAAATTTTTAGGTGGATAAATGATTATTTTCCCTTAATGGTTTCAGATTGCTATTACATGTTCGACCTTCGTAATTTATTGCTTTTAAGAGAACTTGCTTCTATTTTTGATTTTTAAACTTTGAAACATATTTCCTAAAATAACTGTACAGAAATTTGTTATACTTTCCTTAAAGATAAATTTGAAACAATGAGTTAGAAGAACACTAATTTAGAAGTTATGTTTCACGTTCATGCTAGCTAGTAATAAAGGTGAAACAATTAAAAAGCTAGCTAATCGTGATTGACCGATGTGAATATTCCTCTGTGATTATTTTTACAACTTCACGCTAGTGTATGATTATTTTCATTTCATGAACAATATTTTCAGATGAAATCAATCTAATGTGAATTTTACATAATACAATCACAACAATCGTACACAATACAAATCTCCGGAACCGGAATCTCAAAACGTGAACATTTTATCAGCGATTGGTGATCATTTTATTTATTAAAATTTTGAATTTCCGAAAATCAAAACGATTTAAATATCACCCAAAATAATGTTTATTAAGTTAATGTAAAGTAAAGTAACGGCTTATACGTAAATGTGGGCTATGGCCTTCTCATTATTTTGTGGACGAGGTTTGGAGCTTATTCCATCACGTTGCTTTAATGTGGGTGCACCTCCCCGAGGTGGATATGCATGTGTCAAATTTTCCACGATCCTTCACCGCTGGGTACGAAATTTTCGCAATCTGAACACATAAAAATTAGGCAGTGCTTGACTGATTTCGAATCGGACTCACGTGTTTTAGCCCTTGGGCTATCTCGACTTTAGACTCATCTCATCCTTTCTTTTTATATTAAAGTTTTCCTTAAACTTTTCGATTGTTATTGAAACTTAGTTAGTTGTTGTGTGTACGTCTCGGTAAGGTTAGTGACCCGAAAAAATCAAGTATTTTGAACTTTGTATGATTGTCTTTTAATATAAACGTTTTATGTACCCCTTATTGTATCCGTGGGAAGCCAGCGGGTAGCTAGTAATAAAGCAGAATATTTACCAAGATATAGTACTTCATTCATCACATTTCTCAGAATCCTATCTGATATTTGCAGGCTTCCTCTTTATGTTTTTCTTTAACGTCGATAGCTCATCATTTCCTATAATAAAGTGTCATAAGGAACT
Source organism: Vanessa tameamea (assembly GCF_037043105.1). NCBI lineage: Eukaryota > Metazoa > Arthropoda > Insecta > Lepidoptera > Nymphalidae > Vanessa > Vanessa tameamea. The sequence goes on along the minus strand of NC_087324.1, from coordinate 5,616,437 downwards.
TCAAGTATACTACAAGCACTTGTGGATCTCTAACGATCAATAATATATATATATAGTTATAAATATGCCTTATAACAAGCGATCTATAGAATTTGAGTATACAAGTTTTTTGGCTTAAATTTAATTCAATTATATAGAAATATTTCAATTTTGATATATAATTATTAATTAACGAATAGGAAAACGTTATTTCGACTATATGCAATATATGTCTCTTAATATTCGCATGTAGGTACTTTATGATGATTGATTACAATTTGAATTTCATTATTTTTAGAATACGATTGGATTTAAAATTATTCCATTTTTGAATTGATGTTTTTAATCGCACGTTGTAGTTCGAAAATTTAATAGCACAAAAAATCGTGCTTTCAATATGCATTCAATACAAATTGTAAGCCGGAACTGCGTCGTTCGAATTTGCATGTGGTATTTCCAGTGAATCACTGAGTTTATTGTTCAGCAAAAACATGTGACAATAACCGCTAATGATTCTGGTGTAGATGCTATCGTGAATAATTAATTTGAATTATCTGATAATTTTGTTTTCATTTTAAATGAAACAATATGATGTGCTTGAATATTATTCATGTGTAATTAACGTTGTAGTTAGAAAACAAGCTCTTGTATTATAACTCTTTATCATGGCATTATATCATTTGTATTTAGATTTGAATTATTTTTATAATCAATATTGCAGGAATTTTTCGTCAGTGGTTGTGAAGTACAAAGCTGTATTCGGAATTGATTACGAGAAAGCTGCAAATTGGTTTCCTTTATTAGAACTCATTACAGTTATTTTAGTACGGGATTGAGCATAGTTAGGTGAGTTGCGTACATCTATATATACGAATAATTAAAATAAATAAATAAATTTTGGACAACATCACATACATTACTCTGATCCCAATGTAAGAAGCTGAAGTGTATGGAAAATCAGAAGTAACGATGGTACCACAAACACCCAGACCCAAGACAACATAGAAAACTAATGAACTTTTTTTACATCGACATGGCCGGGAATCGAACCCGGGACCTCGGAGGGGCGTACCCATAAAAACCGGTGTACACACTACTCGACTCCGGACGTCGTGGTTGTCGAGAAATGCAGGTTATTTTACTCAATCTTCAATCTTTTATTAGAGACAAAACCTAATGATAATAAAAAGTGTGTTATTAGATTTTATAGATTCTGATGGCGTACATATGGCGTTGTATTTAAATTCGTAATAAAAAATAAGATTGAAAACAAACATCCTACTACAAAAAAAATATGAATTCGTTTATTGTTTTGTGTACAGTCTATTTTTTACTCAGTAGATCTATCTTAGTGTTACCCTTAAAAATAAACAGACAACTATTATATTCCATTTAATATTTTCCCTCTACAAATAGCAGACATCAATGCTAATAAAATAAATTGAACTAATGCGTTAACTTAAGTTGTTATAAATTATACAACAATTAATTGTTTTGCACAACTCGGCTTAAGGAAAGATAAAAGTAAAGGGGAAAACTTAAGGAGGTCATGAAAAAAACATTTAACTGACTTGCAAATTAAAAACGCAGTAAGTGACATAATACTGGATGGTTTTTTTTATTTGATGGTATATTTATTGTAAAGCTGTTCGAATTTGGTGCCAAGCACTTTAATTTTTAAATTATTTATATTATATTCATATGTAATCAATTTCGTTAAAATTATTTATTTCTGCTTATTTGAAGGAAAGCTTCACGATGAAAAATATATATCGGATGAAAATCTGCCGTTTATACACATTGGAGCATTAAATAAGTTCCAAACGTACATTATTTGAACTTGGCACCGTTTACGAAAAGTTTTTACTTGTTAATACAAAACTCACTTGTAGTTTTTTTTTCACTTTTACGATTGTCATTTATAAAGTAAATTTTTCTAAAACCTTTATCCACATCTAAAATATGACGTAGATATTTAGAATATAATCAAAAACAGGCGAATAGAGAATTATTTACACAAAAACTAAACGTTAAAATTCTTTCGAAGAATTTATTCAGCATACTAACAGATATATTTGTAGCGTTCACATTTATTGAGGGGCATTCAAATATCTATCGCCTGAGCCTCGTCCATTATTCACGAGGCTTGCAGCTGAGGTTGGCTTCCATCCAAGTAGGGGATACTTGGGATCATGTTCTATCCTGTCTATTTTATAGTCACATAAATCAATATTTCTGCTTGATGACTGTTCATATGATTATGTTATTAATGTATTGACAACTCGTATATCTATAAGTAAGTAACTCTATAAATAAATAAAACTAAAGTACCTGACTGATCTTCAAAATAATTGCCGATTTATGATGTTATTTGGAATACATGGTAATCTTAAAAACGAGTGGGTAGCTTACATATATATGTAAATAATTGGATTATAGTTACTATAAATTTATATGTTATAAATTTATATTTAAGTTCTATTCTATATTACTGTCTATCAAATTATTTTAACAAACGTTATCGAAAAGTGGGGAAACATCAGTGAATGGGCGTTAATGTAATGCGTTAAAGTGTTGTTTTACTAGTATAGAATGAAAAAATTAATAAACCAAGATGTAGTTTATGACATTGACGAACTTGATTTTACCCAAATTTCTGCAAACGGTTTGACGTAGGTATGTCAAAGGGTAGTACATGGTAATGTTATACATTATGTATACGACACGAGGACCTACCTCAATAGAATAAAGTGAAATCGACCAAATCAAGCCGTTCGAAGATACATAATAATTAATACAAAAAAAAACCCGTTCATAACATAGAATCTCTTATTTTAATTCTGTTAAATATATCATATTTTAACAGTGATAACAACAGTATTAATAACAGTAAAATATTGTATTGATTGAATGTATTCGTTTAAAATAAATTAAATTAAAAATTGTAATTTTTTGCATTTTTATATTGTTGAGCTATCGAACTTCATCACTTACTATGAAATATACGTTATGTTGTTAGTATTTTTTTATTTATAGTACAATAATTGATATTTAATATAAAAGTATTTAGGTAATATTTAAATGTTTATTCATTTATTAAGACTTAGATTTCTAATAAATATACCAATAAATAACTAAAATCTAAGTTTACAAAGATATACGAACGAAATTCGTTTAAAGTGTTAACATTTCTAAAAACAGACTATGTACAGATCTGTTTACGTTCAGTTATAAATGTACTTAAGATAATATTATATAAACATGTTTGAAGAAACTAACTATATTAACATTGATCGAAACGAAGATTTGTGTAATATATTTATTAATATTTACGTATTAGATATTATGTAAATATTATAATGATGAATAATATAAATAAAAATGTTGTCAAGCAAAATCACTTTGTCGTAATTTATTCTGAATTCACGACAGCCATCTGCACACGAAATACTTTAGTGCACATGTGTGTACGATCTCCTGCTCCCCCTCTCACTCTTCTCTGCTTCACTCTCACACTCTCTGCGTTAGTAAATTTGAGATGACCAGAAAGTGACATGTCAAAACTAACGGCGTCACGTGTTTTCCACTGCCACTGGAGATTTACATTGCCAAATCCCAAACTCCGGACCGCTAATTAAAATTTCTAACAGAAAGTCCGTATCACTTTTTATTAGCTCGACCCACCCTTATGTACTTGATATTAGACCCATAAAGAAATCATTATGATAGTTTATACACTGAGTAGAAAATCCGACAAGAAGGCAAACTCATTATGAAGTCTGTAAGTGAATGTCTTACACGCTGCTAGCAATAAATGTTACACAAACTATAGTACTCCTTTTAAATTAAGAAAATCGATAATTGTCTCAGAGTCTAAATCAGTTTTTGTCAATATTTTCACTTGTGGATTTAATTGACTGAATTCGGGTTAAGGAACTTTGCCATGCACGCTTGGATTTCGCACATCAACTGTTACGTAATAATCACAAAATAAAGATGATTCCGATTTTCCAAGGTGACGTGGCCAAGTAAGTGCATGTAAATCACAGATTTGTTATATGCTTAACTTGCATTTGTAATTCAAGAAACCTGAGGAATTGTGAACCGTTACCTGGAGTAACATGATGGAATTGGCTTCAAACCTTCTCCTAGAGAGCTCCTCCCTACATATTATACTTATTTAGAGTTAGTTTATTTAGTGTTTTATATGTAGCTATCGTTCCATAATCACTGGAAGAAAAATCGGCTTACGCTGTTAATATATAAGATAATTTTAGTTTGATTTTTTTATTTCTATCTCAAAACATGAACAAACGATCTCACATTGTTCAATTGAAAATATTATTAAATTATTAAATTCCTTACATTGTCAATGCGCCACCAAACTTGGGAACTAAGATGTTATGTCCCTGTGCCTGTAGTTACACTGGCTCACTCATCTTTCGAACGTGAAAATAGCAATACTGAATACTGCTGTATGGCGGTAGAATATCTGATGAATAGCTACCTCCAAGTAGATGGTAGACATACCTCTATACATCAGAATTATTTATTTTTATAATCTTTCATTTGTAATATAAACATGTAGTTTTATCGTTAAAAAATAAATTAAGACAATGTCAAAGAAGTAAATATTAATGATGATATACTCTGACCAATTTTCATCGGTTGCCATTTCTATAATGCTCAAACTTAAGTGCACTATTTATTCCGACAATCTTTAATTTAATGGAATGGTAAATTTAAACTGGACCAAGTTCAGGCGCAGGATTAATGATTTTGTGCGGTATTGGAGTGTGAACTTGCCAATTTTCGGTCTCTGGACTATTGTCCAAAATTTCTGGACGGCAGAACTATTTTTATTGACCAACCTGGGGTTTGAATCCTGAGTTCGGGATCAGGGGCCTCTAATCCCGAACTCAGGATTCAAACCCCATATATTTTTAAAAATAGTATTAGGTAATTTAAGAAATAGTGAATATTACGTTTTAAATTATAATCATACTTATAATTACTTAATCCATTTTTTAAATTTTACTTCTACCGACATCAGACTACTTTGCTTATATTAAGATGTTACTGTTACTTGATACATATTAGCATGTCACTGTATATTCCTATAATAATTGTATAACGTCATCGGAAGAGACTAACGTCTCAGACACAGGCTCGGCGTAGTTCAGGCGCTTGTACTCATTCATAAGTTATGATACATCCATACATACGTTTTGGTCCCTAATAAATATATCTATATATTTTTTTTATATATTCTTCACGCAATTAAAATGGTTTCTAAATAACACAGTTGTAGGAAAATTAAGTTGAAAGCCACAGGTTCTAGTGTACTAGTAGTTGGCAACAGTGTTCTACGTATAGTTGATTAGTTTCCAAAACCTTTGAGCAGCTTTTGTCAAGTAGAATTCTATATTCAAAATTTAAATTTCCTATAACTTATAGTTTAAAATTACGGGGAAGTGAGCGTCTAGAAAGTATTTATTAATGAAACTTGAGTGCAAATAGATATTTCAAAGGAATACTTTACTTTCCGCTAGTCGCACTCACCAATATTATATTGGTTCGATAGAAATAAAATGGTTGGTTAGAAATATCAATCAAAAAGGCAATTAAATTTATTTCACCAACAAAAATATTATATCTTTTAGATGTATGACTTAATCATTTTTAATTCCTTGCAAAGAAAAGTGTTTTTTCAGTATACAACTTTATAGTAAAAAAAGTAAAATTATTGTTCCAATGCAGAGCAGCTGGACTAAGAAATATTTAACTCGTTTTGAGAAAGTTCTGAATTGATTCCAACACACTGCAGCAATGCGGCTTATTGTATATATATTTGACAGATTTTTGTCCGTCGCACGCAGGTTTACTTAAGACGCTTTTTTTTTCTTTCCTGCTGTGCACGAAATAAAGTATAAACAGAAAATAGGCACACGAAAAAACCAGGGCAGAGTCTGATCCCAAAATCATTGGTAAAGTTTAACCTGTTCTGGCCACTTGGCCATCGGCTTTTAGATAGGACGTAGTTTGTGAAAATTATAAATTCTCTTTGGACGTTGAACTTTTTATTTTGGATGGCCAGTAAATATTTTCGAATTGATTTATCTGCCAATAACACGGACATGATAGGACATGGTCCAAAGTATCCGCTACTTGGGTGGAAGCCAACCACAGCTGCAAGCCTTCTGAATAATGGACGAGGACCACACGATAGATATTTTAATGTCTCCCAATAAAACGTTAACCTAACAATTTATCTTAGAATATGTTACGGGATGAAATAATTTCTTCCAAATTCAAAATATTTTATTGCATTGTTATTTTCAAGAATACTTTTTGTTTCAATTACGAACGCTTGTTATTTAAATATAAATGTTGTTGCTTTTGTTTTAAATTCGGTAACTGAGAATAAAAGAGTTTTTCTCCCGTGCCACAATGCAAGCTTCAATTAAACTAAAAAGCCATTTTAAAATACAACTGAGGTTTTTACAATACTGCTCAAGCAAATAATAGATTATTTATATCTGTTTGGTGGTTTTTTTTTAATTCGAATTGTTTGTGATTACTGTTTCGTAAGTCCATGAACATTAATATAGTGTAACTAATTTTGGTGAAATTTTATACAATTATTACGCAACACAAAGGCTTCGCCCTCGGGTGGATACGTGCGTGCATGTTTGTGTGTGTAAGCGAGTGTTTCATTATGATTGGTTTGATTATTTAAGATGGATATGGCGTAATCACGGATTCGTCATACACGTATACGTCCTAATAATATTATCCCATTCTATACACGACGCGCGATTATTATTCTTAATTTTTAACTTATGAGTGTAGGAAGCAGAATCAATAAATACTTTATATAAAATTTTTAGATGTTTCGATCGATTTTCAAAACGGATCTAAATAAATAAAATCTACGAAGATAAATGTATTGAAATAAGCATGTCTTATTTTGAAACGAATAGGTTTCGAAATTTAAAATGAAATAGGAATTTACTTACGACAGAGCTAAGACGGTCCAGTTTGACAACGTGAATCTTAACCGATAACTTCGTGCGGAAACCATGTGTCATATTTGTTACATATGTATTGGCCAAATACAATACAAATTTTATTCAATCTGTGTTGGAACAATATATGAATAAAGTCCAAAGTTCCTCAAAATAAGGAGTGGCCTTAGCTCTGTGGGAGATATACGACTTACGAGGTTTTACTTTATACTTTATGAAGGACTAGCGATTTGCCGTGGCTTCGCACGCAACCAAGATAATATTAAGTAGGTATTTTTATTTTTTGTATGGATAATGTTTCTTAATTTTAACCATAATTCTTAATAATGCCAGTTTGTTTGGGTGGTATCCTTACTACCTATTTTAACCTATCAGTTACATATATAAAATATATATATATATATATATATATAATGTTGAATATTTTGATTGCATAAATGAAAAAATATTGAAGATAGTTGAAGAAATCTTTTGACTCATTTTTAATTCAAAGCAAAGAGGCTTTTGATTATAAAGTAAGTTGTGTTATCAAGTAAATGGAAGTTTGAATATGAAATGAAACTGCGGTCCTTGTCAACATGAAACATCCGCCTTACAGACAAATTGCTCTCAGAGTTTGCGTAACATTACGTGTTTGTTGTCGGTTGCTGTGAATATATCGGATGTATTACACTTTGTTTGAGCCTTATAACTTTTCATATATAACTAATATTCTCCATCTTTAAGCATCGTTTGTACAACCATCCATTTTTAAATAATGTGTGCATTTATGTAAGTAGAATTAATATGTAGTTTATAATTATGTATTTATAATTTGTTAGTTTATAATTATATAATATATTATTATGTATTATTCGGATTTTGTTGTGTGTAGTATATTGTTATACTTTAATATAAATATTCTGATTCAATAGCTTTTGTTTTCTTACTAAGCTTCTATCACCAAAGGTTGTTTGTGAGATGTCGTTACAAGCGACAAGACCGCCTTTAATAAAGCGAACCATTTGGTAAATATTGTTATTTTTTTGTTTCCCTTATGTTTACTTATATGCTGTGCAATAAAGTATTTTAAATAAGTAAATAATATTCACAAATGTCTATTTCTAAGAAAGTAAATATTTGAACGTGTTTTTTTCATAGAATCGACATTAAAATTTGAAAATAATTATTGTGCTGCTTTATTTAATAAGTATCATATCACGTGTCATGATATGGTATACAGTATATATTAAAACATATAAAATTCATATATAAACAACATTAAATCAGCTTTATAAGTCAATATACCAGTTTGTATATAATAAATTACAAAGTCTTTCCATTACTAAAATATTCGTTTTGGCATTGTATATCAAATGATAAAATGTTTTCGACACTCAGTTGAAACAAAACAGACAGTTTAAAAGCGAGTTAATTAATTGGCTTTCTCGACTCACAGCGATCTTTGGAGAGACGAATGATGATTCCTCGGAGACTTCTCCGTAATTTGATTATGAAATCCACTTGAATTTGTGATTGGACCACGATCTTGAATAATTTTTAGCGATTATGGAAATTTCTGACTTTTGTTTGTATAAGAATGATATAAATAAAATAAAATTATATTGTTAAGAACAGTAAATAATATTATTGCGATTTTTGTTTTTTTTTTTATAACGAGCATGATTATTTTAAAAAGTTATAAGTTTATATTACTAACGCCAATTACGTTGAATTTGTAGAATAGATAATTTTTCCTCCAAACATATTATTTCTGAGTACGTAAGACAAGCTACTTCTAATTCAATGGATCGAAGTTCCATTCAAAACAATTCAATGTAGGACTAACGAGACAAAAACCATTAAATACTTTTTAGTCGAAAATACTTTAAAACAATCAAAGTTTCAACAAACGTTTAACGTTTACATGTACGTGAAAATACTGCAGCATTTTTCATTTAATCGTTCGAAAGTTATTTACCAATGTTAAAATAAATAAATTTGTACAATCTTCGAAAATACGATTTCGCAACAATAAGGATAAATTAATTTTCTGCCAGTCATATCCATTGTGGATGTAGTAAGAGGTACGAAGTCGTATAAAGGTGAACGCTCGGTTCCGAATTAATTTTGGTGAAATTAATTCTTGGCGAATTAGGAAACATTCAGTAGTGATGGCACGCCATCTGCCATGTGCCTGTATTAGTTAATCGGATTCTACTGTCTACAGCGTACAATAAAATACAATATATATCATCCACTCGAAGTAGAAAATGAAACAAAAGTTTGTTTCTTTTATTAATGCGATTTATTTATACTATAATTCCAATTGGTATTTTTTCGTATGTAACTCTTAAATTATGAACGAAACGCTCATTAAGATTTTTTTCCAGGCTTTTTTAGTATTCTATTTTTAAAATTGTATTCAATGGGAGAACTATGAGACTCACATATATGCTAAGCTAACGGTCCCCCGTTGATAAGAATTTGTAATCAAAATATTCGTTATCCGAGCTGGTTCTAGCGTGTAAGCATTAATGTGTCAGATAATAATTAGTGTAGATTCTAGCGAGGATAACCGGTTCCGCAATATTATATAAAATTACACATAAGTTCAGTTGAAAATAATAAATTAATTTCGTATTGTATATAAATTATTCCGCATTGTAAATTTTCAGGAAACAAGAGTAATAAATTTCGTCTTCCCATTATTTTGTGGGATGATTTACAATATGACTGAAAAGCGTTTTTACAATGTTTTAACGAAAATATGAAATTTCCTCCTAAGCAGCTTTGAATTTATTGAAGATTCTTCTGATATTGGTGTAAATACCAAACATATTTGATGATGATTAAATGCAAAGATTTACCCGTGGTGAAGTCTTTATACAGTCACGTCAGTGTACCCACCCACTTTTTCACCACCCATTCTACCGCCAAAGAAGAAATTTTTGTACTGATGTGCTCTGATTTGAACGATGACTGAAACATTATTTCTATCGGCATAAGGGTTATATTAAGATCTCATGGTGGTTCTCTCAATGAGTGTGTAAGGGCAGGTCTATACAAATTACAGTACCGATGTCTATGGACGAAGGTTACTATTTACCATCAGCTGACCTATTTACCTCGTCGGTTAAATTAAATAAAATGTGAATTAAATAATCGGGACGTTGACTTTTTGATTATGCACATATTTAATGGTAGTTCGTGTCCATGATTTCGTTTGTATAAATTTTTGGAAAACAGTTTATAGCTCGCATTGCAACTATTTTATTTTCTGGGATAAAAATAATGTTAAGATAAAATTAGTATTCGGCTTTCCATATTTTTGTCACTCTAGTAGTGAAAGCCGAGACCGTCTACTAGATATGCGACACGAATCTGAATTGGAAGTCCAGTATTAGAATTCAAATAATCCTACCTATATTTCAATAGTTTATACAAATAAAATCAGAAAAAAGTGCTTCATTTTAGAACAGTGTAGGTAAGCTGCATCTTTCGAAATAATTCTAACACTTGTATAAGTATTCGCCGGAGGAGTAAGCTGCTTGTGCTTTTTAAAGATAACCCTCGCTTTTAAAAATCAAAATATACTTTATTCAAGTAGGCTTCTACAAGCACTTTTGAATCGTCATTTAACAAAATATATTTAGTGAAGCTACCACCGGTTCGGAATATTCGGAATATCGGTAGATTCTACTGAGAAGCCTACCCATTGCCTATTTAAAGAAGAGATAAAAAAGTGGGCGTTTATGGTCAACGGGTGGAAATTAACAAATGTTCGTATTGTTTCCGTACGATATATATATATATGAAAAAAAATGAACCCTACTTTTGAAACAATGAGTCATTCGATCTTTTCGCACCAATGGTCCTAAGCCCAATCCATGCTCTCTGTTTAGTGTATATTTTATAGTTTTGGCAGCATTCGCTATTCGCTTTAATAGATCCTGGACTGTCAATTTTTCCTCTGCATATACATTAATCTGTATCTAAAAAATATTCTACATTAATACATTTTTTAGCATTAGCATTAACAGCCTGTAAATTTCCCACTGCTGGGCTAAAGGCCTCCTCCTTCGAGGAGAAGGTTTGTAGCATATTCCACCACGCTGCTCCAATCAGGGTTGGCGGAATACACATGTGGCAGAATTTCGTTGAAATTAGACACATGCAGGTTTCCTCACGATGTTTTCCTTCACCGCCGAGCACGAGATGACTTATAAACATAAATTAAGCACATGAAAATTCAGTGGTGCCTGTCTGGGCTTGAACCCGAAATCATCGGTTAAGATGCATGCGTTCTAACCACTGGGCCATCTCGGCTCTCATCTGTTAATACATTAAATTATAAGAAGAAGTATTTTTGGGTAAAAAAACAAACAAACAATCTAAACGTACATAACACATTCGTAATAATATGATTATATGATAATCTACCCTACGAAAACTTTCTTTAAAGTATTTAATTGAGAGTTACGACCTGCAGTTTCTCGTTCTTCGTAATAGATGTTCTATTAATTTAACTCCAAAATATTAGGTTAAATTATAAATCTTATAATGATAGTGACTTTAAAGTAGTAAGACAAAATAATAAAATCGATTGAAATTTATTATTTAGAGAAATTATGTGGACAAATAGTTACACATACATCACTCCGCTAAATAAGTTCATACAAAACTAACTTAACTTGAACAAAATTATAACGAATTGATTAGAAATTTGCCTACGTTAAAATTCTGTTTGAATTACTTACTTACTTAAAATTTAATGTTTGTTGTAAGTTTAATTATAAAGTTCATTTTGTTATACTCTGAATATATATATCGTGTAAACTTTAATTATGTTAGATTACTAAGTCAAACACTCGGGAAATTTGAAAATAAAGCTGTAATTTAGAAATAAAATGATCACAACTATTCTTATAACATCAGTGTTCATACTTGGAGATAAAGTTCTTGTATTCAATCAAAGAAAGTATATTACTGATTATATGTATTAGAATTGTCGTTCGCTTTGTACAGTAATTATTATTCGTTATCGTCATTTCTCAAGCAATTTCTCCGTCGTTGGCCGTCTGTTGGAGATAATTGTTTTGTATGTTATGATATAATTTTGTTATATATCATACTCACACAAACATACAGTATTTATACTCTAATTTTGTATGATTTAATTTAATGAAATTATCGTTAATATAAGTAGAGAAAAATGATGCCAAACTGACCAGAAAAGTAAATCCTAAAATAACACTTTAAACGCTTTGAATTCTTCTATATATTTTTTGCTTACAATTTTTTAAGTTCGCCTTAAAAATAAAGCGATTGGTTCATCAGTTATACTAGTGAGTCTCCCGTGAAATTTCACGTTTATAAAAAAGATTTTTTAGAAATTTTGAAACCTATAACAGGTTTTATTTTGATTTAATTTCTTTGTAAACTGCAAATCGCTTCATCTACATTTGGCGACAAAATTATGAAACCATTACAATATTTTTTCATTATAAAAATTAAATGATTCTTTTTATGTCTAATAGTATATATTAGTTCAATTAGAATTGGAGTTTATCGAAAACAATAAACTTAAATTTTGTTTACGTTTTTCATTTTTATTCTTACACAGCCGTAGTGCTCTCTAACCGGTCAGTAACTTTTTTCCGCTCACTATAATTAATTCTTTGTTAAATCATAACAATTTATTAAATCGCAATCAAGAATCCTGTTTATTTTTCTGCCATCTATGACTAGAGCTGCTCAAAATGAGACTAACCGATTTTTTATGTGCAGCTATCGTCCCGTAATCACTGGCACAAAAATCGGCTTACGCTATTAATAAGATAATAATAAACAGTAAAAGTGAGCTAACATACTCCATAAGGTAATTCGTATGATTTTATAAGGAATATGAAGTTTACGTTGTTCGTGATTTATGTTAGACTAGACTTAGACTTTAGCTTGCAGTTTTCAACACGATTTATAAAGCTTAAATTAACATCACAACTTGAATGCACAAAGAATACAGACTCTTATTGGTAGTTTCTTGTACTCAACGAAGTCCGTTGTACATATATAAGGTCGTATTATACTGTGTAATATTTTGTCTATTCTATGATATGCTCTGGTCTCTTAACGGGTTAAATCGCTTGTAGAAAATCGAAAATACTTTTGTTATACCGAATACCTTCGAGTTCGTTCACTGCTACATTACTGAACATAATAAAATAAATATTACGTCTATACGCTAAGAATGCAACAGAATCGCGTTCGAAATGATGTATTTTATACTTCATATCTGAACTTATTATGAAGCTGAAGAGTTTGTTTGAACATGTTTATGTCAGGATTAAGCAGGAAGATTTTAATTTAATAGCTCATTTACTGAGACATACTCGTACTATAACATCACGTTCTAACTAGGAACCCTGCAAGTGTTTACAGTTTTAAGAGAATAATTGAAATTTTTAATATGATTCTACAACATTTATTTATTTATTTATTTTGGTTACATAGTTATTTTCACATAATTTACTAAAATAACCTATGATATAAATTTAAAACATCTATGGATTAATGCAAATCATTCAAAAGCAAGCATAACTGGTTGGTACTAAATTGGTGTAAACAAAACTACAATTATGTTAGATAAATAAAATAGCTGTTAAGAGACGTCTTACAGTTATTTCGGGAACGTCCACGACTCCAAAAGGATATGAAGATGTCATGAAGAGTGACTTTATTATAAAGTAATTACCCATTTATAATTAAAGATTGGAGAAACTGAATAAATATACTACTTTCATATAAAATATATAATAAACAAATTAGGCACCAGAGCTGCTTAGGCACTTCGAACTATATGCAATTTCAAGATACCCCAAAAAGGCTGTTAATCTTCTTACTAATCCTCGTTGGTCCACAGTTATGGATTCTAATTCTCCCATTCCAAGAATTTACCATATAATAGATTTGGTAGCTTGGATATTTCTAATTAGTCAATAGTTATATTTTTAAAATATAATAATAAAAGTACTTATTTAACTTAATATAATTACAGTATATTAATTATATAAAATCATTTAATGTTTTTGTAGTCTTGTCTAGAATAGCAGGAAATTAAAATTTAAATGTAAATGTTTCACATTAAAATTAAAATTTACCAGCCGGTACTTTCACCTGGTAGTTCCTTCGGTTTACCTGTAAGTGACTTTGTATTTGATATTTGTATTCTTCTTATAAGAACTTCTTATAAGAGCGTAAACCTCTTCGTTACGTAACGCGTTACGGCGCCAGTCTGTCGGGCTTCGGTTTATTTTATACATTCTTAGTTACAATTCTTGAATATGTACAATAGAATTTTGTGTATGTACATACACAAAATATATTTATATCAATAAAAGATTTTATTAATAAATAACCTTTCCTTACATTAATATACATAAAATTATATTAGTAATAGCCTAAGCTTTTCTCGAATGAAATAATTTCAATATTAAATGGTTCAACTTGATTAAAATAAACCCAAGACGCACACGTATTTTCTATAATGTTATTTCTTGTATAATAGTGAAATATAAAGTTGTCGGTGCACTTAATAAAGACTAACCACCACCACCACATCAACGTTCCATCATCAATGCGCCAACATTGGAAACTAAGATGTTACTTCTCCTGTGCCTGTATATACACTACCTCACTTACCCTTCTAATCACAATACTGAGTCGTGCTGGTAGTAGCTGCTAGTACACAAAGCTCTATTACCAAGTGAAGGTGTTTAAACAAAAACATTTTTTTTATAAATAAAGGTCTTTATTTAAAAGGAATTGCACTCGTTGCAGAAATATATATCTAATCTTAAAAGTAAACCATCTATAATGTTCAACTCAACTATTAACAATGCCTGAAATCTATACAATAAAACAGCTGGTTATTGTTGCTTAAATACAATAGAATGTTTTCTATGGGTCTTCTCTGTGTTCCTCGTTAAGTAGTATAAGACTTTCGCTCGCTGTGGGCGTCTCCAATAAAGGCAAGTTCTCAACTTCACCTGTAACAACTTGTTAAATAAGTATACAAAATCATCATGTTTTGTAACTACACTAAAAGAATAAACGCAAGAGTAATTCTGTCTGTTACAGTTTCATGGCCAAACTACTGAACCGAAATTGATGAAATTTGGTATGAAATAAGCTTAAACCTCAAGGAAGAATAAAATATTTTTATATATAACATGTGACGATCAACCCCTAAAACGGACAATAACTGGTATACTAATAGAGTATACTTATATATATGACAAACCAGTACCACGAACTCATCAATTATTTTATCTATCATATAATCCGTTTCGGTTTCGACCGGCTGTTTCGAAATAAGAATTATATTTACTATCCGATCACAGTACCACTTATGGGCTCTAATCTCAACACTCAGTCTCACACAGAGTCTCACAAAAAAATCGGCCCAATTGTTTTGGAGGAATTCAGTTATATACACACGAACAGAACATTTAATAAATATATTTTATTGTAGTCTATGTTGTTGGCGGTTAGTGGAGTGGCTGGTGATGCATTGACAGAGTGAGGAGAGGTATATGAAATCTTTAAATTCCGAGCCTCTAGATTATACATCCTCAGAGTTCAATATTCTCGTCTAGTCGGTAAAACATCAAGGAATTTTTAGCAGTCCGGTGTTAAGGAGAATGAAGGCTGTTTAAGATTTTATTATAAGAGCCAGGGAATAGAGAGTGTAGCTGCTCTTGCGCACATACTTGTATACAACAACCACTCTCGTACTGATGGCTTGTCCGATGAGAATGCTGTGGTCTAAATGAGTCAAGATAACATAATTCTGGACCTTATACTATCGCAACAGAAAACTAAGAAAAGTTATATATATATTTTTTTTTATTTTATTTAATATTGGTTGGGTGACAGGAAAATGCTATCTGATAGTAATTAGACTATCGCCTATCAACATTGTAAGAATTTTCATCCTGCCATTGTCATACCTTTTACCATCTATACGTCACTAGATTTGCTGCAGTTACTCTGGCTTACTCATCCTTCAAACCTGAATACAATAACTCTTATATTGCTATTCTAGGGTAGAATATGAATTGAGTGGATGGTACCCAGACGGTTTTGCACTGAAAGCCCTACCAACATTACAGAGTATTATTAAAATTATAAATAAATCCTATTTGAAATACAAACCAATTCTGACGGTGAAGTTCAAAGCCTCAGTTTCATCTAACATAGAGAAAACATTTTCGACAGGAATGTACACGTTTTGTGTATGCTCTAAGAAATCAGCGTCTTTTTCGCACTTGCAAGGCCGCCTGAAAGGATTACACTTAATTAAAACACGCTTGTCGACAATTTATCACGATAAGCAAGAGCTACTTAATTTTTTCTTTTAACAAAATCTTGAAAGCTCTTAGGGTAATGAATCTTAAATTTCAACAAACTCTACCGACGATAAGATAAGATATCATTTACAAAAAGGATATTCGAGCCATAAATTTGTGTCTTCATTTCTTGGGCGAAGCCAACGTTGTCCCAGTTTTCTTTATAGATATAGAATAGATGACCTAGTCAGTATTATAATTAAACAAATGCCACGGGATCAAACTTGACCCCGTACTTTTAAGCTTCTTTATATTAAATCAATAATCTTGTGTAGAACGTTTTCAAAAAATATTTGTAAATTCGTTACCTGTAAACAATCCTTTTGCATGGAATATTCGGTAAAAATATATCAACTTCAAAATAAAACTTTTCTGCGTTGTCGTCGTTAACTAAAACAGTCCACATCATTCTTCCTGAAAGATAATATGAGGGTCAATTAATTGGATTAATATTCTACTTCATAATCATAGCCGAGACAATTTTTTTTTCTTTTTTTTATATTATATTTGTAAGCGGGCCAATAGACCACTGATGGTTGGTGGTCACCACTGACCACAGAGATTGTTACTATAAGAAATATTATTTATTCCTCATAACACCAATGTCCTTTATACTCGTAGTTACACTAGCTCACCCACCATACAAGCCGGAACACAATAATACTATATATTATGGTCGAATATATGATGAGTGGGTGGTACCTCCCCAGAATTGCAAAAAGCCCTACCACAAAGTAGGCCTTAAAACTAAGTAGAGTAAAAAGCTTTCGACGTCCCATTGCTGTCTTTGCCCAGCTCTATCTAAAGCTTCATGGACCCTCAAGATTTGAGGAGGCATTTGGACCTCATCTTGAGAGGAAGGCTTGGAGCTTATTTGTCCGTGCTACTTCAGTGCGGGTTGGTGGATGCACCCTGGAGGATCCTTTAATACTGGTCTCGCAATGATTTTTTTCACCGTTGATCACAAGGTGAAGAAAATTATAAGCACAAATTTTTGAAAATTGAAACTTGAATCTTCGGTTGAAATTCTCATGTTTTAACCATTCGGTTATCTTGGTTCTAGGCGTAACTATGGGCGTAAACATTTAGCTTTTGCTTGTAAAACTTTAATATTGAGCTTTGGTCTATTTATAGAGATTACTTAGTAGCTCAAATAAACGAAACATTACACAAAAAAAATATTCCAGGGAAGAGAAATCGAATACGGTTAATTTCCACGACTGTGGAAAGAATAAAGATCGGTCGAGCAGACTAGCGTGTCATTAATATCATATGATATAAGAACTCTATAATAACTATAAGTGTAATGTATGTATTTAATTAGGTAATTTCCGAATGATTATAAAATTTGGCCAAATGATAAATTAAATTAGAAAAAACATATTTTATACGTATTTATTTCTTGTACTTTTGTAAGATTTTAAAACGATAGAGTCGTTTTAAAATCAAAGCTCTATTTTTCAAGTCAGGTATATATGTCGCGATGGCAAACGGCATTACGCTCTATATCATTTTATTTAACTAAAATTTCCCATAGTTATTAAAAAATTTAATAATATTAATTAAATAAATATTTATTTAACTAACAAATCCCTTAGTTTTTATTTATTTGAGTCCATATTTATTAATTGGTTTTCATTAATTATAATTTATAATCATCGATTTCGATATTTTACATCTGCAGGGCATCCCATGACGTCCATATTTTTGATTATTAAAGGACTAGTTTTTATTTTTGTAATAGTCTTTATTACTGATTATGTATAAAATAAATGAAAACAAGCGAAACCGTCGGCAATTGTAGTACAGCTTGATCATGTTTTTTATAATAATATCTCCGAAACGCGCTTTTTCTTGGTAAGGTATTTTTAGTTCGTCATTGCAAAAAAAGTCATTTTATTTATTAATAATTAATATATCACTTTTCACCTCTAATCGTCATGTAGACCCCACGCGTCTATTACATGACGATTATACGCGCGTGTAACGGAGTGTTATAGTTATAATTATATAATATATCAATATCAAGATAACTGTAATTGTTATGATATGGCCTTTCATTTTAATCGTTAGTAAAATTAATATAGTTATATAATAAAAAATATACAACGTTATATAACTTATGTAACTGATATAATATATAATACTAAAGTTAATAAACTAAAAACGAATATAATTTGCAATTCTAAATTTAGCTAATTTAAGTCTCATTTAGTAAAAAGATGAAAATGGCACCTTATCTTTAACAAGCGTTAATTTAAAGCTAAATTCTCTGTCATTATGAATGCAATTCCTCGAAATAAAATGCTAATTTGAAACTAAGAATAATTAGACGCATCCTTTAATAATTATATCCTTTTAACCCTAATGAATGCATTGTGAAAAGCTTGGTACAATCATCACGAGCTAAAAGCCTTATTAATATAATAATAATAGAATATACTTAGAAATTCTTCATATTTTCAAAATGTCTAAAAATTTTAATTGTTGATCAAATTACTTCATTAACGTCCATTAAAATATTTCTTTACTCATTATTTAAAAACCAGCGAAGGACATTATTCATTTAAATGCGAAATAGTTAATTAAACGAGTCGCTTATGGAATACAAAATTCGAAATGATTATAAATTTTTGGTGTGCCATAATCAAATAAATATTATAAATTAAAGTTTACGTTGAATAAGCTTTATAACAAAGAAGTACATAATATACCATATATTACTTGAAGTGTAATTATTGTTAGATTATAATCTATCTCGCGAGATTGTGAACTGTAACATACTGCATACAATTTAACGAATCATTTTTCGATAGATTATAATCTATTGATGTGCGTAATTTCAGTTAAATTATAAAAACTAATCTAACCAAAACGAAATATGAAAAACTATCGAAAATTTTGACGCTTCGTTTTGAGTTTAATCACCGTTTACAATATTTCGGCAGTTTATATACATATATTACAGATATGTATATACATATATATTATATTGTTATATATACATATGTATATATATTGCGATATAATTCCTGACTGGATAAATTAAATTTCTCGGTTATTCTCTACTATAATGTTCGTGTATTATACATGTAAACCTTTATTTTGAATCATTCTGTTTATTGATGAAAACTGCATTAAACCGTTGCTTTGTTTAAAAGATCTAAGCATACATATGGCGGGAAGCGACATTGTTTATATACTACGTAGAGATTCACATTTTCAATGAGTAAAAAAAATCTTTCTTTGCTTTTATGTTGTTTTCTTGTACCATTTATTTTTCAATGAGCAGCTATTTCTATACACTATATACTATAAAGAGTCACACTTACCCCCTCTTTTATCATAAATCTGATAAACGTTGAATATTTTATCATAGCATTTCAATAGAAAATAGTTTAACACAGGTTCCGTTCGCTTCGCGTCCCACTTATCCTTGATGGTGATGAACGGCAATTCAGTCACTCTTTGCTTATGATCCGAGAAGCAGTGGTCCATCCATTCACCAGCACGACCTTCCCAGCTACATTCGCCTTAAAGATAATTCAATTATAATTTTATTTATAAATAATTTGCATACAATAGATGGATATATTATTTTACTATTGCTAGCTTTCTAACTGAATATTGCTCAACATGATGGTAGGGCTTTGTGCAAGCTCGTCTGGGTAGGTACCACCCACACATCAGATATTCTACAGCCAGTGTAATCACAGGCACAAGGGACATAGCACCTTAGTTCCCAAGGTTGGTGGCGCATAGGTGATGTAAGGAATGGTTAATATTTCTTACAGCGCCTTTGTTTATGGGCGGCGGTGATCACTTACCACCAGGTGGCCCATATGCTCGTCCGCCAACAAATACCATAAAAAAAAAGGAAATTGATGATTCTAAATTTGAATTCGTATTAACGCCACTGTGTTTTTTCGTGCTTAAAATCGTATCGTGCTTGTCGGTGACGGACAATATCGTGAAGAATTATAAATATATCAGATAAATTTCTGCCATATGCGTATTTAGCAACTCGGATTGGAGCATCGTCATAGAAGAGGCTCCAAACCTTCTTCTCAAGGAGAAATTTTAGCCCAACGGAGGTATATTTACGGGCTGTTGTTGTACTATTTTATAAAGCTGAAATGTTGCTAGTGCAATAATATGTTACATTTTAAATCTGTGTCAATGTCGAGAACTTCGAAGCACTTAAATTTTGCGTACTAATAAAATTATAATGCAGTAGGCTAATTAGTTAGGTATAAATATTAAGAGCGTTATAAACGCTACTTATTTTAATTTACTTAAAGAAGTTCATTGGGTTCCTTTGTTAAAATTTCACTGATATTAACGTTGCTATGTAGCAACTA
This sequence comes from Vanessa tameamea, assembly GCF_037043105.1. Classification (NCBI taxonomy): domain Eukaryota; kingdom Metazoa; phylum Arthropoda; class Insecta; order Lepidoptera; family Nymphalidae; genus Vanessa; species Vanessa tameamea. The sequence continues at coordinate 5,595,680 of NC_087324.1, read as the reverse complement.
TTTGGAGATAGTTTATGTGACGAAAAGTGATTTGAATGTCATGGAACGAACCCGCGAATGGAGTAAAATTGAAATAAAATAATCTTTCATTAACTTTAAACGTATTTATTATAATAAATAATGTCATACGTTAATTGACATTAATTCTATTATATTCCAAGACTAGCTGTGCCCGTGACTTCGTGCGCGTTGTTTGAATTTAAGTTATTTGGATATTGTAGCGTGATTTTATTTTTATTCTATATATAAATCTAAAATAAATGTAGCCTAAGTTACTCCTTATTACATCCGCTATCTGCCAGTGAAAGTCCCGTCGAAATCGGTTCAGCAGTTTCAAAGATTAGCCGGAACAAACAGACAGACAAAAATTGTAAAAAATGTTATTTTGGTATATGTACATACATACATACATACATACATATGCATTTAGTAAAAATGGGTTATTTTAATATTACAAACAGACACTCCAATTTTATTATATGTATAGATGACAACGTAAAAACGTATATTTATATTTGATAAGGGATAATTTACTAATTAACAGAATAATTATTGTAGATTTAAAAAAAATTACTAAGTTGAAATATACTTGTTAAATAATAAGGTCAGTTCACAATGAGGATGAGAAAGGACTAGTTCACACTAGCTACAAATTATCCCATAAATATTATAACAACTTTGGCCGGCTTCTATTTGTCACGCGTAAGATAGGAGAGGATTTTGCACTGGTGGTTTATCTTCGAAAGAGAAATCACTCGAGTTCTCGCACATTGGTTAACTTTACTTGGTGAAGTAAAATGCGTATTATTTTTCCTATTATATTAGATATCTTATATATTATTATTATCGTATTATTAAAAGCGTATGCCAATTTTTGTCCCAGTGATTATGGGATATGGGGTAGCTACATTTAAAAAAAAATGTTCATGGTCTTGGTTATAGTCTCATTTTGAAAGGCTTCATGATTGCAATTTACTAAATTGTTACAATTTAACAAATAATTATTTTAGAGAGCGGAAAAAAGTACCTGGCCAGTTAGAGAGCGGTACTACGAAATGTATAAAAAACAAATGAAAAACGTAAACAAAGTTATAGTAAATTATTATCTACAAACTTGTGAAATAAAAATTAAAAAAGGTTTCATTCTGGCGCCAAATGTAGAGTGACTTTACAACGAAATTAAATCAAAACATAACCGCATAGGTTTCAAATTCCTAAAAATCTTTTGAAAAAACGCGAAATTTTACGGGAAACCCACTAGTTATTATGAAAGTACAAAATTCAACTTTTACCTAAAACAGTTTTTATTACATGCACCGACTAAAGTATTACATTAGTATTTATTTATGAAACAATTGAATGTTAAAGTATGAAACAGTCTGTAAATTTTCTACTGCTGTGCTAAGTCCTCCTCTAACTTTGAGGAGAAGGTTTTGAGCTTATAAAATGAAATTATAAATACATATTAAGCATATCATAACGCGATATCCCCCACTTGAACTGTTTTTTAATTAAGACTGTACAAATTCTCACCACAATACCTCTCGGGTCTTGAATTGAATTAAATGAAATCTGAAATATATCAACTTAGCATGTTTAATAACTTTCCCGTCTACGTTTTCACACAAACATAGACATGAACTGGTGGCAGGGCTTCGCGTAAGCCCGTGTGGGTAGGTAACACCCACTCATCAAATATTCTACATCCTTACAGCAATATTTAGTATTGTTGTGATCCGGTTTGAAGGGTGAGTGACTTAGTGTAACTACAGTTACAAGAGATACATACATCTTAGCTCCCAAGGGTGGGGGCACATTGGTGAACTAAGGAATAGTTAATATTACTAACAGCGTCAATGCCTATGAGCGGTGATGACCACTCAACACCAGCTGGACAATTCCTCCGTCCGCCTAACTCTATCTTAAAAAAAAAACCTATTCACATTATAATTCATACTAGATTCAAAGTTTAAGATATTACCATAAACTCTAGCCATAAAACAGTTAATTATGCGATATTGGCAGTGTGGCGTGTGCTTCTCCAGCTGAGGTAGTGTAGCGTGTTTCGGACAGCCAGAATTAGTGCAAGGAAATAGCACTTTATTAGCGAGTGACTCTAGGACCATGGGGCGGATCTGCGCGAATTCTTTCTGTAAAAGAACAGATATAATTATAAGCAACAATAAAATAACACCAACTGATTCGTGGTTATCGTCCTTATAAATAAATATAAATCCTAAAAGTAGTATTCAATTTATTACAATATACAAGACTAAATTGAAAAACACATTTTGCTCCACCGATGAGCGCTCTATGAGGCGCAACACACGATGAAGCTATATAAGCAATATTGATATGATATTTTATGTAAATATTTTCATTATTTTTATTTGGATTTGCTAACTAAATGTAAGCCTATAAATTATTATAATTAACAGATTTCTATTTCTTACTGAAAAGAAGTTTATATTATGTAACTATTGAGTTATATTCAATCTTAGAATTATATAAATGTAATACGAATGTGATAGATACTTTTTGGTTCGAACGGTACGTTGGGTCTTTATAAATAATTGCATAAAAGTTTTTTTTTTAATTTGACTTTTTTTTTAAATTTCGATTGTAAAACGAGATGTATTATGATTAATGTTGGATGAAGTGAAAATGTAAGCGTGGTAAACTGGTGTTGTTCAAAATTATTTATGTTCCCGTTTACTCGAAGCTGAGTCTTCAGACATATTAAGAATATCAAGACAATTATGAGAAAACTTAAAAAATGAAAGGGTTTCATATGTTATCGGGTCTTACTCATTTGTGGTATTTTAAGATAATAGAATATTTTATCTGAAGATACCGAACATGGAATACGATAGCATCTTTATTGTTTTTGAACGAATACTATGCCGTCAAATTAAAACGATAAATTTCAATAAAAAAATGTCTAATGTTTAATAATATTTATTCATAAAAACTCGCTTAAGACCAACTTAACGACGAATGCTATTATTTATGATTTCTATATTGTATCGTTTTAATTAAATAAATGAAATTAATGAAAAAAAAAACACATTTGCAATTTATTTACGAAGCCCAATAAAGTTATCTTTTACATTTAAAATTGAAGACATTCGCTTAACATACAATATTATAATTGCTTAAGACTGAAATGTCTATTACATCAGAATATCTACTAAAATCTTTATTAACTTAAAAGTGTACAAAATATTTTTTTTTATTAACCACTTAACGTCCTCCTTAGAATATATTTGTCAAATGTTAAACATTCTCCACAAGACCCAGTTAGTTTAGTGGTATATTATAGTATACTATAAGGACTAGAGTTTATAATGTGTATAAATCTTATTTAATTAGCAAATTGTTTCTTACATTCTTTGCTCATATTAATATCATTTCAAAACAGATTATGATTTATAAAAAGAAAATTCTTTTAACAATAATAATAATTAGTTTAGTTTCCCGTTAACGATAAAACTATTCACCGATAGGAATAATTATTAATTTCAAACCAGAGCAATTTATCATTAAAAGTACCGCAAAACCAATAATTACAATAGTATGATTGTTTTGTATTTGTCGTGAAAGTGAATTAATTGTTAACAAGTAAAATTAATTCTTATTGAACGAGTAAATTCGTTTACTCACAGAATAATTTTGCTTCCCTATTACCTTACATTTATATTACATATAATATTACATTACCTTAGTTATATATTAAATTACAAAAATTTAATGTACATAAATACACGCGGTTCATGTGTACGTGAAATAATTGAAACCATTTTGATTCAAAAACATTGCACACATTTGAAATCAAGCTTGATGTTTTACTCTACTGTGACTAAAGTAACGCGCCTCATAAGTCTAGTGGCTAGTATATTAGGTTTCATAACCCAAGTTCCTGGGTTCAAGCTTCGGGTCGGACACTAAAGATATTATTCGGTTTTTTGACCAAGAAATCCTAAGCAGCCCGTGTTTTGAAATTATGCGGTGATTGTGAAAGCAAGTAAAACTGTTGGTTCTGTGCCAGAACTCTCTCCGGTGATCCAATAGGGTTATTACAGAATGTTTAATGCGAATAGTCTTCACGCACTATCATTTTGTCCACAATCGGCCACCCTCTATCGAACAGCCTTGATCGTCATCAGTGAAATGAATGAGGACGACATCGTTCATTACATTATATAATTAATAAGTTACACTTACTTTGCAAATATGACACTGATAACTCTTTTCAAAACATGGCCCGCAAATACTGTGACCGTCCACACACAGGTATATCGGTGGTTTCATGTACTTGTTGCATCTCGTGCAAGTCAGTTCCTTGATTAAGCTTTCGTAATGATCAGTTTCGAGGAGAGTGCTCAGTACCACTGAAATTAATTAAGATAATTATTTTTCTATCAACGTAACCTTGTTAATTACGATCTGACGTGTAAGCGTTGCGTAATCAAAATGGCCGATACGGTTTGTTAGTCTTGAAATGGACAAAGTCGCACGGCATTTTTTTTTAATACAAGAATAATAATAATAATAAGGCAAATGAACATTGCTTTATCTGTTTTTATTTCTGATACGAGATATTATAGACATGCAGACGCTTATTATATCAAATCTCAATATTAATAGCGTATTCGCAGGCAAGAAAAGGTTAAAGCTGTTCGCTCTACTTGAATGTACATTGTTATTCATAACAACTCACAATGGCTTGATATCAATAACATAAATGTAAAAATTAAAGTAAAAACAGTCGTTGCTAAATATCCCACAGCTATTCAAAGTTCTATGCACTTAAAGTATAAGTAGTAGTACTTCATCCGACACGTGGAGGTTTCCTCAAGTTGTTCTCCCTCAACACCGAAAAGGCTATGAATCATACATTTGAACCCTTTATTATATCTCGGTTCCCGTTGTTGTAATTAAATATATTATTATTTGAAACGTTTCAAATTGTTTTTATCAAGTGATTGTCATTTGTTTTATTTTTCACCTATCACTGTCACTGTCACTTTTTCGCTTATAGTAATCGAAAAACGGTATAAAATCGTATACGATGACATATACACTACAGTACAATAACTTCTTGTCCCATATAGAGATCGCTGAAGTGCGAGTTGAAACAACGACCTTGAAATTTAGGTTCACGAACACTGCAGCAGACTACAGTTTATATCATAAGATAAGTGTTACGCAAAAATAGTTTTGATATTTAGCTACAACAATACGAAAGAGAATTAGCATATGATTATTTTTTAAATATGACAAATATGATCTTCCAAGGAACATTAACTATAAATTAAAATAAGTGGATAATTTTATTACTTTTACATTAAAAAAATAGTGTAATATGATAAGACCTTTTTAGTTTCAAATCTAATTGTTTTATGATAAATGCTCAAATCTTCATGGTTTTGCTATAATAGTCTCATTTAGTTATAACTTATAGACCAACACCTAACATGAAGAATCCACGGTTTTAATGCGATACCAAAAATCAAATTGGATTAAGGGGATTGCGTTTTTTGCGTGAAATTATGTATTATAAAATCCAATTAAGGTATTTACTTTTTTTAGCGAAACAATGTATTACAATATAGTAAATGTTCGTTACGACTATATGAGTGGCATATTTGTTTTTTCCGCAAATTATATACCATACATGCATTTATGTACTACACCCTTAGACTACACCGAACAATTTCACTGCGATATATTATGTCGTAAAGTCGTTATGAGATAACAGAAAGTACTATCGCATTCGTAATATAAGTCTTATGTCTAAAAATTCTGATAGAGAATATCAAATATCGAATTGAATCAACATATCTCATTAACGAATCAAATTCATATCTTTCGTTAAAGGATGAACTGGAATATTTTTCATTACGCTTTAAAAAAATCTTCATATTTAAAATAGATGTTAATTGTCAAAAAAAATGTTATGTCACTTTGATATGAGCGATGGTTGGTGTGAAAGGTAACTGAACCGAGAGTAAGCAACTCAAACAAAATTATAGACGGTTAATTGATTATTTGTTAATATCTTCAATTAAAATATAATTACAAGTAAATTTTTTACCTTAATATATATATTTTTTAAGGATATATTTATTTATCAAAATTAAGTGGCTCAAAAGCGTTTAAAGTATGAAAAAATATTTTACTACATTTATTTCAATGAATGCATGCAAAATTATATTTTTATATTTAACGTTAAACGTAATATTTTAATTTAATTTTTGTATCGTTACAAGGTTATGTAAAGTTACGAAGCGCCGCGATATATGAAATAATATTTATATCATATACATATACAAATTTCAATGAATTCAAAATATTTTAGTTCATTACTCTAGTTAAAGACTTATTACAAGTTAAACTAGAAAATGTTTAAATATGCGCAAACCACTACACGTTAAGCGTATTCGAGGTTGATGAATAGGATTGCCGTGGGACGACCGTTTCTGATTTTAGAACTAACAAAATATCTAAAATTGTACTGTAATGTATACAATAAAACATTTAAGACCTGTTAGTAAAGTAAATAACTAAATTAAACATCTAAGAAGGAAAGTTGTATAAGGAAAAGACATTATAAAATTTACACCATTCGTAATAAATAAAAGTATTTAATGAATCACAACAACATCTGTTAGTTCAATTAAAATATAGTCAAATATGCAGATTATAATATGAGATAGTCACAAAATTATATTACACACGCAATATTAATACTAACGCTTCCTTCCCGTTGCCGACGACGCTGAAGACATTTTTCTAAAATAACTGCGCACTAACGTAACTACACAACATCGAACACTGTTTTGCACTTGGTAAACACTTTTAGATCGACAGGAGCTAGTGTTAGGCGATTACGATGCAATCGTTCAGCCATTTTCAGTGATAAGGCGGACGGTGTGTATCTTGAACGTGATTGTGTTAGTCTAGTAGCGAGTTGGCGACAGCGGCGGCCGCGCTATATTTACAACAAGGTCAGCTAAGGGCCGGGCGAGTGACCAATTAGATTAGTCTAACATGCACTATTTTTGATCAGACTAATTATTGTAAGATAAAACAATAATAAACTTTCCTATAAAAAGGAAAACTCATAATTCGTTAATATCACATCCATTTGAAATACTTTCATTAAACACATATTTTCTATTAATAACATCTTCTTACGAAGGGTCAAAATAAATGCGTACGATTAGTCTAATTTAGGCATATCATTCGTAGTGATTGTCGCTATAATTATAAATAAACACCTATATTATCCATGGGATCTACAAGTACATATGTCCTTTGATATGTTTTGTACGTATGACACTTCATGCCGATTATAACGGTACAAAATATTGATGTATATCTGTCTGAGTATAGATTGGGATTTTTATATAAACAAAATCATATAAAATTTAGTAGAATATAATAGTATATTAATATCAATACGTTTATAACAAAATAAATCTTGAATTTCATATGTCGTTGTGATACTTTTTAAGCGTAGTATTTCATCTGCGTGGATGGTAGTTTATTCGTATGCTATGTGAAATTTCTATAAAGTATTTCTAACGTTTCACGAATTTTGTAGCATTAACGTGTCAAGCTGAAATGACTATGAAATCGATTAAATATCCGCAGTATATTTACGTCATTACGGAATTATCAATTGATAACGTTCATTTTGTATTATAGATATGAATTAGATATTTAAAACGTAGATAACTGTTTTCTTATCCTTGAATAACAGTGTCATTTTTTGATTTTTATTATTATTTATCGGTTTGGATGAATCGAACTATTTATCAGTAAACAATATGAAATACACATATCTGAGTGCTTCATAGGTTTAGTACTTAGTTTTTGATACACCTCTACCTAAGGGTTCATATGAGCCGTCTATTATTATAGAACCTTGCATACGATCAGGCCTGCTTGTCTTTTTCTTTTGAGGCATTATCGCCATCTTCCATGCATCATGTCACGCTGGTACTGGCATCGGAGAACTTCCATTGATGACCATTTTCGTGGTTGAGCTGATCCGCGATAAGGTATTTAAATAGCGTCTTAAAGGTAAGCGTTTCGTCTTTCAGTTTCAATTACAAGCATTTGGGATCGTCACCATACATGGTGGTTAGGAGTTTGCAGGACACTTCTAGGATGAAATTCTGACGGAGTTCGCCGGATCACACATGAAGAAAATGTCATGCATCTGGCGCCTAATTATGTGAAATAGAGGAATTTTGTCAGTACCATATCGGTGTAGTGCGATCGTTGATAAGAGCAGGACATCTGTTTAGAGTCATAGACTATCTGGCTACTGCAGCTGGGCATTCGCAGTGGAATGTGGCCAACTGCATAATAATTATACGATTGATATCTCCCGTCACGATGCCAATGATGCGATAACGCTCGAGGGTTATAGTAACGATTTCAACCATAGTGAGGATCGGATGACTGCACGTTCACTTTACGTGACAAAACTATGGCGTGGATTAGGATAGCTCCCAGCATAAGATCAAGATGTGTCAGATTCTGGTCCGTGAAGTCAGACGAAACATTAAAGAGTATTCGTGCCAGCAATACTCCGTAGGCAATTGTCGTGTAAGGACGGTGGAAAAAAGTAGCCTCTTTTTATATTTCAGTCTCAAAAAGAGACCCTTGTAAGGGATGGTGATTGGGTTGCTTGATAGATATAAATAAATATCGTCTCTGCATTTCAGGTCATTCATTCGGGGTTCTGGTTTCAAAGGAGAATGAGAGTGCAGCATCGCTTCTAAACTCTTTTTTTTCCCTCGCCTAACCATTATGTGGAGCTTTCGTCAGCGGTTTTACCGAATCAATACGACTTGAGAAGCTACAATAAAAAGAACGTACGTATTATTGAAGGCCGGCATCGCACCTGTAAGTCCTCCGGTATTGCAAATGTTCATGGTAGTTACTTTCCAGTTTCCAGGTCAGATGAAACTCCTGCTCGTTTGCCGCAAGTAAACACACTTGCACTTTAATTTTGTTTTTATTAAAAAAATTAAATGAAGTAGAATTTTAATATTTTCTATGAGGGTGTAAAATAATTGTAAATTTAATAGTGTGGAATCGTTACCTGGCCCATTTTTAATATAGTATATTCCGAAGCGGTTTAAAACAAATTTAGCGTAACGTTTATTGTAATTGTTTTCTGTAGCGAGTAATTTTAATAGCGATTGAGCGCCTCGTACGTAAACATATCCAGTTTTCATAACATATTTTGTATAAATAAGTGAACACTTTGTTAATAATATGGTTTTAGGATTAACGGGGCTTAGCTGATATAGCAGGAATTTTGGATTTAGTAATCAGAATTGAAAACAGTCGGTTTTTAAACGAAGTGCACAGGTTAAAGCGTTTTATAAGGATCGATTCACAAAAATCAAAAAGATTAAAAGAACCAATACGATCCTTGATAGAACCGTAATTGGCTAAAAATATTTTTTGTCCTTTCTCTACGGATATAGCCCAGTTAGAATTCGCAATTAACCAAAGGCTTGTCCTAAAGATCGACAATTCTTTATTATTTATATCGACAGGATAACATAGTAATATAAAATGAATGACTAGTTGAAGGATATTTTGCACAGTATTATAGGATAAGTATAGGATTTAATTATAGTCAAAGTACTTCAAAAAATCTTTACTGATAATCAAAGATTTGATTTATAAATAAAAAAAAGATTTTAAAATGGAATAAAACATTAAGATATGTATATAAAAACTGAAATTGTTATATTTGCATAATAAATACAATTGACGAATAAAGAACAATATACAGCTAATATGCGATCAAAAGGGAGGAAAGAGCTTGAGTGAGTGACAGTTCATAACCGAGAAATAGTTGTTATATACTGTCGAACACAGTAATGTTTAACAGTTATTTAAAGTCATCTATCTATTGACTAGATTGATTAGAAACAACACGATCCTAAGTATAGATTTGAATAGTATAATCTGTACTAGGAACACCTTAAGTAACCGTTAAATGTCTCTAAGTGTAAACATATTTGTTAAATATATTAAAAAAATTTGCTCCTTAGATGATCGAATATATGTTGTTTCTTGCCGGTTATTCTCGTTAGAATCTACATTCAGAGTGGACTACCTTAACGTTTCATACAATTTTGTAAAATGACGATTCAAAAGTGCTTGCAAACGCCTACTTGAATAAAACATTTTTCGATTTTGATTTATGTTGGAATGGAAGGAACATGTGAGTCTCGACTTTACAAATCTAGACACGCGATAGTGAGTTTTTATGGGCGAAGTGTATTCTTTCTTTATATCATGCTCAGCGTTGATGAAAGACATCATGGGAACAATGGAACATGGGGCCAAAACGACCGCAGAAAGTCCACGCACAAGTTCTCCGGAGTGTAATACGGCTAACTGAAAGATATTATCATGAGAAATCCAGCACAACTGGAGAGAGACCAGGCGCATGATCTACGATGTGTCATACGGATAACTTACTAATAGTGCCTCAAACAATATTTATTTAATTTAGGCCGACAATGGCCTTATTAGCTGATCACCAAACGACATTCACTTAGGTATTACAGCGTTATTACTATACAACGTAAAGTAAAAGATGAAATATATTTTAAATCATCTTAATTTACAAGAGACAAGGATTTTATTCAATATTAGGACAGTTGCGGGCTATTACTTTAGTTTTTGTCACTAGTCAGGAAAATATGAATAGTTTTGAAATATTGTCGCCACTAAGTTTTGCATTACGAAGCTGTATCTTTTAACTTGACTTGAAGTTTTAGCCAAAATTGCAAATTTGTAAGAAAACAAAGCACGTAGCCAACTCTCAGGCGTGTTGAAGAAAAGTTAACGGTTCACTGTATTTCGTAATGGCGCATTCTGTTGGCAACTTTTGAAAGTCGAACCTTTTAGACGGAGTTGATGAATAAACGTCGATTCGGTTACATGTGTTATTAATATAATTAACACAATTTAATAAAACGCTGGAAAATATTTCGAAAAAACATTTTATGAAGGAGAGGTTTGCAATTTAAAATGTTCGAGAATTTATCACTATTGACGGACGCTTCAATCAATGGTTTTTACGATAACTTCGTTTTTCCCTCCTCGTTTAGAAATTCACACGGTCTGGACGTTTTATTCCCTTTAAATACTTTATTGACCGACAATTATACAACGGAACAGATGGCAGACTTTATGACTGAAGGTATTACTCTATTAAGCCCGTTGAGCTAAACAGGATTCTTCAAGGTTGTTATGTTGTGTTTTCAGATCCCTAACATATTACAAATAGTTATTATTACATAACCGCATCGTTGCCTGATGCGTTTGAAGTAAAAACTTAGGCGCACTATTTTTGTTAAAAAAGAATTTCATTAAATAACCATTCGAACTTACGTACTTTTTTTATTCTTACTTTAAATTATTACATTACATTAAATAAAAGTATTATATATATACTTTTATGTAATTATTACATTTAGAGTTAGTTTTTCGTCGCAGGTCTGATGTGTAATTATGTTAAAATTACTTCAGTTCCACTGATTCATTAATTATTTTACCACTAATTGAGCAATCTGTTTTAGTGTGTTTCAGTTTAAATTGAACACCAGTGTAATTACACGCACAAAGGATATTATAACTACGATCCCGTGGATTGTTGAAACATTGACTGTATAAAGAGTGGCTTACATTTCTAACAGATGTCTACCCGTGAGAATGATTTAACATAATGTCGGCCATTTGCTTGTCTTCCTGCCTCAATGATATAGTTACCTAATCGGAATCCAACCGTCAATAAATTTGTTTTAATGAAAATGATTATAGATGAAGTAATATAAGAAAATACAGCAGCAATGTGATATCATGAACGTTTTGTACATCGGCTATCGGGCGAAGTCAATCAATTTAATCTTAAATCTCTTGACTTAAGTCAATAACCTTTAGGTCATCGGATTTGATTACAAAAAGTAACTATCACGCGCGCTTTGATTAAATATATTTTCGTTATCAGTTGTAATAAATTACTTTTATAACAAAAGCTTTAAATTTAATTAGAATTGCAATTCTAAATATTACAAAATTTAATTATTTTTCATAAGAATTTTTTTCGTTACTTGCATTTGATAAGACCAAAGGAACCCTTGAGTGAAAAAGGATTAATGCAATTTATTAACGTTATTATAAAATTAATTAATGTTTAAGTCTATAAAAATGCACGGTTCGTATAATTTAAATTTCCCAAAGATAAACGATATTAAATTTGATCGTTCGTTTGGGCGACGTCGTTAATATTTTATTATAATGGTCATTTTTTTATTCTATAGGCGTTGGACAAACAGAATCGAAGTTCGAATAGATAAAAACTAAGTAAATAAACTTGTTTATTAAGCATAAGCACAATTTCAAGATTGATGTTTTTTATGTCATAGGTAGAACTGGCAATTAGATGGTACGTGGTCACCACTGCCATAGACATCGGTGTTGTGAGAAATATTAAGTATGTCTCATATCTTTGTACAAAGATAAAATTTCAATTATAAAGCCTAGCATATAAATTAAATGAACTAATTAATTTCCAAACCTAAAATACTCTTATTTTGGCTAAAGTTACAAACTCACTAACGAAACTAAAAATTACAATATGGTGGAATTGATGGATCTCAAAAGTCACGTTTCATCATTGAATAGGCTTATTTCAGTTACTTGGAAATAAGTTGGAAGCAAATACCAAATTTATAATAATAAATTCATTTCAGTTGACAATGACCAAAAATAACAATAAATTTATCTGCCGCAACAGTTTGTAATTCACTCACCTGTCCGAATCTCTGGGAAATCACAACAATGACTCATCATGAGACTACTAATACTGATTTTGGTTAATAACGAGATGACTAAGTCTAAGTAATTAATAATTCCACATTTATGTATATATATATAGCATTAGCATATGATGTAATAGTTTTGTTAGTAATTATTTGAAGTGAAAAGAAGTTTTGGAGTGAAAAATGAACGATGAAAGATTGTTTAATTCATAAAAAAGGTGATTTCATTAGACCCACATATAACAGAACAAATAGTTGAAAGGACAGCACGAGTAGGGATGCGTAGTCATGTTGGTCAAGAATGTAATTTTTTGGAACGTTACTTCCGCCCACAAAAAATCCGATCACGAGTCGCGACTAAAGAACTCACTTAAAAATATATATTGTAAGTTGACAACGCGCTGGTCTCATGCCAAAATACATATATGACCATATTTATTTGTCTGCAAAGAATAATAGTATTTTAAACGATTTGATTGGATAAAGTTATATTTGAAAGAGAGATAAATGCAGCAAACTCTAATAATAAAACATATTATTTAATTTACTTAAAACATAATTCCTTTAAACAGCGAAGATTCTCCCGCATTTCGAAGTTTTTATGATTATATTACGTACCTGTGTGTTGATAGTTAATCAGTCAAGGAATTACTTTTTAAAAATAAAAGAAATCTCAATAACTCAAGTACCAATCAATTCAATAAAAAACTATACAAACTTAACGTAATAGAACAAAACTAGTACTATAAGACATTATAGAACTGAGACCGGAAAATATAATAAGCTATTGACACGCCTGTCCTAAAACCCTCATTAAAATGTCGGCCTGAAAGAACTGTACCATAAAAGGCACCCTTTCTCGCCTTTATGCTGGCAGTAATAACTTACCTTAGAGAAAAACTAGTTTGCACGGTAAGTTTTTCACAAGGTCCACGTTATTTTTAAATTAGAATTTCGCAACGTCTTATGCTTTTTTGACTATCTTCTGAAGAGGTAAAAGGATTTTAGCGTCAGCGCTTGGGACTTTTACGTGTATGCAAAGAGACTATACTCTTTTATTATTTTGATGAGAATATATAGTTTTTCTTAGTCTTATAAAGATTGTGATGTGACGATCACTAAAGATAAATAGTTGAAATTGTCTGCTCATTCAAGTTGCTTTCTTTGTGAACTTAAAAAATTATAACACTTTTTTTCATAGGCACTAAAAAAGAATATAAAGAATGTCCTTTTAGTATTTCTTCCTTTTTGTTCAATAAACTGTTTTACGCTTTACAGAATAAAATATTTACATCTTTTATTACCTTGATAAAATATTTCATTATATGAACAATGACTAATGAAATTTCCTTTACAAAGTTTTAAGTTCCATAGAACAAAGAAAAAAAAAATTAAAATTAAATGAATGACTTCGAAATGTAAGCAGTCCATTACATGTGTGCATTCGACACATGTAGCTTTCCTCATGATGTTTTTATCACTAAACACGATATGAATAATAAACACAAATTAAGCACATGGTAAAATACTTGCTCGGGTTTAAACCCACAGTCTTTGACAAAGATAAAGTGTTTTAGTCACTAGGCCATCTCATATATTTCTATGTTTTAATGGATTGTAAAACGACAAAACATATTACATGCAGTAGTATTTTGTTGTTAACAAATAAAAATTCTGTTTAAATAAATAACAACAATTTGGAGATTACTTTGCTCCTTAATGTACTTTTTTGTAACCGGGCACAGTTGCTGGTAAGTGGGTGATTAAATGCTTAATGGAGTAGTTAAGTCAAAGGCAGATCGTTTACCGTTGTTCTTGATAAGAAAATATTTCTAATGATGTTGAAGTAATACTTAAGAGTATTTTTTTCATGGTAGGGTTAGGTGCGAGCCCATTTAGAAGGGTACATTTAACACTTATCCAAACAATAATACTCAAAAAAATAAAAAATCAAGCTATCATTTTTATAGTTTGATATTTTAGTACTCATTCCACCAATGGGAGTCTGTTGATACATATCTGACAGAATTTCATCCAACATTTTTAGGCGTGAAGGTCGTCCAAAAACGGCCATGATCCAAGCGAACATCGAAGCCGTGCGGCAACTAATCTTCGAAGATCGTTATGTGACATACCGTGAAATAGAGGCATCTGTGGGCATTTCAGAGACCACTGTCCAAAAAATGTAAGAAAGTTGACCTCTCATTGGATGCAGCATTTACTTAGCGACGACCAAAAAACAGCCCGTGTTAATTGGTGTCGCAAAACTATGCAGCCATTCAACCGAGGAGAGTCAAAGCATGCTTATGATATGGTTAATAGTGACGAGTCTTGGATACTTACGATCCAGATTCTAAGCAGCAGTCAACTGTCTAGGTCTTCCAAGAAGAGCCAAAACTGATCAAAGCCATACTCACGAAGCACTTCAAAAAAAATGGTTGCCTCGTTTGTGGCAAAGGGTAGTCACGTCGCCACTATTGTACTAAAAGATCGCAAGACGGTTACCGCTGACTGGTATACAACTATTTGTTTGCAACTAGGCATCACCGGATTTCGAAAAAACAATTCAAGACATCGTATGATACTGCACCATGACAATGCAAGTTCGCACACCGCCCGCCAAACAAAGATGTTTTTGTGCACCCAAAATGTTAAAATTTTAGATAAAACCCAACTACACAGTTCTATTCAGTTGTACCTCCTTACGTTTATGTCCACGCAATCTATTCAGGCCAAAGGTATTGTTTCAAATAAAAAACAATTCTTTATATTGCTCGCCTCATGAACTATGAATCTTAAAACCTTAACCAGATTAAATTCTAGTGGAGCAGTGTAATTCAGGTTGAATGGGAAATGCGAGCACTTCTCGAATTCGGTAACTAGTTTTATGTTTCCCCTTTCTTACTTTAAAATTCAAGTTTAAAACTTCGAGAAGAGTGGTTTCGTGACAAGACACCACTACACATTCAGTTGTAATAACTGGAAACGTAGGTATATTATACTTACATTAGAGGGCTGTGAGATTATAAGGTGGTATCATTAATATTGTAATATTTAATTATTAAAAGGAAGGACATGTGCCCAGTCGTAGGATATTACGGGCTGTTATTTTACTTTTTTCGATCAGTTCACAGGTATTTTACTTGGAATTTAATTTCAATAAGATTTTACGATTTGATTTAAAAGTAATGATAATGTTATGTATTTGTTTAGTGATTATCACATTTTAATCTATGTTTATCAACCAAATAATATGTTGAAACTCGTTTTCATAACGTACGGCTTTGACCCTTGGGTTTGTGGTTAGTCAGTGCCGATATCGATAATAATATCACCGATAATAATTATAATAAAATCTTAAAACAATAATCTTGTTGGTTTTAACATTGTTAATAATAGTGGAAAGGAATTAATTATGAATGAAATATTACTCATGGATGAATTGCTTAGCGCTTGTCACATGAATTGTCATTCATCACACTTATATAACAGGACACGAAAGCAATATTAGTAGCAACCACTGCTTCATATCATAATAACTCTTTTTTTTTTACGTTTTTCGTCTTTGTTTTGATGGTCTTGTTACTGAATCGTTTTTATTTTTGTAAAATGATGAACCACGATTTAAGTAGACAACAGAAAAAACCTAGGAAACGCAGCAGACTACAATAAAATCCTCAATACAGTCTGGGAACGGGTTAAGTTAGGAACTGATGGAAGTGTATTACGAAATTTGCATATTATTTGCATTTTTCAAATTTGGAATTAATAAATTTTGCATTTCGGTATAACATACTGACAGCATGCTTATTATGGTAAGTTTAATAGCGCTTATAGTAAAAAAAATACATGTCATCATAATTTAATGAGTTTCCAAAAAAAACAAAAAAGGCACCTATTATTATAGATTTGTATTTATTTGAATTGTGTATTTGTGTGGGTGTGTCTATATATGTGTAAAAATGTATATTCGTAAATCGTATACATATAATGTTTTTTTGTAATACTTTAAAACTTAGAAGGCTTTATTTAACTATGCCAATGAATGAAACAATTCGAGTGCAAACATTTTGGTATTAAAATTTAATTATAAACCAATGGAGCTAAAGAGAACAATTTGAAAACAGCAAAAGTCGTTTAGAGACTTCGAAACCGATGTTACCAATTAAAACCTTATTCGAGAGATTTCTGTATTCTTATTAATTGTAACTTCGCTCGGCTTCGGTACTTTGCAGCTTTAGGCATTGGAAGTTTTAATCCATCCGTTATTACGAAGGATTATGAGCGGGTATTTTTTGCAGGGGGAGCTCGAGACTGCGTTGTAATGTTTTTGTTCGTGTTGCTTACTGAATGGTACGTGGCATTCTCGATTGTACCTATGTCTTTTTTTACAATAAAACTTTGCCTATATATTACTAACTCATATTTTAAACAAACTATATTGTTTTTATTAAGTTAGGAACTGATGGAAGTGAATTACGAAATTTGCATATTATCATTTCATTTTTCAAATTTGGAATTAATAAATTTTTCATTTCGGTATAACTTACTGACATTGTTTATGCTGGTGATTGTACTGGATGTTTAATAGCGCTTATAGTAAAATATTAAATCTCTGACATGATATTATGTCAGTTACACCGAAATATTAATAATTTAATAGAGAAGTATGGAAGAAGAAGACATGCTGCGTCGACCCCAAGTAAAATTGGGATAAGGGCAGGAGGTTGATGATGATATTATTTTTATTATATATACTTTATATTTTAGTGTCATTTCAAAGTCTAGCCAGACATTGTCATTAAACTGGAAATATCAGTGTCGTAAGTCTCATGAAAACGTATTGATATAGGGGCTTAAATATATGTAAATAAGAATTAAAAATAGTTACTGTACAAATCATGACTGCATGGAATGGTGGCAAGAATGCTAACAGCATTTCCCCGTTGAATCGCAATTCCGATCCTCTGGGAAAAAAATAACCAGCCCTCCTGTGATGTTGCAGCTATGATATCTATGAACACTTACGTTCTGATAGAAGATATAATGAATTTTAAAAAGTGCCATTCATCATTAACTTATCAGCTTATCAGTCTGCTGATTTGAAGATCGCCTGGGAGGACTCCAGGTCGGCTTCTTTACGTCACTTCACCTGAGACTCAATTTACAAAAAATAACTTAAAATAAAACTGTAAACAGAAGTGATAAAGTTACAAACGATTTTAATATATAAAGGTCAATTATTAGTTTATTTTTAAATACCGATTGAGATTAATTTAACAATAATAAAACATCGAAAAGTGCATCCGTGTCTTATCTTATTTTATTTTCTTAAATTAGAAGAAAAAACCACATATAGTTATCAAACAGTTTAAAGTGTAAAGAGTTCATTAGATAAATGATACATTATCGTAAACAACATTCAATAATAATTCTTAGTCAATATATTATAATAACATCAAATGTTGTACATCAATATTTTATTTGATCATTTACAAATTAATTTCCTCCATAATGGTGTTGGTTTACGTAGTTATCGAATTATCATATGATTACGACTTTAGGGAGTTTCTGGGTTTTTATATATTCTATCAGTATATAAAATGAATACGCAATGGCAATTGCAACACAAGGATGATGGTGATGGTATAAGAAATTTTAATAATTCTTTCCTTAGATAATTCGACAACCTCGGGAACTAACGTGTTATGTCCCTTGTGTCTTCAATTACACTTGCTGACCTTCAAACTGGAACACAAAAATATTAGGTAATGATGGTTGGCAGTAGAAGCAGTAGAAAGCGATAGAGTGGATAGTGCCCAGACAAGTATTGTGGTTAAATCAATTTATTTGCAGGGGTATATATTCAACTGGTAGGTTGAGGATTTTCCTCTATAGTTAAGGAGAAGGTGGAGCTTCACAAGACACGTATTAAAGTTTTCTCATCATATAGTTCTGCACCGCTGAGCATTAGATTAATCAAAATCAAAGCCTAAACACGTATTAATTTGTCACAATCTTTTGATATAGTTTTTGTCCAGTGAGCTATTTGAACTTTACTGTTTTGTATTATCCCAAATCGTCCTGGTATCGAAGTAATTAGCGAAGGTTTTCGAGCAAATTGAAGAATCGATAGACCACAGAAAGTCTTACTTTATGTTTGCACGAACGTTTGTAACAAACAAGTTCAAAGAAAGAGTATAAATGTGAAATATCATTATTGTTAAGTGCGAGTAAATATTTATGTCCACAGTTCGTGCCACAGTCTCGTCTACCAGATTTGACAGTTTAAATAGTCGGCATTGCTTGGCAATACTGATATCCGCTGTTATACACAGTAATTTACGTTTAGGTCGCGCGACTGAACTTACAATATATACATATTATAACCAGTTTATTTTTTCACCTTAGATACTTATATACATAACAAAAAAAATAGTAATTTTGGTAGTTTTCATATAAGTTATGGAAAAGTTAATGCTACGAGTATTTGTGATACTATTTCGAGTTATATCCACTGACTATAAGGCAATGATTACGGCTTTAATGAGCTTCTGGGTTTTTATATATTCTATCAGTATTTAAAATAAATACGCAATGGCAGTATTTAAAATAAATGTAACACACCGATGATGGCGGCGGTATAAGAAATTTTAATCATTCTTGCCTTAGCACTGATTACACGACAACAAGATTTACAAGACAACAAGACACAGTTCGCAAGATTCGACCTAAGCACTTAACACTTTTAAAAAATTGAACAAAATATTAGTTAATTCTACCAATTCCAATTCATAAATTGAAATATGTTATATAAGATCTATTTTATATTTGATCGTCAATTTTAATAAAGTATTACAATTATATTTAACTCAATGTTATATAAAATTTATGACAATTTATCAACACTCATTTTGAGTACTTAATTAGTAATAGGTAGATACGCTCGAGTGGGATCCGAATACGCCATAAGTCATCTCGTGTCAGAAGGTCTGATGTGCAATGCAATATTTCCTGGTGACACTCCCTCGCATGCAACGGTTAGATAACCACGTATAATAAACGTCTAAACCCGCTGATATGAGAAATTGCACGAGCTTCCAGCGTGGTCCGGCGCTAGCCATATAATATATATTATATGTACATAAGTATTGGAAATCCACTCTATACAAAGAGAGATAAAAATTGAACGAAGTCGTGCAACAATAATATTATTATCAAGTTGTCGTTGTTGTTTTTTTTTATAAATAAAATAACAATAATAAAAGCACATGATTGTTGAAAGTAGTGTTTTGTTTTTTATCAGTATTCGTAAACGAATGCGGATGCTACTGAATACATTTAAATGAAATTATACATACTTTTAATTACTTTTTATCTTACTAGTAATATAAATACGAAAACTTGAATGGATGGATGTTTGTAACTCAATCACGACCGAATGAAATGAAATGAAATTTGTCACAGGTTATATTATTTAGGTAAAGAAAAGAGCGTACTCCTTCCTTAAAGGCCGGCAACGCACCTGCAAGCCCCCCGGTGTTGCAGATGTCCATGGGCGGTGGTAGTCATTTTCCATCAGATGAGCCTCCTGCTCGTTTGCCACCTATGACATAAAAATAAAGATTATATTGTGAAATAACACGTAACATTTTATTCCTAACACTTGCATCCCCCTAAACTGGAAACGAATCCATCACTAATTAATTAGGTAGGTATTGTAATATTTAATAAAAATATTACTTACTTTCATGTTTTTTTTAAATAAAATTAACACTTAAAATAAATTTATACATATACATTATATAGTACGTACATGTGTTTGTGTGCGTATTTTAGTGTGCGGACGCATTTTAAATGAGCAGTCTCACTTCTTTGGAAGTTTCTATTTATATTCACGTGTAAGTGTTTAAAAATATTTCAATTGTTTTTTTAAACAGTTATCTAACCAGCTAATTGCAATGCAACATACCTTTGGACCACAAGATATTATGATAATAATAAAATTATTAATATTAGTCACTGGATTAAATAGATACTTGTTTAGAAAATTGTTACAATTGATTATTTTTGCAAGGAAATGTTTCATTTGACTATTGAATAATAGGATGACTAAAACAGTTTTCAGAATGTATATTTTACAGGTGCAATTGATTCAATTTTCTTTTTCCAATAGAAAATATTTATCTCAGTGCGCTAGACAGGCTCTGTTATCGCAAGGAAAACATTACAGCGCTGAACAAAATATATCGTTGAGTCTCAGCGTCTGTATTTCCAATACAGAACTATCCATTAAGCATTTGTCGCCAAGTTTATTTTTTTATTTTTATCCATTCGGTTTCCATATAAACATTATTTAAAGAATTCAACATTAAATTACATAGATCTATTATACCAACACTATTGTTGTTCTATTTTCGTAATATCTTAATTAAATAGATAAAAAAAAATGTTTGTAAACAAGTATTAATTTATTTGCTGTTTGTTAAGAGTAAACACCTAGCTTGTTAAGAAAATAATTACAGTTACCAACGCTTATTGTTTTCATTTACAAGTAACTAGCAATGGCCCAGAGCTTCGCTTATGTAATTACTATTTTTTATAAAAAAATACTTTTATGTCACTCGAACTTTCATAGTGGTCGTACCTTTTGTTATATTATCGGAGAATTTTAAAGAGTTCTATCTATAATATAGCTTTTAACTAATTACACAATCTATATATTTTTTTTTAAATATATTTTTTACTCCTTTTTAATTAAGCGAGCAAAGATTTGTCTTTTAAAATATATATCTATTTTACGATCATAAAAAACTAGTTATTTGGTGTTATATTTAAATAAATAAAAAAACGTAACATATTTAAATTATATACTTGATATAATATAGATTTATAAGCATACAATTCATTAAATATTAATCTAGATTAACATTTACATTAATATATTTTACTAATCTGGTATTGGTAAATGAGGAAGAAAAACCGACGTGATGCTGTAAATAAGTTTATTATAATTTATATACAAACAAATGTGCAACTATGAATTAGTATATTTCATTTTGAAACAGTTTATTACTATTGTTTTAGAATGTAAGCAAAGCAATGCCTTTCCGCTATAAACACTTCCGAACAGCACAATGCACTTACACAACAGTGAATGTTATATAAGAGACGCTTTATGTAATAAATATATTTCTAAGAACATATTACATTTCTTAGGAATTGTACTTAATCTTTCATAATATATTATACTAATATATTAACACAATGCTATTAATATATTAATAATTTTATGATGTATAATGCTATGATATTTTTAGTCCGTAAACGTCTCTCTTTATTCTCAGCTTCTCCACTGCACGTTAGCAGAAAGATGTGCATATTTAAACCACCATGCGAAGGTTCTACTTTACTTCAATTTTTACAACTTCCACCACTGAGCACACGATGTAAACTCAGTGATGCTTGACCGGGTTCGTTCCGCAATCTTCAGTTAAAGTTCACGAGTTCTAGTCACTGGGCCATCTCGGTTCCAATAAAGTATATATTGAACTGGAATACAAGCTAACTTTACTCATATGTGGACCAAGAGTTTTTATAAAAGAATCGAGACGCAGTATTGGCAAAGTTTTTATTTATATGTAAAATGAGATAAATATATGTGGTTTATGATAATATTCACTAACCTATTTTGGAGAAAGGAAATAAAATATAAGCTTGCTTTTATAATGCATTTAAAACGAAACTCATTTACGCGTTATTTAAGAAAATAGTACTAACATTAACCCCATAATATAGTTAGTCTCATGATGTTTTATTGAGGCTCATAAATTTGAATACACATATTATGGGCTATTAAAATAATAGATTTAATATTACTGCAAGAAAATAATGACATAAATTATATACGAGAACGTTTAAAAATATGCCAAATACATTCGGGATCATAAAATCATTCTAACTGTTGAAGCAAATGACGGGTTGCGCGTAAATAAAAACACGTCGTCCATTCATTAAATTCTCGACAAAACGGATTACTTAGAGTTAGAACACGATTGTTTTTGCAATTTTACTTTTTTGTACTTAATAATAATAGAAAATAATATAAATTTAAATCATAGCTAGTAACATATAAACAAAGGACGATTATATATAATCTATTTTAAGTGTCCTCATAATTCTTAATCGTTCTCAAAATATATCTGCAAAAGTGATATACATTGTTTTTGTTAGTATAAATATTTCTGTTAATTATAAGTAACATAAGATGGGCTATTTTGGGAAGTATTCTAGACATGTTAAGATCATCAGGGTAGTGTCTAAATATTCTTGACAAAATATAATTATTGTCAAGACATTGTCGATATTATAGTAAGAGATGCATTCATTTGCGAAACTGTAGGTCTGTCTGGATGAGTACTATTGTCAAATATTTTACCGCTATTCTTTACTTCTATGTTCAAGTTGGTGAGTCAAAAAAATTTAAGACAAATACTAATTCAAAAATATATGCGCCACCAAATTCTTGTTACAAAAGGAATCCTCTTGCCCCAGAAAGTATTTATTGATTTTGCAAAGTCAGAAAGACTCAGTGTTATAAGGCCTTTTTCCAAAATTAATAACATAAATCTCATGATTACCAGCGCATCGATGATGTTGCTGGTTACTTTGTCGTTTGGTTAGGTAAAACCCACACTCATCTATTCTACGGTCAAACAGCAATGCCTAGTATACTTAGGTACAGGAGATATATCATTTTAGTTCGCAAGGTTGGTGCAAGAGTTTTTATAAAATAAGTGCATTGATGATACAAGGATTGGTTATATTTCTAGCAGTTACAATGCCTATGGGCGGTGGTTACCACTTATCACCAGGTGGTGTGGCTATTTATTGAAAAAATCGCGCTCATAATTAATGTATTATTCTTAGGTAAGATCATACTTCTTCCAAATTACTGACTGGACAGGTTACACGTTGATCACTATGAAATAGATAACTATAAATCTCAGTATGATTAAACCATAACAAACAGCCTAAAAAAACAAATAAGCAAAGCAAAATATTATTATTATATGGGTAAGTGTTCGAGAAATGCTATTAAAAATCTGATATAAAAAATAGAATAAAAAATAATGTAATAAATGATATTTTAAAAGTAAGTCTCTATAACAAAAACAACATATTGTAACATCACAAAGCGATACCGTACACGCGCTCAACCAAAGGTCATGTGCCAAAAACACAACTTTATCAATAAAATAATTACAAACATGTGTTTATCAAATATCTTGATTGGTTGTTTGGCCTTTCTTTGCTTGAAATGTAATAAATTCATCGATTATACTAAGAATACATTAATAGTAATCACGCGTGAATATTCCTAATACAGTAAAGTATAGGGCACCAAGGCATACGATAAAACATGATTTAAAAACAAAAATTGAAACTTGAATAACTCTGTGTCTGGCCTTGTGTTATCATTTACATAATTTGAGGTCAATAATTTTATTGATAAATCACAGTACACAGAGGGAGCAAACGTCCCCGTAGTCTACAAATGAAACTCTAAAAACAACTCATTATCTTAATTCTATAAATAACAAATCATTTATGGAGACGGCGTTAGGCCGACTACACACTTTGCGACTCATCTCAACAACTGTCATTTTAATTCAAGCAATTTAATTCCATAAAACTTTTATAATTTACACATATTGTAATCACATTTCATGTTTCGTTGGTATTTATCAAAAATATATAAATAAACTAAATAACCTTGTACTAATATATACGTATATATAGCAGACTCAGCGTCATCATTGTTGCTGCTGGTGAGGGGTGAATTTTTGATAGGGTGACTTGAATATCGTTTACAAAATAGGATACAAAGTATCCTGGAGCATCTATAAGATATCCTATCAATGGCACACTTGAATATTGTTGTTGTGCAGTATTATATAATACAATGGTTAGGTATTTGTGCTATCATAGTGTGGAATTTGAAATAATTATATTATAACAATATATAAGTAGTGTTAGGATATCAATTTATAAAATATTATTAATTTTAATAATTTGTAATTACTCGAAAGTCATAAGATGCTTTTGCCCGTGGCACAGTTAAATAATATTTCTTATCGTCAACAATATAATTTAAACGGAAAGTCCAATCTAAAGCTTTCGTTTGGAAATTTCCTAATGTCCTGAGGCCCCCGACATGTTGTTTTGAACTTAATGTCGTACAGTTGTCATAATTGACAGAGGTTATCAATTCTATTTATTCAGAGGCATTGATGGAATTACACTAGACGGAAACGCCAGTTTCTCATTTACCCAGTTGATATAAACAATTCAGCTGAATTTAAATTAATAAAAATGTGCCCGATAACATATAAAAAATTTCATTGGGTTATATACGGTTTGTTTTTGTACGGTAGAGTTATAAGTGGTGAATCGCTCGCTTTGAATTCTGTGCTAAAGGATCTGTGTAGCAGATCGCTTTCCAACTTAATATTTCAAATATGTACCGGCGGGATACCCATTGCTGACCTGCCCTCCACGAGTCTCTCCAAGCTGAGATCGAAGAGATCTGCCCTATTTTATGCGAGGGAGAGACAGAAACGTCAAGTGGTGGACGAGTGCTGCCTTCGACCTTGCACAGTGGCTCAATTGGTGGAATATTGCCCAGATAACTGGTGAAACAAAGACATTAGCTTTGGTGTTAGATTATAAAGGAACATGGAAAATAGCACGGGTTGAAGAATTGAGTGATCAATGAACCTCAATTATGATCTCATTCGTTTAAAGTTATTTTATAGACATTCGACACAATTTAATGCTAAAGTTATATTAAATCGTTAAAAACAAAGATCGTAGTGGAACGAGTATTAAAATATTACTAGAAAATTTTATAAGTGTGTGTTATGAGATGTTGAAATATAATATAGTACATGTTACTAGATTTAATTGAGTACGACTGTGTAAATAATGATCAAATATTTAAATAGACATGCTTTTAATGTTTTAAGACTGAACTAATTAAATATAACAATAAATATAGTAGTTTTAAAAGAAATTATTAGTTTGTATAAATAAAAAAAGCATAATGTGAATTATCAGTAAAAAAATAAAAACTGTTTTATAATGGAAGTCAGTCATCAGTAATTATTGTTTTAAGGTAGAAAACAGTTTAAACAATACCTGTATTTAATTACGTTTTAAAAATTGTAAATGATAAATCTTTCCATGCTCTCCGAATAATATTGTTTATATAAAATATGTTAAAATCGAATAACTTTGTCGTATGTATTTTTATATATTTAAAAACATTCGATTCGGATGCGGATTCATTCAGTGCGAAATACATAATTATTATATTGGAATGTTGTTTTATTTGAAATCTATTAATAATAATTAGTGGTCGCTCATTGGTCAAATACGACTGGTCTTGCAATTACATTGATTCAAAAGGAAGCAAAATGAGGCTCAAATGGTTGTTACCTTGTCATTATTACAATAAAAAACTCAAATGTAAAAAAAAAATCACATGTTGTTAAAAATACCAGTTTGACAGGAAACTATGAATGTATTAAAGTATTTTTTTTTTTAATTTTTAGATTTACATTAATGTCTAATGCATTTTATATATAAATAGATTATATATTATAATATGATATGCATAATATGCTTTATGCACTCCTTCCTCTATATAAATTTTAACTGTGTCAAAACACATAGTCGTAATTTTCAAGTAATCGTGCTTATATATAAATATCAAATGCTACTTCTGTACCTGTGCTTTGTATTTGCGTATACTTTGCATTATTTAATGTGTAAATTATAAATATTTTATATACGCTATATAGGCCACGTGTATCTTAATTAAAGGTCGTAGGATCAAACCTGAAACACAACAATTTTTTCCATGTACTTAATTCATCTTGTCGTCGGTGATAGGGATAAATATTTCTCTGGAATTTTGTCATATGGGTATACACCAAGTTGGACCGTTGCATCTTGAGTGAATATACTTTAACTCATGCTCTTTACAAAGTAACAGCCTCTTAGAGTCCCATTGCTGGGCTAAGGCTTCCTCTCTATTGTGAGAAGGTGTTTTGGAGTTTACTCCACTCGTTGCTTCGAAACGGGTCGTGGAAACACGTGGCAGATTCTTATTTACCACATTCCTCACGTTTTTTTCCTTCAACGCCAAGCAGCAGATGAATTATAAACATAAATTAAATACACTGTTATAGTAGCAGTATAATTAAGTACAATATTCAGTGGTTCATGCTTGAAATTAAAGTCAGAATTACTTAAGTTAAGATCACATTTTCAGCCACTGGACCATAACGGTTTTTGACAAGATGTTAGATTTTTACAAAATTAAAACTAACGAAAACTTGCGATATCATAGAATTCGATGATAAATCATTGGATCCGATTTAAATTTTAATTTGAAAACCGAACAGTCGATAAGCCCTTATAGAATGGAAAATAGAATTTATACTCTCGTGGATAACTCACGCAAAAGGGCTTAAATAAATCTTCCCTCTAACTTAATAAAGTCTCTGTTGACGGTTTTATCTGAAGCTGCGGCTATAACAGCCCTCTTTTTAAAGTGTGCCCGACATTTAGGGTAAGAAAAAGGCACAAAGACAAATTATCATAAGTATATATTTGACTTAAGAATCAAGTATAAGTATACTGAACTTTAAATAAAGGAGATTTATATTATAGAGTAATACTATTTTATCCGTCTGTACTTCATCTGAACTACCAATATGACAAAGGAGGTTTGAAACGTAATATTCTTCTTGATCGATTGATCTTCTTGTTTTAGGCTTTATGACGTCACAGTAAATTCAATTAAGCATCTTTTGGAGGACATAGACGTACTCCATCAAAATAATATATATTTGGACATTTCTGTGTTGGGTATAAAATTATTTATTTTATATTACTTTAAACTTTAATAACGTGTTGTATCTCCACGGGATGTAAGCATATCGTAGTGAAAAGAAATTGTTCAAATGTTACCTATAAAATCACACCTGGGCTATACCATTGGGACTTACACGTTTTTAATATCAACTGACATAAAAATAAAAAGATGTGATCTCATTCCCACTACAGGAATCGATATGCAATCCTAGTCGTCACGGTTGTATCTCGATACTTTAAATTGGATATTTTCAATATACCCAAGGCGATACATTGGAATCTCATATCGTCATCTCTTGGAAATATCGGATTACTATATAAAAGGTACGATTGTTCTGTAAAAAAAATAATTAAATTATTTTTAACTACTCATACGTTGTGGATGATTTTAAATATGAAGATTGTTGAGCGGTTGATTTTGTTGTTTTTTAATAAAAAAACTATTGAGTGAAAACCATAAATATAAAATATTTAATTATGGCTAGCTTTTAATTAATATAAGTATAATATAACTTAGTTTAGTTTTAGATTATTACAATATCATAAAATTCTAATTTAATTAATATTATAAACACAAAAAAAAATATCACAAAACAATTTTAATATTGATATCTTCTCGTTTTATTTTTATTTTATGCCTAGTTCTTCGAAATACAGATTATTAATTGTCCAATTTCATGTAGTACTGTCAAGCGCTTGATTAAAAAAAAGAGGGACGTTTTATAAAAATAGAACGATCTAGCTTAATAAAAACTATTGTAATTTCAGTAGTTCGGGATGGCAAAATAAAATTATGTTGTACAATGATGTTCCAATCTCTCTGTATATTTTTTACAATCCCTCACAATCATCCAATTGTTTTTTCTAATGACAGCTCAATCATTTTTAAAATAAGAAATAGTGTTACATGCCAGTATTAACTGTTATTCCATATAAAATAATATTAATTAAAGTTGTACAAATTATTGATCAATTAATTACAACAATAATTGTATATACTTATAATATGTAATAATAATAATAATGTGATATAATTAATGATATAATGCAATGACATAACACCATATTGGAGGCTAGGGCTACTCGCTAACACTATGTTTTGTATTATTAATAATACTAACTATACAAATATTTATATCTATCTTGTATATATTTAGTAGTTCATTATTTATAAAGTTTGTATTTGTTTTAATCAGTTCCTAAAACTCGCTTCAAAAGAAAACCTCGCTTAAATATTTCCATATAAAATAAGTATTTCAATAGACAATTTAAATTCTGCAAGTTTAACTGAGAGTTTCATCAACATGGAATCCTGTCTTTCCTCTGAAACTGCTAAATTAGTTCCCATTCATTCCGGAGACTAATAGCCTGCGTTGGACGTATCGTAGATGAGTTGCATTGTACTTGTAGATATGGAAGTATGGGCTAGGCCTCAGTAGACTCTACTTAGACGCAGACAAGTTGAGTAATCGGTGTATAATTTCCGGAGGGTGAATAACCCTTCGTTTAATGTTTATTGTATAGTTCTTTTGTAACGTTCTTTTTTTTGTTTTGTTTCTTAAGGCGAAAGTGAGAAACACACAGCTTTTCTGAAAATAAATAAAAAATATAATTAATTAATTTTATTAATGACTTTTTTATGTGTAAGAAAGTAATTTTGAAAGTTTGTAACAATTGTATAAATATTTTTTTGTAGTAGCTATAAATCGAGTTTTATCCTCGTGATTAGGATTTGATCCTAAGAGCCTACTCGAACAAAATATACATTGATTTACTTAGTGACACTAGAAAGATATTGTGCTCGAGATAAATAGTTTACATGCAGTTTGATTACCATTGCAGATACAAATATTGAAAGAGAAATTAGCAATGGACAGCTAGTCACAGCGTCTAAATTGGTATTTCCTTTGACCTGTAATTAACCTGGCTTAACCTACATACCGGAACCGAGCCATACAAAACGTTGTTGTTTGGTAGAAGCTGGTGGATCGGTCGGCAGTGATCTATACATTTTAAGATGTATTTAATTAGCAAGAATCTACGCTAACACGTCTCTTAAACAATTCCTTAATTGATTTTGAGGAACGTAATTATTTTGAATATGCTGTTAACAATTACTTAATTGTCTTATTTATATTTGTTACAAGCTGTGCACGCGACTACGTGGGCGTTTGAATTTAACAAAAAGTTATTGTTGTAGTTTAAGTTACTCCTTATTACATCAGCTATCTGCCAGTGAAAGTCCCGTCAAAATCGGTCGAACCGTTTCAATGATTAGCCGGAACAAACAGACAGACAGACAAAATTGAAAAAAACTGTTATTTTGGTGTATGTACCGTGTATACATATACAAACAGACACTCCAATTTTACTATATGTATAGATTTAATTCATTTATTTAGGTATCTAAATTGGTTAATTTTATTTTTCGGTAGAGCTTTGTGCAAACTCGTGTAAGTAGAGTCCACCAAATCACCACAATATATTCTATATTGTTGTGTTACGATTTTGAGTGGGCCAGTGTAAATAAAGGCACAAGGACAGTAATATCTCAATTTCTAAGATCGTTGGTATGTTGGTGATATCAGGAATGCGATGACTACTCACTATCAGGTGGTCCAGTTGCAAATTCACCAACATAAATGTCATAAAAATACAGAATTTAACTTTTTATTTAAGCAGATAACAAGTAAACAATGTACTTTAAAAATAATTGCAGTTGTTAAATCTGCGAAATATAAGACTATTGCTATATACTATATTATTATACTTCTATGGATATAAAATCAGTATCTAGTTGAGGATGTTGCAGGTTCGATTATGAGCTCACGGTTTGTTCTAAGGCTCCTGATATAAAATTTTTGCATATTTGAAAACAAAATCGGAAAAAAAAGGAAATACAGGGAGGGAACTCCAAATCACGACTTACGCATGTGGATATAAATATGCTAGTATTTTTTAAACATTTGTTATAAATATTTGTTAAGAAATGAAATATTGTTTGTCGCTTCCCAACATAGCATGATTTATTAGCGTCTTATAGATCTCCGTAGATCTTCGTAGATATTAATGGAAATTTTAAAATTATTCTCCTTTGCAAGGTATATCTTTGCAATGCGTTTGTAATTTTGATATTAAATAGACAATCGTAATGCTTAAATATTAATAAAAAAAAGTTTTTACATTGTAAAGAGCACATTTAATTTTAAATTTAAAATAATTTATTTTTAAATTTGTTTGTAAATACATTCATATATCTGATCGAAATTACTAGTAAGATTGGACATTATTATTTATACTGAACGGAACGTATTGCTTGTATGCGTTATTAAATTTCAAGTAACATCAAAGAGATAAAGCTTGTACGAGATAATTATATTGCAACAGGACTAGGTATGGGCGCTCGCTTGTCAGTGAAAATAATTAGTTTCCTTTCAGACACCGCTTTAAACAATATGAAAACACCGTCCTCACATCATAGAAACAACATACAAAGTGTTTAATATGTAATATTCGAAATCTATACTTTTTTAACTTTTTTTTCAAATGTGCTTTTACGTGTCTACTTAAATAAAGAATATTTCAGTATATTTTTTTTTTTATATAAGTCAAGAGTAAGACCAGATAAAAAAAGGATAAAATGTGTGGGATATGACATTTGCAAGACGAGAGTAAGGATTAAGGAAAGTGATAAATTAAAAAGGTAAGATGATGATAAATCAACGTATTTAGACATTAAAAATTAAATGCTTCATACCTACTCAGACATGTTTAAGTCTCGCTTTGTATTTTTTTTTTTTACCTGACGACGAATCTCTTAAAATTCGAGTGAAACGGCGGTCGGCAACTAGTATAATATAAAACTGTATTAGACAGATGGAATCCTAATGAATCTTTCTGTGTTCGAAAGAACAATATCAGTAAGAAGTAATCGTAATATTCAGGAGTACTTTGAAAAGTTATAATACGTCTAGTGGACATATTAAGTGCGATAGCAAAATCACTAACTTAAACTTAATAAAGTGTTGTTTACAAAGCGAGACTTAAACATGTCTGAGTAGGTATGAAGCATTTAATTTTAATGTCTAAATACGTTGATTTATCATCATCTTACCTTTTTAATTTATCACTTTCCTTAATCCTTACTCTCGTCTTGCAAATGTCATATCCCACACATTTTATCCTTTTATCTGGTCTTACTCTTGACTAATATAAAAAAAAAAAATTTAAATATTCTTTATTTAAGTAGACACGTAAAAGCACCTTTGCATCGACGTAAACAGGATTAAATTAAAGTAAAGCTACTCCCACATATTCATAAATATAATATATAATACTATAAATAGTGTAGTGTGTAAAACTAAGTGCGTGAGACTTAGTTAGTATAATATGGTTTTGAAAGTGGAATTCATTATTACAAAGCTGCTACTAATTAGTTTGTAGTTTCAAGATAGTTACACCAAACCTAACTACGTTATCCACAGCACGTTAGTGCTTAGTCTTATATGAAAATTGTGATTCGAGAAAATCTTCGTTATTAGGTAAGTAACGCTTAAATTTTAGATCAGATAGGATTTTGATTAATTTGATATTAAGGTTAGATTATTTATTTATATCGATGGTCTTGTAGACGAATGTGTTGAGGGCAAATTTCCATTAAAATTTTATTGTCAAATGTACTTATTAATGATGATATTATGCTCTTTCGTTAGCATATATCAGAATTTCAAAATTATGTATCCTTCAATCTTATCTTAATTGTAACTTAGCTACAGAACTGTTTATTAATCTAAATTTAATTTTAAATTTGTATAAAGTAAATAAGTAAGGTTTTTTACATTGGTTATTATTTTAAATCAATTTTGTGAGAATTTTAAAGAGCCACCTTTAGTACGAATTCGGTCATGTTCGAATACGAATTTCCACCAGCGTCCTTTCTGATCATTTTATTACGGTTGCTTTGAAATAAATTCCTAGTTTTTATACATTTTCGAAAAGCTAATTAAACGACTATGTTTGTAAAATAATCTGCAGAACAAGTATCATAATGGTTTTTTTTGTTTTTCAGGCATATTTGAGGGAAAAAAATAAAAAAAATATTGAAATAATATCGTTTTCCGTCTCGCATTTTTTAATTTGGACTGATAATTATTGTTTAAATATTGAAAAATATCCAGTGTTTGATCGTTTTTATAAATCAGAAGAAAAAAGTAGATTTTAATCGAAACATTTTTTTTAATAAATTTTTGAAGTTGCAATTTTGACTTATTTTGAAAAAAATCTAAAAAACGTGATAACTCAAAAATGGTTCACTTTTGCATATGGGGGTTAAAATTATCGCAAATAGTCACCCCTAATTCCTCCTAACGGGAATACGTCGAATTACCAATAACCCTGTATATATATACACTACATTTAAAATATAAATGCAAATGTAACAAACGCGACCCTAATTTTACCTTTAACATAATTTATCGACTCCCGACTTAGTTCTCCCAGTCTCCAGTAAACAATGTAAATATGGATTTATAGCTCTAAAGATTAGTATACACGTACATATATGTCGGAGGAGTAGGATGCCGAACAGTTGGGTTCGGGGATTGATCCAACATTTGGAAGACTATGTGGGCGTGAAATGGAGATATTTACAAACGTAGACGTAATTAATACCGTCTAATCATTGCATTAATTGATTCAATAATCGTATATCACAAAAATATCAATAATTCATCTCGATTAAGAACAAATTGGTTTGCAAGCAATCATCGCATTCGAGTCGCTTGTCAAAACATAATGGCTCGCGTTGCCATGACACTTACAACTCCATTCGGGGTGACCCGCTCTTAAAAGTAAATCAGCCATCGAACATTATTGCCAACTACTCGATTCATTAATTATCCAAATCAATAACCAAAGTAACCGCGCCCCGTTATATATATATATATATATATATATATGTTCTTTATTTTAGTAAAAAATGTGTAAGAAAGGGTGGAAAATGTCTATCCGTAACATATAACATATATTATGATATAGGTGTTATTAATCTTCATTTTAATTAACTTTCGTTCGGAGTACTTTGGTTTAATGAAATATCAAAATGGTAATAATAGGTGCTCTCTTAAATTATATATTTTTAAATAAATCGTAAGTTTGAATATCTATGAATAGATTTATGTATATCTCATTAGATATAAGTCTACCCTATAAATTATGTAAGGTATGTTTTTGTAAAGAGAAATAAACTTTATCATCAATAATAATATTGAAAATAACAGCAAAATCAAAATTTCGTGATAGAAATTGTCACCAAAAAAACCTATAAAGACAAAAACAAAATCTATACTGTTTACCTACGAGCCAAAAAGGCTATGTTTTTCCCGTACTGTGCCTTATTCGGCTTTTATATTCATTCGTCGGGATCGCTCGGGGGCTAACATTATTGGCATCGACATAACGCGAACGACCCGCATGTCATTTCGTTGCCTGCAGGCGCAAGAAATTGCATGAAATATACCTACGTCACGCATCCATTTAAACGAGACCTTCCCCAGCAGTCGTTGTTGCATTATACTCTCTACAGAGAATACATTACTCATGTATCGGGGGGTCATAATAAATTGGTTATTTTGGTATAGGCGTGTGTGCTTCATGCATCCCTACGGGGCATATTGGACGCAATCTGTGATACCTGACGTGGCGGAGAATTTCATTATAGTCTTTTGACTCATAATATTGTGCATGAAAAAGATGACACGATATGACGTGATAGATTACGTGGCATGTTACTGGTATGTATTATCGAGTGTATGGATATAATACTCTATTAATTAACGTTACCACGGGCCTTATATTGTTTGTAACACAATGGGTGTAAGTTAAACAAAAGTCTGAACTGACATTTCAGTTTTCACGTCAAATATGTGTCTGCCCTATAGGGGTTAGCCATATAGGGGTTCTCTCAAAGAAGTTTAGGAAACTCTATTAGCAGCTCTGCAACTTTAAATAGTCCCATATATTATATCCGTCCCTTAGTTAATTTTAGTGAAATGTCTATATGCTTTAAACTTGAGAATCAACCGAATAGTTTTCTTATGTATTTGAGTGAGGGCCATTTCAAACAGAAAGTAAATGAGTATATCTATATGCAAAAGTGTTTTCAAGGAAATATGATTGTTAAGATAAATAAAGAATATACCTTTTACTATATTCGTGTTCATGACGACTTAATATTGTATTATATATATATATATATGTGTTAATGTAAAAGCTCGAACTAAGGTAAATCTTAAGATTTTCCAGTAAAACCTAAGATTTACCGACATGAGTTGGTAAATGTAAGTATTTATTATAAAGGGACGATTAACCTAACATGTAAATCCTAAGATTTACCAAGTGAATGATGGTAAAAGTTCGAATACCAAAGTTTTATGGATATTTACCATTCATTGTCAAATTTTAAGATTTACCGTAGTTCGAGCTTTTACAGTAACATATATACTATGTACGAATTTCAACGAGTTAGAGTACTTTTACTTTACTTTTTTGGATACCAGTAGGTATCTAAAAAAGTACTCTACATGCTGTTAACAAGATTAACATAAAAAACTGTATTAAGAGATTTTTCTTTTTTTTTTTCGAGTAAAATCTATACTAATATATAAAGCGGAAGAGTTTGTTTGTTTGTTTGTTTAAACGCGCTAATCTCAGGAACTACTGGTCCGATTTGAAAAATTCTTTTTTTGTTGAATAGTCCAATTATAGAGGAAGGCTTTAGGCTATATAACATTACGCTGCGACCAATAGGAACGCAGCGACAGTGAGAAATGTTGCAAAAACGGGGAAAATTATTCACATTTATGGACTTTCGATGCGTGCGCAGCATAAACGTTTTAAGTTACTCAAAAATGTGTATGAAAGATATATTCCTCTTTTAATAATAAAAAAAAAGTCCGTGACACTATATGTCTATTTGTTAAGAGTGTGCTAGCAGGCGGGGCGCGGCGGCGGATGAGGGGGAGGCGGGTCAGCCCCGCCGCCGCGCTCGCCACTCTCACCCGCGGTGTAGTTCTGCGAAGTAGCAATGCACATAACGACTTAAAAAAATTAACATTCTTAATAGTTAAATTATTTATCAAAATTAGGTTTTGTTATCAGCTTATTTGCTCATTATTTTTTATCGTTTAAAATCGGTTACATTTAAATCATAATCTGCTGTAGTTTTAACTTACGATATAAGATAAAATTTCAATGAACATTCCTTCGTACTTTGCAAGTAAACAATTCAAACGTTTCACGGTATAAATAAGGTATAAACATTACATTACACACGTAAAAAAGTTCAAAATGGCGAGCGATACTTTCACCGATGCAGATTAATCATCACTGAGAAAATAAATTTTGCAAATAAGCAAATAGGTGAATATCGTTTAAAATGACTACACAAATAAATTAGTAGTTCAATATTTCAAGTAATTTCTATTACGTTCAAGCATATTCAACACGGTTGTACTATAATCACCTTATGAAATAATAACACCAAAGGAGAAACAATCTAAACTTCTTATTGTTCGGTTTGTTTATCTTATTACGTTTAAGTTAATATTGTTTGTTTTCAACCGACTTCAAAAAGGAGGAGGTTATCAATTCGTCTGTATTTTTTTTTATATGTCTGTTACCTCATAACTTTTCACTGGATTTTGATAATTTTTTTTTGTTTGAAAGGTAGTGCTTCCCGTGGGGCCCCATTTTAATTTTATCCTGTTACGATGATGGTATCCTTATGAAAACGATATAAGTCTTAAATGTGCATTATGTATGTGCGCGATAAATAGGTGAATAACTCAAAATTGTGCCAACCAATTTTAATGATTCTTTTTTTATTATAAAGGATATACTTCAAGGGTACTATGGTGAAAGTTTGGTAAGGTTCTGAGCATAGGATCCATGACAAAGTAACGGTACGGAAGGGAACGGAACAATTCTAAGGAGCACGTTAGCGATACTCGGCCGAATCTTTTAGAAACAAAAATTTTGACAAAAAAAAACCGACTTCAAAAGAGAAAAAAAATAATATGCTCTAAAAAGTAAAAAATAATTGCTTATTATTCTACAACTTAATAATCAAGTAACTTATTCTACTTACCAATATGTAGGTATGTTCTGTGTTTCCACGCAAGGAGATAAGTATGTACCTACCCACTTTAAATCTAACTTAACACAAACCTATGAATAACAAACAATGATCACAATATTTTTTAGATTTATACTATGTAAAATGAAATTAAAAATATTTAGACTATTTAAAAGTCAGCAAAGTTATTACGATAATATATTATAGTTAAAATTATTGTTATTTTTGGAGGCGGTGTCAGCCAAGGTAGGTTTGTAAATATATGATATACTCTAAATTTGTAAATCTGGTCTATCGATAAATACACTTCTTGATGTTTTTTTAAACCCTATACGTACATAGTGGTCCTATATAATTCAAAATCAAAATTGAGTGTTTAAGCAAACATGTCTACCGTCAAGTATTACAATTCATGAACTTTTCTCCTAATCCAAGACAAAGAAAAGTCATTCAGATTTACTATTACATTTCCTGTTGAACGTTTTGTTTGTTTTGGCAGAGTATGAATTTTGTTTGTGATTTATTTATTTACAATTGACTTTTTCTTTTGTCTTACATCCAGATGTCGATACACCTGCATCGAATTGTTAACAAAAAAAATATTCGCAATCGGACACTATTGTACAATATTTCTTTTATGTTTAAGAAAAGGGTTGTCATAATTGACCGTATAACAATAAGCAATAAAAACACAGATGTTGGTAATTTATTTAGACAAACTTTACCGGTAATTTTAAGAGGAACTAGAGCAGACATTGTAAGGTCTTGCCTTAAAAGTTCACCGTTATGGACATTTGTCCATACCTTAAAACTATCTACGAATATGAGAGCACATTTGGGGGGAGGAAGTACAAATTTTCCTTCAAAGTTACTTTTAATAGGAGATGGAAAAGTACCTCATTCTGAAAATAAAATTGAAATTGATCGCGATTTAGGAGAAAAAGTGACTAGCATAGAGGATTTAATATCAAAAGTTTACCCTAATATCGTCGAAATAGAAAATAAAGATTACCAATGGATGTGTCAAAGGGCAATATTGGCGGCGAGAAATAGTAGCGTTGACGAAATTAACGACCTAATTTTAACCAAACTTCCAGGCGATATAACTACCTACCCATCTATTGATAATCTAATGGATCAAGAAGATGCTGTCCATTACCCACAAGAGTTTCTCAATTCTTTAAACCCGAGCGGCCTTCCACCACATTCCCTGAAGTTAAAAATAGGTGCTGCGATAATTTTACTCAGAAATCTTAAACCACCAAATTTATGTAACGGGACCCGCCTTCAAGTAAAATTCCTTCGCAATAACGTGATCGTTGCAACAGTTTTGACTGGTCCGGCAGTTGGTCAAACAGTGCTTATACATCGCATCCCAATGATTCCAAATTATTTACCTTTTAATTTTAAAAGAATTCAATTTCCCATTAAGTTATCTTTTGCCGTAACCATTAATAAATCACAGGGCCAAACATTTAAACACGTAGGAATCGATTTACGTCAAGACGGCTTTTCACACGGCCAACTATATGTCGCGTTGTCAAGATCGGGTTGCGGGCAAAATCAGTATGTTCTTCTACCACAAGAAAATAAAACTAAAAATATAATCTACGCTAAAGTACTGTAAAACATATTATTAAATCTTATTGACGATTATAATAACAAAAACCAACGTGAGCAATCAAACGATAATCATGATAGTGTTTCCGACAACTACGCGAACGAAGTCGCGGGCACAGCTAGTCTATGATAATTTTAACGCTGTGAATCACGTAGTATGTACGAGTGTTATCATATACCTGGAAAATATTAATATCATATAAAAGGCTCTTATTTTGTAAAATTCGTTATGACACATTTTTATGTAAATATAAGCTTATACTAGAACAAAATATTAAATTATATTCAAATAGAGAATATATTTTGTTCCAAATTCGTAAATATTTTATTTCACTTTAGCTTAGTAGTTGCCAAATTTAATATGAAACGTAAATGTGTTTTTCGAATGGGACTAATTTCATTATGAGACTCGTATAATATATAAAAATATTTACGTACTGTTTACATTTACGAATAAAACAATCCTAGAGGAAAACTCTCATTAAATTACTGTTCCACAAAGCCAAACTATACACATAACTGGTGAAAGAAAAGTTAAGAAAGATGTTAACACTTTCGAATCCAGTTGAGGGGTAGAATTTAGTAGCCGACGCCAAATGGGGCGAACTTCGCACTCAAGCTCGTCGGGCGACGTAATGACCGAAGTTCTCTATTTTTCTTGTCCCATTTGTTTTACAACGATTTACCGTTATATTTGTTTTGTTTTTGTCATCAAATTTAAGACTTGTCTTCTACAAATCAGTAACATGGAAAATAAATCAGAGAGCCGTCACAAGACGCCCAATGTACGTTAGATGTAAATCATCGAAAGTGACATTTAATGAAATTATAATTCTTAAAGAAACATAATTTATAATTTATGATGACATTATATAGCGACGAAATATACAGTAGACATATGCGCTTCACACACAAGGGACTCGATACCGGCAGCGGATAAACGAATAAAAGAGGATCATACCGTATACCGTCACGGCATACGAGTCAGCCTTACCCCCCAGGTGCGCCAATGGATGTTTTATATCAAAAATATGTATTTAAGTTATTACGAAATATTTTTTTTATAATTGTATTAATAAGAGAACATGGAAAATTTTGTCTTCGGCGTCCTATTTACCTATATGTTAATATATTATTTTTCTCCTAAATTTAGTATCATTGGAAAGATTTGTGACCTTTTCAAGATTTCATATGTCCTAGCGTTACTTTTTTTTATTGTGGTACTGCAGGTTGCTGGTTACTATTACTACATAAAACCAGGTACCAGAGCTTCATGCCTCGGTGGATACAACCAGCTAATCACTAATTCTATTGTTAAGATGCATTATGCTGTGTTTTGGTTCTGGTACTTTAATGGTGGTGTTATTGATATTTATGACAACATACTTAGCAACAGGTGGAACATTTGCATTTGCATTCTAAAAATAAATAAATAACGTTAAGAGAAACTAGAATTCAATCCATTACACTGCTCCGCTGCAAATTAATGAATAAACATGTCACAGAATTTACTGACAAATGCAGGTTTCCTTGCGATGTTTTCGTCCTCTAACAAAAATAAATCAAATAAGATTAATTGAAGACACGATTTGGTTCAGATGTTTGTATTCTATTCACCACTTCGGCTCATATTATAGTTTGGTCTATTTTATACACTTGGAAAGTTCCCTTATTAAATATAAAAAAGGGGGTATTGTTATAAATCGTCTTTTTGGCTATCCTTTTTATGATATAGAATGGCTGATGGCGTTTGGCGTATCCGTCCAGGCTAAGCATTTGTGTCGTAAGAAATAATAGCACCAATTTGCCACCAACCTCTGATGATAGTGTGCGATGTGTCACAGCACAGCAAAGCAGCAGTGTGCACAGTCTGCCACTGAGTAAAAATGTGTCAGTCTTTGTACACATAAATATAATGCAAAAAACCAAGAAATTGTGTTTAATCTTTGCTTCACACATTTTTTTTTACCCTAGATCATTAATACATAGAGGAGCCCTTTTAAATCTTTATCGTGAATAAGCTCCAAGTACGCTTTAACTCTTAAAAAGGAGAGGATGCCTAAGCCCAGCTCCTTCGGCCCGCGAGGAGAGCTCCGCCAAGCCACGAGCGGAGCACGGGAGGGGCCGTGTATGCGTTATGTAGACATGATCCCTTAGTCTCTTCGATCCGTGCCGAGGACGACCATCGCAGTGGTTTGAGTGGGTATTTTTCCTCCCCTCAATGTCCCGGTACCTTTCTGAAGGTTTACATTACGTAAAAAAAAACAAGCATTGGGACATTTACAGATTGTATCTTTAGTTAATTTAATGTAACCCTGAAATTTGACCATAACATAAATAATTTACGATCACAGTAATAAAATAGTTAACAATCGAATAAAAAGCTGTAAAACTTGAAGCTTTAAATTTGTATCCCGTAAGTTAATCCAAACAGATCACGTAATGCAGTGAAACGGAAAACAATAAATTCAACCTCCCCTCTTTAGCGAGGCCATCACACAAACAACAGCAAATGAGAATTTACAATTCTCTGGAGAGCCTAATTGATATGTGACGTTAAGTCACTTTTTAATGATATTTACGACGTTACTTCCTATCCATATGATTAAAACAGATCCAGATTTTCCATGATTTGTCTGCCCTTAATTTTTTACTATTATAGCTTAGTTTACAGTTTTCTTGTTACTTTAATATGATCGCGCCAAACGATCTAAGCTCGATCCAGCCAGTCTACTATATTATGAACCTTTTATACCTAGCACAGTATACGAAGGAGATTACCTTAAATCAACGATTTTCTCTCAGAATAAATTAACATAATTACTAATCAGTTTTTAAAGCCGGAGAATATTTATGAATTAAATTCTCTCTTTCATTCTCTGTTTCCAATTTCAAATTCAAAAAAAGAAATAAAGCGTTTTGTTAATAATTAAATAATGTTTACTTAAAAGGAGGTAATAATAGAGGCTGTTTGTTTTTGAACTATGAGCTTAATATCAAACAGTTTTATAAATAGATTTATACGTGAAATTGGAAAACTAAACCTACAAACACTACACAATACAATGTTAACTATAAAATATTTTTTTACTAATATTCATGGAATATTCCGTATTATTATCGTAACTATAGCATATGAAGAGATATCATCCGTATGTAGTTTAATGAAATACCATTCATTAATTTAAACAACATATCACAAGGTGATTTAATTTCTCAAATTAGTTAATTATATATACTAAAATATGCACATACTCGTCCCTGCTGTACCAATAGTATTATGGATTTAATTCCATTAATAATA
Organism: Vanessa tameamea; assembly: GCF_037043105.1. Classification (NCBI taxonomy): domain Eukaryota; kingdom Metazoa; phylum Arthropoda; class Insecta; order Lepidoptera; family Nymphalidae; genus Vanessa; species Vanessa tameamea. The sequence continues at coordinate 5,553,811 of NC_087324.1, read as the reverse complement.
AAGTATAAAGTCTTCGCAGAAATAACATATATATTTAAAGCCAGCGATGAAGTTTGTTGACTTCAATTTTATAGCACGAGGAATACTGAATAGCATCGCAGACAGATTCGCATAATCCACTACCTTTCAATAAAATATTAGAAAAAATCAATAACAAATCGATTAAAGTTTAACTGTGAAATTATCGTCTAAATATTTTACAAAATGAAAACTAAATGTTCGGAATGTAGATTTTCGGGCATAGGCGAACTGGCAAGAAAAAAAAAATAGAAACACATTTATAATTGTATTAAACTTTGCTATTATTTTTTTTTCTTCATTAGATATCGTAATCTTACACTCAGATATATAAGACAGTCCTTGGTAAAGATCATACATGTAAATTATATACTAGAGATTGCCTTCAATAACAGTTAAATATTTATGAGTGTGGAAGTTATTAATAAACAAGATTTTACAAATATAAGTTTTTATTAGAAAATATATAAAAGATTTGCATAGTACATGAGACGAATGAAAGTATTTCACAATGTCGTCTTATTTCCAAGGGATGATTTTAAACTGCCTACGCAATTTCACATATAATCTTATCAGTACAAACGGTGCTTTATTGTGGGCTATTTTCATACAGGATTGAAGCCTGACATTAAGATGGGATTATCGTCGACGTCGTACGCGTGAACCAATATAAGTCTTGGTTTTGAATTATGCCGAAATTTGGACCAATGTTTAATTCAAATTCGAACAAACATCACTAAATTTCCATATGCTTCATTTTTGCTTATAATCTGAGCTGAAAGAAAAACACTCTCCGACTACTAGCCAGCAATCGGTAACAATGGAACAAGTTCCAACTATTTTTCATAAAAGGATGGAAGCTCATTGATAAGCATTATAATTGAATCATCTCTTCTAATATTTTCAGAATTTTTATCTTCAACGGGAATTTTACAATATTTTTCACTGTGTTTTGACAATTAAATATAGCTACAATTTTTGCAAAACTGTGATACCTAATATCCTATTTATTTGTTGTTGGTGAAAGTATCCCGCTGTAGACGTAAGAATAGGCTTATGTCTAAGGATTCAACGTGATCCTTTTCAGAAACCTGAGCCCACAATCGATACTGTTATCGGTACTTGAGTAAACTTGTAACGTCTTTTAGACGCCGCTGTTAAATATTTTATAGACCTCTCTCCCCAAAAATCAATTCAAGACAAAGAATTTGAAAGAAAGGGTCGCTTATCTACCGACGCCAGCTGCGATGAGACAACGGTATGATTTTATTAAAATTATTCGTTTTAAATTCAATCAACAGTATTTTCTCGGCGATATGAAAAAAATATGGATTTTCAACGATTGTTCTTGAAGTTTTTTTTAGATTACACTTAACAATGTTGAATTACATTATATGATTTGTACCTATATCACCGTAGAATTGTAAATACCGTTAGATTGTAAATAAAATAAAACGTCAAAAATTTCCATAGTTTATGATATCACGGTTAGGTTAGTGTTTTTATAATTTAACTTTAATAAGCGGTATATTATAATCTACCAAAAAATAATACGTTAAATTATAGGCAGTATGTTAAGGTTCACAATCTGTGGACAGTTCACAATCTTGTGAGATAGATTATAATCTAACGGTATTTACAATTTTACGGTAACATATATATATTGAACATAAACAAGAAATTGTATGTTACTTAAACACGGAATTTTTCCGTGATTTATATGACAATTACCGTAATAGTTACATAATAGTATTACGTATATATATAAAAAACAGGCCGAATGCGATGCTAACCATATGATGTAAGATGTTACATTCCTACTGGTTCACTTAACATTCAACAGAAACACAAAAATAAAAATGAGGGGTAGTCATTTGTTAGGTGTGCCTGCATATCATAAGGTGTCCCGTCCAATACATTTCCTTAAGTGGTTAAGAGTAATTTATATAACATTACTTTTAAATATGAACGAAAATAACTTCCATTTTCAAATTTTGTATCATTTAACTTTCAAAAGTTAACTTGAGCGGGATAAGAGTGCGTTTTCTGTTGAAATTCATATTTGTATTCGCTTAACAGATATTTATTTTCTGCTGGATGAGGCTATGTAAATACAATATCTTTCTTACCTAAATACGAGGACAAGCAAACTGCGCAAAACGCATATCATAACGCACAAGTGTGCACATGTGCAAACAGAGTTTCTTATTGGCCCATACTCATATTCCGATAGGACGCAATCGACACGAGCAGAGGGCCGTCAGGCGCAGGATTAACGGCTGCAACTGCTCCATCAATTCCGAGCTGCTACTGGAAAACTCATATTTAAATAAACCAAAATTTCGATCCGGTAATTGGTCCAGAGTGTCAGGGATCGCATTTATATGAACTGGCATCGCATTTATAGATCTATGAAACTGGGTGAGAGAAGTCTCATCAATCTTATCATACATAAGAGACATATTACGTCTTCAGATGGGCATCTTAGTAGCATCCTATAAATCCTGAATCGAAGATTGCTAATACAGTCAAAGCCCACGACCGGCAACAATTTTTGATATCGGTAGAGAAAAATATATATGTCATTTTAGTAAAATCTATAAAATTAAATTAAAATTTCTGTGGAGGTCAGAAAAATTTGGTAAAGTTTGTGGAAATTATTATATCCATACAAAATCCATACAAATTCTAGAATATGTCAAAATAAATAATAAATCTTTGCGTTTGTCATTTTGAATTTCGTTGTTCATACAATATAATTTAATTTGACGACAAATTCTTAAATATTTACCTACAATAGTAACGTTTGTTTCAAGTGCATATTATTATGTAAAGTAGTAACTCGTAGATATATTTAAATGACAAAGGTTTTGCAGAACAAATAGTATTGATAGCAGGGAGATAGTGTTAGACTACATTACGAGAGGCGAGGTGAATTCACGCCCTTCCCCTTTGCCACTTACGCACCTACAAAAACAGAGAGCTTAGAAAAGAGTGGCATAAAAATTATATAATAAAAAGGTTTAAGGTGATAATTTATTTTAAATTTGGAACAAAATTTCATCCAATTAACTCATATTTTTACAAATATAATTTAGAAAAAAATAAATACATATCACGCAAATTATCATAACTTAATTGGAGTTGTTAAATTGCAGGTACATTCGTATTGATCCACACCCCATTTCAATTAATCATTGTTAGACGGGAATTAATATGAAAATTTCATAAGGAGAGAACAGGGCTATCGTATAATACCGTATCTATTATTCCAACATCCAAGCGGAAAAGTCATTGGGGAAAATCGTAGGGTGCGTCGCACCGGCGTATTTTCAGTCTCAGTGCCGTTTGCGCTCAGGACGCGAGAGGGCGCCGCAAGCGTCTGACGCGACCACGTGACTTGTTGCTCGTCGCGATACTGCATATTATGCGATCATATAACGCGACGCACGTAAGACATGTAGCGATCGCATCGTTCTGACAGTCATGCGTCATGCATTTTATATTGAAACCTCTTTACAAACATGCGAAATTACTTATGATAGTAACTTTCGCACTCACCGTACTACTTGCTGGAATTTTACTACGAACGAAAATTAAACAACACACAACCATAAAAAATATTTCGGACTCCGCGTATATTGAATGCGAGCCTATGATTAATGAAACCGCAACGGAACCGGGAAAAACGAGAAGAAAAGAATACCTGTACCGCCTTTTGACAAATACGACCCGTTCCCTCATACAAATGGAAATAAAAGCTAGGAGACTCGAGGAAAATATGCGTAGGATTAAGGAGAAGACGGCAGATTTATTGTGGAAGAATAAAGACAAAGCCCTCTGGCATATACTATTTAAAAACATCAGCAGACACATTTCAATCCGGCACGAGTTTCATCAGCATTCCAGTTTGCGACGAATTTTACAAGACACTAATATCCACACGCATAAACATAAATTGGGGAGACGGAGAGTGTTAACGCGTAAACGTTAAACTCAACCCGAGTTTACACACCAAATTATGTACTATAAAGTAGGTGATAAACTATAATTGTGCTACGTTTTATAAAGAACTTAACAATACATTGACAATAAACATACGAATACGAAAAGCGGTTTAAAGACTGAATGAAGTTGTGAAGCAGTTTAGTTACCAAAGCACGTATGTACGATGTGTCTTAGTTTTTGGTTGAATAGTATTTTTACAGTACGTCTTTGGGTTTACAAGTACTAACAACGACAAGCTTTTTGAATGTTTAATATTACTTGTATTTAAATATTGTGGAGACGACAGTGTCAATTTATTTTATAGAAAACTGAAAGGTGGAACAATATTTCGGATAGAAATATTTGACAATATAAAAACAAATCATTTGAATATTCCAAACATTCTCTTGTTTTGGATTTATTTACTATCTATAGTTTTATTTTTAAAGCTACTGGCAATTTATAAACAATCTCCTGTTTTAGAAAAATAGCAATAACACGATTATGAAAAAGTATTTTTATAGTGATGTAGATAATAAATAGTTTCAGAATTTTTTATTATCTATATTTAAAAAAATATTATTGTACTTCTTATACTGTATAAATACTTCATGCATATTTTGAAAATTATATTTTTATCTGTTGTTGATATTTCACTCCAAGTTGTAAGTGTATATTGACCCTTATTTTATACTAATACCGGATCTTAGATCGTCTATAGACATTTAAAAATAGAACATTACGAAATGCCGTTATTTTTTTTATTTACATTTTAAAATGATTTATAAACAAAACTTGAATTAAAAAAATATTCACAATATATATTCGTTGAGAATTATTACCAGTACAAAAAATGCATGATTACATTATGGTACGGAATCGATAACAGATAGCTATATTGAAGCGCGCTAACAGTAAAAAGAGACGGTTATATTATATGGATTGAAGATGCAAATATATTGTTTGTTGGTTACTTTTTTTGTATTATCTGTGATTTTGTTAGTGATGTCTGCTAACGCGCAGGAGTCGGTTGCTTGATTTGTATTTAGTGTTGGATTTGTAATAGTAATTGTCATTTTACGAAATGTCGTGTTGTAAGTTGATTATTATATATTTATTTTGTTTTTAACATTCCTATTATATTTATTACTAGTCGACATATAAACAAAATAACTTTTGCACTTCATACATCATTTATATAACTGCGTAAAATACGAAGTTTAAAGACTTACAAAGAGTTAGTAGAAACTAGAAGCGACATCGTATACGACATTAGTAAAATAAAATTATTAAAAATATACATTTAATACATGAATAGGTAATTATGTGTAGTATTCTAATTTTATATCAATCGTGTGACGTAAATGAGGTTTCATTTAACTTGGTTTTTATTATATCTAATCTCAAAACCAAATGGAAAGTTGAAGCTATCTTAGTTGTTTTTATCTTCTGAAGTGGTGGGTCACTTAGATAATTGCAGTATTTATCTCCTGAACCATAGTTAGATGTTAGTTTACTTATTTGTGATTCATATAACCGCGCTCTTTAATTGCATAGATTAATATACAATACAACTAGAATCGTATATTATAGTTTGTTTGTATTCCACAAGCGACAATCACAACACAGATTATGCAATTCTTATAATGAGATTTAGAATCTCTTTCATTAGCCTATGTTATAAAAAATATTAGCCTCTAAATGTTACTTATGTTTGTTGTTCACACATGTTGTTTTCGAGAGAATTGTGACGCTGTTTTCGATAAAAATTAAATCAAAACTAATTTCATAAATGCAAGCATATATACATGATTTGAATTATAATTAAAAATTAAATACATGAACACTGAGTTCGCTTGGTTTTTCACACCCACGATTATCGGATAAGGTTTACGTATTCGAACCAGTGGGCTATTTGCCCTCACATTGATGCAACGTAATAAAATATTTTTTATTATTATTAAAGTTTAAATTTAAATGATGCTTAAAAAAAGTTGAAAGGTTTCGTTTGTTTTGGGTACAATCTTTACTTAATTGACCCTTTTTTATTACGTAACCATGTATGGAATTAATAATAATAATAACAAGTATTGAACAAGTTAACAACAATTTAACAAGATTACTAGATAGGCGGGCTAAACTAAGCTATAGGGGCAAATTATCGACGCCGGATAATAAACGTGCCAAAATAATTTAATTTAATTAAATATATACACATACTATAGATTAGAAAAATAAATAGACTATATTTTATTATATACATTTTATATGTATATCAAATTTAATACAGTTTTATTGTATTTCAAGTGATTCTAATAAACGAATAATATTCGTATTCTTTTTTTTTAACGTTTGTGACAATTTTGTCAGTCTATTGGTGGCACTTTAAATAAGCCTCTAATTTGTTCTCAGTATCATCAGCGCCCAACTCGATCTTAAAATTAAAAAAAACCGAGCTGTTTTTTTTTCCAAATTTTATTCTTTGGTCGAGTTCTACTTCGATTTTCAAATATATTCTTAAAAAATAACTTTCAAACCCACAGAATGCCGTTCGGGATATTATATTATTATATGTTAAGATGTTGTCCGCTAAACTTAAATGCTATATTTTTTTAATGTTTGCATTAACTACTATTTAATTGCACCAAATCTTTATATTACTTAAATATATCTAAGGAGAGAAAGAGACAAACAGACACGCATCTCTTGTTAAACATCATTTGTCTTTTTCGATTAACATTATATTTATATCACTGTGACTGCATATACCTAGTGTGGTAATAGGTTAAAAGTTTGCAATGTTCTGCATGAGTATACACATATTATTATTAATAAAATTTCATACTTGTTTGATTTTCAATTCATTCAAATATCAAATTGAACTTTACACTTCGCTATCAAAGTTGACGATAAATTGCTATAAAAATCTCTTTCATTTTGTAAATATAAACAATATTGTTATTTAAAAAGGTAACAGTTAATCATTACGAAAATAACTCACTGATAATATTGTTTAAAATATTTCATAATATACCTAATAAAAAGAGCAAACTCATAACGCCTCAAAACATTTGATAACAACTCAGTCGTAAAAACATAATTAAAAAATATATTTCGTTCGAATTGTAATGAAACATTCTGCGTTTAATGATGGCAGGAATCTGTGCATGTTTTGTATACTGTCACACGTAAACATGTGTTATCCCATCATTATTCCGGTTTAAAAACTAAAAGTCAGATTAAAACTATGTGTAGGTTATTATAGATATAAGGGTTATAAGATATCCTATCCTATCTAGTAACATATTATCAGTGTATTTAGTGTTAGTAATGATTCGTTCCTATTACGGTGACATTCAATCTTTGCGAAGCACTAACTATCAGATCCATTCGCTTCTCTGTATTGATGTTAATGAGGTACTAGTTTTACCATACGTTGAAACATTTGTAAGCAATGATCGCTTAAAATCTTTTATATTGTAATATATGAATCAAATTTTAAAAAAGGAATTTTTGACAGTAAAAGTATTCAAATTCCATTTAAGCTGCTTTACTTATAAATATACCATTAGTTCTTGAAGAACTCGAATGAGTTCCCTGGACTAATTAATATCATGAACGACGACGTTAACTAACAAACTGTCCACAATTATATATTTGCACAAGTATATTATCCATAAATACCAGTGAACTTTATTTCATTTATTTACTCATAATCCGATGGATTTGCAATCGGACACGACCGGTAAGAAACCAGAGGCAGGACCAACAGCTTTACGATCTTTCCGAAGGGTCTGCACAACAAACAACACGAATTTTATGTGCACTAAAAATGCCCTAAAAATGTTAAAATATATATTTTAATCCCCGTTTGATATCATCTGTCACTAGACGCGTTAGCGACACTTTTAATAACTCCTAATTTTAAATTTATAGATTATATTAAACTATAATCAAGTTACAATTTTTATGCGTAGGTCTTATTTTGTTTTGAGTATGATGTAGTATGATTTAGTATAATATTATGATGAGACGAGTTTTATGTGGCTTTAATGTATAATGTTTTTCCTCTTTATTCGACAAACAACACTAATTATCTCTATGTACATTATTTTTTAATACTTCACTCTGTTATATTTTTATATTACTTATATAAAAGGTCCTTTTTAAATGTAATTTAGGTAGGTCCACTGGAAATAAAACTGACTGACAAATCGGGCCCCTATATAAATAGATAGGCGATTAGACTCAGATCTGGAGCCTTCGCGGTAAAAAAAATTAGACCATTGACTAATATTGACACGGCTTGCCTAGTATATTTTATTTATTTCCACAGTATAATGTCTTATGACATTCTACTCTGGGGAGTAAGGCCGATATAAATACAATTTTCGTATTGCAGAAGAGGGCTATTCGTGCAATCTATAACCTGGGCTCAAAATATTTGTTAAGATGTAAATTTAAAGAAATTAAAATAATGACTGCCGCTTCTTAATCTATTTTTGATAATTTACACAAAGACTTACAATATTTTTTCAGAAATTGTGACGTACATACTATTAATACTCGGGACGAACATAAACTTGTTACTTCAATTAACCGATTACACAGGGTTAGTAACGTTTTTGTGGAACAATGGATCAACAATATTAAATTGTAAAATTTAAAAGAATCGTTAAATAAGTTTGTTTGCTAAAGGATATTACAAAACTATGACTTCTTAGTTGATACCTTGGGAATGAGACGATCGTTCCCAGGCTGATTCTTATAACGAAAATATTTTTTTTGTTATTGTATGAAAACAATAATTGCATAGTAAGACAATTGAAAAAAATCCCGCTGTGTTTCTTCTGCCGGTTCTTCTCAGGTCCGAGGTGTTTATAACCGAACCGGGTGTAGATCTTTGACTATCCATAAGCAAGTATAACGCTTCTATGTATATTGAATAAAGATTTTCGACTTTGACTTTGACTTAGAAAAAAAAATAACGCCACCTGATTATTAGTGGTCACCGCTGCTCATAGATATTTTATAAGAAGGAGATAATAATAATTTCTCATATCAACAATGCACTACCAACCTTGGGAACTAAAATGTTACGAGTCCTGTGCTTGTTATTTAATATTTCTTCAGACTCGAGACGTCAAGGACATTTAGACTGAGTTCGTTAAAAACAAAATCGCTTTTATAAACAAGAATTAAAAGCGACCTGTAAGACGTTACTAAAGAGTATTTATATATATCAAGCATTTCAAAAATGGAATTCATATTAACTGCTCATTATTTCGCGTCGACATTCTAAAATATTATGGATTTGATATTTTTATAATAAAAATATTAAAACGTTGGATAAAATAAATTTCAAGTTAACATTATCAATTTAAATGAAGAAGTGTAAGGCAAATATTTAATGTAATAATATTATTCTGTTTCCTCTTGCACACTATCCACGTATCTTTTTGTCTCGCTCACACGCATATATAGGTATACGCAATGCTTAGATCCTGTACTACTAAATATATACGACATTATACTAAAAAAATGTGACCTGATATCACGAACACTTCAAATGATAACTATTACAAAAACTTCAAATATGATTTAAAAAAAGGAAAATGTTATTTTAAATAATGTAAAAAATAATATAAAATAGCAGCCTTTTTGGTGAGATTAGAGGTATAAAATGAAGAAGTTTGTGTAGTAAACAATGGCGCTTAATGAGATTATACCAAACAAAGGAGTAATTTATATGCAAGCATTACCTCACGTGATTACTGAATTGCAAGGGGTGTGTATCCCTCAATGTCGGTTTAGCAAATCCAGTGCTTACGTAGCGCTATGTAGATAGAAATTGGCTTTAGAATATTCGAATTACATTTAAAAATACTGTTATAGAACCAGCCTATAGTTGTTATAAAATATATAACGAAAATTCTTCACCTTCTGTACTTAGAATAAATTATATTTTTATTTTACTTAATAAAAAATAAAGTTCTTACGAGAACAGAAGAATCTTTGAATCGTATTGGATATTAAAACGATAAATTATAAAGATTCATAATTTATCCTACTCGATAGTAGGATATAATATACGTATTTCACATTAGGCCAACATTTTTCTTGATTGAAAAATATACCTAATATAATCGTTTGCTTACTAACGCGAGTGAATTTGATATCAGACTTGAAATATTTTTAAACTCATATCTGTAGTTGCGTATATCGTCTACATGTGTATAACGTAATTAGTGACCCGCCCCGAATAAACATGGGTGCATATAGAATTAGTTGCATGCAATCTCCCAGCCGACCTATTAACAGCAAGCTATCACCAGTGAGAGTACTCCCGTTGCATAATTAGATAAGCAAATTTTTTTGATGCTCTATGTCTTGTAAAATCTTTAACTCTAATTTATGACTGATTTTATTTCCGCTCAGTATTTTCTACATGTAATAACATTGAAAATGTAATATTTGTATGTCTTTCGACTATTTATGGGATGTGACAGTGCGCTATTTGCGCAAAGGCATTCATTTCCAAAGTAAATTGAGAATATTAAGATTATTTTTTAAGCTATCCGATACGATATCGGAATTATATCACATTCCGATGTCATTTAGCAATATTTCAATGTGACCGTTATTTTACGTGAATCGCAACCGAATATTGCGGGTTCAAGTCTGGCTGGCTCTAAATTTCCATGTGCTTAATTTGTGTTTATTAATCTCGAGCTCCGTGAAGGGAAACATCCTGATCATGTCTCGGATGAAATACTGTATGTTGTTTATGTGTTAGATACATATTAAACCGTGAAATTGAAATATCCCATACTTGACAAGGAGAGGTCTCCGCTTTTATAAGACTTTTGCCTATTATTTTTTCGCCAAACTGACTTTACTGACTGACCGATTCGCTCGAATAAGTAAACCTTTATTCTCACAGTATTTACCTTAGTTCTCACAGTTCATAGCGTATAACTAAGTAAGGACTGGCTTAAACTTCTTACATTAATATATTTCAATATATTAATTTTCAATATATATATGTATATATATATGTATATTAGCAGTTATGGTCACACATCGTACGTTTGTCTTCTTGTTATAAACTCATGTGCCATCGTACACATCAGCTCCGAATACCGATATCGTATCGGATGAATGTAAAAGCGCTTAAACCATAAGGAAATGCAAATAAATTTCGTCAGTCAATTTATTTTATACCGCCTTCGATATTTTAAATGGAAATCCATTAAAGGTTCTTTTCAATTAAATATCCTTTCGTCAGTCAGACGAAAAATCACAATATATTGCAATTTTATTATTAGTTAGTAATTCGATTTCTTGATTAATACAATAATGTACAAACTTTTACTTTATGACAGAAAAAATATAATTTTAAGTAAATAAATTCATATGATCTACATAGAAACATTTTAATTAATATAAATAATATTTAATAAACTGAAAAAAATAACAGAAAATGTATTTTAAAATGTAAAATAACTGAAACTATATAAGATTTTAAATGAACATGGTTATTTTTATTACTATAAGTATTTGAAACGGGATATTTACCATTTTTTTTATTATTTTTATTTGGTGGAGCTCGATATTTCGACATTATCTACGAATGTCTTGTTCTCGTGAACATAGTAATAACTGAGACTGCCTGAATGAGCTATAAAAATGCATACGCGTAAGACATGCAATCTTTTAACTTGGGTATAATAAACTTATTTACTTTTAAAACGATAGGATACATCAAATAACAATTTATTTTTCTATTTATATTCCCTTGGTCTTAAATAATAAGTAGGATTAATGTATTTAATTTAAAATTTGAAACGACTTTTTAATTTTAATTAAAAATTTTTGAATTTATGAAAGACACTATACAATCGTAAATGTATGACGTAATGTTATATAAAATATTGTTAATTTGCCTTTACGTTTCGTATTATTATTTAACAGAAGCCATTACCATCCCCTTGAGTGACGCAAATTTCATTTGAGAACTCCTACATCCCAAATTTGGCTAACAATAATAATTTATTATTTTTCCCAGGTAAGCTCGGGCCGGGATACGCATCCCCACTTGACGCATACAGAAACGGCCCCAGGGAAGGGTTACTTTATGTTGTGTGCGTGCAACCAGACTCGAGTAAGGAGGACTACCTTGCTACTGTCGACGTGGACCCTAAATCACCCACATACAGCCAGGTTTTAATTTATTTTGATTGGTTGGAATAACTTTTATTATTATCTTAACATAGTAACAACATATAAAGAACATAATTTAATGTTACAAATAGCTATCTTAATTCCGTCCAAACGTCCGTATAAGACGAATATATATTTAAAAATCAATTACAACAAAATTAATGTATCGGTAAATCTAGAAAAAAAAAACAATTTAGTGCTGGTATGGTATGATTAAAATTTATAAAAATGAATGTATATGCCGTATTAGATATGTAACCGGTGGTAGCCCGGTTACGAGTACACACACAGCAGTAGCCCGTCTAAGTTACAACCCACGCATTAATAATTCTATCACCGAACAGTGATACGTTGTATAGCGGCGTTCAAATTTAAAGCGTAGGTGAGTCGGCGCAATTACACACATAGGGCACAATTATTTTAGATCACACAGTTAAGGCGTAGTGAAGTTAAATGGTTCATATATTTGACATTATCAGTGTCTGTACGCGCTTGTGAATACTAAAATCCTACCTAAATTTCACTATAAAAAAGTTCGTTCAGGTGAGTTTATGTTATTCGAGTATAATATAAAATTTTCGCAAAAATAATAAACGACATAAAAATGTGAATGGTACCAAAGGGAAAGTACTCTTCCAAACAAAATAAAAGTCGGTTCATAAACGATGGAATTTTGAGGTAATAATTTTTTTTTTTTAAGTCGGTTAATATCACCTATACTACCAGCACTAACCTACAGTGCAATTCAATTAATCGATATGGTACCACAATTATTATGAATAGTTAAAAAACTACCACCGGAAACTTTTGGAAATAAAAATATCATGATGTATTTTGGAAGTACGTTTTTACGTCTTAACCCAATTAAAGTATTTATTTTATACTAAATAATCTCTACAGATGTTTTGTGATGGTCCTGAATTTAATTGAGTATTTTTTTATGCTTGCGTGTTTTAAATTAATAATTATTTCAACATAATTAATCCAAATTCCAAAATTACGTGTAGTCATATTAACACGAGCAAGCTTGCATACTCGAAATTATTTTATTGCACAATATTCATAAAATTTAATATAACTGTTCAAACAATTTCGTATAAAAAATAGGGAAGTTTTCTCAATTCGAACAGATATATTTGAACTTAAGCCGGGAGACCGAGTACTCCTGTTCAAACCTGTCCAAACGTCGATAGAGTAGACAAACATTTGTTCAGAACAATTCGCTGGACCGTACGCTGAATGAAAACTCGGTTTGGAACTTGAACTACAGTTCGTTGTACCTCACTGACGAATTTCTGTAAAAATGTCTTACTACCGAAGTTAAATTAACGCTATTTTAATCAAAATCAAACGTTAAGTCTTTCCAGGTCAAATCTCTTTTAATATATCTTAGTAAAGTGAATATGTATCATGAATGTTTGTTACTCGAACACATAAACTATGTCACACTCGAACAGCTGGTAAAAGTCTGTTTAATTACTGTTATTATTATAATGTTGATTTATATGGAGCAAAGTGACCGGTCAGTTAGGCGCTGTAAAAATCATCGACCATTCCCTTCATCCAATGCGCCGGTAACTTTGGGTTCGTAGATGTTATATCCCATATGCCTGTGGCAACACTGACTCACCCATCAAACCGGAACACGAGAATACTATTGCAATTGGAGGTTGAATATGTAACGAGTGGGGTGGTACTTACAGAAAAGGATTAACACAAAGCCCTACCACCAAGTGAAGTTAATAAGTTAAGTAGACTTTACTTGCTATGAATATTAGATACATACGGTGGCAAATTTTCAGAGACAGCTCTAATTAAACTGTTTTTTTTTGCAGCTACTAATTTTAATTAGTTTAGAGATATATTCATTGACGAAGGCACGCCCCTTCACTTTAAATTACCATCGGCGTGCATTGGTATGAATGAGAGAGAGGCTGCTTACAGACAGCCAAAAAAACACAAAATTAGATTAAATTTGTTAAGTTTAATTTCTTAATATATAATTAATTTGACTTGGAGATGTGCCCTTTCTCTAATGAATAGATCTACAACAACTACTTACAGAAGAAGTAGAAGAATTTTACAAGATTTTATTAAGCGCTTGCATAACTTTCGTATTTTATTTTATTACATTTCCTCGGTACTAATTTTATTTATATTATATTTACTGTGGAATTATTGTAAAACTAAGGATATCTAGGCACATATTCGATTCGTATTTGGAGCACATTTATGAACGAGTCACTGCGAACCGGTAACAGCTAGTATGAAAAGTAAAAAAAGTATGTCAAAGCAATTCAGACATTGAGTGACTTTACGAAAATAATGTATGCGAAATAAGGTTTGTATGTCATTACACAAATTAAGCACATGAGATTACAATTCAGCTCAATATTACAATTCTACCTCGATTATGAACCTATGACCTTAGATCAATACCCGTACGTTCAACACACCGTGCTATCTCGGTTTCATTACAATGTTAACATACATCAACCATTTATTAATCCATCGTAAATCTATGTAGTTGTAATTACCTGCTATTGCTATTACTTAAGAGATAAAGAAAATAATAAAGAAAATGAAAATACGACGAGCTAAATTAGCTCGGATATTAGCAAATAAAATTGTACGAACGTCCGCTTAGTCCGGAGAGATGTCGCAGCGAGGCAATAACGTTCCGGTAATCCTAAAGGATTTTAGGGCTAGAAAAGTATTATTGTGTATCTCGTCGTACGAACGTGAAAGTAAATTAACAACCGGAATGCAATATATCTTAGCTTGGAATTCGTTTCTAGGAATCATTGGATTTCCGATCGATTTTTAAAATTGGAATTGCTTATTGACTTTGATTTCCGAGTGGTAAGAATTTGTGCTAGCTTAGGTAAAGGTACCGTACTGTACTCATCATTTCGTCCACTGCGAAATATGTTTTCCGGCTCAGGCTTGCTATTGTAATAACAGGCACAAGACCTAGATCTTATATATTTTTTTTATTTATTAGGTAATTGAAAGTTATTAATTTCCTAATGTATATAAGACAGGCTGATCGTCTATTGCATTCGTGTATAAATTTAAACGAATTAAAATTACAAAACTTTGTGTTTGAATGAATAAATAATGAACTATTGTTATTGCGATTGTTTTCAACTTGAGCGTTTTATTTTTTACAGAGTTGTTTAGACAAAATACTGTAATATAAATTGCGTTTAATAAATATATATAGTAGTCATAGTACTTTACATTAGAACCGTTTTTCCCAAACGTTACGTATACAAAACTTGTATTCAAATTCGACCTTTACATTTCAACGAACATTCGCTCGACAAAATAATGTTTTATAAAAAAAATCGTTCAATTGAAAGCTCACCTTGTCGTTTAGGAATAAAGTTTAATTTTACTAATTTACAGATCACGTGTTTAATTTTTTACGCATATATATTTATATTCATAACACTCACACAAACGTGGGAGGCGCTTTTGTGTTTATACGGAACTTTATATGTTTAATATAACACTTATTTAGGTTAAGTATTAAGAGTAGTGTTTTAGGAACAGACAACAATTTTACATTGTCTTATATATACATATATAACTACACTTCTAAACTATACATACTTATTATCATTGATTGTGTAAACGGATCTGCGCAAGCACTCTTGATTTTTCATGTGCTTAATTTAATTATAATTTATCTCGTGCAAGTGCTGCAATGTGAATGTATTTTTTACCGGCAACGTGAACGAAAACATTTGCATGAGTCAGATGAAGGCCTACCACCTGTTTATCCACCAATCCGTATTCGAGCGTGGTGGAATAAGCTAATGTTCTCTCTTTATTTTGATGTCTAAATTTGACAGAAAGAGATGAAATCCGTGATAAACTAAACACCCACTAAACCGGGTTTATAGTAAAACCGTGTGTGTATACTTACGTCTCAATCATCATAATGATTTGAATAGTTTATTACACATAATATATCAGATATGTAAGTGAATATGTATGTAACTCTATTTTATTCAAATATCCCTCATTTCACAGCTATTAATAACTTTTACAAAGGAATCCCCAACGTCAACTGAACATTTAAAACCATTATACACCATTTATGGTTTTTCAATAGAGATTATATCATTTATATTCAAAAGAGACAGTTATTGCCTATAGAGACTGTGTAATGATCCACACAAAAGGGCTGTAAAATTTTAATGTTATTGATTACCAGGTCATTCATCGCACATATACTGGCAGCGTTGGAGACGAGCTTCATCACAGTGGATGGAATGTTTGTTCGAGTTGCCACGACAATCCGGAACTGAAAAGAAATTTCCTTATACTGCCTGGCTTACATTCCTGCAATGTCTTCGTTATTGACGTTGGCACAAACCCACGCAAGCCAGAGCTGCATAAGGTAATAAAGTTAGATTAAGTACCATCAAAGCTATTAACGTGGAACATTTACTCCAACTTTTGTAAGATTTACGGTTGATATTATATCATTTTAATCAGTAATGTAGATTTTTGTGATGCTATTATTAAAATTCTTAATGACAATCCGTACAATTCGAAGGACGTCGTGATTAAAATTTTAAAATATTGTTGCATTTTAATTTAAAATTAGAAAAGTTGGAACACGGGAATCTTAACGAAACCGGCGACGTAACCGGATACGCCCTATTAAATTTTCACTTGCTTTATTAATTATGATAATTCATCTCATGCTCGACGTTTAAATAAAATATCGAGAGGAAGTTGGATGAAGTTCTGCCATATTTTTACCGAATCTTCATTGGAATAGCCTTGAGAATAGAGACCAATGCCCAGCACTAAGAAATTGACAGGCTTTTTTTACTACGCTACATTTAAATTTCTTTCTGGGTCTGGAAACTGTGTAACCTACGCTTTACCAGTACTATAGATTATATCAAATAATACTATGAAAATATATATGTATAATTGTATATGTTATGTAATTAGAATCGTTTCGTTTATTTTTATTATCACAGTTTATGTATAATTTAAAATGTTCTATTAAAAATCATTAATCTAGACCAATTTAAATTCAAATATTTTAAACTTAATATTCAGAATAAAATTTTCATACATAAAAACCTATTGTGGTTTCTTACTAGTTAAAAACTCGAAGCGTTAGTAACATGGACAAGTTGGTTCTTGTTTGCGCGAAACTCGTAAAACTGAATTTTTATGTCAACGGATCGGATAAACTTTTTTAATTTCATCATCTCTTTTTTCATACTTTCAATATCACATGCGGCCATTGTTTAATATTGCAAGCCAGTATAAATAACCGAACGCTGAATTTTATACGATCT